>NC_072795.1:116800000-117457500 GCF_028583425.1 Eublepharis macularius
AGCCTCATGAACAGCTTGCTCGTGAACAGCGGATTCGGCTGTTCGTGGCTTTTTTTTGTTCGTATTGTGCCCATCTCTAGTAGGGCTTTGACAAATTAGATATCATCCAGTTCCTTTACCAATGATAATAGGCACAGCCTCATAATTAAAGACCTTGTTGCAGGTGCAAAAGAACAACCACAGCTTGACCATTCTTCCTTATCTTATACATACCCCACCTTTTGAGCATTTAACTATGCAGTCAGTTCTGCAGCACACCCCTCACCCTATTTAAATACTGTGGTTTCATGTTTAAAGAACCACATAAAATATACCATGGGGGGATTAACTTTTTTTTGTCAAGCTGCAAAAGTTTGGTTGGAGAACAGGTGAAAGTTGGTTTCTATTGTATGTTCCCCCAGTCTGAGTATAAATTATCTGCCAAAGTTAGGCCTCTGTAATGTGCTTCTTTGACCTTTCAATACTTAGCTATTAAAACCCACCAAACATAGACAATACAGTACATTATCATTTCAGTACCATCCCAAGTTTTGGAAGTGACTTAAATACAGACAATTTATCAAGTTATCCCCAATCTCCACTGCCGAAAGCACTCCTGCCCTTCTTTATATAAAGGTACTTGATATAAAGCTAAATTATTGCAAACAATCACAAATTTTGCTTCTCATCCTTATGCTCGTCTAGCTCAGATATTTTTTTAAAACCTGCACGCACGATTTTCCTTTAAAGTTAGAACAAATACATATTTCTTCCAATAAACAGACAGATGCAACTTCAAACCTGTCTTCTCACCCACAGGGACCGCTCTGAATTTCCTCATTTGAACATTTTCTGGCAGATTATTGATCCATAGGGCCGAGGGCTGTCTATTTTGATTGGTAACGACTCCCGCAGGGGTCTTTCCTAGTCCTGCTACCTGGGGTCCTTTAATGAGATTCTGAGGATTGAATCATGGGCCTTCCATAAGAAAAGCTTGTGTGTTGCTATTGAGATAAGACCCACCCACCTGCCGCTGGCAGATGTCTCACATATCATGGCAACATCAGAATAGCTTCCTTTGATCCTCAGAAATGTGCAGGTATTGAGTCCAACTCGGAAGACTGCTGATGTTAACCTGGACATCATCACAGTTCAGAGCATTATGACTCTCTTTCACTGAATCTTTCTCCAACAAAGAAAGCCTTTCTGCATCAGAAAAAGTCATTCTCCAAATAAAGATGGTGGAGAAGAGTCATGGGATCCAATTCAAAGCTTTTATGTATTATTTACTTCTTTTTATGCCGTGTCTTTCTCCCCAGTTGGGAGCTTTATTTGTCAACATTTCTTTGGTTCTGAAGTGATTCAGTTTCTTATGTCACTTATAAACAAACACATGTTGAGTTACATTGGGCTCAGATATAATGATCTTAAAACCTCCAAGCAAGCTCCATTGCTGAGAAATTTGAAGGTCTCTGAAGTCCAAACACTCCCTCAGCCATCCTAAGATGGTCTACTCAGAATCCGGCTCAGGCCTATTCAATGGAGCTCGCTCCCAAGATAGTGTCCTCAGGATTATACTGTCCATCTGTTGCATCCTCAAACTATGTTTATATACTCTCTATTAATATTAATTTTATTATTGATTGATTAATTGATTGTCTGCCTTTTGAGTTGAGACCCAAGGAAGATCACACAGTACAAGTGAAATACAGGTGAAATACAATAGGGTGTAGTAACAGAAAATTTGAAAGCAGGCTTAAAGCTGAGCACAGAGATGAAATCTTTCTGAAACAAAGTGTAACTAATTAACATGACATCTTATACAACATAGAAACTACCCAGTAGAAGCATATGTACATCAGCAGGCAATACCCAATAGCATAGTCTATAGTCCCTGTCCCTACCAAGGCATTTCTCTGAGCTATTTTTTCCTAGCCAGTTATTTTTTTAAAAAAAATCTATTAAAAATTTTATCACATACAATATTATAAATACAAAAATAGACACGTGATAAAAGTTTTAAAATTTCTTATGTAACTGTCAGGTTCCATGTCCTGGGCGTCGGAGTCTGCGGGGGGCGGGGAGCCCTCCAGATTGGCCCTCTCCTAGGGTGGAGGAGGGGGATATACCGCACCCTCATACCCTCTCTCCCTCCACTAGGCTAGCTGGGCTTCCTCAAGGGTTAGCCTTGCCACTTTGATCTCTCACTCTCACCTCTCTCTGTAGCACTCCTCTCTCCCAGCTACTCCACACCAGCCTTTCCTGTGACCCTCCCCTTTATAGGGCCTCCCTGGAGGAACTTCCGCCCCAGCCCATAGGCTTCTCCCTGTCCCTATCTGAGCCCACCTCCCCTGTTGTGAAGGATGGGAGCTCTGCCCCGTAAATGCTCTCCTGAGGCTGACTGCTGCCTCTTGCCCCACCCAGGCCTCTAAAGCCCTGGCTTCCATGGTGGCATCCCATCCCACCACCTAGCTGGTCTTCAGGGTGCCATCTTTCTCTGCCACCCAGTTGACCCCTTCAACGGCGTCCCGTCCCACCACCCAGCTGGTTTTCAGGGTGGACAGTAACATCCTATGTAACATCTTGGCATCATAATAATCAAATTTCCACTTATATTATCAGAAGTTGTCCCCAACTTAAAGATATAACTTCTTAGTCATTTAAATAGCATACCACAGGAGCCCATATATCTTCATTCCCTTAAGGGGAGAAATTTATCTTAGTCTCAAAAAAAAACAATTATTTGTAATTCTACCCATAGTTGTACTAAAATTTCTGTTCCCACAGCAAGATGGGGGAGGGAGAGGTGATTTCCATCTAGCAGCGATAGTGAGTCTGGCAGTAGCTGCCAATAAGAAGCTCAGATTCTTCTGCTGTTTAGAGACAGCAGAAACAGGCCAAAGTTCTAACAACAAAAATTCTGGGGTAGACAGCACCGCAAAATTTGACACCCTTTCAATTTGCTCTGTCACCTCTTTCCAAAATGCTTGAATAACAAGACAAGACCACCTAGTGTGTAAATAAGAACCTATCTGATTACAGTTTTTCCACCAAAATCGATTATAGGTTTTTGTTATCTTATTCAATTGTAATGGAGTATAATACCAGAATGTAAACAGTTTGAAAAATTGAAACTTAATATTATATATTTTGGGTGTATTAGAGGGTGAGTTCCAAATTCTGGTCCATTCATCAGGTGAAATATCTTTATTAGCCAGTTCTTATATGCCTTATGCACATAGGTTATCCCACAGAAGCAAGGCTCGGGCTTCCATATCTTCATTCACACATTATCCCAAGCAATAAGAACAAGTACTTAAAAGTGCCTCAATACCTATGTCCAGTTTGTATTACTGTGCATATATTCTGGTTCTTATACTGCACTAGAGGAAATTGCTCTAGACTCATTTTTAATTCTGACCAAATTAGAAAGCCCATATCCAGGCCACAGAAAACCAATCCTTCGGTATATGTAAATCTACTGTAGTATTTAGAGGCTATAGCATCAAAGCAAGGGTAGAACTGAATTTTGTTTGAATGAAAAGATCACAAGGCCCCATCCAGGCACCCATCTTGGGATACACAACCCCAAAGCCCTACCTCCTTGATGAGCACTCATAGTCTACTTTTCTAAGAGTTTCTCTACACAAGACATCTGGCATGTGTTCTTCAAGTGTTGGGTGACGCAAGGTTTCCTGGGAACTGTAGTTTTAAAAGAGTCACTTGGGATCGCTGTGGAGAGGAAGGTTGAAAATACAAGCAAAATTATGTTAGAAGCATTTTTCTAATGTAGTTTAGGGGTGCAAGCCTTTGGCCTCTCCCCTCTCCCCTCTAGGTGGAATCTGCCAGGTCTTAAAATTAAAATTTCATAGACAGCAGGGCGAGATTGCTGGGAGAGAGGAACTTTGCAATTCCACCCAAAGTGTGGGGGGAAGGGGGGGAGAGAAATGTTTATTTTAAGAAATGATGCTATTGGAAGACAATATATCACAATAATTCCAAGGAACATTAAGTACAGGATTTCGTTGAATTTTAACAAGCTTATCTTGGATAAATCCTTGGATTTGGATAAATAGGCATATTTGTTAATGTGTCCAGATTCCTGGGATTGCTCCTGTCAGTTGGAATATTGGAATATCCATCTTGGGCACTTTTGGCGGCTTCTTTTTTGGAAGCACTCTTAAAGTGGCATGCATTGGGGCCTATTTATATTAAAATAGATTTTGTTCCTCTTGCAATCCTCACAGCTAAAGAAGTATGGTGCATAATATCACAACAATATCAATTTGACCTGGTCTCGTTATGATCCAATCCATATTTAAAAATTGGGAAGAATTTTTTTATGGAAGTCTTGGACAGACAAAGGGATTTTAACCTTAGATCAGTTGATAGGTCATGGTGATGAGTTCTTGTCATTTTCTCAACTGAGGTCTAAATATGATTTGGCAACTTCTGCTGAACGGCAACATTTAGAATTGCAACATTTATTAGTGATCAAATATGGCCTGGCAGCTTTGAGAGCTCCAGAATCTCCCCACTTTTGGGAACTCTTATTGAATCAATACAGAAAACAAAACCTATGATATTTATATATAAATATTTGATGTCAGTCAATAAATATATGATACACAAAGACTTAGAGATAACTGGAATAATGAACTGGATCATCCAATTCTGCTATGGGACAAGGCTTTAAGCCTTATACCAGTTACTGCTATGGACCTTAAACTGCAACTTATTCAGAAAAAAATTATGTTTAGGGTATATTGAACACCAGAGCACCTTTTTACTAAAGGATTAAGCATAGTGTCTAATTGTTGGCATTTTGATTCACAAAATCTCTTAAGCATATGTTTATATGCATATGCATCTCTTAAGCATATGCTTTGGACATGTTCAGTCAGTCATTCAGCCCTTTTGGAAGGAAGTCATTACTCATATTAATTTTGTATTAGAATACTTATTTATTTTTCTTGATATAAATTTGTATTGGATGGGTTAACATACATACATATTTATTATTTCAACTTTATTCCCCTTGCATTCTCTGTTCTACCCACCCCCTCCCTTCCCCCTTTTCTTATTCTGACTTCCAACAGCATTATAGCCCCCTACTTCTTAATATCATTTCTAGTCCTTAGTTGCTGCTGTTGCTAAAGGTAAAGATATCATTTGTCGCCCCCTTCTCAGTAGTTATCAAAAGACCACAAATTCCCTTTAATGTCCCGTTTCTTTTCTAAATAACTTTTAAATTTCCACCAGTCCATCATATATTCTTTAGGATCTTGTTCCCTCATTTTCCTTGTTAACTTGTCCATTTCAGCCATGTACAACAGTTTCTGTATCCAATCTTCCACTTCTGGTATTTCTTCTTTTTTCCAAAGTTGTGCATATAATGTTCTTGCAGCTGTTATCATATAATAAATCAATACTCTCTCATTACTATCAAATTCTTCTAAGTTCAAACATAATAACATCATTTCTGGATTTTTAACTATATTTTTTGCAGGATTACCGACATTTCTCCACATATTCTCGACCAAAATTCCTTCGCTTTTTCACATGTCCACCACATATGGTATAAAGAACCTTCATGTTTTTTACATTTCCAACATTTATCTGACATTAAATTGTTAGTAAATGCTAATTTTTAGGGGTTAAATACCATCTGTACATCAGTTTATATCCATTTTCCTTTATATTAGTACATGTTGATATCTTCAAGGTGCAAGGTACTTGCACCTTGGTCCATAGGTACTCCCACGCCCCCATCGTTATTTCTTTATTACAATTTATTGCCCATTTTACCATTTGCACTTTAATTGTCTCATCTTCTGTATACCATTTTAAAAGCAGTTTATATACCTTAGAAATCATTTTCTCCCCCTCCCCAAGTAATAACTCTTCTAACTCTGAGTTTTTGTCTCTAAAACCTGTTTTTCTTTGGTCTGTGTCATATAAATCTTTGATTTGTCTGTACTGTAACCAACCATATTTAAATGATAGCTCCTCATTTGGTTTAATTGCAAATGGTTTTTGATCCACTTTCAATATCTCTTTATATGTAATCCATTCTTCCCCTTTGTATTCCAAATTGGGATTCACTACCTCCGCTGGTACAATCCACATTGGTTTTTCTTCTTTTAAGTATTTTTTATATTTTTACCAAACCATAAGGAGGTTTCGTCTCATGTAGTGGTGTTGAAACATTGCATCTGCCTTGAGTTTGTCGTACCATAAATATGCATGCCATCCGAAGATTTTATTATGTCCTTCAAGTGCTAGTAATTTATGGTTAGATAATGTCATCCACTCCTTCAACCAAACTAAGCATATTGCCTCATGATATAATCTTAAGTTCGGTAACTGTAGTCCACCTCTTTCCTTGGCATCACACAACACTTTCATTTTCACTCTTGGCTTCCTCCCTGCCCATACAAATTCAGATATCTTCCTTTGCCACTTATCAAATTGCTTTTTGTCTTTTACTATTGGAATCATTTGTAACAGAAAAATCATTCTAGGCAACACATTCATTTTAATCACTGCTATCCTCCCCAGCCATGACAGATTTAGTTTATTCCATTTCCCTATATCTTTTTCTATTTGTAGCCGAAGTTTTTCATAGTTGTTCTTGAACAAATCTATATTTTTAGCTGTTAACTCTATCCCCAAATATTTTGTTTTCTGAGCTACTTCACAGTTTGTTATTTCCATCAACTCTTGTTGCTTCTTTTTAGTCATATTCTTACACAGCAATTTCGATTTTCTTTTGTTTATATAGAAACCTGCCAAATCTCCAAACTCCCTTATCTTATTTAACAATTTTGGCATAGTTTGAACTGGGTCCTCTATTATAAACATTACGTCATCTGCAAATGCCCTTTATTTATAAGACAAACCTTTGATTTTCGCTCCCCTGATACGTTCGTCTTCTCTTATTTGCCTTAATAGTATTTCAGAATACTTATTTATTTTTGATGGTGTTGATGTACTGCTAAACTATTTGCCTATCTTTTGAATCTAACTGATGGTCAATGGAAATGAACCCTCCATGACCTCATAGTTGCTAAAAGACTTATTTTACAGTATTGAAAAGACAAAAGCCCACTTCCCATAATTCATTGGATTGAGGACATTATAAACTTATCAACATTCAAATGCATCTTTTTAGATATTTGGAAACTTTTACAGAAGCCTATGTATAGATTTTCTAATACTGTTTTTGTAACCAGCATTGAGGGTTTATTTCATTTTGCACTAATAAATAGAAACAAATAAAAATAATATCTTAGAGCAGTAGGATATAATAAGGACTTAATAAAGAGAACAGGGGGGAAAGCAAGGGATGATACAATGACTGGGTGGGAGGGGAATCAATGACCTTAAAGAGAAAGACTTGAATTTGAATCAGAAGGAAAAAATGACAAATGTGGGTGTATGTAACAGAGGCTTATAAAAACCACAATGATTGAAAGAGCAATTTTTTTTAATTGAAACACTTAAAAAAAACATTGAACTTTTAGAAACCAGGATCCATCTGCTAACCAGCTGACAACCACACACACAAAACCTATAATTAATTTCCTCCCCCCCTTGGGAGTATCATTCCTTCCAAGATTGCTATAACTGGACTCCCTGCAGAGACCTTCTTGAAGAGGTGCTGGTCCCTGAGAATGACGGCATACAGTTTTCTGTTTCCACCTTTCCCAAAATACACTTCCATGGGAATTGGATAAAGAAATTGTCATAGCAATCAATTCAACCACAGGGGGAAAAGTTTATTATTCTCATACTTCCTCAGTGCTGAAAAGCTTCAGGGGATGCTATCGGGTTAGATCTGTTGTAAAGAAAGAATGCTGGACTCTTACATGGATTGTGAGCTATTTATTTACAAAGATACAAGCTGAGCTAGGGATAAACAGACAGACATCCAGGCTGTCAGTGTTAACCTTTAAAATCTATTTAATACATTTTAATCTTTTTTTTCCTCCAAGTAGCTCAAGGTGGTGCACATGTTTTTTCAGGATGGCCTGATCTCTCTATAGTGAGACTATAGAGCCCAAGTGTTTCCCACCACTCACTAGAGCGGCAGGTGAAAATTTGTGTGTGGTGAGAGGAATAGGCATTGAGGCAAGGCTGCAACATCACTTCTGGCACAAACCCAGCATGACACTCTAGGATCCCACTCCAACTCTATGGTAAAACGATACAGTTTGGATGAAGTCCTAGAATGTTACACCGGCATCACTTCTGGGTTCATGTGTTTTACATGGTCCTACCCCCTACAACTCCCACCAGTTGCCTGTGTCTAGCTGTCAGCCCTATACTTCTCCCTTCTTATCCACACAACAATGTTGTAAGTTAGGCTGAGAGGAAATGGCTGGTCATTGGCTGTTGTGTCACTGGCTGCTGTGTCTCTTTAGCTCCCATCCCATATGTTGGTGCCTATTTAGTCATCAGCCATTAATGCTCAGTTACAGAAGCTGTTAAATTATATAAAAGTGAAGAGATTTTTTTCTTCCTTGACACACTTCAATAGCACTCCCATTGCATCTTATTGGGGAGCACAGGTCTTCATCAGCAATAGATAAACTTCAAAAGAGATCTCACCAACAAGGAGACCTGCAAGTTGCTTCCAAAAAAGGTAGTTCTGCAGTGGTGCTTCCTAAGACTATTGAGCTCAGCTGCCTCACAGAAAAAAAACCCACAACTATTTCACATGACAGCTTGTCACATAGGGTACCCTGAAATGATTTACACAGAGACAAAAGAACAGCCTTCACCAATCAAGAGGAACGCATTTCTGCATACAAAGTTCTCCAGAGTGCCTATTATTCTAGCTTCAATATACTACTTTTCTTTGTCCCAACAGTTTTCATTACTATACTCCAATTTTTTAAAAAGCACATACAATTCCTTTCTTTGCCATTTTCTTATTTGTCATTTTCTAGCAGCTGGTTTTTAAGCACATAGATCTTTACAGGAGAGGGGGGGCATTCTGGCTTTCTTGCCCATACAGTTTGGTAGGATCTATTCTGACACTTTATTTCCACTCAGTCACAAAACTGCCACCATGTTCATTGAATCAAACTTGTTAATGAGAAAAGAGAGGCAAGGAGACAGATTTATACCCTGCATCAGAGAGGAAGGGGGATGACTAATCTTAAAAATAGTCTGAAGGTATCCAAGGGATTGTAAGTTCAGTACAATTTTTGCAAAGTTTTGGCATTAGCCTTCCTTTCAATTCATGTGACTGAGATGTGTTATTCTGAATGGCAACCGATTGGTTTCTTTCCCAAACATATGAATGTAGATATGCAAACTTTCTAAAGAAGGTATATTGTTGAAGGCTTTCATGGCTGGAGAAAGCTTTCTAAAGAAGGAATTGTAAAAAATAAAAAAGGGAGAAACTGGAACATTTTTGAGGAGCCTTATTGGAATGTTTTGGAAAAAATCATCTGGCTCATTTGGGAATTTTTCTTCCTCCTTCCTGTTTCCTTCAGCATGCTCACAGGCCACCTTAGACCAAAGGAAGCATAACTTCTTCCACCCCTTATAGGAATGGATGTACAGCAGCAGCACATCTATGTACCACCCATTGAACCTGGAGCCACACCTTCTTAAGGCAGCCATGCCTTCTCCAAATCAGGCTGTAGCAGGAGCAGCAATCCTCCTACTCACTCAGAGTGTGACAGTACAAGTCTTCCCATTCAATGAATGCAGAAATTTCATGGCTTCCAGTTCTAGAATGAGAATTGAGCATTTTGTGCCTACTCTGTGGTGGAAGCCTGATTTCATTAGTCCCCTTGGCTTATGGTTTATTCCACATAACAAGGTCACCACAGGCAGGCTTGGTTCAAGTCAGAGGCATAAAGAACCATTTGAGTGCACCAAAAGGCATCCCAAATGATAAAAGAGATTGAAACCAACTTCTCTTCATCCACGGGCTTGAGGAGTCCTTGGGTTACAAACCACCCTTTGGGTGCTGAAGAACTCATTGACATCCAAGCTTGGAGGTGGTGTTGATGATGAGGCAGGGCCACACTGGTGTGTGGGCAGCAAAAGGTAAGAAGGAGAAGTTACCCAAGTGAACCCGTTTTTGTTCAAGTCACCTCCATCAGGATGCCAAGATCTGCTTCTCTCCATGTTTTGCACTACAACAAATAAAGGGGTCTTTCTGGCCAGGACAAAACCAAAGGCAGAGAGTCAAAAGAGGAAATAGGATCACATCTAATGCAATCATGTTCACTGATGCTGAACAGCCAT
The DNA here is from genome assembly GCF_028583425.1 of Eublepharis macularius. Lineage (NCBI taxonomy): Eukaryota > Metazoa > Chordata > Lepidosauria > Squamata > Eublepharidae > Eublepharis > Eublepharis macularius. The sequence goes on from NC_072795.1 coordinate 116,810,249, forward strand.
GCAAGGAAGTCACCTGAGAAAGTCCTATTTCAGCTGGTGCCTGCTGTTCAGAAATTCCTTAGCATGCCTTCGGCCACCAGAAGAACCTACTGTGATTAGCACTTCCATGACCTAAATACAGGGTCCTTGGCCATATTTTGGGCCAACCTATTTTATTTCCTGCCTTCGAATTAGTTGCCTGGCAGAACCAATTTGTAGTTTGAAACGCTGTCCAGACCTTACTTCTTTGCTTAAGCTAAACTACCCTTGAACATGATGAATAACTACATTACATCTATTGGCAAAGCAAAAGTAAAAACGATTTATGACCTTCAGAGCCAGGAGGGATTTCCACAGTCCTAAAATGTTAAAATTGGGGTTTGCACTCCCCCTCCCCAAATCTGGGAAATCCAGATCCGGGTTTCAGAGAAACAAACAAACAAACAAACAAACAAAATATTTAGGTTCCCTGAAATCCATGTAAGATTCTTGAACCTATTTTGACAAGATTAGAGAATCCTGGATTTATCCAGCCATTATTTTCTATGGGGAAACCTATCGGGGGGGGGGGGGCGGTGCTAAGGGTCATTTTTCAAGAAAACTCCACTAAATTCACCGGAAACCTACTTCTGACTGCCCTCTAAAGATCCTCCAAGTTTCAGGAAGATTGGGTCCCAGGGTCCAATTCTATGGGTCCCTGAACAAGCTACTCTACATTGTTTCCAATGGGGGAAAAAAGTCAAAGCTGACTTCCACTGCAGAAACACACAGGGGCAAGGCTTCCATGTCCAAGGCTCACTTTCAAATGCAAGCTCAAAGAAAGCCCAACAGAACCAAAGTGACCCAGACTGAAACCCAAGTGCCCCCTGAGCAAGCTGCCCAGCCATTCTCCATTGTTTACTATGGTGGGCAAGTTTCCAAGTGGGCTCTCAGGCAGAAACACACAGAGGCAAGGCTGCCACTGGCCAGAGGCACACTCCAAAATGCAAGCTCAACCCAGAGAAAGCACAAGAGAGCTAAACTGAAACGGAATTCTCCACAGAACCAAATGAAGCAAGGAGACCAACATAAAACCAGAGAATCATCTCAAAGCAGCAAACTCCACCCAAACCAGAGTGAAGCAACAGAACAGATGAAACTCCCCAGAACCAACATCAAACCAGAGAATCATGTCAAAACAGTGAATTCCAGTCAAACTATACAAAGCAAGGGGCAGTGTTGCAACTTAGCCCAACTGAACCAGTGTTGCTCATAGAAGCCAGGCAGAGAGGAGAGCTCCTTCATAGATTGGCCACTCAACACCTCCTCCATGCCACCTCCCTCCTCCCCCTTCCTTCCTGGAAAAAATGTAGGAGAAACCCAAGAAAGAGCCAACCTGAGGCTGAAACAATGTTTCCCAAATTAAACTGGATTTATCCGGGTGTCTGGATCCAGGTTCCCAGATCAGATCTGAGATTCTATGATTTGATTCAGAAAAGCTGGATTTAGCCACATACGCAAAAATCTGGCCTTTTCCATGAATCCCAGACCCAGATTGCACACCCCTATTTTCAGATGTGTTCTCCTTTCATGGGAATGCTAACATGGACATTTTTTTTCTTTTAAACTTGGGGTAGATTTACTGATGAGTTTTTATCCATGCACAATGATTAAAGGCTAATTCACATGGTCCTCAGGACTTTCTTGCATGCACAACTGCATGGAACATGTGACCAATTGCACCCTCGGATTCAGCCAAAGCTCTGTTGTGATTATTTGCCCTGTTTTTGAGACTATTTTAGCCTTCATATGTTGCAATACTTTTAACATTTTCTTAACCCCCATGGTCAATTTTTATTTGTGAATTTTTGAAATGTGTTTCCCAAGACGTATGACATACTAATGCCAGGCTTTCTAACAACTTCATTTCCAGTATGCACTGGGTTATTCAGTCAATAATAGAACAGTAAAAAATAAAAAGACTAACAGTGCAATCCTAAACAGTTATTCCAGTCTAAGCCCATTGAAATCAGTGGGCTTAGACTGGAGTCACTCTACTTAGGATTGCACTGTAAGACTCTTCTTTCTTCTTGGGTGGCTTACTGGCCAACTACCGGTGTCCCTGAAGAGCTGAGAATGAGGAAGAAGAAGAAAGGAGGGGATCAGAAATTCTAATCTGGCTGTGATGCACCATTTAAGACAGCAAATATTTCTGCGGGATATTGCATCGGACATTGTGAACTAGGGCTGTTGAGAGAAGTTATCTCACTTCCTCTTTACCCTCTTTGAAGTGGGATGTCTTTGGGTGCACCCTGAAAAGCAACTATCTTTCATTTTTCTCCTTTTAGGGATTTGCAGCTAGTTTCTTAAGAATTCCTTTTTGAACAAGAGAAATTGGGGGGGGGGGGCATGGGTAGGAAGGGATGTTCTGCAAAGTTCAGAATTTCACGCCGTAGAATCTCAGAGGCAGGCAGTGTCTTCCCAAAATGTCCTGTCCTCCTCACAGAGCATCACTTTGTGTTCTGTAACATAAAACAACTGCAAGGGCTGAAGTTACAAAAGAGTGCACTGATTTCTCTTCAAACCAAATCAAAGAGAAACCAAAGAGAGATCCCTCTTTTAAAAGATAAAAAGATAGTGAGAGGAATCAATGATTACATCTTAAAAAGTGACTTTTGGATAAAGAGATTCCCTTCCCCATAACAAAAGGATTGTGGATAGCTAAAGCTTATATGCTGAGTGCATGGAGTACAAACTTTGGGAGCATCACTACTGTCTATGTTGTTTGGACTGTAAAGTCCTTTTTTTGACATGCAAATCATCACAATATTCTAGAAGTGAGTAATAAATACTCAGGAATTGTACAGAATTCAGCTTACCCTGCAGCAGCATAGCTGTCACACCGGGAGCTGTCTTTTGCAGCCCCGCCTAGAGGGAGAGACAGGCTCCCTTCCCGGGCATCTGGGGCTTTGGCCGGGGGGTGGAGCCGAATGCGGTTTGCAGGTGGCTCCACTTTCCCTAGCCTTGAGTTGCTTCGTGCGCTTGGCCCACCCATCTCACCCTGTTTTAGTGCAGGATTAGCTGGCTGCTGTTTTCAGAGCCAAGTAGGATTTTTTTATCCTTTTCCCTGATTGGCTTTGGGAAGGGTTTTTTCCCCCACCTACCTTGTACTAATGGCAGTGTTTTGAGGTATTGGCTGGGTGGTGCTGTTTGGTTAGGTCACTGGTAGGAGAGTTTTGGGAATAGGGCATGGGCCATGGGGCACCCAGTGGTGCTTCTCCATGGGTGGGGAACAGGGTCTGCCAACAGTGCGGTATGCTTGTTGATGGCTACCATAGCACAAGCAGATGCCTGCGGGGATCCCTAGGGACAAGGCCTTCCCTCATGCTATACGGCTGGGGTGTTAGGTGCTTGATGGGGGGATGCATTTTCCTGGCTGGCTGGGTTGTAGCCATTCCAATGGATGACCTACACCCGGGGCTGTGGGGCTCACCCTGACAGGTCAAGGTGGAGGTCTGAGAATGACCCCGTGGCTTGACCTGTACCGCTTAGTTGGCCCTTGCTGTGGTTTATGTTTAATGGTCATGTTAATAAATGGCCCTTTAATTCCAAGTCTGTGTCTGTCTCTTCATTCTGGCTGGGGCTGCAAGAGATTACATACTTTTGAACCTTTGCAGCTTGGCCTGAGTTGAACATGTCCCCAGTAACAGGTTTGTATCACTTCCCATGGAATTTTGAAGCAATATATATCATCATCAAAAAGATTTTCCTGACATTCAGCCAAAAATTGCTCTTTCCATATTGTCCCATTAATCTTTGTTATACATTGCACTTACCTTACTAAATGATATTTCACCTTCCCGGCACATCTTAATTGACGATATTTCATGAAGTTTTAATTGACTAACTTGCTTGTTTTCAGAAAGCTGCTTTCAAACTTTGCTGATGCAGAGATTTTATGTGCCCCTTTCAAAGACAAATTCTAACAATGGAGCACATATGCTAGGAGAGGAGATATAACCAATATTAAATCCTATTTGTCTCTTGATTTGAAATCTATATTCCCAGCTTAGTCTCTGTTCAAATCATTTGTTTAGTAAGACTTCCAGACTGGCAACTAAAATGACAGATATATAAATATCCGTCTGAGCCTCTTTGATACTCCCCCCGCCCCTGTTAATGTTACATAGTAAGGCCAGGAGCAGTGAGATCGAGGTCAAGGAGTTAGGCATACATCTCAGTCATTAGGCTGCTAAGAAGTGGTGGCCAGAGGTCTCCCAGAATTACAACTGATCTCCAGGCCACAGTGATCAGTTCCCCTGGAGAAAATGGCTGCTTTACAGGATACACAGTATTCCTCCCCAAATCCTACCCACTCGAGGCTCCACCTCCAAGATCTCCAGGAATATCCTAACTTGGAGCTGGAAACCCTAGTGGATATATTTAGACTTTGTTATTTTAAAATTTCCATAAAATCATGAAATTATCTCTTCACTTTGGTGGAGATACCCACCAAATGATACCAATGGATGTTCAAATTGAATGATCAAAAACTGAGTACGGATTAGTTGGGTGGATGAGTGCAAGGACCAACTTCCCTTCCTAGTTTGTTTTTACCATTATTACCTTTGCCTCCTCCCTTTACTCTATCTTTTAGAATTTTTGCTGTTTTACCATAAGTGTAGATGACTGGGGAAGGCAATGGCAAACCACCCCGTAAAAAGTCTGCCAAGAAAACATCATGTTATGCAATCATGCCCGGTGCGCCCATTGAGGCCAGGTAGGTGGTGACCTCAGGGCGCGAGGGCACCAGAGGGGCGCCGGAGGGGGCGGAGGAGTGCGCAGCGGAGCTGGCATGACTGGGCTGCAGCCCAGCCCCATTCCACTGCTGCCACCACACGCCCCAGCCAGGCGCAGAAGCCACGAGCCGCTGCTGGGGTGGCATGCAGAGCACGGCGGAGCCTCTGCGCACTGCCCTAGCAGCAGCTCGTGGCTTCTGCGCCCGGCTGGGGCGTGTGGCAGCGGCGGCATGATTGCATGATGACGTCATCACACAGTCCGTGGCACACGCGCGCTCACTCTGCACGTTTGCACAAGTGGTCGCAGGCGCCAGAAACTCTGGCACCGGCAGTGGATGCGATGTCCCTCCATGGGTCAGTAATGACTCAGTGCTTGCCCCTTTACCTTCACCTACCATATTCTACACTCGCCTCACAACTGTGCTTCCACAAAGCAACTACCTGCACACTCACTTCTTTTTGTTCACACTCATTCTTGTCTTTTTGCTTTCAAGCTAGTTAAGAATAGCAGACTTTCCCTCTTTCTTCAGCCCAATTGATGGCAGATCAAGCAAATTGGCATCAGAAGTGGGTGAAAGTCTGGAGTAACAGCAGTTAATATCACAAAGCTGCTGCTGTCTCGGTAATTCATAGTAGGAAAGAATGTTTTGAATGGGAAAAGAGGGCTTGTCTCCCGGTAAACTGCTGCAGATGCCCCAAACCAAACAATTACTTTCTTTTCCCTCTCATATTTTAGATGGTAAAACTCTTGAATGGACTAGCAAAGTTGTTCAACAGGAAAATGTGAACAGACTCAAGGGACATGGGACATTATTAGAGACTATTCATTCAGTGAACCAGAAGAAAGTAGAGCAGGAAGGAAGAAACACAGTGTAAAAATAAGTAACAACTGGTACACAGCACTCATTTTGAAAAAGAAGTCACTCAGGTTAATATGAATTTGAGAAATACTTACAGTTAGACGCTGAAGTGGAGCTGTTGGTGATTTCTGCTCCAAACCTATTTGTGTCAGGTCATGCCATTGTTCTTTTCAGGAACGTATTATTAGAGTTTTGATTGCAAACATTGCAACAGCAGGAAAGTCAGCTTTAGGCAGGCATAACCATGTAATAAGAAAAAAAGAGAAAGCAAAGCACTTTGGTGTTGTCGGGGGTTTGTTTATACCATCTACAATACTGGGTTTGTTCTCATTTAAAGAAGCCAGGCAATATTCAGCTATTAGTCTCTGCCACATGAACAATGGTAAAATAGCAAGTGTTCTAAACAAATTTATCTAAATTGAAAAAAAAGAAAGAAATCCTGCCCTCAAGTCATAGTTGACTTATGGCAAACCCTGGTGGGGTTTTCATGGCAAGAGACTAATAGAGATGGTTTGCCATTGCCTGCCTCTGCAACCCTTGACTTGATTGAAAGTCTCCCATCCAATTATTAACCAAGGCCAATTCTGCTTAGCTTCTAGACATCTGAAGAGATCAGGTTCTCCTGAGTTATCCAGGTCATCTAGATTACTGTTATCAGTTTTTAGCAAATAGGGAATGAGATGACATACCATCTCAGGTTTAGTCACTTGTTCACCTTCCAATGTTATATATGCTATCAAATGTCAGCAATACCCTTTGACTTTCTACGTTGGACAAACAGGTCAGTCCCTACACACAAGAATAAATGGACATAAATCGGACATTAGAAATCACAACTCTCAAAAACCAGTGGGAGAGCATTTTAATCTTTAATCAACCTTCTGTTGCTTACCTAAAAGTGGCTGTCCTCAAATAAAGAAACATCAAGGGAAGTTTACAATGTGAGATTGCTGACATTTATTTATTTATTCACAAATTCAGAACAATGGACCACTCCACCCGCCCTCCGCCCCCAGGTTGAACAGAGAGTTAGGATTCTTATCTCACTACAGATGCTAATTCCTGATCTATCAAGCCACATTGTACTGTTGTACCTTTACATCCTGACATCTTCCTTTGCTATACCCTTCCCATCTAAGCAAGTTGCATTGTACCTTTACATCCCGATGCCCCCCCTTGTAACTTCCCACCCACCTTTGGCTGGGATATAAAGGCTCAGGGATCTCCATTCCTTCTCGTGTCTGAAGAAGGGAGCTCTGACTCTCAAAAGCTTACACACTGAAAATCCTGTTGATCTCTAAAGTGTCACTGGACTCAAATCCTCCTGTTCTACAGCAGACCAACACTGCTACCCACCTAATCTATGGAGATGTATTCACCCTGTTAGCATTCCCAACAGCCAGTGTATTGCTGACATAATGTATGAAGCAAGTCTGATAATTGTCTAGAATTAATATAAAACATACATAGTAAAAATCCATGTTTATTCTTTCATTGACAAGAGGCACATAAACCAGAATTAACTTTTGCAATGTCATTACTTCTTCATAAAAGTTTTCCCCTTAAGTAACTTTGGCGCTAAAAGATACAAAGGTCTGCTTCTGCTTCTCTCAAAGTCACCTAGATTGAGAATTTCAGAAACTGATTTCAGGAGGAATATGATTGGGCGCTATTTAAGATAATACTGTACATTGCCAGAGCATGATGGCTTCCTTGCTATTCAATGTAAATGTGATTTGGACTAGCAGAATGCAGTCCCTCCTAAAATATTCAGTCCCCTGCAAGTTCCCACCCACTTCAAGCATTCTAAAAGTGTCTCTGAATAGGTCAGTCACAGGCTCCCAGGCTTTCAAAAATCAATCTACATCAATTTGAACTACCTATAGCATTCGGCCATTTCTTTCTTGATTTGCTGTATTGATTTGCTCTTGATTTGCTATATTGATTGACAAAATTGATACAGTCAGTTCCAACCAGGAAAAGAAATCTGATCAATCAGGAGAGACAACGATGATTTACAAATAAGCTGGCCAATCTTCCTTTTGGTTCATTCCCCCTCCCCTCAGTTAGCTGCAAGACTGGATAATGTTACAAAAAGTTTATAGAAGTTTGATAAAGTCTTTTATTCATGAGCTCAATAAGGAGATGAATGCAACATCAGCCCCATAACCTCTGCTCTTCAGAGTTAAAGCAAATCAGATCTCCTAGGACAGGATTAGGGAGCACTTATTGGAAGAAGTTCATTTTTATGACCCAAATCAAATAGATTTGTATTGAAAAATTATGCTCTTTTCAGATTTTGGATAGCCTCATCAGTACTATCATTAACAATTATTCCTACAATTATAGGGGCTGCATGTTTTCATGCATGCATATTTTCCTTACAGTTACATTGGTTTCTGGTTTCTGCAATATTATAATGCATTAATTCACCTGCAAAATTACGTTTTAAGTAGAGATGAGCACAAACTGAATTATGAACCAAAGTTCAGCATGAACCAGGCCGGTTTGTGGTTCACAAACCAGCAGTTCGTCAGAGTCCATTTCTGATGAACTACCACGAACTTTAGGGTGGTTCGTTTGGTTCATTTTTCAGTTCGTCACCGCAGACAGCTTGGTGCTGATCAATCAGTTTTCTAGGCAACAGGGGATGGGCTTTCTGCAGACCTTCTGCTGACCCAGAAGTGACGTTTTCATGAACCAAATGAACCAGTTTGTGAACTGGGGAAAGTTAGTGAAAGTTCGTGGTGCATGGTTCGTGAAATGTGACAAACCACGAACCATGTGGTTCTTATTTTTCTGGTTCATGCCCATCTCTAGTTTTAAGGTTTTATTATCTTAAAATCCTTTAAACAATATAGAACTTCTTGGATGAGTACTAAGTAGATCTGGTTAAAGCAATGTCGATTTCAATGAGGAAGCTCTTTATTTCAGGAGATAATTCCACTGAAATGTTATTCCAGATATTCTGCAAATTCTGCTTTAGGCAATATGCAATAGTGACTCTAGTGAGAGCTGCTCTTCATTGTCAGTACTGAATATGTGAAGCAGCAGTAATTTTAAAAAAGGATTGCTTGTAAACATGTAGAGAGTATCTTTTCTTCCCCAGCAAGAACACAGAGCAGAACCACAAGTGACAAAAGGCACAGATTGGACACTTGTCAGCTTCCCTCAAGTTTTGATGGGAAATGTAGGCATCCTAGTCTTGCAGCTTGGCTCTCTGACTGCTGTCCAATGGACTTTTCAACTGTCACTTGTCCAACATTCCGCCAAGCTGCCTACATTTCCCATCAAAACTTGAGGGAAGCTGACAAGTGTCCAATCTGTGCCTTTTGTCACTTGTGGTTCTGCTCACAGTCTCCACAGACCACAACAAGAGTTTCCCTACTCACAGAGTAGGCTGGAACAGTTTCATGCTTGCCATCCGAGATGCCCAATATAGTTCCTGGAACAAACAAAAAATAAAGTCATAATGTTTGAAATAAGGGACATCAAAGACAGTTTATGAGCTTCCAGGATTTTTCTAAAAAGACATAACCCATTCAATTAAGGCACTTTTAGCAACCAATAGCATCTAAAGAGATCATTTCTGCATTGATCTATATATAAAGGTCATTCACTGAGGAAGTAAATTGAACATGGGACAAAGTTTGATGGATTGCTTTCTCTACACTTGCCATTGCTTAGGCCTGCCTCTGGGACAGGGGTGAACTGCAAATTTAAAACATCCCAGAAAAAAAGTGTCAGAGGAGTACCATCAATTCTCCTGATTACATTGAAGGGCAGAGCCTAACAGATAGAGTTGCAACTGGCAGAGGTCTGGAGGCCAGGGACAAGGAGGGAACTATTGGTTGATGGTTTTATGTCACTTCCACAGAGATAGCCAGAAGTAATGTCACATTACTCTAGGAATTGCCAGAAACTCTATGGTAACCATATGGTAACCTTTCCATGATTTCTAGAGTGATGTGACATCACTTCCAGGTTTCCCCCAGAAATGACAAAATGCTGTCACCCAACAGTGGTATTTCCCCTCCTCCTGTTAGCCTCTGTGCTGGTAGGTAATGGGAACTTGAAGAAGGTTTCCTACCTCTAGCAGGCAAATGGCAAACCTACTAGCAAGTCAAATGGCATGAAACTGTAAGGTAAGTTAAATAAAATTTATTAGCTGTGGTTTGACCAGTCATAATATTCCCATGATTAGAGAACCTGGTAGAACTTCCCCTTTCCCTCAACTCTTACAAGATCTCTCTTTGCACATAGCAATCCAAAACACAACACACGATAATTAAAGTTAGTATGGGGTCAACCAGGTCCACATGAGCAGACAATGCATGGCCAAGTAAGATCATGTCATGGTGAAAACAAAGCAATGCCATCAGCAGAACAAATGCCATCAACAAAGCAAAGTAGTAATACTGAACTCCAGCCCAGCAAGCAGCTAATTTTAAAGAAATTGCCAAATTATTAGTGCTTTCCAAGACTTCATTTGAATATATGAGGACAAAAATGTACATGTAATTCAAAATTAGCAACTTCCTTAAGAGCCAAATGAGCCACCAAACTGAACAGGTATCCTGATTTTAGTGGTATGCTTAGCTGAGATAGGAAGTTGCTTGCCACAACAAAGCAATCATCGTATTCTTATACCAACTACTAACTGGAATTCTACTGTAAATGACCATGGCCAAAAATTAGGTTCTCACAGATGGAGGGGAACAATTTTTGCTGATTCTCTCTTCCTGCTGCAGATGTCTACAATGGTCTCGCTATTAGACAGGGGTCAAGGGATGGGACTCCAGCCAGGACAAAGGTAAGCTCAAAAATGTCACAGTTGGCTTCCTCCTTTCCCGCTCTCTTGTAGGTATCCCATCAGGAAAGGCTCCTCACTCATCACATGCCCTGATGTCATTTACTTATTTCTTCCTTTACTTTTAAGTCAGGATTATACAATGTCATTCACAGTCAGTAGTTTGCTCCTCTACTTGCAGACTTCTAGTTTTCCTGATCCCCACTGCTCTATGGTGTTCTGTCAACAGCAGAGATCAGGCAGGGGTTTTCCTGCATGGTTGCAGGGATGGTCTAAAGCGGCTTCTCCATCTGGAACCTTCTCTGGCAGAACATCTGCAACATGAACAGTGTCAGGTTCTGCCAAGGGCACCACCCTGTGAGATGCCAGCATGCCTGACTTCAGCCTTAAAGGACCTTCAGGGAATATGCGGGATTCCGCTCTGTGGAACGAGGGTGGTATACCTCACCCTCACACCCTCTCAGTCCACTTGCAGGTCCCTTCAACATGACATTGTCCCGGTTGCCTTCCATGACAGCTGTCCCCATCCAGCTGTTGGTCTTACTCCTCCTCCTCCTCTTCACCTTCTTTCCTCCACCTCCTCTCTCTCTCTCTCTCTCTCTCTCTCTCTCTTTCTCTCTCCACTCCACTCCACTCCACTCCACTCCACTCCACTCCACTCCACTCCACTCCACTCCACTCCACTCCTACACAACAACCCACCCCACCATGTGGGTGGGCTTCCCTTATATCCTTTCCTTCATTCCTGGCCCCACCTGCTAGCCACACCCCTCTTTAGCCCCCATAGCATTGGCCTTGGCTGCCTCAAGCAGCTGCACCGGGGGTAGCTAGTCTGGCTGCTTTGGGCAGCTACAGCTGTGCTCTCTTGGCTAGATGCCAAGCCTCCTCTGCTCTGAGCTTCAGGCCTCTTGGCAGCTACAGCTGTGCTCTCTTGTTTAGCTGCCAAGCCTCCTCTGCTCTGAGCTTCAGGCCTCTGGGCAGCTACAGCTGTGCTCTCTTGGCTGGCAGCCAGCCAAGCCTCCTCTGCTCTAGTCCCCTCCTGGCTGTCCTTACTCCCTCTGTCAGGGCTCTTAGTCTCCCACTGGAGGGTGGGGCTAGCTGGCTTCCCCCTGCCCCATTTGACTCTCTGGGGCTTGGGTGTTCTTTCTCTTTCCTCTGTTGCTGGGTGTGGCAGGTCCACGTTGTCTGTTTGAACGGCTGAGCGGTGGTCATCTGGCTGTTTCCCCTCCCCTTCTCCTGCTAAGTCCGGGGGCAGAGCCTCAGACCCCGGACACAAAAGACTGTCTGGAGTTCTCCATCACCTCTACGAAATCTGTTTTCCATTCCTATGTACCCTGGGGAAGGTGAGGTGGCAACTAACTCCTCACTGATGCCCCATTGTCGTTTTTAGTCTGGTCATGTCTATGTTCAGCTGAGAGCTGCTGCCTGATGCTGCTGGCTTCTTCTCGCATAACAGGTTCATATGTACGTACACAATCTATATCCCAATATAGATTCACTGGCTGTGGTTGCTGGATTGTGCATAAACTCGTTTGTCTGCAGTACTAAAACTCAACACAAATAAACTTTCCAGCTAGAGGAAAAGGAGAGAAAATATGTTCCATGATTCCTTCACCTTGAAGTATAACAGGAAATCTTGAGATGAACAATCCTTTTAATTATCTTCCTATTAAAGCTGAGCTTACAATATATCCTACAGGATTTGTTAATGCTCATTACAGAGTTACACACCTTTTAATTCTTAGAATAATGATGTTATTTCCAGGTGGCTGGTGCATAGGAACCATGAAAGTTTTGGCAGCTGGGAGAAAAATCGGTATACAGAGAAGAATTTTCATCCTCCGTACTGCAGTGCCGTTTACTGGACTATTATGGGCTATGTCCTTGTGGTTAATGAGCTGGGATTATGAAAGGAGTACACAGCCTTGCATTTATGCTGTACTCCATTATACAACTTTTTAGGAATCTTAAAAGCGAGGTGTAGCAGCCAAATGCCCAATAGCCATTTAGCAGAGCCCTTTTAAAATCATTGTGTTGTTATGTTTTGAAGCCGTTTACATTTCTTATTCAGAATGCTTCATTGGATTTCATTTTATGCTTTGAGTATTTGCAGTGTGAACTGAACATTAAAGCAAATTGGTCTTTCTGGGGAGGAAAAGCCGAGTGGATGATTTCATAATGTGGCCATATGGGGAAAAGAACCCCTTTCACAACAGCTTTGGGAGTTGAGAAATCATATCAGAATTTCCCTGTATTGCTCTCAAAATCACAACAGGAAGAGAATAAAGCAGGTTTTTGGCCCTAGAAAACCTATATTTTATAGCTTCAGACCAGGTACCAGACTACAATAATACTGCAATTTGCTATAGCCCAGCACTTACAAAGGAAAGGGAAGTTAATAGACTTCTTCCTCATGCCTCAGCTGTAAGAATGCACAAGAGCAAATCAATCTAAAAGTGCTATGTGGTACGGTGGCTGGTTCTCCTTTGCACTATCTAGTATTTGTAGCATGGCTTCAAAGGCAGTACTTTGGCAGGGATCCAAAACCATCTGTAGAAAAGCCGTTCCAACGTATGCCAGAATGACTCACCATCATTTCCTCACTGGGCATTGAAGATTCTCCCCAAGTTCCCCTGTGTCTGAGAACCATTTTTCACTAAGCAGAATTCGGTGAGATAACTCGCTGTGTTTCTTCAGGATTCAAGTAGGGGGGATTGTATGTTTGAAAATTCTACCACAGATAAAATTCTGAACCCTTCTATTTTATCTCATAGTTTTCTGTATGTAGAGAGTTAGTTTTTTTCCTGAGAGAGAGGTCCAGGAAAAAATTAACCATTTGATTCTGGCTGTCAGGAATAGAATGTTGGTTGGCTGTTTTCAGAAGTCCCGCAGTTGCATGTATACAGTTTACCATGTAGTCCTGAAGTTGAATATTCACCTGCCAACACTTCAGATACACCTACAGATACACCAAGAGAATGTATAAGGTATCATTCTCATTCTAACTTCTGTTCACCTGCTATTTCTTCTTACTTAATAAAAACTTTAACTGTGATCAGTGATTCAAGAGAATCATCATGGTGTATTGATTAGTGTTTTAGAATAGACAAAACCAGGTTCAGATCCCTACTCTGCCATGGAAACTTGCTGGGTGACCTTGGATCAGCCACACACCCTCAGCCTAACCTGCGGGGTTGTTGTAAGGATAAATGGAAGAGGTGAGTACAATGTTATAAGCCACTTTAGGTCCCCATTGCAGAGAAAAACGGGGTATAAATATCCAAATAAAACAAATAATTCCCCTACCCACAGTTCCTGAATACAATAGATGAATTGTCACAAATCAAACTTCAGTCTAACAAGCACAATCTGTATTTGATTGAAAGCTGGAAAAGATTCAAGTTCTGGTTTAGTTGGAAGCCAATGGTATTCATTTATTTTATTTTTTAAAATTAAAATAGTTCAAGTTTGCTTTTTGATTAAGAATCACTAAAGTAGCTAACAACAGTAGCCTGACTGGGGATCCCTCAGGGTCCCTGGTTCCATCTGCTTCTATCCACCTGCAGAGAGAAAGAAGAGAAAATTACAATCTCTACTATTTTTTATTTACCTTTGATGTTACTCGCTGTTACTCGCATATCCATTGATCTGACAGCCACATGGAGTTCCTTAACATTTGGACCTTCTGGAAGGCTGAGAACATATGTATACTTGATTTGGAGACTGTGTCCAACATTGAGAGACTTTTGGAGAGGTTATGGTCTGGTGAAAGTATTGCATGTTGTTTCCTATATTCATTGAGTATGATGGATACATGAATTGTTGTATATATGTGTTTAATAATGTATGAACAAATTATTCAGCTTTCATTTTTGCACTGAGCACTTTATACATAAAAGATATTATTTGTTTATCATATTGTGAATAGTGTAATTATCCCCAGGTGTATTTGGTGGTGTATTTCTATTGTTTGTTCTTGGGGATGCCTCTCTGTTATTTGTGATATGCACCTTGTAAGGCAGGCAGATGCAGAATAGGGGAAGGGCAATGTGTGGTATAGAGAGAGCAGCTAAGACCCACACTCATACATCTAGCTTTTGTCTCCCTTTCCTTTTTGGGAAAGGGAGAAAAAACAAGCAAAAAACCCCTCTCTATGTTATCAAAGTATGAACCAAGGTAGAAATGAATAAAAAGCTGGTAGGAGGAGGAAGAGGAGAGAAAAAAAGATTGGGGAGGAGAGAGATTCTTCTAAACTCACTGATGGGGAAAGGATTAATGTGTATGTAGGTATCTACCAGCCAAAGTGTTGGCCTTGGGCATATCGAAAAAAATACAAGAACTGAACATATTAACAATCTACCCTTTTATGGGTGATGGAGATTCAACGATTAAGGTAATTAAAGACTAATTGTAATTTGCCATATGTTGAATGCTCAGTGCAAATCCATTTCATTTTATTTAAGTGGTGGACAATATTAACAATAATCACAGTCTTTGCTAATTGACACAGACTTGTTCTAATTTGAAAACAAATTCACCTAACTAACTGTAAAATTTCTTCAAGATCTCACGTTCTGAAAACTCATCTGGGCTTAACTCCCTGAGCAGTGCACTGTTACCCAACTGGCTGGGACAATAGCAGGTAGGATTTTTTTTAAATGCAGCCACCAAAAGCTATAATGTTCAGATGACATTATGCTAGATCCCTTAGGGCCATATCGTTTATGGTTTATATCACACTTCCTGCATCATCAAGAATGTGTGAATAAGACATCAGAGATGAATTCTCACAGGTGGAACTTCCCTGTTATCCAGGGTATATATACATGTATGAACTGCCCCTTAGTTTGTGATCGCATGCTCCCAGAGATTTTGACAAGTAAAAAATGTTTCCAAGGAAAAAAAGAGAGATACATTGCAGGAATTCTCAGTGGCAATTATTAAAATCCTTGGAAGGATTTTCAGATCAGGGAGATAGTTTCAGGTGGGTAGCCATGTCAGTCTGCAGTTGAAAAGCAAGATCTGGGTCCAATAGCACCTTAAAGATTTCCAAGGTATGAGCTTTCAGGAGTCAAACCTCCCTTATTTTACAAAGTATCTTCAAACAGGCACGTCATTTTTCAAAAGGTATGAGATTTCCTTTGAGCCTGGAAAGCAAATGTTTGCTAAAATAAATAAATAAAAGGCTTTGTACATAGCTGAGTTCGAAACAAGTTCCCCACGCCTCCAGTTCCACTTCAAATGATTTGGAGCATAGCTATAACTAAACACATGAGATTTGCCTTCTGCTATTTGACATTTGATATTTGGTGCAGTCTAGGGTATAATATTCAATCTATGTATAATTATCAGAAGATATTTATAATATATGCATAATATTCAGTGCTTGCAATGTTCATGTTCTATTCAGTATAATTTATATTTGATATTCATTACTGAAAACAAAATATTAGATATTTCATATTCTGTATTTTACAGTCTGTTATACTACAGGTAACATTTAAACCTAAATAAAATCAAACCATTCTCTAGCCTTTTGGTTTTTGTGTTGAATTCTTTGTTCATCATAACATTTTAAAAAGCAGGGGGGAAATCAAGCTTACTGCATTAATCTGTTTGGTGGGTGTGATTTGCTAAGCATAACATATGTCCCATAATCCACTTATACACTCCTGAAGTCCAACTCCTGGCGGTGAAATGCAACCAATCAATTTGAGATTTAATATATGGGATCTTAGCACTTCTTGAGCAATATGATGCCTCTTCTGTCCATATGCTTCAGACATTTGCCAAAGCTTTAAGGGCACAGTCTTGGTCAATTGCTGCAAAATAGGGAGTCTGTGATTCTCTCTATGTTGCTATGGAGA
Organism: Eublepharis macularius; assembly: GCF_028583425.1. NCBI lineage: Eukaryota > Metazoa > Chordata > Lepidosauria > Squamata > Eublepharidae > Eublepharis > Eublepharis macularius. Next base: position 116,826,543 of record NC_072795.1, read on the forward strand.
GTAGTCTCCGTACTTTATGAAAGAGAATCTTAGATACCGATTACCAAATGCTGACCCATGTAATGATACATCCACAACCAGTTAGCGAGACAACACATGAAGCTTCCTTATACTGAGGACCAGTGTGGTGTAGTGGCTCTTGCTAAATTGGAACAATTTGCAGCAATTCCTCATTCAATTCTTTTCATTATAACCTCCACCTGCATATTAACATACTAGTGTTCCAGTTCTGCTTGCATTGTTGCAATATTGTCTCCATAATTTTGGTCATTTTCCCAGTTAATAGAGACCTTTAAAAGAAGGGATCCATTTCCTTGTGTGTCTCTGCATTGTATATGCATTTGTTGTCCTGAATTTCAAGTATTTTAAAAATTATCTCTCTCCTTTTATTGTCAAAGAGAGAGAAAAAATCAATAAACTACTGATGCATATATGTTCTTTCCCTATGTGGACTGGGACCAGCATAACTGCGGGACTGCCTCTCCCTATATATGCCCCAGAGGATGCTCTGATCAGGAAACGAACAACTATTAATGGTTTCTGGCCCCAGAGAGGCCCACCTGGCCTCAACCAGAGACAGGGCCTTTTTGGTCCTGGCTCCAACCTGGTGAAACGCTCTGACTAATGAGACCAGGGCCCGGCAGGATTTGTTATCTTTTCATTGGGCCTGTAAGATGGAGCTGTTCCACCAGACATATGATTGAGGCTGAGCTGGGCCCCCACCAGCCAAATAGATGAGAATGAGTCTCTCCCTACCAGAAGCATTCACTATCTAAGCTTTTAAAGTAACTTTTAAGTGATGGTTGGGTGGCAGTTTAATTGATTATTTTTGTGCTGCTTTTTTTGTACTTTTGTACTTTTTCAAATATTTATGATATTGTTTGATATTGTTGTTTTAAATTGTTATACATAAGTTTAAAATGTTATCATAGAATTTTGTGAAGCCAACAACTTGTTCATTGCTAATACATGCTTCAGGCAACCAAAAAGACAATTGTATATGTGGAAATCACTGGGTGACCAATACAGGAACCAAATAGATTACATAATTGGAAGCAGAAGATGAAGAAGCTCTATTCTCTCAGCTAAAACAAGACTAGGAGCTGATTGTGATACAGATCATGAGCTGCTAATATCAAAAATTAGAATAAAGCTGAAGAGAAATACTAAAAGAATCATAGTGCCAAGATAAAGTATAAATAATATTCCTGAAGAATTTAAAGACCAGTTAAGGAACAGATTTGCAATACTAAGTTTAATTGATCGTGAGCCAGAAGAACTGTGGGCTGGAACCAGAGATATTATCAATGAACAACGTATAAAGACTATTCCTGTAGCCAAAAGAAAGGAGAAACCTAAATGGATGACTAAGGAAACTCTTAAAATTGCTGTCTTAAAAAGACAGACGAGAAGGAAGAGCAAAAGGTGACAGAAATAGAGTCAAAATTCTAAATGCAGCTTTTCAGCAGCTTGCACACAAAGACAAAGAAATCTTTTATAATAACCACTGCAAAGAAATAGAAGAGAACAACAAAAAAGGAAGAACAAGAGACTTGTTCCAAAAGATCTGAGAAATCAAAGGGAAATTCAAGCCATGGCTTGGGATGCTGAAAGATCAAAACGGAAATACATTATTGGACCAGGACAAAATAAAGGAAAGATGGAAACAATATACCAAAGAACTATATAAAAGAGGATGGAAGGATAACAGATACTTTTGATGAAGAATCTTTTGATGAAGAACCAGAAATCGTAGAAAGTGAAGTAAAAGCTGCACTCAAAGCAATTGGGAGAAACAAAGCACCTGGAGTAGATGGGACACCAATAGAGCTATTTCAAGCTATAGAAATGGAGTCCATCAGAATCTTAACAAGAATATGTCAACAAATATGAAAAAAAACAATTGCCCACAGACTGGAAATGCTCAGTCTACATTCCAATCACAAAAAAGGGGATTCCAAGGAGTGCAGCAACTATCGGACAATTGCGTTAATTTCCCATGCAAGCAAAATGATGCTCAAAATTATACAGCAAAGACTCTTACCATATACGGAACGAGAAATGCCAGATGTTCAAGCTGGATTCAAAAAAGGAAGAGGCATCAGAGATCATATTGCAAATTTGCAGTGGCTAATGGAACATACCAGGGAATTTCAGAAGAAAATCAGCCTGTGTTTTATAGATTACAGCAAAGTTTTTGACTGTGTGGATCATGAAAAGCTATGGAGAGTCTTAAAAGAAATGGAGGTGCCACAACATCTGATTGTTTTGATGCGCAACCTGTACTCTGGACAAGAGGCTACTGTCAGGACAGAATATGGGGAAACAGAACAGTTTCCAGTTGGCAAAAGTGTCAGACAAGGATGCATATTATCTTCCTATCTGTTCAACCTCTATGCAGAGTATACCATAAGGAAAGCTGGAATAGATCTAGCAGAAGGTGGAGTGAAAATTGGTGGGAGGAACATTAACAATTTGAGATATGTAGATGACACCACATTACTCCCAGAAAATAGTGAAGACTTGAAATGACTACTGATGAAGGTTAAAGGAGAAAGTGCCAAAGCAGGATTGGAACTGAACATCAGGAAGACAAAAGTAATATGACTACTAAGGAATTACACAATTTTAAAGTTGACAATGAGGAAATTGAATTTGTTCAAGATTTTCTATTCTTCGGCTCAATCATCAACCAACAGGGAGTCTGCAATGAAGAAATCAGAAAAAGATTGAGACTTGGAAGAGCAGCTGTGAGGGAGCTAGAGAAGATCCTTAAAGATAAAGATGTCTCTCTGGGAACCAAGTTCAAGATAATCCAAACTATAGTATTCCCTATTGCCATGTACGGATGTGAAAGTTGGACAGTAAAGAAAGCTAACAGGAAGAAAATTGATTCATTTGAAACGTTGTGCTGGAGGAGAGTTTTGCAGATACCCTGGACAGCCAAAAGAGATAAATAAGTGGGTACTAGATCAACTCAAGCCTGACTTCTCCTTAGAAGCTAAAATAACAAGACTAAGGCTATCGTATTTTTGTCACATCATGAGAAGACAAGATTCTCTGGAAAAGTCAATAATGCTAGGAAAAGTGGAAGGCAGCAGAAAAAGAGGAAGACGTAAAATGAGATGGCTTGACTCAGGCCCTTTTCGCACTTACGGTTTAAACCGCCATTTATGAGCATTCGCCCTGATCGCAGTGGCTTCGGCATTGCACCTGTTCATTTCACACTGTCCACTGCAATTTCGATTTGGTGTCTGTGCTTCATTTCAAAACCTCGGTGCAATTTTGGGCTTTTGGGGCCTTGCAATTCACGTCACACTTTTTTTAAAAAAATTGAGCATGCGTAGTAACGTTGCAATGTTGGAACCCTTCCCCCCTTTTTGCTGATTGGGCTGTCCCCTGCCCACCGGAGAGGCAATTGGTGGCAGAGTTCTGGGGGAAAACATATACCACTCTCATTTTTTTTAAATCAAGCCAGGAAAGGGTTAAAATGCTGCCGATTAATCTCCTCCCAGGAAGCAGAGGCTTGTTTCCAAAGGGCTGTGCAAAATGCTTGGGTTTTTTCCCCCTCTTTGGCAAAGTCTGAAACATGCCTGGGAGGGAGGGAAAAGCAGCCGTTTAATCCTTTCCTGGCTTTTAAAGCCAGGAAGAAAGTGCAGGAACATTACAACATTGCAACCCATTCTTGTCTTTAAAAAAAAAAAAGAATGTGTGTGCATACCCTAAGGGAGGAAGGAGAAAGCAGCTATTTAACACTTTCCTTGATTTTAAAGCTAGCAGGGAATTAGCAGCAAGCTTAGGAATCATTCCTGGCTTTTGAAAAAAAATAAAACAGCATGCATACCGGGAGGAAGGAAACCAACGAAGAAGCAGCCTTATGACCCTCAGCTCGCTTTACTAAAAAAAATGGTGGACAAGGAGTTCAGAGAGCTGAGGAGGGTGGGAGTGGTTAATTCTGCACAAACCAATCAGCTCCCAGGGCGGGGGGGGGGAGAAGCAAAAAGGAGGCAAAAGTGTTCACATTAGCAAAATGCGGGCCAGCTGCCAGTCGGCAGCGAACTTAAAAAAACATCGGGGTATGTCCGCAGGGGGAAAAATCGGGGATACAGCGGACAAAAAGCGGGACTGCATCCCATGACTGCTTTTAAGTGTGAAAACCTTGCAAACATGGGATGTGGAACAGGTACAAACACGCTCTAAAAAACGAGTGCGAAATGTACCTCAGTAAAAGAAGCCATGTCTTCCAGTTTGCAGGATCTGAGCAAGTCTGTTAAAGATAGAACATTTTGGAGATCTTTCATTCATAGGGTCGCCTTAGGTTGGAGACAACTTGACAGCTCATAACACACACACACATAACACACAAGTTTTATTGTAATGTTTTATGGAGTGTAATCCGCCCTGAGCCTGCCTGTGCGGGGAGGGAGGAATAGAAGTTGAAACAAACAAATAAATCATGGAACTGATTGCATGCAGATTCCCTCCAATAGCACAGTTCAGGGATAGACAACCTCTGAAACATGTGATGAATAGCAGCATGCCAGAACATTATCCTCGATAAACAGCAAATTCTCTGCTGAAACAATCCCTGCACCACTGAGGCCAATGGTGTGGCAGAAATGGGTGAAGTTGTTTCCTGTCATCACTTCCCAGATTCCCACTTCCCATGTGCAATAATCAGTTTTGGGTCAAGCCCCTGAGGTGCTGACAATACCACTGGGGTTAGGATTGCTCCTAGTATGTCTCCTGCCCCCACCCACACACTTCTGACTGCTGGAACATCAATATTGCATTCTTTGGCGCTTAGGTCAAAAAGGTTGCCTGCCCTTGTCATAATGTGTTTGTATGGCTTGATGAGCATAATTATCACCATTATACATGCAAAGGAGTGTTTGGAATGCTAGCATCCACTGCTGGCTTTATCCCTAGATAGAGTCAGCTCTGACCATTGGCTGTGACCATTGTGTTTGCTTGGCTTACCAAGCAAACACAATACTTTAAGTACAAGCAGAATTACATCTGGAGCCGGTTAATATATACGTTTTCAAAAATGAAAAAGAAAAGCCATCAGAGCCATTTTATTTTCAAAATAATCTCAGACCCTGCTCTAGAGAAGCTGAAGATAAGAAGAGACAGGGCTAGACAACTTCAATTGGCTCACACATTGTATTGGCACCCTGGATATCACCAATGATAGGAGCAGTTTTCACGTATATAAAAATAAACGTTTAAATGTGAGAGGTATGAAAAGGGAAGCAAAAAGAGAATTGACAAAGAACCCTCCGTGTGAGAGAGTATAATTGAACTATCCCAGTGGCCAATACTACCTTGTAGCTCACAACAGTCCCTCATGTTGAAATTAAGCTAGAAATGAAATGTATGGTTGACATTCCTTCAAAAGTGCTTGTGAAATATTGGAGAACTAATCCAATTTGGCATTCACCCACAGACTCCTACATCATTACTCTGAACTTTTAAAATGCTTTGCTGTATATATGAATGTACCCTGGAGCCATTTATGGACTAAGGCAGAGAAAATGAGTTTTGTTATGAGTAACAAAAAGAAGCAAAGGAGACATGGAGCACATACAAATTTTTTTAAAGAGACAACAACAAAGAAGGCCAGGTGAAAATAAGATTTTAACCGGAAAAATACATTGACAAATAGCAACTACTACGAAACGAAGAGTATGGCAATAATCAAGCAAACAAACACCAGTGACATCTATTTGTGACTGTGTGTAGGAACACTTCGGTTGAAGAGACAGAGAGTTCAAGAATACATGAACCAAACTCAAAGATGAAATGGCACTTTGTTCTACCTGGGTACAAGACTGTGGTGAAACTGCTAGTGAATTTTCATCTGAATAAGTAGTCATTTGAAATCCCAAAGGCTATTATAATGGATGCATAGAAAATGGACTGCTATGTTGTTATCAGACAGACTTAGGGTTAATCTCAGCATCCTGCTTTCCACAGTGGCCAACTTGGAGCCACCATGAAGCCCAATAGCATGGCATGAAAACCATTTTTTCCCATCTGCCGCCTACCCAGCAACTGGTACACAGAAGTACATTATCTCTAAACTCAACATAATCAGAAACTATGGACAAGGAACCATTCAAAATTCATCTGAACATGAGAATTAGAGTAATAAAAAAGGTAGATATGGCACAATAGTTGTTTAGGACAACTACCTCCTGGCAAGATCAGGGACCACGTGGTTGAACTGTCAAAATCCCAGGCTAAGCAGCTTTATTTACCAGGCCACGTTCATTTGTTGATACTCTCCCCAGATCCCACTCTGGATGTGACGTATCGGGCTGCAGGAACTGATGCTTTATTCCACTGGACTGTCAATAGGTTTAGCATTCATATTTTCTGAAAGATGGTGAGTTCAGGAAAAATGGCCTCCAGTGATGACATTTTCTGCATGCCTGAGTTTAATCTAGTGGGGCCATGTGATCCCCTCTATGAACTTGGCATGAGACCATGCACCACTAGGAACCCACAGCAACTCTATTATGCCTGCCGCATCTCACCCCAGAAATGGGTGCCATGAGTGGGAAGGGTCTGGTATGGGCATGTGCCCACTCTGTCAACATGACCGGCGGCCCCAAGCTAATAGAAAGCAGCTTTAGGCCCTGCGTGAGTAGGCTGTTTCAGAAAAGTAGCCATTTTGTGCTAACAGACATACCCTCTTACTTGCGAGAGATCGTGGTGGCATCAGAATCTTTCTCCAGGAATAGCGCTGAGAGCTCTGAAGATGAGAAGGATCCTGACCACTTTATTAAATGAAAGATGTACAGAAGACAAAGACCCCAGATACTTTACTGTGACAACAGAATCTGTAACAAATCACCTGGAGGGGGGGTCTGATTCTGATTGTATAGATAACTCTGACAGACTGTGTTGGGAGTAGAGATGGGCACGATCCAAAAAAAAAATACCGAATAAGCCGTTCTTGGATCCAGGCCACTGCCGAACCAAGGCCACCGATTCTAACCGATCAAGTCCCATTTCCGATCCAGAATCGGGAATGCCAAAGTGGGAGGGCGCCCCGCTGTTTCCAGCGATATAGGAATGGTGGTTGGTGGCAGCGGCCACCAGGCCCGGCGGCCACCAGACCCGGCTTCAGGGATGGAGGGGACATTCACACACACACACACACACACACACACACACTTAGAGTAGAGGGGGGGGAGTTTTTAACCCAGCAATGAGCCGCCTCCCCTCAGGGAGGGGACATTCCCAGGGCCGGATCTATGGTTGCCAGCGCCCAGGGCAACCATAGTCAGGCTCTTGCGTGCGCGCATGCACTCCTGGGTCGCCCCCCGCCCATGCAGCAAGCTGGCTGTCCTGGTGCGCTGCGGAGCTGGCGGCAGCGCAAGTGGCTCAGCGGCTGCCTGCGCCATTCACCTGCCCTGCAAGACAAAGGGCGACTGGCTTGCCCGCACGGCCCTTGTCCTGGGGAAAGATGAATGGCGCGGGTGGCCTCCCAGCCACCCACACTGCCTTTTGCCTTTCCCCAGGACAAGGGGCGGCTGGCCTGCCCACACGCCCCTTGTCCTGGGGAAAGACGAATGGCATGGGCGGCCTCCCAGCCTCCTGCACTGCCTTTTGCCTTTCCTTTGTGCCCATGGCTTCAGAACACCCCCTTCCCCCTCCCTCCCCTGGGTTGCTGCTCCGTGGTTGGAAGGAAGCCTGCTAATCAAGGAAAGCTGGGCTTCCATTCGTGTTTCGAGGGTGACAGAAGGAGGGCAAACACAGCTCATTCCCCTGGCTCCATTGCTCTGGGAATAAATTACTAGCGCCAGAGTGTCTGCAATTCCGAACAGAAACCGATACATCTGATCAAGTCCCGAACAAGCAAACCCCCAACGGCTGGATCGGTTGCCGTGGACGGAACCGATTAGCTGAGTCACGATGGTGCAAACGCCAAAATCGGGGTTTTTTTGAAATCGTAATTCAGATAGTGCATATGTCCAGTTGGGAGGACTGTTGCTTTAAATGCTGCAATTCTTCTGAGGATTGGTCACTAACAGAGACAGACTGCAGTGAATCTGAGCCTGAAAATGTGGAGGAGACAAGCCCAAACCCCTTAGATGACACGGATGGTGTAGTGCTTACAAAACTGCAGGCTCTGGTAGAAAAAAGAGCCACCGAGCTGCAGAATGGTGCTGGAGAAGGTTTCAACCGGTGTGAGAGAATTTCATTTTGGGATCTCTGAAGTTACGTTTGTTCTTTCTCTGCCTCTCTCTAAATACAGCTCTTTCTAACCAAAATGTTCCTTTTTGAGATCAGGACAATGTTCTATATAACTGTATATAGCTCATACGGCATGTTACTGAAAGTAAGAGCTACTATGTAATATGCAGCATTTAACAGAGCCATGTTAATGCTTATGGTTTACTTCCCCCAGTTCCCCAAGTTCTGATTTGCTTAGTTTATTGGATGCCCCAACCCCTGTTGAATGTAGCAGTAGTAATAATAATAAAAACAACAACAACAACATTAGATTTACATACCACCCTTCAGGACAACTTAATGCCCACTTAGAGCAGTTTACAAAGTATGTTATCATTATCCTCACAACAACAAACACCCTGTGAGGTGGGTGGGGCTGAGAGAGCTCCAGAGAGCTGTGACTAGCCCAAGGTCACCCAGCTGGGTTTAAGTGGAGGAGTGGGGAATCAAACCCGGCTCTCCAGATTAGAGTCCCGTGCTCTTAACCACTACACCAAACTGGCTTACCCTGTGTAACATTTGGATCCTAGTGTGAAAGACTGACTATAACTCACATCAATATATAAAATACAGTTGGGTATGCTGGTGCCAAGGGCAAATGGGTGCCTGATTCTCTGGTTTATACTTTCATGCAGGATGAAGCAGCCTCAAGCAGATCAGATCTGGATGAAGAAGCAGCAACTGGGCAAGACCTGGAGAGTCTTGCTTGTGAGAGGGTTGCATCTGTAAACATTTCCTGCATTTCCTGGGCTTTCCCCCCCACCATCTGAAGATTTGAACAATAAAATTCACATATCTGATCCCTTTTGTCCCTGATTAGTGAGATGGCAGAGCATGCAGAAACCCTAAATAAATTATATTATGCACCGGGGGCAGTAGACCCAGTATTTCGTGAGGGCAAGAAGCAGAATAAAACATTAACTAAAGAGCATGTTATAGCACGTATTTCAGGCCAGGACACTTATACAATCCACAGGTCTGCTAGAGTGCATTTTAAAAGAAACAAGACTGTGGTATCATGTTGGGATGCACAATGGCTGGCATGTCTAGTGGTCATGCAGCAGTTTTCTAAATACAATGAAGGGCATAATTACATTTTAACAGTGATAGACATTTTGTCTAAATATGCCCAGGGCCATTCCTATTAATAACAAGAAAGGTGAGTGTGGCTGCAGCCTTTAAAACTATTTTCATCTGTACTGGAAGAAAACCAGGCAAGCATCAGACCCACATGCAAGTTTTGATGTGTGGAGTTTTCAAACAAGAGAGATTATTAAATCCTTCCTTATAGATACTTTCTTGTAAAAATCCTACTATATAAAAGGCTAAGTGTATTCAAGACAACTCACTTCCTACCCTGGTGTGCCACCAGAGGGTGCTGCTGTGGAGGGAAGCCCAGATGAGGCAGGCAGACCTCCAGAGAGCATGCCACGGCAGAAAGCCCAGGCCAAGATCAGGGCCGATTCCAGGCGGCCCCCGCCTCGCGAAACATCGCGCGTCGTTGCGCGTCGTCGCGCAGAAAACACGAAATATCGTGTTTTCTCGCGAGAGTTTTGCACGATGTCGCGCAAAACTCGCGCGAGAAAACGCGATATTTCGCGTTTTCTGCGTGATGACGCGCGACGTTTCGAGAGGCGGGGGGCCGTCTGGAATCGGCCCAGGGGTGGAGCAGGTGGCAATGCCCTCCGCCTTCACTCTGCTGGGATCAGGAGTGGAGGAGGTGGCAATCCCTGCCCTCTGCCTTCACCCAGCTGGGATCAGGCAAGGAGGTGACAATGCCTACCCTCTTCACCCAGCAGGGATCAGGAGCAGAGCATGAGGCAATGCCCACCCCCTTTATCCACCTTGGATCAGGTGCAGAAGAGGTAGCAATGCCTGCTTCCCCTTCAACCTGCTGGAATCAGGAGCAGAGTAGGAGGCAATGCCCGTCCCTTCTTCACTCAGCCGGGATCAGGAGCAGGTGGCAAGACCCATCCCTTCACTCGGCTGGGATCAGAAGTGGAGCAGGAGGTAATGCCCACCCACCCCCATTCACCTGGCCAGGATCAGGTGCAGTGCAGGTAGCAATGCCCGCCTTCCCCTTCACTTAGCCAGGATCAGGTCCAGAGAAGGAGGCCATGCTTGCCCCGCTCCCACCTTCATCCAGCCAGGATCAGTGATGGAGGAGGAGGGAATGTCTGCCTGCCCGTCTTCCCCTTTTAAGAGCCCATTGTATTTTTTTCTGCAACGGGCTTTGTTGCTAGTATTAAATATTCCAGAAGCATGGTTTTAGTTTATTTTAAACACCTGGAGCTGTTCGCTTCACAAGCAATATTTTACATTACTTTGCTTGTAGTCTCTTTGAGGCTGCAATCCTAAACATGCTTTCTGGGGAGTAGCCCCATTCAACAAGGGTTTTAGTCCCACTTAGCATTTCTCCAGCTTAGAATTTCTTCCAACTCTGTGATTCATTAAATCAACTTTTCAAGGCCTCTCCTCTCTTTCTCCCAAATTAAACACTTCCCATTCTTCAGGCTCTTCCACTATACCAGTCAAACCCAAGCCCCATGTTTCTTACTCTCTCCTGGATCTTTGCCAGGATTCTCTTTAAAATGGTGTTTCTAAGTATACTTCATCCATAAAAATGTAAATTCATGATGAAGAATTATCAGGAAGGGGTAAAAACTACAGAAAATGCTGTTGCATCTCTATGAATCTGTATTTGGAATACAGAACTGGACCACTCTAATAATGCCATCCCAAAAAATATACTTTAGAGCTTGAGGAAGTACAGAAACAAGCAACTGAATTGATTGGAGAGTTGACCCCTCACCCTGTTAAGAAGCAGCATACACTAAATTCAGTTAATCACGAATTCTTCGTGTTGTTTTTTCTTACCTCAACTACTTGCTGACTTAATTTATATCATAATCAATTTAAAATCACTGTAGATATGCACGTTGCTCATGATTACAAAATTAAGGTACAAAATTCTCTCTTGCTCTTAATGAAAGATCAAATCTCTTACTTACATTTTGAAGTTATCCGGTCCTGCATTCAGCACAATGTTTGGAACTAAGAAACGTTCATGACATCTAAATGTCCATCTCCAAGATCTTCTAGCGATCTATGATCATCTTTGTTCTTCTTATAGAAAAAGGCTTAAAGTTCATCCTTCTCACTTGGTTCAGCAGACAGCAGAGCTGTAAATCTGAGTCTTTTATTGTAAGTGGGTAACCAGTTTTTTTAAAAAGTCACCAGATTCATTTGTTTAGCTGAAATAAGCTAGATTTGTTTATTAAAGCACAATGTAGATAACAGGTGAATGAAATGACTAACAAAATGAGAGAGACATTTAAAAACAAAATACCAAGATCCTGGGGTCTAGACTAGAGATGGGCACAAACTGGGGGAAAAAAACAAACTAGACAGTTTGTGGTTCATTGTGTTTCGCGAACCACAAACTTTCATGAACCTGACCCGATTTGCAAATTGGTTTGTTCGGTTTGTGAAAATGGCACTTCTGGGTCAGCAAATCATCACTTCTGGGTCAGCAGAAGGTCACTTCCAGGTCAGCAGAAGGTCTACAGAAAGCCCATCCCCCATTGCCTAGGAAACTAATTGATCAATGCCAGGCTGTCTACAGTGATGAATCAAAAAATGAGCCAAACGAACTGGCCTAAAGTTCATGACAGTTCGTCAGAAATGGGCATTGATGACCTGCTGGTTCATGAACCACGAACCGACCCGGTTCACGCCGAATTTTGGCTTGTAATTTGGTTCATGCCCATCTCTAGTAGACTCTCCACTCATACCAGAGAGGTACATCATTTTCATCTTCCTTATTGGCTTAATTTCCTGGTGCACATCACATTTCATAGTGCTCACAGCCTCTTAGGGCCATTCTCTTTGTTCATAGCTGAATTTGTAATAGGCCAAACTCTTAACATCTTAGCAGGTCTTTGCAGGTCTTCTTCAAGGTTTACCAGGGCAGCATCAACAGGGGCAACAGCCCACTGGGAAAATACTAACAGTAGTTTCTGCTAGCTTTATGAACCTTGCCAATATGCAAACGCTAGAATGGCAGATTAGGGTAGAAATCTTGGGTTCATTTTCTCTGAAGAAATCAAGTAGCAGTAGGTGCAGTTTCAGAGTTTAAAGGCTCAAGAGCATCTAGGTCAAGATGTGCCAGACTCCCCATTACTTGAGAGTAAAGGGACATAAATGAAAGATTCATAGGCGACACTTTTTTTCATTCAGCATCAACTTGTGCTCAGAAATAATGCTTTTTTAAAAGGTTTGATAAAATACAAAGGTAGAGAAAGAACCTACTGGAAGCTTATCTCATCATGAGCCAACAATTGTCAGTGACAGCTTAATGGTAGGAAGAATTCACTTGCTAAAGGAGAACATTGTATTGAATTCTATTTTTGTTTCCAGGGGAAAATATAAAAACCTACTAGAGTTTTCATAATCTTAAAAAATTTACAGAAACATTTTACTTTCTTTGCATCATTGCGTTCCTTAAAAAAAAAATCATAAATCACTTCAAAATAGCTCTACATGATTTTAAATTGTGAAACAGCACTTATATACTCCTCTTCTAGACAGATTAATGCTTCACTCAGAGCAGTGAACAAGGTTACTGTTATCATTACCCCCACAATGCAGCTGGGGAGCTGGGGCTGAGAAGGGTGGCTTCCCCAAGGGCACCAGCTGAGCTCATGGCAGTAGTGGGATTCGAACCAGCAAAATGCTGATTCACAACCCAACCACTTAACCACTATGCTACTGCAGCTCTTGTACCAATGAGTCATGAGAACCAGAGGCATCTTTTATATATATCACAGTAAAAGAGCCCCTTCTCATCCTATTGAATGCAAACCAATTCTATATGGAATCAAAGTACAAAATTATCTATTAAAAGGCATTTCATCCTATGATGTCTGATCAGAGAAGCACAACGTCTATACCCAGATGGCTGCCAACAAGAAGGCTGTTGGCAGGTTACTACGTGTGGCAGCCTCTCTCTAGTTATAGTATACCCAGATGGCAACAAAGGAAGGATATTATTTTTTTTAAAAAAATTGAACTCATCTTTGTTAAAGACCCTTTTTAAACTAAGCTATTTGTCTGGAGTGATTTGGGATTTGAAATTTAGGAAATTAGTAGAACCATCTTTTCTAAAAGTGCTCTGTAATGGCTGAAGCATCTCCCAATTAAGTCAACAAAAGTTATAAAGTTAAGATGAAGGGGTGCAGAAGATGTTTACAAAACAAGTAACAAAAATAGGTACTCTGCTGCTGTGACAAAATGAGAGTCCTACTTTAAATACCAGACTGTATAGTTAAAAGTAAAAGAAAAGAAACTTCCAGTGAAGCTCAGAAGGGTTGGAACTGAAAGGGGATTGGTTACTGCTTGCTTACCTAATATGGGTTGGACTGGTAAATTGCATGCCTGATTGCCACCCCAGTCAGAATAAGAGACGGACACCAAGTTGGATCTAAGGGCCACTTTATTAACTATTTACAGATAAACAATCCAAACAGCGGCAAGGACCTAAAAGCGGTACAGGTCAAGCCACGGTGTCACCCAGGACCACCGCCTTGACCTGTCTGGGCGAGCCCCGAAGCCCCAGGTGGGACCCATCCAACGGATGGGGCGGACCCAGCCGGCCAGGCAGTTTTGGTCACCCCCCATTAAGCTCCTGAACACCTCAGCCGTATAGCAGTGAGGGAAGGACTTGCAGGCTGGGGTTCCCGAAGGCAGCCTGCCTCTGCATCTGGCAGCCGTCACAGCAGTACCAGACCTATAGGCAGGCCCCTCTTCCCAATAAGGAAGCGCCAAGGGTGCTCACCGGCCCGCACCCTACTCCTACTGAAACCAGCCAGGATACTTCTAACAGGCTCCACCCATAGCCAATCACCCCTACCCCTAACATCGGTGCAAGGTAGGCGAAAAAACCCCCTTTTCCCAAGCCAATCCAGAAAAGGAGGGGAAAAATTCCTACCTGGCCCATAAGCGACCGGCTAATCCTGCACCAATATAGGGAGAGGCGGGTGGGCCGAGCAACTTTCCGAACTGAGCTGGAAGGGCAGAGCTGCGCAACAGGCGCTTGCTCCGCCCTCCCAGCATCTCCTTATTAGGAAGGAGGGGGATGGTGCCGTCTCCCCCTCCGGCGTGCCAATTAACGGCCCCTGGCTTAAGCAGCGAAGCTGCCTGCCAGGAAGGTGCCGCATTGCCACCCCAGTCAGAATAAGAGACGGACACCAAGTTGGATCTAAGGGCCACTTTATTAACTATTTACAGATAAACAATCCAAACAGCGGCAAGGACCTAAAAGCGGTACAGGTCAAGCCACGGTGTCACCCAGGACCACCGCCTTGACCTGTCTGGGCGAGCCCCGAAGCCCCAGGTGGGACCCATCCAACGGATGGGGCGGACCCAGCCGGCCAGGCAGTTTTGGTCACCCCCCATTAAGCTCCTGAACACCTCAGCCGTATAGCAGTGAGGGAAGGACTTGCAGGCTGGGGTTCCCGAAGGCAGCCTGCCTCTGCATCTGGCAGCCGTCACAGCAGTACCAGACCTATAGGCAGGCCCCTCTTCCCAATAAGGAAGCGCCAAGGGTGCTCACCGGCCCGCACCCTACTCCTACTGAAACCAGCCAACGCCAGGACCAAGCCTCTGCTTAGGTCCTGGCGCCCCACTGATGGCCCAGGGCCAACTGAAGTCCTTGCCGCAAATCTTCTATAAAGATCCGATTACCCACCTGAGACAAGTGCACCCCATCACCTCTGTAAAGGTTGGGGAATTCGGCCCTGATCCTGGGGTGAGGCAGATATACGCCTAACCCCTCCCCCAATCCCTTTTGAATGGCCCTGTTGGCCTTCATCCGGGCCCTTTCAATGGCCTGACGATTTTCAGCATCCCTCCAAACCCGGCGGGGAATCATGGCTGACCACATGATCAGCACCCCCGGCCACCGCGCTGAAATGAGGCGCATATCAGCCAGCGCCTGTGAAGACAGAGCCTTACCCTGTAATAGACCCAGATCATTTCCCCCTAAGTGAATAACAAGGATGTGGGGTGGCGTATCCAGCCCCACTCCGAACAACAGAGGCAACAGGCCCGGCCACCGAAGGCCCCGACGGCCCTGCCATTCGACCACGGCTTGCGCACTAAGGCCAAGCTGCGACCCGACCGGCGTCCTGCGTGCTTGATGGGCAGCCCAGAAGACATAACTGTGCCCGCATATCAGGATGCGCTGCCGTCCTACCAGGAACGCTGGACCTAAGAAAAACAAGAATTAGTCCTGTCGAAGTGAGAAAGAGGGCGCACATAGGAGCGGAATGCTGCCGACCGCCACCTGCCTACCCGTTGGATGACTTGCCCTGAATATCCCATGGCCGCGGCCGTCGAGGCTGCCCCGATCCTAAAGGAATGCGTGCCAAAACTCACCCCCTGCAGCCCCAGCTCCGCCAAGGCCCGCTTAGTTATGGCCCAAAACTGGTAACGGGTTAGCGGGGCACCGTCTAGGTGTCTAAAGAGGCACCCTGGCCCAGTACCCCGCACACGCCAATATCTCCTCAAAGCCCTGACGGGACATAAGTCCACCTCAGAGCAAGTTCCCAACCGGATGCTAGACCCCTTACGCATTTGGTCAGTCTTGGACCAACGAATCGTCAACACTACTGCATCACCTTCAAAGGTTAGGTCACTAGCCATAAGGGCCCGCCCAGAGGCATCCTTAACTGATGCCACAACAAGCTCACCCACTCGAAGGGCACCAAAAAAGGCAGTTAAGGCAGCTGCATGAAAAAGCCTGGCTTCGTAGCCGGACCTGCAGACTACTTTCCAAACCGCCCCAAGGCCCTTAAGCACTGAAGGCGAAATAGGCTCACGCGGATCCTTGCGGATCACGCTTTCCCTGGACCATCCCTCGAGCATCTTACGCACCCGGAAATCGCCCGTGGCCTCAGGAAATCCCCGGGCCTTACTAACAAAGGCCAGGGCAGCAAGTTGTCCCCTAATGGATTTGACTGCCAGCCCACGGCCCTTCTGCCAAACACAGAACCGCATGATATGCTCGACAGGGATGGGCCAACACAGGCCAATCCCAGCCCCCCGTCTAAACTCCTCAAACTGGCCTACCGCTCTCCAATACGCCCTCCTTGTACTGGGCGCGATGGCTAGCTGGATGGCACGACACGCTTCGGCCTCCCAAGCAGCCAAAGCTCTGGGGGCATCACTGCCGGACGAGGATCCGCTTCCGGTGCGAGCTGCCAGAAACGCTCCATCTGTTGGCGAGACAAGGCGTCCGCCACACCATTGCTTATCCCCGGGACATGCCTGGCCTTAAACAATATATTATTCCTCAGACATAGCAACGTGAATTCCCGGACCAATCTCATCACCCTTGGAGACTTGGACGTCAAGGAATTGACCACATGCACCACTGCCAGGTTGTCACACCAAAAGTGGACTGAGTGGTCGGCCAACTCCTCACTCCATAGGCGGACTGCTACCAGCATAGGGAAAAATTCTAAAAAAGTCAAATCCCTAACCAAGTCTGATGCCAGCCAATCCGCTGGCCATTGTTCCGCACACCAATGCTTCCGGAAATAAACTCCGAAGCCTGTGGAACCCGAGGCGTCGGACGTTATTTGCAATTCCGCCTCAAGCAGCAGTTCATCACGCCAAAGGGTAATACCATTAAACCCTTCCAAAAAGGCGTTCCACACTGTCACGTCTGCACGCATGCTGCTCGTCACTCGCAAACGGTGATGGGGGGCACGCAGTAGAGCCATGGCGTCACACAACCGACGCAAAAAGGGCCTACCCGGAGCGACCGCCTTACACGCAAAATTAAGATGTCCCACGAGCTGCTGCAGCTCAACCAGGGATACCTTGCGCTTACCTAAAAATTCCTGAAGCCGGACCCTAAGGTCCTGCACCTTGTCTAAAGGCAATCGCATGGATTGCCGAACCGTGTCCAACTCAATCCCTAAGAAGGTAAGAACTGTAGAAGGGCCCTCCGTCTTCTCATGAGCCAATGGCACTCCCAGCTCCTCGGCCATCTCAATAAAGGTGGCCAAGCGCCTGGCACACTGAGACGATCGTGCCCGCCCAACGAACAAAAAATCATCTAAATAGTGGGCGGAGTCAGCACAAGCTGCACGTCGCCTAAACTCCCATTCGAGAAAAGAGCTGAAGCGCTCAAAGGCTGCACAAGATACGGAGCAGCCCATCGGCAGGGCACGGTCCATGTAATACTTGCCTTCAAAGGCAAAACCTAAAAGCTCAAAATCCCCGGGATGGACGGGGAGAAGGCGAAATGCAGACTTGATGTCGCATTTCGCTAACTCAGCGCCCACCCCACACCCACGCACCACCTTGACTGCCTGGTCAAAGGAAGTATACTTCACAGAACATAAATGCCCCGGGATGGCATCATTCACCGACTCACCCTTAGGGTAAGACAGGTGGTGGATGAGGCGGAACTCACCGGCCGCCTTCTTAGGTACCACCCCTAAGGGGGAAACCCTAAAATTGGGGGTCGGGGGGGCTGAAAACGGCCCCAAAACCCTACCCTCCACGCATTCCTTCTGAATTTTTTGCCTAACTATGTGTTCCTTACCCTGTACTGAACGCAAGTTCTCAGCCAAAAATGGGGCCCTAGGTCCCTGAACAGGGATTCTAAAACCATCCCTAAACCCTTGGAACAAATAAACTGCATCCTCCTTACAAGGGTAAGCGCGCAACAAACGCTCAAGGACCCTCAGCCTTACCGGGCTGGGACCCTTTACCAGGAGGTTGCTGACCGCCGGAGCCGCCTCCACCCTGTTTCCTACCACCCCAACCCGGACGGGCTTTGCCACACGCACTGTACGAGTGCTGTCCCGCACAGGAGGGGCATTCATGCCTGAACCGGCATGGCTTCCTTGCACAGGTACCCTTATACGCATACTCCCAGCAGAGCAGCCGGGGTTGAACCGGCTGCCCCGCTCCTCCGCGGGTATTGGATGCCTGGGAGTTGCGGTGCACCACATGACCGCTATCGGAGCGATCACCCAAATTGGGCTTAGCAGGGGACATCACCGACAACCATAATTGCTGGTGGATACGGTCCCACTGGAGACTAGGGTTCAGTGCTGCCCGCATACGAAACTCCTCGTCGTACTGCATCCATGCAGCACCTGAGAAGCCCGTATAACCCTTCAAGATAATATCAAGGTATTGAAACAAAGACGCAGCCCGGCTGGGCTGCGCCCTGGCAATAACCCCGGCATAAATTAGGAAACCAGGGAGCCAATTATTCCATGTCCTATCGACCCGCCTCCTCTTCAATCGCTCCTTGTCCCTATCATCCATTTCATCTTTATCCTTCTTCTCTAACTCACGGTAGAGAAGGGAAAAGATGTCAACATATTCGCCACGCAATATTTTATCCCTCGTGGCCTGCGCAAGATGGTCGCCTAAAGGCAGGGCCGTGTCACCGAAGGGCATAGCATTAAAAGGAACCTGACCATAAGCCAGATGTGGAGAAGGATAATAGCCCCAGGGGCTGGCAGGATAGCCAGGCCAGCCAAACGGCACACCCATGTAAGCCGCTGCCCCCGGAGCACCCCAAGCCTGAGGAGCAACAGGTTGCTGTTGCTGGATCGAAGGTGGAAAACCCATACTAGGAATGGACTGCACCCCGGCAGCCGCAGAGGGTCCCTGACTAGCTGGCATATCCGATGGTACACCAGTGGACCCTCCCATGGCCCCCAGTGCCCAAGGCCCCCAAGGCCAAGGGTAAGTGTACTGTGGTGCATTGTCCTTACCCGACACTTCCACCGGGTCCACAGCCACCGCTACCGGAGGTGGGTCCTCAGTCCAGTCCTGTTCCACGTCAACTGCTGGCTCCTGGGCTGTCGGCCCTTCCGTCCTCTGTGCCCCGCTGCTTCCAGCTGCTGGCGATCCAATCGAGCCTTCTAAAGCTGCTAAACGACGTAAGATAGTACGATTAACAGCGGTCCTAGATGCACGACGAACTGGTCTCGCAGTATCCACCGCCTGCCTAGGCACACCCCCATCCCCTTTTGCCTGCTCAAGTGCCTCCAGGCGCCTCAAAATCTCCTCTTGATGACCCAATGAGTCCTCCTCATCAGAGGAGGACACAGCCGGGGGAAGGGGCCGTTTAACAGGCGCCCTTTTAGCAGGCTGCTTGCCTTTTGCCGTACCACCACCCTTCTTAGGAGCCATTTGTGCACTAAGACTTGGGTATTCCCTAGTAAACGTGGGGGGGGGTCCTGAACCAAAAACCCCCCTTTTATTTATATATTTGTTTATTATAAAGGAAGGGACAAAACCCCCCCAGCTGATACAGGGAGTGGTGCTCCCCACCAGGCAGAGCAAACAGAGCCGATTGCCAGCACTCCCTGCCCCTATGCCCAAGCTCTTGAAATTCAAAATGGCCGCCGCCCCTGCCCAGGCCAATGAGAAAATGGCCGCCTATCGAGCCACCCCCTGGGTCAGACAACAGGTGAAAAACGGGGGGGGGCAAAAAGGCGGAGAAGAAGCCAGCCAACGGGTGGGGGGAAAAAGGGGGGGGGGCGCCAACGAGTGAGAAGGAAGTAAGGCCCCAAAAACCCGAAGGCCCGAAGCCACCCTGAAGGCCTAACCCTCTGGCAGGAGTCCAAGGCTGCAAGGCCGCGCCACCCCCACCAGCCAAGGGAGAGCCACCAGAACCCGGCCAGGCCAAGCCAAGCGCGGCGGCGCGATCCTACAGCTGAACGCCCACCCGGCCAAACAGTCTCACCGCCCCAGGAGCTGCACGCGCCCGCAAAGGACGCTGAAGCCCCCAGGCCACTGCCGGCGTGCGCACAAAGGCGAAGCGCCGCCCGATCCCAAGCCAAAAGGCCGCACCGCACCACCCCGACGGCCACACCCGCCCAAGGACGCTGCCGCTGCCCAATACTGCCGGCGCGACCGCAGGGTAAAGCGCCGGACCGCCCAGCCAAGAAGCCACACAGCCCGGCGGGTGCAAGCGGCTAATGGAGGGCTCCGACTCCGTCCCTCCGCCGGAAGGCCTCTCCGCCGCGCAGCGCTCCCGCCTCCGAGCCTCCAGCCGCCACTGGAACCCCTCCAAAGGCCAAGGCCCGTTCGGAGCAGCCGCTCGTCCGGAGACGTCCTTCTCCTCCGAGCAACTTTCCGAACTGAGCTGGAAGGGCAGAGCTGCGCAACAGGCGCTTGCTCCGCCCTCCCAGCATCTCCTTATTAGGAAGGAGGGGGATGGTGCCGTCTCCCCCTCCGGCGTGCCAATTAACGGCCCCTGGCTTAAGCAGCGAAGCTGCCTGCCAGGAAGGTGCCGCATTGGCTGGAAGATTTAAAGTTCTAGAGTGGTTGAAACAGTTAGACACAGTTACAGTAGAGCTGAAGAAAAGACAGTGAAAGAAACACTGTTGCAAAAAAAAAAACCTAGAAAGATTTGAATAAGAAAGCAGCCAAAGTATACATGGCTTGAGTACCAGAAATACACAGGTTATGATAACTATGTTGGATATAAGAATCCCAGGAACAGCAGTTAAAGGTGAGTGTTTGGTGATGACTGTCACGTTTTATTTCCCTGCCTTAAGTTTACTTTATATGTTGAAATTTGTATAATTTCAATCAAACTGAATCAATCCCTATAATATAATAACATAACATGCTATAATATAACATGCTATAAAACAAACTCCCAAAGTATACTTGAGGGTTTTTTGGGGTAAAAAAGAAATCTCAAGCGGTGGCAGGTCCCCTGGATAGACTGCGTATCACAAAATGCCTGGCTTTAAAAAGTTAGGTTTCAGGTAATGCTTTCCCCATCACTGCAATACTGTTATAAGATAACTGAATATTCTGCACCTCTAAGAAACCCACTCAAAATAGCATTAGAAGGAAGACTAGCAATCTTTTGTTTCCCTGTTTGAATAGTTTTTGGTCCTTAAAACTCAGCTTTCAAACTGCTGAGGATTTGTGGTAAGGAAGTGGGTCAGTACAAGGTATAGTTAACAAAGCACAGAGACTGAGAGCCAAACTAGATAGCATCCCTGAGCCTCAGCTAGTGATACCACCTTGACTTTAGATCCTAATGGGGGGATTTTAAAATGCCACAAGGGCCTGATCCTGATCAGGCCTACAGCATAGCAGGACCAGGTACTCTTGTCCCCTCCCCTTGCCATGCCTTTTCAAGGAGTGTTGCCAGGTCTCCTTACCCTCCTGAGGCGGGGGGAGGGAGGGGACATCTGGCACTTTTCTGGGGGTAGCCTCCTCATACAAAGTGCACACTCTGGTAGGCACGATGACATCACTTCCAGAAGTGATATTCTGATGGCTAGTGGAAGCACACCGGCTATGTGCTAGCCCTGGAGGATTTTTTGCCTCCCAGGCCTTTTCTCCAGGCCTCTGCCATCTCTGGCCAGATGAGTGATGGTGGGAGGCAGAGGCTGAAAGCGAGGAATCCCCTGCCCCCAACGGGGGACCTGGCAGCCCTATTTTCAAGTTCTGAAATAGCTGCATTCCTCCCCCCCGCACACGCACATAGCCATTCTATCACTTAAAAAGTCATGGGAGGGAGGAGTCAAGAGCACCTTTTCCTGCCACGCTGAGCCCAATAAGGTTCAGGCCCTTGCAGCAGCTTTATCACGTGCATTAGTTTTTAAAATGGTAGCAGCTTCCCTGGTTTGGACCTGCGGACACTGTCATGTGTACTTTGGACCTGAGCTGGTGGGAAAAGGGGGTGAAGCAGTAGACAAGAGGGATGCTTGAAGAAGAGGGCATTTTAAAAACCTGCAAGGCCCACACAGATTCCCTGCAATTTCAAAGCCTTAGTAGAAGCTCTCGCTGTGTTCATTCCATCCTGTCTTCATCAGTCGTGAGAGAGAACCATGAACAACAACAACAAAAAAAGTGGAGACTCTTACAATGCCAGATTCTGGAAATATGCCATCAATCCATGACACATATAAGCCCCATGCAGGCCATCTGTCCATGTACTGACTCAGCAGAAATGAATGGGAACAAACATACTTCCCCCCCCCACACACACCTCTCTTTGATCACTGAGTCAATCTGCATGGTGCAAACATTCAGAGTGGAAACACACATTGCGCATTACCTGGGGACACTCAAGTGCAGGATTTTATGTGTGGTCCTCAATTCATGTGCAGGCTGTGTCTTGCTGTGCACAAGTGCATGCCACTTTCACAGGAGCTCCCTTTGTGTGATTGCATTTGCAAATGAGCATGAGGACAGAGCTCCAATTCAGCTCTCAGGAATGAACACTGTAGAACAAGTCCTTTAGCCTCCTCTGACTGCCAATTTGCAGTCAGAAAGTGAGAAAGTGCCAAGATCTGCATTTCAATGAATGGATGTGAGAGTTGGGGGAAGCTGGGAATTTGGCAGTTGTAAACAGCCTGGGATACTTGTAGGAGTTAAGGAGGAACTGATATGGAATGCATGAATTATACTCATGTGGAGCAAATTGAAGTGATACTGTATAAGGGAGTGTATGGGAAGCTGGAGGGGGAACATGTGAAATGAGATTCACTTGAGCATCCCTAGGTACTTCATAATGAGTATTTCCACCCACAGAGGAAGTGGTCATGCGCACATGATCACTAATATCTAGAATGCAGAGTTGCCAATCATGGGAAGAGGGCATACATTCAGGCATTTCCTCTGTGCATTCACACTGTACAGACCACTCCATGATCGTGTGGGGGCACGTGCTCATGTTCGCTCTCCCTTCCTGCATGGTGAGTGAGCCAATGCATGGGCAGGTCCTATCTGCACAGGGATATAAAGCTTCAGTTCAAACAAGAGATTTCAGTTTACTTCAAACCTTGGGGCAGTTCAGTGCATAAACTCAAAAAAATTTCTTCAACATTGGAATGAATGGGGAAGCCTGTGTTTACATAGGATACTCCCACATCCACAATAGGGTTGCCAAACTCCATGGGGGGCTGGAGATCTCCCAGAATTATAACTGATCTCTAGACTACAAAGATCAGTTCCTCTGGAGAAAATGGCTGCTTTGGAGGGTGGACTTGAAGGCATTATACTCTGCTGAGGTCCCTCCTAAACCTCTCTCCCCCCCTCCAAATCTCCAAGAATTTCCTAAGACAGAGATGACAACTCTAATTCACAGAAATGTCCACCTTCTTTTCAGTCTTAAATCTCCCATTGCAATGCTGGATGAATGACATCAGTGACACTATCGGACTTGCTTTTCTGCTGTGTACCCTACAAGAGAATAACCTCTAAAAACTCTTCACACGCAATGTTCTTCTGCTGAGCTCTTGAATTTTTTTTCATTTTGAGTCGGACACAACATCATTAGAATTGTGCTCACAGATGCACAATCTAATCAAATTATATTGCAAGCAATTTTGAGACTTTACTTGACAAATTCACAGATTTCAATTACTGTGTGTAGAAGATTCTATCCACTACTATTTCCCTGTGATTGTCAGCCACAAGGAGGAAGAGAGAAAAGATTAAAGATTTAGCCTCAAAGATGTTTTGTCTGTGTAATAATCACAGTTTATTCTTTAGCACTTGACATCCATTTTTAAGGAAATGTATTAAATAGCTTTCTTCTGAGACACTCTTTAAAAAAGGCTTATATACTATTTAAAATCGATGCTATTTTTTTTAAAAAATCTACAATTAGAAGAACTCATTGTTCCTGATCTTGCCTTTACATCTGAAAATTGCATGAGATTTTTCTATTTTTTTAGTTTTTATATCAACTGCATAGATGCTCGATACCAATGGGAGCACAGATTCATGTACTCCATATTGTCAAGGGAGAAAGTGTCAGTACTGAAACAGCACAGCATATTTTGTTGTCATATCTATTTGCTACTATCTTCAGAATTTTGCCTCTGTCCATCATAAGCCAATATGACAAATCACACACCAATTTCATGTGGGTAGAAAGAACACACTTTGCATCCAAATGTATTAGAAAAGTATGCTCACAGTTTATGTATACAGTTAATCTTAGTTCCATTTTACATTTTAAAATACAAGTGTTTCTGATGCAGTTTATGTTTTTCAGTTTATATTAAGCAATATAGGAGTTACCATCAACACTGTACTTGAGACGAAATTTGAAGCAATTTAGGAGGAGCTGCCCTGAGGACCACAAAAACTCCAATAAGGATATTGAAATTTCCTCAGAGAAGGAGGAGCATACACACCTTTGGGTTGCCATTAGCAAATTTATAAATTAAAGCCAAGAATATTTTCCTGATTCCTTTCCTTTATTATTCCAGAATCATCCTCTGTGCTTCATTCCACTTTTATTTAATTCTGGTTTTAATTAGGAAAAACATCTAAAATTAGTTATAGGATTGGTTCATGTAGAGTTTTCCATTCTTTCAGCTCATTTCCCTCCCCCCAAGTTTAGTCTATTCTACATATTGTCAAAGGCTTTCACAGCCGGAGAACAATGGTTGTTGTGGATTTTCTGGGCTGTATTGCCGTGGTCTTGGCATTGTAGTTCCTGACGTTTCGCCAGCAGCTGTGACTGGCATCTTCAGAGGTGTAGCACCGAAAGACAGAGATCTCTCAGTGTCCGAAAGATAGATCTCTCTCAGTCTCTCAGTGTGGACACTGAGAGATCTCTGTCTTTCGGTGCTACACCTCTGAAGATGCCAGTCACAGCTGCTGGTGAAACGTCAGGAACTACAATGTCAAGACCATGGCTATACAGCCCGGAAAATCCACAACAACCAGTCTATTCTGATTACTTTTTATTAGTTTGATACTTTTTCTGGTAGTTGAAAAATAGTTGTCTTTAGACATTTGTGTAAGCTGTTTTGGAAGCAACAAGCTGAGAGATATATCTGATATAAATCTTGTAAATAAATACAGCCGCAGGAATAGCCCTCCAATTTGAACACACATCATTGCCAATGGCAGGTACATTTTGAGAGGGAAATAAAGGTTTAGGGAGGCCTCAAAAGGAGGTTATAGTGAGAAAACCTCCAACTATTGTCTTGATTCTTAAAGGCTGGGGTGTTTCCTAGTTGTCAGAGAAGTTACAAAAAGCTAAGAGTTCTCTGGAAAAGTTTGGAAAGAACGAGACCAATCCAAATTGGCAATTGAGGATTCATCCATCTCCAGTATTAAGTAGTTTTCCTTAAACATACTGACTGATTAAGCAGAGCAGTATGGCATGCAGTGTTGAGCGCTGTGCTTCTGTAATCATTCACCTTCCTGTCCAAACAGGAAAACCCAAGAGATGAATTATTACAGTAGTACAGTATCTAATGGATTGTGCATCAAGTACATGTATCTGTCATTCAGATGGCGAAACTGGCAAGCTAGAAATGTGAACTGACACATTCAGAGGGCAGAGCGTAACACGTTGTGGAGTGATCAGGTGACTGCTTGCCATATGAACCTCTGAGCATATCAAACTAAAGAGGCACTGTCAGTGATATGTATCAAATCTTTAGCTGCTAGAATTGATAGTGCCTTTACGCTGACATTTCTTAGCAACTTATTTAGACAGTCTTGTGCTGCTGATGTAATAAATCTGATTTTGAATGGCAAACTTCCTGGGAAAGTCCTTCAATTTATATTCTTAATATGCTAATAAGAATAATTTGGATGGGACTTTATTGACTGCATGAGCTAGATATTTGGTGGGGGAGGGTGGAGGGAAGAATGAAGCAGGCAGTTAATGGAATGATCATCTTTGAGGAGTCCATAGGACTGAATCATTGCCTGGCGAGTAACAACTTTCAGAACCATTACAAGTATTTGGAGGCATAAACACTAAGGTATACTTAGCTCAGGTATTTTGTATTTTTAAAATTTAACAAAATCTTAATCAGATAAGATAATTTTATTAAGATAGTTTTCCTCATGCCTTTGATCCTCAAAACGTATACATCACAGAAATAAAAATGAAATACAGTTTCTATAAAAGGATTCTAAAATACCGACAACATGCTTTACAACCAAAGTGCTCCCATACAGAAGAGGCAAACTCCAAGATTTCCATCAGTTCTGGGAAGTGAGGGATTGATACTGGTCACCTCAATGCCGCCATAACTTTTACCACCTCCATAAATGATTGCAGACTCCTGTGTTCCTTTTAGTAGCACTATTCAAAAACAATGTACATCTCATTATTTGTCCAAGCTCTCAGCAAACCATTTGTTTTCATTCCCTGGTGAGATGACTTTTCCATCCATGTCTTAGATCCTACAATACTGTTTCCCCTGCTGCCCCATTGAGCACCAGCAGGTTGGCAACCCTACCTTAGTATCTAAACTTATGGATTTTTTCAAATGTTCCCTAACATTTCCAACTAGTCAGCAAGAGTTTTAAGCATGACCTCTGAAAGATCTTGCCCTCCCAAAATTATTTATGTGGACATCTTTGTCCCAACCTGGACAGGTAGCCAAGAAGACAGCAGGAAGAGACTGTGCACCAGACAATACAATAATGAAGTATCCCAGATTATATATGCTTTAGAATACCCCAAAATTTGCTAGAGTGAACATGTCTGCTGTGGCCAGTCTCTTAGGATCCTGAGGAACATTTGGAGGCTGTAGCAGAAAACTAGAGAGTAACAGATGTTACACCAATTTTTAAAAGGGGGGTCCAGAGAGGAACCAGGAAATTACTGGTCTGTTAGTCTAATGTCTGCCCAAGGCAAATTAGTAGAAACTGTTATTAAAAATAAAATGATTAGGCACCTAGAGTAGAGATGGGCACGAAATGGGAAAAAACTAAACGCGAGTTTTATGTTTCATTGCATTCCACGAATCACGAAACATGAACTTCCATGAAATTGTCCTGTTTCACGATACGATTTGTTAGTTGCATGATTTGTCAGAACCTGTGACACTTCAACAGCTGTCTTCATACCCAGAGAGATTGGGCTTGGGGGGAAGATCCCAAAGCCACCACACAGACACCTGCCCAGGTGGAAGAGGTACACAAAATAAAACCAAAGGAAACAACAATAGCATGAGCCCTCAAAAGAGCAGAGAATGAATTAAGAAGCAAAAAGACAAGCAAAGAAAAAATAAGGGAGTTCTCAGTCAAGCTAGGCTCCAGAGCCAGGCAAACGCCTGATACTAGGGTGGGGTGGGGTAAAGGAAAAAAGGCACCCTCACCTAAAGACCTTCCCAGCAAGGCCAAGAGCTGAAAATAAAAGGCTTTTCAATCTCTTTTAAAGCAGCAGCAGCCAAAAACTCAATTCCACTCTCTCACTCCAATCCCAGCAACAGGTCCTCCCTCTCCCTCTGTCTACTGAAAAGCATGAGGCAGAGAGCTCTGCTTTATATAAAAAATGCTCACATAAAGCAGAACAGGAGGTCTGTGGTTGGCAGACAGACCTGCCTAACAGGGTTTGGAGGGATGAGATTGGTATTCCTGTGACTACAGAAGGCCCACCTCCTCAGTCGCCTAGAGGATTAACCCCCCTATATATAAATCTATGTATTGTTAGTGTGTTATGTTTGACACCCCAGTCAGAATAAGAGACAGACACCAAGTTGGATCTAAGGGCCACTTTATTAACTATGTACAAGCAAGCAAACCAAACAGCGGCAAGGACCTAACAGCGGTACAGGTCAAGCCACGGTGTCCCCATGGACCACCGCCTTGACCTGTCTGGGCGAGCCCCGAAGCCCCAGGTGGGACCCATCCGTTAGGATGGGGCGGACCCAGCCGGCCAGGCAATTTTGGTCACCCCCCTTTGAGCCCCTGAACACCTCAGCCGTATAGCAGTGAGGGAAGGACTCGCAGGCTGGGGTTCCCAAAGGCAACCTGCCTCTGCATCTGGCAGCCGTCACAGCAGTACCAGACCTTTAGGCAGGCCCCTATTCCCACAATAGGGAAGCGCCAAGGGTGCTCACCGACCCGCACCCTACTCCTACTCAAATCCGCCAAAACTTCCTAACAAGCACCACCCTCAGCCAATCACCTCAATCCCCAACATTGGTGCAAGGTAGGCGAAAAAACCCCCTTTCCTCGGCCAATTTGGAAATGGAGGAGAAAAATTCCTACCTGGCCCAAACAAGCGACCGGCTAATCCTGCACCAATATAGGGAGAGGCGGGTGGGCCGAGCGACTGCACCGAACTGCGCTGGGAAGGGCAGAGCTGCGCAACGAGCACTTGCTCCGCCCTCCCAGCATACCTTATAAGGATTGAGGGGGGTGGTGTCGTCTCCCCTCCGGAGCGCCAATCAACGGCCCCTGGCTGAGCAGCGTAGCTGCGTGCCAGGAAAGGGCCGCATTGACACCCCAG
This sequence comes from Eublepharis macularius, assembly GCF_028583425.1. Taxonomy (NCBI): domain Eukaryota; kingdom Metazoa; phylum Chordata; class Lepidosauria; order Squamata; family Eublepharidae; genus Eublepharis; species Eublepharis macularius. The sequence goes on from NC_072795.1 coordinate 116,855,074, forward strand.
TCAGAATAAGAGACAGACACCAAGTTGGATCTAAGGGCCACTTTATTAACTATGTACAAGCAAGCAAACCAAACAGCGGCAAGGACCTAACAGCGGTACAGGTCAAGCCACGGTGTCCCCATGGACCACCGCCTTGACCTGTCTGGGCGAGCCCCGAAGCCCCAGGTGGGACCCACCCGTTAGGATGGGGCGGACCCAGCCGGCCAGGCAATTTTGGTCACCCCCCTTTGAGCCCCTGAACACCTCAGCCGTATAGCAGTGAGGGAAGGACTCGCAGGCTGGGGTTCCCGAAGGCAACCTGCCTCTGCATCTGGCAGCCGTCACAGCAGTACCAGACCTTTAGGCAGGCCCCTATTCCCACAATAGGGAAGCGCCAAGGGTGCTCACCGACCCGCACCCTACTCCTACTCAAATCCGCCAACGCCAGAACCAAGCCTCTGCTTAGGTCCTGGCGCCCCACCGATGGCCGAGTGCCAACCTAAGTCCTTGCCGCAAGTCATCTATAAATATCTGATTGCCTGCTTGGGACAAGTGCACCCCATCACCCCGGTAGAGGTCGGGGAATTCGGCCCTGATCCTGGGGTGAGGCAGATAAACGCCCAACCCCTCCCCCAATCCTTTCTGGATGGCCCGATTGGCCTTCATCCTCGCCCTCTCAACGGCTGAACGATTCTCAGCCTCCCTCCAAATCCGACGAGGGATCATGGCCGACCACATGATCAGCACTCCCGGCCATCTAGCTGCAATGAGGCGCATGTCAGACAGCGCCTGGGAAGACAGTGCCTTACCCTGCTGAAAGCCGAGGTCATTCCCCCCCAAATGAATAACAAGGATGTGGGGTGGCAGACCCTGCCCCACTCCGAACAACAATGGCAACAGGCCCGGCCACCGTAGGCCACGACGACCCTGCCATTCGATCACAGCCTGATCACTAAGGCCAAGCTGGGACCCAACCGGCGTCCTGCGTGCTTGATGGGCTGCCCAGAAGACATAGCTGTGCCCACATATCAGGATGCGTTGCCGTCCTACCCGTGACGCTGGACCTAAGGAAACACAAAGTAGTACTTTCAAAATCTAGAGAGGGGGCGCACATAGGTGTGAAAGGCTGAAGACCGCCACCGTCCTACCCTCTGGATAACTTGTCCAGAATAGCCCATGGCAGCGGCCGTTGAAGCAGCCCCTATCCGAAAGGAATGCGTTCCAAAACTCACTCCCTGCAACCCCAACTCAGCCAGAGCCCGCTTAGTCACGGCCCAAAACTGGTAACGGGTCAACGGGGAACCATCCAGGTGCCGAAAGAGGCATCCCTCCTCAGCACCCCGCACTCGCCAGTACCTCTTCAATGCCCTGACCGGGCATAATTCCAAGTCAGAGCAGGCCCCCAATGTAATGCTCGACCCTCTGTGCATCTGGTCAGTCTTAGACCAACGAATCCTCAACACCACTGCCTCACCGACAAAAGTTAGGTCACTTGCCATAAGGGCCCGACCGGAAGCGTCCCTGACTGAAGCAACCACAAGCTCCCCCACCCGGAGAGCTCCAAAAAAAGCAGTTAAAGCAGCCGCATGAAAAAGCCTGGCTTCATAGCCCGACTTACAAACTACTTTCCAAACTGCACCAAGGCCTCGAAGAACAGAAGGTGAAATTGGCTCTCGTGGATCCTGACGGACCACGCTCTCCCTAGACCACCCCTCAAGCATCTTCCGCACCCGGAAATCGCCCGTGGCCTCAGGCAATCCCCTGGCCTTACTAACAAAGGCGAGGGCGGCAAGTTGCCCCTTAATTGATTTCACAGCCAACCCGCGGCCCTTCTGCCAAACACAAAACCGCAGAACATGCTCGACAGGGACAGGCCAACACCGACCAATCCCAGCCCCCTTCCTGAACTCCTCCAACTGGCCTACCGCTCTCCAATACGCCCTCCTCGTGCTGGGTGCAATGGCTAGCTGGATGGCACGACACGCTTCGGCTTCCCAAGCAGCCAAAGGTCTGGGGGCATCGCCGCTGGAAGTGGATCCGCCTCCGGTGCAAGTTGCCAGAAACGCTCCATCTGTTGGCGAGACAAAGCGTCCGCCACACCATTGCTAATGCCCGGAACGTGTCTGGCCTTGAACAATATATTATTTTTCAGGCACAACAACGTAAATTCCCTAACCAATCGCATAACCCTTGGGGCCTTGGACGTCAAGGAATTGACCACATGCACCACTGCCAAGTTGTCACACCAAAAGTGGACAGAGTGGTTGGCCAATTCCCCACCCCATAATCGAACTGCCACCAACAGAGGGAAAAATTCCAGAAAAGTCAAGTCCCTAACTAAGTCAGATGCCAGCCAGTTTGGCGGCCACTGCTCTGCACACCAATGCCGTCGGAAATAGACTCCGAAGCCAGTGGAACCTGAGGCGTCAGATGTAACTTGTAACTCCGCCTCGAGCAGCAATTCATCCCGCCAAAGCGTAATGCCATTAAACCCGTCTAAAAACTCAGTCCATACCTCTACATCTGCACGCATACCTCTCGTCACTCGCAAACGGTGATGTGGGGCATGTAATTGGGCCATGGTGTCGCACAAGCGACGCAAAAAGGGCCTACCTGGAGCCACTGCCTTACATGCGAAATTAAGGTGCCCCACATGCTGCTGCAGCTCGACCAGGGATGCCTTCCGTTTACCCAGGAATTCCCGAAGACGGACTCTAAGGTCCTGAACCTTGTCCCCAGGCAATCTCATGGATTGCTGAACTGTATCCAACTCAATTCCTAAGAAGGTAAGAACCGTGGAAGGCCCCTCCGTCTTCTCGTGAGCCAACGGTACACCCAGCTCCTCAGCCAGCTCGATAAAAATGGCCAGAAGCCTGGCACACTGAGATGATTGTGCCCGCCCAACGAACAAAAAATCATCTAAATAGTGGGCGGAGTCACTACAAGCTGCTCGTCGCCTGAACTCCCATTCAAGAAAGGAGCTGAAGCGCTCGAAGGCCGCACAAGAAACGGAGCAGCCCATCGGCAGGGCACGGTCCATATAATACCTGTCTTCAAAGGCAAACCCCAAAAGCTCAAAATCCCCGGGGTGGACGGGGAGAAGACGAAATGCCGACTTAATGTCGCACTTCGCCAGCTCAGCGCCCACCCCACACCTGCGCACCACCTTGACCGCTTGGTCAAAGGAAGTATACTTTACTGAGCATAGATGCCCCGGAATGGCGTCATTAACCGACTCCCCTTTGGGGTAAGACAGGTGATGAATAAGGCGGAACTCACCATCCACCTTCTTCGGCACCACCCCCAAAGGGGAAACCCTGAAGTTGGGGGTCGGTGGGGTCACAAACGGCCCCAAAACCCTACCCTCAGCACATTCTTTCTGAATCTTTTGCCTGACTATATGTTCCTTACCCTGCACCGATCTCAGGTTTTCTGCCATGAACGGGGCCCTAGGTCCTTGAACAGGGATCCTAAAACCGTCCCTAAAACCTTCAAACAGATAAACTGCGTCTTCCCTAAGAGGGTAAACACGCAACAGACGCTCAAGGACCCTCAGCCTTACCGGGCTGGGACCCTTTTCCAGGAGGCTGCTGTCCACCAGAGCCGCTTCCACCCTGCTTCCTGCCACCCCAACCTTGACGGGCCTTGCCACATGCATTATACGGGTGCTGTCCCGCACAAGAGGGGCATTCATGCCTGAACCGGCATGGCTTCCTGGGGCAAGATCCCTTGTATGCATACTCCCAACAGAGCAGCCGGGGTTGAACCTGCTGCCCCGCCCCACCGCGGGTATTGGACGCCTGGGAATTGCGATGCACCACGTGGCCGCTGTCTGAGCGATCCACCAAATTGGGCTTAGCAGGGGACATCACCGACAACCAGAGTTGCTGGTGGATACGGTCCCACTGTAAACTAGGGGACATAGCTGCCCGCATACGAAACTCCTCGTCGTACTGCATCCATGCAGCACCCGAGAAGCCCGTATAACCTTTCAAGATAATGTCAAGGTATTGAAACAAAAACGCAGCCCTATGAGGCTGCGCCCTGGCAATGACCCCAGCATAAATCAAAAACCCAGGCAGCCAATTGTTCCATGTTCTATCCACCCGCCGCCTCCGTAATCGCTCCTTATCCCTATCGTCCATTTCATCTTTGTCCTTCTTCTCTAACTCACGATAGAGAAGGGAAAAGATGTCAACATATTCACCACGCAATATTTTGTCCCTTGTAGCCTGCGTAAGATGGTCTCCCAACGGCAGGGCCGTGTCCCCAAAAGGCATTGCATTAAATGGAACCTGCCCATAAACCAGGGGTGGGAAAGGACAATAACCCCAAGGGGTGGCCGGGCAAGCAGGCCAACCAAACGGCGCGCCCAAATAGGCTGCCGCCCCTGGAGCTCCCCAAGCTGAGGGAGCAACGGCCTGCTGCTGCTGGGCAGAAAACGGAAGACCTGCACCGGGAGTGGGCTGCACCCCAGAAGCTGAAGATCCCTGGCTAAGTGGCGTGTCCTGTGGCATACCCAAGGACCCCCCCATAGTCCCCGGCGCCAAGGGCCCCCAAGGCCATGGGTAGGTGTACTGTGGTGCGTTGTCCTTACCAGTCACCTCAATCGGGTCCACAGCCACCGCGACCGGAGGCTGGTCCTCAGACAAATCTTGCTCCACTTCCGGTGCCGGCTGCCGGGCTGACACCACCGCTGCCATCTGCCCACTGCTGCTTCCAGCTGCTGGCGATCCAATATTCCCTTCCAAGGCTGCTAAACGATGCAAAATATTACGGTTAACTGCGTTCCTAGACGCACGCCGGACCGGCCTCCCAGAATTCACTACCTGCCCAGGTGCACACCCCACTCCTTTCGCCTGCTCCAGAGCCTCTAAACGCCTCAAGATATCCTGCTGATTCCCCAAGGAGTCCTCCTCATCCGAAGAGGACACAGCTGGGGGAGGGGGGCGCTTAGAAGCCACCTTTTTTGCAGGCTGCTTACCTTTGGCAGAGCCCCCTTTTTTAGGTGCCATTTTGTTTGTTTGTTTATTATTATATATATATATATATTTCTTTTTTGATTATTTATTTATTTGTTATAGACTGGCGGGCTAATTAGGGACCTGTAGCCAGAATCACACTGCCAACCCTTAAAAGGATAGGACAGTACACCCCCACTAAGGCAGGAAGTCCGGCCCGCTGAACATGCAGACTAGACAGCCAAATTGCAAGCCCTCAGCCCAAGGCAAAACTGTGCTCCTAAAATGGCCGCCGGCCCCACCCAGACCAATCACAAAATGGCCGCCGCAAAACGTGCCCCCTATGGCCAGAAGGAGAGGTGGGCAGAAAAGAGGGGGAAGCCAGTAAATGCTGGCCGTGTGCCAACAGCCCCCAACCACGAGTGGAGGGGGGGAGGGATACCCGGGGAAGCAGACCCCACCAACGAAAGGCCCGAAGCTACCCAGGCCCAACCTTCTTTTCCCCCAAATCCCCACACCCAGGCTGCTCGTATTTTAACCGGATTGGGGGAGGGGGTCCAGGGAAAGCGAAGCCAATGGCCTCAACTGCCCGCCCCCAGCAAAATGCTCCCCACCAACAAGCCTGGCGAGAGGCCACTCAGCCCACGCCAGCCGGGCAGCCCCAGCCTTTAATGACTTGGGCCGCGCGCGCACGAGCGCCGAGGCGCCGACCACGAGGCCGAAAGGCAAACAGCCCCAGCAGCAGATCGCGTCCAGAGGGAACCGTCGCTGCCCGCCGCGGCGCGGACAAGCCTCCGCCGAGCCGCCGAACCGCCGCTCCGTCGCCAACTGCTCTTCCCAGCCGACAGCCGCGCCTCCTCGTCCGCCTGCCTCGGCCCGCGCTGCAGACGCTCGGGTGGAGACTCCTTCTCCTCCGAGCGACTGCACCGAACTGCGCTGGGAAGGGCAGAGCTGCGCAACGAGCACTTGCTCCGCCCTCCCAGCATACCTTATAAGGATTGAGGGGGGTGGTGTCGTCTCCCCTCCGGAGCGCCAATCAACGGCCCCTGGCTGAGCAGCGTAGCTGCGTGCCAGGAAAGGGCCGCATTAGACATGTATGTTTTTTCTTGTTCTCTATGTATGTTGCTTATTGTCTTGTGGTGAGTAGTTTATAGCTTAAGTAAAGAAAAATTTGAACTGAAAAGGTCTGCAGACATTCCGGGCCTATGTTGCCTAGGGAATCAATGGATCGGCGCCAGCCTGCCTGGTACAATGAATTGTTCACAAATCAAACAAATCGGGCCAAAAAGTCATGAATATCATGAAAACCAAGGCCTGACAAAACACATTTTCGTGAAACACGAATCAGCCTGATTCATCAGGAAATTCATCACGAGTAACAACATCTGCTGAGGGGAAATTAGCATGGCTTCTGAAAAGGCAAGTCCTGCATCACCAGTCTTTTGGGGTTCTTTGAGAAAGTGAACAAATATAGAGATAACAGTGACCTGGTAGACATTATATACTTGGAATTTTAAAAGGCGTTTGACAATGTACCTCACCAAAAATTCCTGAGAAAGCTTAGCAGTCAGATAAGAGGACAATCCTCTTCTGGATTAAAAATTGGTTAAAGGACAGGAAGCAGAGTTTAGGAATAAATGAACAGTCAATGGAGGGAAGTAAGCAGTGGAGTCAAACAAGGATTGGTACTGGGGCCAGTGCTATCTAAGTTGTTCTTAAATGATCTGGAACTGGGCATGAACAATGTAAGTTTGCAGATGACACAAAAATTATCTAAGGTGGTGAAAACCAAGGTCAGTTGTGATGAGCCCCAGGAGAATCTCTGCACATTGGGTGAGTGGGCAACAATGTGGCAAATGACGTTCAGTCTTGGTAAATGTAACGTGATGCACTTTGGAACAAAAATGAACAAAATTCAAGTACATGCTAATTGGGTCTGAACTTTCTGAGGGCCAAGCTACAAGTGATGAATGACACTTGAATGGCAAGTGTATTTCTCCCTGTTCACTTGCCCTTCACTCGATCCATTTGCCGTTCAAGTGTCATTCGTCACTTGTAGCTTGGCCCTGAGACTAAGAAGAAAAGAGACACTAGGGTAAAAGTGGAGAGCTCAATGTGCCACAGTGGTGAAACGGGCAAACTTCATGTTGGGGATTATTAGGAAAAGGGACTGAAAATAAAGCAGCCAATATTACAATGGCTCTATAGTGTGGCATCATTTGAAATACTGTGTCCAATTCTGGCCATTGTGTCTCAAAATGGGTATTGCAGAGCTGGAAATAAATACAGAAGAAGGCAGTCAAGATGGTTAAGAGGTTGGAGTATCTTTTCTACGAGGAAAGGCTGAAGAGCATGGGACTTCTCAGTTTAGAAAAGAGATGACTAAGGGGAAACATGATAGAAGTTTATAAAATTATGCATGGGGTAGAGTCGGTGGACAGAGAGAACTTTTCCTACCTCTCCCAAGATACTAGAACTTGAGGGCATCCAATGAAGCTGATGGGCAGTAAATTCAAAACAAAAGGAAATACTTCTTTACTCTATTAAAATGTGGAATTCGCTACCAGAGGTTGTAGTCATAGGCACAGACAGCTTGAAAAGGGGATTAGACAGTTTCATGGAGGATGGGTTTATCAGAAGCTACTAGCCATGGTGACCTGAAGGAACTTCTGCATCCAGATACAGTACACCTTTGAATACCAGTGTTAGGCGGAAACATCAGGGGAAGGCCTCAACCTCTATGGCCTGTTGTTGGCCTTAGTTGCCTGCTGTGTGAGACAGGATGCTGGACTAGATGGACGACTCGTCTGATCCAGCAGAGCTCTTCTTCTGTGCTTATGAGGCTAATTTCTCTACCTGCTGAGGATGGGCCAGCAGCTACTCCATTCATTACCTATTAAACAGGCACACACAGTGGTCATGATTTAAGCTCCCCAGAATCTCCTCTAACCTGATGATTAAAATAAAAGTCAATACTTCATTATTTTTATTTGCATCCTTAGCTTACCAGTAAAATTACTTTTTTGTTATTGAAGATTTTAAGAATCAAACAGAGGCCTGTCTCCAGGGCCAGTAGAGAGGGTATTTACTGCATACTTAAGCCCCCTAATGAATGCAGATCCAACTGCTTTAAAAATAAAACCTAAGGAAAGGATGACAATTTATATTCCACATTATACTAAGCCGTAATCTCTCTTAATAAAGTCCTTTTAAAATTATATTGTTTATAACTTATTTTAATCTAGTTTTATAACATATTTAATCTATTTAAACCATTTACGTAGAAATTCATGGTTTAACATAAAAATTATTACACACATATATTCTGTTCACAAATGATAATGCTAACCAATAAGATCTAACCACATATCAAAAAAGAAGGCATGGTTGACATTTAAAATAAGATCCACAATAAGCACAACTTTTATGGCAAGTTGTAAAACATTGATAAAAGGATTATAGTATAGGGGGAGGGGAACAGTGACTCAACAAAGCAACCTGTGCACCCTACATGTTCCCTCTGGGTGAAAAAAAATGGCTTCATGCATTTTTTGCAACAACTGAAATCAGACTGCAGAATTTTATTTCAAAGGAGTGGAACTAGAAACTGAACAGAGTGGGGGTCAAGCAATCAACCTCCTTTCATATAATGTAAAAGCTGCCAACCTGGGCCAAACAAGCAATATTCTGCTTTCACAGCAGCCAGCTAGATGAAGTTGATAAACTCCACACCCATCCTGTCCATCCTGTCACATACAGTTAATTAGAAGAGGCAGCATCGTTTAATAGTTAGAGCATGGGTCGCCAACATGGTAGCCACTGACACCATTTTTGGCATCTGCCAAGTGTTTTTAAAAAGCGGGCAGTGCCAGGTAGAACTTTTGCCCAGCCCTTTGGCCACTGGAGATCTGATTGTCTGTGCAGAATTTTTTTTTTAATTGTTTCAGCAACAGCTGCCATCAGCGCAAAGAAGGTTCTTTATTGTGTGACGGAAGGTATGCTGCGTGAATATGCAAGAAAAGACTTTAAACCAATATGTTCATTTTAAAAGGCATCCTGCATCCTGTTAAGCAGAGCTTCTGCCTGAAATTTTGAAGAGCTACTATTGGAGTCATGCATAACCTCGCCCCCTTGATGTTTTGTGGTTCGCTCTGCCTCCTGCAGCAGCCAGCTTGTGGTTGTGCTCTGCCCACTGTCCTGTGTCAGAATTCCAAAGGTGCCCACAGATTTAAAGAGGTTGGGAACCTTGGAGTTAAAGCATTGGACCTGGGTTGGTTCAAATCCCCAGGTTCAAATCCCCACTCTGCCACTGAAGTTGACTGGATGACCTTGGGCCAGTATCTCAGTTGTTGGATGGGTGACAGCACATCAGCAGTTTCATTTAATGTATATAATTACATATGGCATGTTTAGTCCCTTTGAACTCTAAGGGATGCTGTAATATATACATGCTACAGTTCAGGGTCTTCTAGGTGCTTCTCCTGTTTTTCGCTTGCCTCTTGTTATGAATCTTCTCTTCCTGTAGGCATATACTGAACATCTGTCTGCTGTTGCAAAGCTATAGTTAGATCATGTTTTTTTTGCAAATGGGTTTGTTGCAGTAAATTTTACAGAATACAACTTCAGCTGCACGGGACTGGATTATTTCCCCATCTATGCCAATAGTACTCTTAGCCTAACCTATCCCACAGAGTTGTTGATGTAAGGATAAAATGGAGGTGGGGCAAATGGTGTTGTACACTGCTTTGGGCCCATTAGGGAGAAAGTATAGTATAAATCGAAAATATAAATAAATAGTAAAAGCCCGGTAAATTTGTGCCCATCAATTGGAATGCTGTGCACCAGATGTTCTGACAACTCCTTTATTTTTTGTAGCCTAAAGAGTTTCTAACAGTTGAATATGCATGGAGCTCTCTCTCCCTATGTTCTAGTTACCAGTGGTAAAATAAGAACATAAGAGAAGCCATGTTGGATCAGGCCAATGGCCCATCCAGTCCAACACTCTGTGTCACACAGTGGCCAAAAACCAGGTGTCCTCAGGAGGTCTGCCAGTGGGGAAGGGACACTAGAAGCCCTCCCACTGATGGACCCCCGCCCAACACACATTTTCATTATCTCCCCCCACAAGATGTTTGGTGTACTAGGTTTCCCAAGATGCTCTGTCTCTTCTTGTTCTTTGATGCATTAAAACTTGGAAGGTGCCTATTGTTACCATACCTCATTTTCATCGGATTGCATGTCTATGCAGAGTTTGCTTCGGTAAGCCTGATGCAGTGATATGATGCTGCAAATAGGATGGCTGCAAAATTTTAGGAACAGATTGTTTTATGCCAATTTCTGATGTGGTTCTCCATCCTCAAGACAAAATTGTGTTTCTTTTTTTCAAAATAACTTTTTCTAGTGTTTTCATGAATGAAACCCCTCACGCTGACACGTTACTACAACACAATGTGAGCCACTTAGCCTAGAGACATCCACACATCTTCCTCTTCCCTCCATGTCCATACTTGATAGGAAACTTTAGCAGATACTGGGACACCACTTAAAAGAGGTGAAAAATGGCGAGGAAAAATGGACTTCAGATGAGCAGTGGGGGTGGGAACAGAGTTTATTGAAAAAGTCAGAGCCAAGCTCCAAGAGATGAATTACACGAGAAGGAGCATGTGAAGGCAGTCGCAATGTTAGCTGGGAAGCTGAGTTTTATAAGAGATCGGAAGGCTTTGTCAATTTCCCCTCTCTACAGATCACTGCTCAGAAAGTTTGTTTATTTCCTCTTCACCTCTTAGAAAGGAGGTGAAACTGACAGAGACTTCAGGAAGCAAAGAAGAAATTAACAAACCCTCTGAGCAACAATTTCTCTGGCTCTGTAGAGAGGGGAAACTGACAAAGCCTTCCGATCTCTTTTAAAACTCAGCTTCCTGGCTTACATTGCAACCCCCTTCACGTGCTCCTCCTCATATAATTCATGTCTTGTAGCTTGGCTCTCAGTCTCATAGATTTCACATTAATTTCTGGTTAGAACAAAAAAGGGTGCATGAGTGAGGAGAACAAACACTGCTTACCTTCTCCTCTGAGGCGGAGGACATCTTGGGTGATTCCCACCATCCAATCAGGGAGGCAGGAACTAACTTTCTTCCTCTTCCTGTCTAGCATGTGGGACCACCCTCTCTTCAGTTCTGTTCCTGCCTCAAGGGAGAACAGTTCTTCAGCAGACTAGCTCTGCTGCCTTTTTTCTCTCTATCTCTTATTTATCTTTCTTCTTCCTCAAACCATTCTTTACCTTACCCCTTCTCCCATTTCCTCTTCTTTTACTCCTCTTGCCAAAGAAAGAAAAGAAGACGACAATATGGTCTCTAGAGAGTCATCAGACTCTGAGGAAAGCTTCATGGAGGAGAATATGGGCTACTCCCACGGAGCCATCCTACCAGCGGCAGGAACAGGCCCAGCCAGCACCAGCATGCCTCTTAGACTGTATGGGTTCCCCGGCGAGGAGAATATGGGCTGTTCCCACGGAGCCGTCCTACCAGTGGTGGGAACAAGTCCAGCCGGCACCAGCGTGCCTCTTAGGCTGTGTGGTTCCCCGGCGAGGAAACGGCCTTGGAAGAGAGACAGGCCTCTAAACAGCCCCATCTTCCTCAGAGGGAGCTTGTTAAAAGAGCGTGCCTCTGTCAGCCAGCTGAGAACAGTGCCACCTGGCGGAGATCAATTTTGTTGGGAAACAACATGAGTGACTTCCCGCCTAATCTCAAAGACGTGCTTGCCAATCTTCTGGCAGGAGAGACATGGCTGAAACATAATCCAGACAGCCAGAGCTCCAGCCGACAAGCCGAGGAGGGCCATGTAAGTGTTTCCCCAAGCATGTTACCTCTAGAATTCCTGTCAGCAATTAGACTGACTATGAGGGAGGAAATCCTGTCACTTTGCCAGTCAGAAGCACCTTGGCCCTATAAAGATTCCAGAAATCTCCTCAGCCCTGGCACCATGTGAATGTGCCCATGCCAATCTCCTGGCTGGAGATTTTACAGCAGGCCTTTCCCCTTTGGATTTAGCCCTGATTTTACAACAGGATCTAGCCCTGCCTTTCCCTGTCAGATGGGTAATGTATAAAGGGCGCAAACTTGCCAGTGTCTTTGAAACTTTTAACTCTTAAGACTAACCAGGAGGGAGGAAATAGTGGTGTGGTGTCTACCTCCTCCTCCCTCCATGAGTAAGGCTGTAGCTCTGTGGAAGAGCTTCTGCTTTGTATGCAAAGGATCCAGGTTTGTTCCCCATTAATTCCAGTTTAAAAGATTAGGTAGATGAGGGGGGAAACCTCTTCCTGAGACCCTGGTGACCTGCTGCCAGTCTGAGGAGATAACACTGATCAATGGTCTGAGTCAGAATAAGGCAGTTTGTAATGTTTATCAGTCAGGGATCCCCACGGAGCAGGGGGATCACCCTCAGATAGAGTCTGTAATGACAGGGAGAAGGATGAATTCCTTCAGATGTGGAAAAGGAGGAAATATCCCTACCAGAACAGTCAGCCCAGCTGTCTGAATCTGAGGTCTACCAGTATTTATTACCTAAGACATTCTCAGCCTTAGAGCTCTAGAAATTACCCTTGGGGGAGTAGGACCCTTAGACTGGGAATACCAAATCCAATCCAGGGAAACAAAAGTCTCTTCCTAGTGAAGGTTCCTCAGAAAAGGTCCTCCCATTTCCAGAATATTTGGGGAGAAGGTTCAAGGCTGAGTGGTCTAAACCATAAGACAATTAATAATCCCCAAACTCAATCCCAAAACAAAACAAACTGTACTCACTACTTTTCTTTACTATGAGCTGTTGCAGGTACCTGCGATCGAAATTCCAGTGGCTACACTTCAGTCATCTGGGCTCCGGTCAGAAGATGGGTAAGGATCAGTCAGAGACCACTTAGACAAGAGGAGAGAGGCCATGCTAACAAGAGCTCATGAGGTCGTGACCATGGCTATTAAGGCTACAGCTATTGCCTCAATTGCCTCAAGAGTGTCAGGAGTATGGATCTGGAAACTGATCCAACTCCTCCCGTACAACAATACAGAAATGTAAGGGTCAATACCTTCAAGACAGACGTCATCCTGGATACATTTACCTTTTTCTTCCAGAATTATGGTCTTGACAGCAGTAACAAGCTGGCATGCTTGACTAAGAGCATGGCCAGCAGATTCACACGCTAAAAATACCATCCTGGCTTACCACTTTCAGAGAGACAAGCTATTTTGGGATGCTCTGGGAAATATCTAGATTGAGACCTAGGACAGAAGAATGTGTTGCCAAAAACACTCAAACAATCTGAGAGGCGATCCATTGGCCCTCAGCCTTTTATTCACAACACACACTACTAAGGTCCAGACAAGATTCAAAATGGTTGTCCTGGGGTTAATCTAGGCAGCCCTTTAATAAGGGGGGGTCCTTTCAAGACCCCACTTGTTGTATAGTGGTTAAGTAACTGAACAGTGATGCAGTACTCTGCAGGTTCAAATATCACTGCTGCCATGAACTTGCCATGTGGCCTTGGATAAACCAGTCCTCTCAGTCCCAGCTCTCGAGCTGTATTGTGGGGATAATGCTTAACTTGTCCCAAGATCAAACAGACAGTTCTCCACACGTGGAAAGAGATCCAACCTTAATACCCAGATCTCTAAGACAGGACTTGCTAGTGGTCCCTGTGAGAGGCCAACTACTCTTTACCATCAAGCCTGGGTTGACAAGCAGGCAGACCTTACAAATAGTCTCACAAGGCTATTCCATACAATTTGAAAGCTGCCTACCAGAAAGGGATCTACTCAATCTTCTTCACAGTCCCTAAAAAGAATAGGGACTGGAGGGTGTTATTAGACCTCAAGTTTTTTGAACAAGTTGCAAAAGAGGTGGTGCCTTTCCTGAAAAATGTGATGAATGGGATCTTAAAGGGACAAAAGATTCCAGAAACCTGGAATGAGGCTAATATATCACTGATTCCAAAAGAAGAACAGGACCTATCTAATGTAAAAAAATTATCAACCTATATCACTGTTAAATAATGACTACAAGATTTTTGCGAAAATATTGGCGGAAAGGCTGAAGGAATGGCTGGCTGAATTTATTGCAGAAGAGCAAGCAGGATTTTTACCAAACAGACAGATTAAAGACATATTGTCGAAGGCTTTCACGGCCGGAGAACGATGGTTGTTGTGGGTTTTCCGGGCTGTATTGCCGTGGTCTTGGCATTGTAGTTCCTGACGTTTCGCCAGCAGCTGTGGCTGGCATCTTCAGAGGTGTAGCACCAAAAGACAGAGATCTCTCAGTGTCACAGTGTGGAAAAGATGTAGGTTATTTGTATCTACTCAGGAGGGGTGGGGTTGAGCTGAGTCATCCTGTAAGAGTTTCCCAGGGTGTGGAATGCTAATGGCGGGAGGCTTCACTGTATCCTGAGGAGGTTCTTTTGCATATGGATTGGTACTTGATGTGCTAATCTTCTCTGCAGGACTATTGTCGGGTGTAGAGTGTTTTGTTAGCCTGGTGTTTTCCAGAACTGGCAACCATGCTCGGTTCATTCTTAAGGTTTCTTCTTTCCTGTTGAAGTTTTGCTTATGCTTGTGAATTTCAATGGCTTCCCTGTGCAGTCTGACAAAGTAGTTGGAAGTGTTGTCCAGTATTTTGGTGTCCTGGAATAAGATACTGTGCCCTGTTTGAGTTAGGCTATGTTCAGCCACTGCTGATTTTTCAGGCTATCCAAGTCTGCAGTGTCTTTCATGTTCTTTTATTCTTGTCTGGATGCTACGCTTTGTGGTCCCGATGTAAACTTGTCCACAGCTGCAGGGTATACGGTATACTCCTGCAGAGGTGAGGGGGTCTCTGCTGTCTTTTGCTGATCGTAGCATCTGTTGTATTTTTCGGGTGGGTCTGAATACTGCTTGAAGGTTATGCTTTTTCATAAGCTTTCCCATCTGATCAGTAATTCCTTTGATATATGGCAAAAACACTTTTCCTGTGGGAGACTGTTTTTCTTTGGTTGTTTGATTCATCCTGGGTTTGATTGCTCTTCGGATTTCATTTCTGGAGTAGCCATTTGCCTGAAGTGCGTGGTTTAGATGATTAATTTCCTCATTGAGAAAGTGCGGCTCACATATCCGTCTTGCACGATCCACTAATGTTTTCATTATGCCTCTTTTCTGTCGGGGATGGTGATTGGAGTTTTTGTGTAGGTACCGATCAGTGTGAGTTGGTTTCCTGTAGACCTTGTGACCTAACTGAAAGTTTGCTTTGCGGATGACCCAGGTATCCAGGAATGGGAGTTTTCCCTCGATTTCTTTCTCCATGGTGAATTGTATGTTCATGTGGATGTTGTTGAGATGATTCAAAAAACCCATCAATTCTTCCTCCCCATGGCTCCAAATGATAAATGTATCATCCACAAACCGGAACCATACACTAGGTTTGTGGGGTGCTGATTCTAGAGCTGTTTTTTCAAAATGTGACACTGAGAGATCTCTGTCTTTTGGTGCTACACCTCTGAAGATGCCAGCCACAGCTGCTGGCGAAACGTCAGGAACTACAATGCCAAGACCACGGCAATACAGCCCGGAAAACCCACAACAACCATAGATTAAAGACAATTTAAGGACTGTAATAAATGCAATAGAATACTATGACAGACACTGTGAAAAGGAAGTTATTTTCTTTTTTGTGGATGCAGAGAAGGCTTTTGACAATTTAAATTGGAATTTTATGTTCGCCACAATGGAGAAGTTACAGATGGGGAAAGAGTTCATCCAAGCGGTAAGAACTATATATAAAGACCAGTGTGCAGCAATCATAGTAAATGACGAATTAACTAAGAGACTGGAAATACGGAAGGGTACAAGGCAAGGTTGCCCATTGTCTCCACTGTTGTTTGTCTTGATATTGGAAATTTTATTGATGCAGATACGAGAAGACAACGCCATAAGAGGTTTGAAGATTAAGGGATTTACATAGAAAAGTCAGAGCTTTTGAGGATGATGTGATGGTTATTGTAGAGGATCCAATCCAAAATACGCCAAGATTGTTGGATAAGATAAAAGAATTTGGTGATTTGGCTGGATTTTATGTTAACAAAAGAAAATCTAAGATATTATGTAAGAATATGGTGAAACAAAGACAACAAGAATTAACGGAAATTACCAACTGTGAGGTAACACATAAAGTAAAATATTTAGGAATAGAGCTTACTGCTAAAAATATTGACTTATTCAAGAACAACTATGAAAAGCTGTGGTGACAAATTGATAGAGATTTAATCAAATGGAACAAGTTGAATTTGTTGTGGCTAGGAAGAATAGCAATAATAAAAATGAATGTACTTCCACGAATTATGTTTTTACTGCAAATAATACCAATAATAAGAGACAACAAGCAATTTGACGTGGCAAAGGAAAATATCGGACTTTGTATGGGCAGGGAAGAAGCCTCGAGTGAAGATGAAAGTTCTATGTGATGCCAAAGAAAGAGGGGGATTACAATTACCAAATATAAGACTATACCACGAAGCAATATGTTTGGTGTGACTTAAAGAATGGATGTTGTTAGAGAATCTTAAACTCTTAACTCTCGAAGGAGATAAAAAAAATTTTGGTTGGCATGCATACTTATGGTATGATAAAATTAAAGCGGACTCTATGTTTCTACAATATTATTTTAAGGGAAGTCTCTTCACAGTCTGGCCAAAATATAAAAAATATTTGGATGAAGGTATCCCGATGTGGGTGATGCCAATGGAAGCCATTGACCCGAGGATAATTTATAATAGGGAACAATGTGTGCCATATAAAGAGGTGTTGAAAATGGAGCAGAATATGATTAAGCTTAAAACAGAAGATGAAGTATCTTATTATGGATGGTTCCAATACAGGCAGATTAAAGACTTATATGATTCGGATCATATAAAATCGGGATTTAAATGGAAAAACTCGGAATTGGAAGAATGTATATTACAAGAAGGCAAGAAAAAAAATTCTAAAGTTTATAAGATCTTGTTAAAATGGTATACAGAAGATGAAACTGTTAAAGTCCAGATGGTGAAGTGGGCTATAAACTCTAATAGAGACATAACAATGGAGGCATGGGAATACTTATGAAAAAATACATTGAAGATATCAACTTGTACTAATATTAAAGAAAATGTTTACAAGATGATATATAGATGGTACTTAATGCCGAAGAAAATAGCATATGGGAATAACAAAGTGTCAGATAAGTGCTGGAAATGTAGAAACCATGAAGGTTCATTATATCATATGTGGTGGACCTGTGAGGTAGCAAAGCAGTTCTGGGGAGATATTATAGAAGCTATGACTGCAATTTTACAAATCCAAATAAATAAGAACCCAGAACTGCTGTTGTTGAATTTGAATATGGAGGGGATTCCCAGGCAATATAGAACATTACTATTTTATATGACAACAGCGGCGAGAATTTTATACGCTCAGAAGTGGAAGACAAAAGAAGTACCATCTATTGAAAACTGGATACAAAAATTGCTGTACATGGCAGAAATGGACAAAATGATAAGAAAGCTGAGAGAACAGAATCCAGAGGAATTCTTTAATGACTGGGGAAACTAAAACAGTATTTGGAAAAGAAGTGGGATGTAAAGGGAGAAATGTGGGTGCTAGATAACTATTAATTTAGCAGAGGAGAGGAGAGGGCGATCTTTACAAGAGGAGAAGAGATAAGTTAGAAATATGTTGTAATTGTTAATTTGATATTAGGTTTTTTATAGTTTAACATATCTATTTTAGTAGTATATTAGAATGAATAAGAAAAGAAAAAGAGATATAAGCAGTAGATTTAGACAGCGGGTTGGAAAACTGTTGGAAGTCTGAGATAAAGGGGGGAGGGGAAAGGGTGGGGGAATATGGAAATGAGGGTAAATAAAAATCTTTAAAAAAAAGTTTTTTGAACAAGTTTATCAAATTGTATCACTTCTGAATGGAGACTCTGCGCTCAGTCGCAGTGACCAATCAATCAGAAGAACACATGACGTCTACAGATCTCACAGAAACATACCTCCATGAACCAATTCTGACAGCCCATCAACAATACCTAAGATTTTATGTAACCCCCCCCCACCAAAAAAAAACTGGCAGTTCTGAGCCATCCTGTTTTGGCCTGTCCACCACACCAAGAGTATTCACAAAATTCATGATCAACCCCATCATACGTTTCAGAGACAGGGGGTATTCATGTTCACTTGTACCCAGACGATCTCCTGATCAGTTCAAGTTCAAGAGAAAATCTCACCACAACACTCAATTCACCTACAAGCTTGAACACCTGGGTTAGATCACAGTCACCTAAAGGGCTTTTTCTATCCCTCACCAAAGAAAAGGTCAGGAAGACCATACAGCTGACTGTCATCAGAGTGCAAAATCACTTCTCACGACTCTACTGAAACTGATGGGTTTGCTAGTGGCCACCTACAATGCAATAACTTTGGGGTCGTCTATAGGCAAGACCAGACCTTTCTTAGATCTCATTAACAACAGATCATGGAGAAGACAGATCTTCCCATTCAGATACCACTTCAGATCAAAACCCATCTGAGCCAAGGTCACCAACCCAATGCAAAGCAAAAGATTCATGACCCCTCAAGAACAACAAATATTTACAGGTGTAAGAATCAGGTTAGGCATGTCTTCCTATCAATGACTTAGAAAGGTGAGCAATTTGTCTGGCCCTGTTCCAGTTCAGAGATCTGTATGGACAAGGTTGCAGACAAAACATATATAAACAGATTCAAGACCTCGAGGCGACACAAGGTGGCAGCAAGGAATGAAGACTATCTTCCTTATTATGTTCGCAGCAAGGATACTCACCTGTACACATCAAAGGCATATCCAATGCTCAGGCAGACTGGCTGAGGGGACAATAGGGGAATAGTCCCTTAAGAAACATCTCATCCAATGGATAACATTGCACTTCACAACACCTCATGGACCTGTGTGCGTCCCAACACAGCCATCAACTACCAGGGTACATGACAAGGTTTGTTCTACCCACAAGCAGATGCCCTGACATTTCAGTGTCCCTTAGGCCTCCTCTATGTATTACTACCCTTAACAGTAACAGACTATGCCTTTCCACCCTCCAACAGATAGTGATATTTCCACCACTCATCCTACTGACCTCTTCGGTCAAGTTACAGCAGGGACCAATTTGGCTCTCTCATTTAGACTTACTCTGCTTAACCGTGTGGAAATAGAAAGGAACACCTTCCTAAGATGGGGATATTCCTGAGAGGTGGCCAACACTCTCCTAGCATTCAGAAAACAGTTTATGCTCAGAATTTACAACTCTTATAGGGAAGCCCTCACTCAGTAGACATTTTACACAGCCCTGACCAAACATCCATTTGAACTGGTCAAGGATGTTCCCCTGAGAAGGCTGAGAATGAAGACTATCTTCCTTATTATGTTCGCGTCTGCCAGAAGATTTAGTCAGACCTGAACTCTGTATCTTTCACAATGGTAAGGTGATGCCTCGTACTGTCTTCCAAAAGCGTATTCCAAACTGCATAGTTTGCAAGAGATAAGGCTACCATATTTCTACCTGTACCCTAAATAGACTAGGGAGAGTCTCTGACACAACTTAGATGTCAGAAGGAGGCTCAAGGCCTATCTGCTCCAAACAGTGCAAATCAGAAAGTCAGTCTTACTGTTCTTAAATATATCTCCCCTCAATTTGGGGAAGAAAATGTCTTCGGCAGCGGTAGGTGCCAATAGCAAAACATACACCATCGAAACTCCTAAAAACTCTCTTCGTAGAGGTTCCTTGTAGAATACCAGCTCACTCTTTGAGGTGTGCTACTACCAGTGCAGCATTACACAGGAACACTTCTGTAGAAGAAGTCTGCAAGGCAGCAACAAAGTTGTCAGTTTTGACCTTATTAAGATGCTACAAATCAAATCTACATGATTCAGCGGACACTGACTGTAGTAGAAAAGTACAGCAGTGCATGATCGTGGACGAAGACCACATCCCATCCAGAAATGGGAAACTGCTTGGGAGCACCCAAGATATCCTCTGCCTCAGAGGGAGAACGGACCTTTGGACACTTACCATGAAGGGTCCTTCTCCTCTGAGGAAAGGAGGACATCTTGCCCTCCCCGGGTCTCCGTCCTTCTCTACCCTGCTGCCTCATTCTTCTACCTCCTCCGGGTTATGCTTTATTTACAGTACATGTTAATGCAACAGGTGTTTTTTTTCTCAGTATTGACAGTTGCTGAATGATAAATTCAATGTTACTGCTGAGTCACCTGAACTGAAGACAGGGTGGTCCCACAGGCTAGACAGGAAGAGGAAGAAAGTTAGTTCCTGCCTCCCTGATTGGATGGTGGGAATCACCCAAGATGCCCTCCTTTCCTCAGAGGAGAAGGACCCTTCACGGTAAGTGTCCAAAGGTCCGTTCCTATATCTGAAGTGAGCTGTGAGCTCATCCCCTACCACAAATTTTGTGAATCTTATAGGTGCTACTGGACTGTTGCTCTTTTCTACTGCTACAGTCTAACATGGCTACCTATCTTGATATAGTCTGTTCTTCAAGGTGCTTTTCTTTCATCTGAACCCATTTTTAACAGTAGAGCTCAGCTGCAAAAAAAAAAAAAGCACTGGGGAAGGAGATGTAGCATTTTGGAGAGGTAAAGTATGGGGAAGGTGGGCTCAGCACCTTCCATTAATCCTTTTTGCTTCAGTCACCCACGACTTTATGTATGATATACAAGACAGAGTTGTGTTTAAATAATTTTTTTTAAAAACTGTGTTCTGTTATAATTCGAGTGTGCTTTGAGACTGGTATTAAAGATAAATTTTAATCCAGTTTATCAGAAACACCTGAAGGTATCACAGTAAGGAGAATAATACGTTCCAGAGGACTCTATGACCCACACCAATTTAGTAATCAGAGGTATATTAAGGTTTCATTTTTTAGCTTTTGTGTTTAATAATGTGACTTGTTAGCCTAGATAAATTTCTATAATCCTTAAAGAAAAACACCTTCTAAGCTATCACACATGCCATGGGATTATGAATTTGAAAAGTTAATAGTGTTCCATGAGTTAATTATGCATTATATGAAATATTGCTTATTTTCTTGAATTTACTGCCACTCTCATTCATTGGATGATCAGTTCTCAGATGTTGAGAGATTGCTATTCCTACCACAGGTTTTGTAATAGTTCTATCATTTGATATAGTGGTTAAGAGTATGGTGCTCTAATCTGGAGAGCCGGGTTTGATTCCCCACTCCTCCACTTGAAGCCAGCTGGGTGACCTTGGGCTAGTCACAGCTCTCTGGAGCTCTCTCAGCCCCACCCACCTCACAGGGTGTTTTGTTGTGGCATACTTGGCATAATGGCATACTTTGTAAACCACTCTGAGTGGGCATTAAGATATCCTGAAGGGTGGTATATAAATCAAATGTTGTTGTTGTTGTTGTTGTTGTTATATTCTCCAGTCAAGTTTTGCTCTGAATGAATGCCCCTCGTTGTTTCCAGCAGACAGAAATGTCTGCGAGAGTGTGAGTGCTGCGACTGAGAGTGGTGTACTTTGTTAACTTTGGGGAGGTTGATGGATTGTTTTTCACATTTTTTCCTAGTTTTTGACCAATAAAGGTGGGAGACTAGCCAGTCAAGTCTCCTTTTAACAATGTTAACCAAAAATTGAAAGAAAGAGAAGAAGTTGAACTAAGCATGGAGCCTCTCCTGCATCCTGCTCATTCGCTGCTACTAAGCAGAACAGTCATCCATATGAAAAACTGGTCTTGGAGGATCATTCAGTACCTATCTTAGCAGCAGGAGTATCTCCTAGCATTCAACTCAGAGTTAACATTGCCGATCAGACTTCGCCTCAAAAGACTGCAGTCTTTATGGCAGATATACAGCTCATGTCAATGCTCCTCCACCTTATCCTTTGCAGGACTTTTACAGAAATAACTAATTTGGAAAAATCCCAAGCAGGCAAAGGACAACAGTATAAGGCTACTGAACGGCTCACTTAGGGTGGAAATACACAAGATGGGGTCCCTGGATCTAAACCCATGTCTGACAACTCCATTTTTAATTGATTTCTAGTTTTTTAACATAGAGCCGTGAAGCCCCTCTCCAGGACAGGCACCCAGTGGGGCAGCCCTATTTGAGCATGCTTACTGACTGGCCAGCTCACCAGAGGAAGATGCTGGAGGAATACAGTAACCCAATCCTGCTGCCCCTCTCCACGCCTCTTTGATCACTGCTTGCCTGCCTCCCCATGCCCAGTCTAGTGTTGATTCCATATGCAGAAAGGGGAAGGCTTGGACTCAGCTTCAGTGGTGTGTCTTTGAAAAGGGGACAGGGAGAGGGAGGGCAGGGCAGGTGCACTGGGCTTCAGTGGGCAGAAAGAACCAGAGACATCTAGTCATCCCCCCCCCACATCCCAGCCCCTAGTTTGGAAAGTTTCCTGACTCCATTACCATCTGTATTTACAGGCCCCATGCATATATGCACTATGTCACTTTATGTTTAAAGATCTAAATGAGACTGATTTTGTAACTGTCAAGAGTGATACATTGTCTTTTTCCTTAAACCCCTGGTTGTGATTTTACCACTCTGCTTTCCAGGTCTGTAAGCTGGGCAGAATCTATGCTTTCATTTGGGTACTTTCACAATGCAAGCTCTCCGCTCCCCTTCCAGGATAGTAATCACTCTGGTATTCCTGAGGAACACTTCAAGCCTGCTTTTTGAAAGAAATACAAGGCAGCTCATACTACAAAATCTATTCATTTTTGTACACATTGAGGATTGCCAAGTGACACTCCTGGGCACAGCGAACAGTTTAGCAGTCTCTTGCACCTTGAACACATTTGGTGGGTGCAGTTAACAGCAGGGAGACAGAGATGGGGCTCATCGGCCAGGTTGCCTATCTTCCTCCTGCACAAACAACAAAGAGGTATCCCAAGATACACCAACAATGTGCCAGCAATGAACCTACTTGGAAACAAATGACTTCTACTATATCAAGTACATAAATAATTCTTTTATATGCAGAAAACTTAGTGCAAAAATATAAGAAGATAAATATTTAAATACAAAAATACAATTCATATATTAATATGACCATTCATCCATCAAGCAAAGAGACAGGTACATAAGTCCTGTCACATTGACCGATCTTGAGGTATGTTAAATGTTGGGCACATGAGAATTTCATTCTTATTTGTCTGAGAAGGTCTGTTGTATGAGTGGACTGACTGGCCCCTGAGGAAGTTTTCTGTTTGATGAAACAAGTTGGAAAAATTTAACCGGCCACTTGTAGGGCTGGGGATCCTTCGGGATCCCTTGTTCCATCTGCTCGGCTCCACCTAGAAAAAACAAGCAAGAGTTAGTTACATTTACGTTTAATGATACATTTGGGACCTACCTTCTTCTACGAGTACTGGTGATGAATTTGAGGACTTGAGTTTCCCTGCTCTTTTCAAGCTTCACCTGTTAAAGATGTATTGAGAGAAACATGGGATTCTCCAGTGTTTGACTAGTCAAGTGTGAAATCAAGAACAAATAACCATGCATTCTAGAGACTTTTGACAACAATGAGGGATTCCTTTGGAGGCATCAGTCTATTCTATGGTTTTTGTATACTGAGGACTTACGTACCTGTCTCTTTGCTTGACAGATGAATGAATTGTCATATTAATATATGAATTGTATTTTTGTATTTAAATATTCATCTTCTTATATTTTTTGCACTAAGTATTCTGCACATAAAATAATTATTTATATACTTAATATACTAGAAATCTTCCTCCTGCAGCGCTCGATGATGGCAGTTCTCTCCAGTGTTTTGGGTGGCTGTCCCATAGCTCTAGAATGGGCTGCCAGGGAAGGGAAGAACTGTTTTCTCTTTACTATTTCTTTTAGGAGAGTGCCCAAAGCTGTTTCATTTCAAAGAGCTTTTGGCTTAATTTTTATACTGGTATTATATTGTTAATTCTAATGTTTCAATAGTGTGTGTGTTTATATTATGTGCCACTGCTAACAAGTTGCTTCCATTTTATGGCAGTCCTATGAGTGAACCTTCCAAACCTTCCTATCATTGACAACCTTGCTCAGGTCTTGCAAATTGAAGGCTGTGGCTTCCTTTATTAAGTCAACCTATCTCATACTGAGTCTTTTCCTGCTACCTTTAGTTTTTCCTAGAATTATTGTCATTTTCAGTCAAAATTGTCTTCTCATGATGCGACCACATTACAATAGCCTCATTTTTGCCATTTTAGGTTCAAGGGAGAATTCAAGCTTGATTTATTCTAGAATGCACTTATTTTTCTTTTTGGCCATCCATGGTATCTGTAAAACTCTCGTCCAATACCACATTTCAAATGTATCCTTCCTACCCACTTTCATTATTGCAGAGGAAAAGAAGAACTAGGTGCAAGGTTAATTTTTTAAAAAATTTTTAGATCCCTACATGTTTTGCTTAGAAATTTCATCAGGGGATCTTCTAGAAAGTATTTCAAGTGTCTCAAGCACTGCAGGAGGAAGATAACTTGTAGTATATCAAGTATATAAATAATTCTTTTATGTGCAGAATACTTAGTGCAAAAAATATAAGAAGATAAATATTTAAATATAAAAATACAATTCATATATTAATAGGAGGACAAAGATTGGCTACAGAATGTCCCCACCCTCCCTTGCTGACTGAGGGCTTTTTGCTTGGCAGGCAGAGCTGCCCATCAAAGTTTTGAGGGCTAAGATTGGCTACAGAACATTCGTACCCTTCCTTGCAAACTGGGGACTCTTTGCTTGGCAGGCAGAGCAGCCCATCAAATTTCAAGGGCTAAGATTGGCTGCAGAACTTTCCCACCCTCCCCTGCAGACTGGGGATCTTTGCTTGGCAGGCAGAGCTGCCCATCAAAGTTTCTTGGGCTAGGATTGGCAGCAGAATGTCCCTTGTAGAGTTGGGAGCTCTTTGCTTGGCAGGCAGAGCTGCCTATCAAAGTTTTGAGGGCTAAGATTGGCTGCAGAACATCCCACCCTCCCTTGCAGACTGGGGGCTCTCTGCTTGGCAGGCAGCGCTGCCTATCAAGATTTTGAAGAGTAAGATTGTCTACAGAATGCCCCGCCCTTCCTTGCAGAATGGAAGCTCTTCACTCTACAGAAGAGCTGCCTATTAAGTTTTTAAGGGCTGCAAAAAGTCTGTGGATGTGCCCTCCATTGCCCAGGGAATTGGTAGATCAATGCCAGGATGTCTGGACTCACGGACAATAGACTAACTGGCCTAGACAGAGCACAATTCATGAAAAAGGTGAGTCAACAAACCTGTGTGTTCTCAAACTATGAACTGGGCTGGACCATGCAGAATTTTGGTCCATTTTCTGGACCGTGCCCATCTCTAGTTCATAACCCCCTATTACCATCTTTCATGAGGCACTACTTTTAAAGCTGACTGCATGTCTATTTGAAGTTTATTTAAAACAGAAGTATACAGGTATTTTAGAAATAATTCCCATGAACAGAAGCAGAGATGGGTTCACAAGTAAAACTGGAACCCACTAGGAGTATACAATAGCAAGTCTTTCTTCCATTCAAAAGAAATGGACTGCCACTTCATATACAGCCCTATTTACCAAACAGCCACCCATTCCCTACTTCTGCACACCAGGGTTGACTTCAATTTAAATACAATACTGAAATTCGACCTGTGGTTTAGTGTCGTCTCAGTGGATTAGTCAAAAGAAAGCAGCATACAGGGGTTCCTATTTTTAAACGTCCCACAGCAGCAGCAAATAACAAAAACATTTCATTTATACAGACTTTAAAACAAAGCCATTGTTTCCCACTGAGGTGCAACACAGGGATAACAATGCAGAGATAACAATGTAATTTATAGACAACACAGTGGTTAAGAATTTAACAAAAATAATAAATATTTCTACATTTTCTTACAATATTTGCTGATAATATTACACAAATGGAGGAGAAGAGATATTATTATTTACTGTGTTAGATGAACTGACATCAGCCCCATGAAAAGGCATCTCGTTGGCAGACAATATCAGAAGGATCTCGTAAAATATTGACTCATTTGGCAAAAGGCTGTGTGGCAATAATCATTTTTATCCAGCCTTTTTAAAAATTCATCTTTTAAAATGCTGATCTGTCACTGAAGGTTTGTTTTTTTAAAAAAAAAACTGTTTAAAACAGACACTGAATTCCTGATTAGACATGGGCACGATCAAAAAAAAAAATACTGATCAAGCTGTTCGTGGATCCACGCTGGTGACGAGTCCAGATCACTGATTCACTCCGATCAAGTCCCGTTTCCAATCTGGGATCTGGGATCGGAGGGGCGCCCCCCCACACACACACACTTAGAGCAGATGGGGGGAAAAGTTTTTAACCCGGCGATGAGCCGCCTCCCCTCAGGGAGGGGACATTTTCTCTCTCTCACACACAGGCACACACTTAGAGCAGAGGGGGGGGAGTTTTTAACCCGGTGTTTTCTCACACACACACACGCATGCACTTAGAGCAGAGGGGGAAAAGTTTTTAACCCGTCACTGCCTCCAAATAGAGAGAGAGAGAGAGAGACACCCCATCAACAAATTTCTGCCAGCTTTTTTTAAAAAAGCAGGGATAGAATCCTCCATCCCACTCAATTTTAAAAGCAAGCAGCCAGTCTTCCCAAAGCATATTTTAAACAGGAAGAAAGTAAAACCAGGATCCACACAGATCCTTGCGGATCCTATGGTTTTTTTAATAGGAAAAACACAAATGAAACATCAAATCACATACCAACTTCTTGCAAAAAGCAGGCACTGGGCTGAGAAGCCAGGAGGAGAGAGATATCTCTTTTCAATCAACTCTTTCAGCACTAAATGAACTCAGGAGAGGAGCGCAAAACAGCTTGATAGCTGCTCTCAAAGCAAGGGGTTTTTGAAAGAGTTAACACTGAGAAGAGCTTTTCCTCGCTAGGGGAAATATTATCAAGTTTCAAACAGAGCTCAGGCATTCCCCTGCCTCCGTTGCCAGGGGAACAGATGGTTGGCGCCTGAATGTCTAGTTTCCCGGTCCTATCACGATCGCCCCGGAGTCCCGACTGCTGGATCGTTTGCCGTGGAAGACAACGATCCACCAGGTCACAAGTGGGAGATTGCCATTATCGTGGGGGTTTTTTTATCGTAATCCAGATCGTGCCCATCTCTATTCCTGATCATTTGCTCATAAATGATTCATACAAATAGTACAATATAAACAAATTCAAACATCTTGCACAGAACTTTGGAATCTGAAATATACTACAGGCAGTTCCAAACTGGGAGCAAACTACAGATAGCAATGGATTCTGCAATGTATATGCCCTTTTCAGTCATGACAATTTTGATACTTCTACCTAGAGATGTGCGTGTGTTATGTGCCGTCAAGTCTCCTCCGACGTATGATAACCCTATGAAGGAAAGACCTCCAGAATGTCCTATCATTAACAGACGTAAAGGCCCAGGAAAAAAAGATGTTTCCCCCCTCCTTTCCCCCTCCCCTGAGGATTTTTTCAGTTTTTCTAACAGAAAAAAACTGGGAAATGTGAGTGAGCGCTGAAAAATAGTATTTTTTTTCTGTAGGAGTTGTGACTGTATGGGATTTTTTCTGTCTGAATAATACACTTTCTTTCCTTCACTACAGAATTTGTTTTCTAATTTCAACAATTATTTTCCCCTACATCTCAGGTGGAAAAAAATAAGGTATAAGTGCTATAGGGTGCAACAGTTTGCAGCTCTTTCTCAGGTATTGGGTATATTTGCAATTTTACTTGTCAAAAAGTAAGGCATTTATATATTTTTATGAGTGTTGGGGAAGAAGCTATTTTCCCTGTACCATTTCTCTGATCAAAATAGCTCCCTATATGGGCTGCTATTAGTCTAAGATGGGAATAAGTCAGGCAGCCTCTTTTTGCCTATTCTAGTCTTTTCTTTTATATAATGTTTGACACGTTTTCCAATGGATTTATTAAAATGAAGTTATCTACCAAGCAAAATGCAACTGAAGTAAAAATATGCCTGAGTTCTATGATGGCCTATAAATGTCAATGTGCCATAGGTCTGTGAATGTCAAATAAAATGTAGATAATGATTTTAAATTAATGATCTGAGTTCTGTAGCTGTAGCACTGATATTATGCTTACAGGGTAATAATGTCACATCAAATTGCAGAGAACTTGCTATTGTAATAACTGAATGGAGTTTAACAAAATGAAGATACCGAAAGAATTGTTTTAAATTGGGGTGGGTGGGTTGATTAAAGATTATTACAAGATAGTGCAAGAGGAGAGAGAGCATTCCAAAAACAACTGCCATAGAAAAATAATAATTTCAGAACCAACAAAAATATCACAAAACAGTGTAGGAGCTTTTGAGTTCCTTCATCAGTTTAGAGGTTTAGAATAAAAATCAGAAATGTTGTGAGGGAAGGGGACAAGTTGGGATGCAAATCTGCCTGGCAACCCGCCCCCCTCCCCAGTCATACAAAACATGCATGGCAATTGGATTGAGCCAAAAATTATGCTGCACAGGACCGACATGCAATGAAACAGCCAGAGCAGTGCAGCAAGACAGGAATATCAACCTAGTTCTCTGCGCCAATGAGGAAGTGCCTCTCCCCCACCTCTATTCAGAGGGAAGGAAACAAGAGAGCTTTATTTGCCTTCTGTGATGTCAGTCAGAATTCACTGGTTGTCTGATGCTGTGAAAGAATTATATTCACAATATGAACTCAGATTAGCTGGGATCAGGCAGTGGGGGAAAAAACATTTAAGGTAAAACAAAATAATGGCATCAAAGCCACAGCCGATCAGGGAAACAATGGCCATGAACATGTGTGGGGAAAATGAACAAAAGAGACAAGTGGGCTTTCTTAAATGAACCCATTCATCTCCTCCCCAAACAGCAATTTTTCGTACTGAAATCAGAGCTCATAAATATTCTTTACGGAACTTACCCTAGTAGCTTTTGTCCTCAGACAATCCTTGTGAATCTCAGGTGCTGCTGGTATAAGCACAGCTACTTTTTTTGGTAATGGCTTTATCAGTAAACTCCAAGAAAAAGTTCATTCCCTCTGCTGAACTACAGTTGTAATGCGGGGAGGGAGGACTTCTTTTTCCAAAATCCTCTTTTTAAAGGTATTGCCATTGATTCTTCTTATACCCTCTTTTTTTTCTCTTCCAAGAGCAGGATTTCTCTTTCATTTCTCTTTCCTTTCCAAGAGAAATCAAGGTGCCCTTTTTAAACTTCAGCTCTTGCCATTGTTTGATGTTATACACCCCAGGGTGGTGCTCTAGCAAGAAGATAAGATGGCTTGAGAAGACATTGCCTGCCTCTTGAGTATCTGCAAAGTAAAATTCTGAAATTTTGCAGAACTTCCCTTCCTGTCCCTCTTCTCTTCAAATTACTCTTTCCTCAAAAAGGAACTGATTATCAACTGACTACAAATTCCTAAAAAGAGGCAAAGGATTGTTGGATTTCAGGGAGAAACTTAAGTAAAGAGGAATTAAGAGAATTTCTCTTAACAACCCTCTGCTGGACAGAAGAGTCCAGTAGCACCTTTAAGACTAACCAACTTTATTGTAGCATAAGCTTTCGAGAATCACAGTTCTCTTCGTTCTCTTCATCAGATGCAATCACAGTTCTCTTCATCATGCATCTGACGAAGAGAACTGTGATTCTCGAAAGCTTATGCTACAATAAAGTTGGTTAGTCTTAAAGGTGCTACTGGACTCTTTTTGATTTTGCTGCTACAGACTAACACGGCTACTCCTCTGCAACCCTGGACAGAAGAAGAATTGTAACTGCCAGGAGTGTGATCTATCATGACAAATTACTTTCCCTAGAAGGGTGTCTAACAGGACAACAGCATCGACCCCAGCCTCCTTAACCTGAGCTTCAATTGGTCCATGTAACAGTTTCTCTTTCTGGACACCACAGCCCCAGTGAGTGCATACAATGAGGAGCAGCTGTGGCTGAGTGGCAAAACATCTGCTTCACATACTAAAGGTTCTGGCTTAATCCACAGCACCTCCAGTGAAAAGGATAAGGTAGTATTTGATGTGAAGGAGTACTTTGACCTTGAAGAACTGCTCCCAGGCTCAGTAGACAGACCAATGGTGTATGTTCATTTTGTATGTGCAATGGACCTACCACCTTATATTGGTGGTATGCATACTTTCCCACATTTTACATACATCCAGCATCACAATGCATGATTTGTTGCCTGGTGCTAAGATACAACCATAATTGTTCCAGTTCTGTAGGACAGAAAACACATCTGAAGGATTTGCATCAGGCATTTTCAAAACTACAAATTCCATCCAATGAAAATACACGAATAACAAAGCCAGGCTGGTACCCAAGAATAGCTTTCTAGAAGAGAAAGAGAAAGATACAGGTACTCACCACCAACAATAGGCTGTCTAGCAGAGACAACAGCCCAGGAAACTGTGTAAAAAACTTCAGTGATAACTCTGTTGCCAAATAAACTCAGGCATAACATAAAGGACATAACAACATCAGCTATATCATCCTGGGCTCATTCTCTTGCTCAGTCTCCGAAGTGATTGTCTACACAAAAGGATACATGGAAAATCAGATTTAACAACCAGGGGAAAGCATTTCAATCTCTAAGGACCCTCTGCCAACAAAATAACTTCAAAAGGAATTGCATGGTGAAACTGCTGAACTAGAATTCATCAGAAAGTTTTACTGTATCTTATTAGGTCTACATACAAGTATTATATTTGCAGCACAAACCTATTGCTGCTCTGGTGTATGGTCAACTATTTTGTAATATACAATTGAGCATTACATAAAAATATCACTGTATCTCCTGCACAGATGACACTGTTTTTCTCTATCCAACATGTACTAGGGATGCTATGAATTTCTCAGCAAACCTGTTCAGCAGATAAACTCACCTTGTTGGACACAATTAGAATGTCTGTTGGTCAGAAGTGGCCTCACAACTGATTGGAGAAGCAGCTCCACTCTGTCCTCATGGCAAAGTAGCTACACAGTGAAGTTGCAAATGATAGCCTTCCCTGCCCTATAACCCGGGTGAGGACCACAGTAATGCATATGATCTGACTGTAAAAGGAAGAGAAAGAGTCGGTTGTTCTTCCCTCACTTCCATGCTAGTTAGGGAAAGAAGTAATACTTTTTAAACATCTGCATTATGAAAGGGAGGGGTGAAAGAACTTTCTCAACAGGAGCAATGCTTTCAAAGTCTGCATTGGTTCTGGTGTTGACCTATAAAGCCCTATGCGGACTGGGCCCAGTATACCTTTGGGACCGCCTCTCCCCATATGTTCTCCGGAGGTCACTTCAGTCAGCTAATAAGCAGTTGCGGATGGTCCCTAGCCCCAGGGAGGTCCGTCTGGCCTCTACTAGAGCCAGGGCCTTTTCGGTCCTGGCTCCGACCTGGTGGAACTCTCTGTCTGAGGAAACTTGGGCCCGGCGGGATTTGTTATCTTTCTGCCAGGCCTGCAAGATGGAGATGTTCTGCTAGGCATTTGGTGGGGGCTAGGCTGTCCTCTCAGCAGCCATACCACTGAAGACCGTCCACCACCCATGCAGGAGTTCATAAGTGTGACGCAGGGCTTGATGTAAGAGCCACGCCCTGCACCTAAAATGCTGTATTTTAATATTTATATCCAACAATTGAGAAATTTTTATTGTATATGGAATAGTGCTTTAATGTTTATTTATAATGTTTTATTGTTTTTAAACTGTATGTTATTAATTGTATGTTGTCACACTGCCCAGAGCCCGTCTGACAGGGAGGGTGGTCTAGAAATACAATAAATAAATAAATAAATTGCCAAAGAGAGAGGAAAAGGAGTCTGCTTCTCTCCTTTTCTCTGCAGCCCCAACTGGCATGTGGAGAAGGGAAGTCAGCTGGGCTTCTGATCACACACTAAATCTGCTGCACCTCAGCAAGTCTGGGAGGCAGCAAATTTTCCAGGATGGGAGATCAGAAGAATTGGAATTCTACCTTGCCATCTGGAAATTGGCTCTTGATTCCACCCCCTCTCACACAATACCTTGCTGGCTACTTAACAAAACTTTCCTCAGCACGAGGCAAGAAGTCTGGCTTTTGAAGGCAACTCCCAGCCTATCCCTCATCAGCTGGGAGTCAGCTTCATACAACTGTGAGTAGCCTGTTTCTGTAAATATATGGCTGCACAACAGCCATTTGTTATAAACAAAAATGCCATGGAGAAATTGATATCCACAAGGGATAGCCTGTTTACAATGCATGAGGGTGTAGGGAGATAGGGCGTTCAGTGTCAACCCTAACCCTGTGACTTGCAAGCTTAGGGTCAGTGGACCACCAGAATGGACTCAACATCCTCTGAGGAATTTAGCTCTTTAGTGGCAGAGAGAGGGGAGTCTCCAGTCCTCTCCCCGACTTTGCATAAGCAGAAGGGAGAAAACTTCACTGGCCTGAGAACGAAGAATGAAGTCATTCACTACCTCCACTCTCCATCAACATCTCCATCCAGCATCAGAGCATGAAGATAAATCTTCTAGACTTAGATAGATATCTTTATTTTTGACTAAATGTAAAGGTCTCCATGCCAATTTCCTAAAATAAATTGGGACTCTGCATCAACCCAAAAGAAATCACAGTTTGTTATGCTCTGTCAGTATCTTTCTATATAACATGTAAACCATATTGGCGATGACTCACTTTTTATCCTGATGCACCTGCACAGGAGTACCAGGATAAAAACTGAGTCATTGATAATACAGCCTCTGGAGGGTGCCACTGCGGTGGGAAGCCCAGGTGAGGCAGCCCATCCTTCTGGAGGGTGTGGCACAGGGGGAAGCCCAGTGTTCCTGCGCTCCTTCTAGGGCTCTTTTTAAAAAAAAAAATGGGCTCTGTTGCTAGTGCTAACATAACAAGGTAATTCACTCTTCCAATGTCACAAGAGAAAGGAAGGATTTTTTTGTATTTATGACCCCCATTCCTGCAAAAAGAAGGAAAGTACCAGCACATACTTGATAGAACCACCATTCATAGTGATCTGCATTAAGATATACTGAATACCTCTAACTTCTGTTGTCTTTCAAAGTTCCAAAACTTAAGTAACAAATACCCACAAACAGGTTGCTAACAACTAGTCGATTAGCTGCCTGATCACCACTAGTGAACTGGAAGCAAGCAAAGCTGGCAGATGTTTGAGCAAGCCCAAAAAACACAGTGGGCATCCACCCATCACAGGAATTCCATTCTTGGGATCACTGTAATTGCAAAATCCATAAATATTGGAAGGTGGAGGGTCAGTTGCCTGTAGGGGTGGACTGGGAGGCCACAACGGTCCTGGAAAGGACCCCATGTAGAAGGTTCTATGGTCATGACTAGTCACATCATGTGGTCAGTGTGCAGGCCACAAATAAGTGAAATTGTGAGCATTGCAGAGGGTCTACTGGCAATGCTCTATCTGGCAAGGGTCAAATAGTGAAGTTCTATTAAATGAGGACTCACATCTGATGAAGCCCCCCCACTTCCAAATCTGCTGATATCTAGAATTTGTGATGCCTTTTCAAGTCTGATGCTAAAGACATCACCTAACTAACATAAATAGCACTTAATAATCATAATTGTTACAGTGACTACTTCTATACCCAAACAGGTAGTACGAGAAGCATTTTATTGTCCTAGACTCAGGTATTTTGTTCAGTGAAAAAAAATCACCAGCACAATGTTTGTACACCAATGAAAAGGTTATTGCCAGAAGTCTTATACTTTCCCAGAGTCTGTAAAACACATCCCATAAACCATTTTCTATTCCCACTTTTACAGTTTTATTTTATCCACCTGCATCTTTGCACAACAGAAATCAATTGCAGAACAATTTGTCTGCAATAACATTTATCAGGAAGAATGCAGAAAGCTATTGGTAGAA
Organism: Eublepharis macularius; assembly: GCF_028583425.1. Lineage (NCBI taxonomy): Eukaryota > Metazoa > Chordata > Lepidosauria > Squamata > Eublepharidae > Eublepharis > Eublepharis macularius. The sequence goes on from NC_072795.1 coordinate 116,888,979, forward strand.
CATCTTCCACCAGGACAGTGGAAAACCTTCCACCAGGATACAATACACAGCCACTGTGATGTTTTTAAAGAGAACTTTTTTTAAAAAAAATAGTGATTGCCAGCAGTGCTCTTGCAGAAATTTGAAAATACATTTTCTACATATTGATTTTATTCTTTCTTCATGTTAGGAATATATTGATCTTTTGTTATTCTCATTTTGAATGAAGTCCTGCTGTTCCACATAAGAATCACTTTAATTCTCATGGCACCCTAGTGATCCCATCTACAAAATTCTTCTGTGTATACTTATTGACCATAATTAATCTCTGAGAGATCTGCTGCGAACAGAATTAAAGCTGTTTTTTTCAATCCAAGATGAAGACCACAGCAAGCCTCTTTTCAACAGATGACCAAACAAGTCCACAGTTGAATATTCTGAAGACAGAACTAAATTAGAGAGGATATGTGAGTCCCACAAATTGCAACATTCCATGTTCTCATGTCTCATGTGCTGAAAACCTTTGGTAATTGACCCAAACACATATAGGCATGGTCATGCAAACGTAACTATGTCATACTGAAAACTAGAATCACCACCAAATTTTGCCAAAAAGATGTGAGATGAATCTAGAAGCTACCACTCAGGCAAAATATGTTACATTTGACCTCATGTCAATGATGTACTGGACAAAGAAAACTTAGCCATGTAGTGTAGCACATGCCCAGTACCTCATCTAAAACGGCACTCCCGGAGCGCGCTTGCACTTACCCAGGTGCCGCCATTTGCCTTCATGCACGGAGGGAGAGTGGATGGCATTCCCGGGCATCCGGGTGCCTTGTGGGGGCGGGGTTTGTCTCCTTATAGGCTTACCCCGCCTCCCCCTCCATGCAGTTCCAGGGCAAGTTCGTCCCGCCCTCCTCGCCCCTTGTGATGGCAGTACAGGTATAGGCGGTTGCTGGTTTTCAGGGCCAGGTAGGAATTTTTTCGCCCCTCACCTGATTGGCTGGTGGTGAGCGGTGTTTTTTGCCTACCTTGTACTGCCAAGTTTTAAGGGGTTTGTTGTTTTCAGTGTTGAGGTTGGCAGGTTAGTTTGGGTAGGCAGAGCGGGCTGGTGAGCACCCGGTGGCACCTCCTCATTGGTGGGGAATGGGGGTCTGTCTTGGATCAGCTGGCGGGCTTTACGGCTGCCAGCTGAGAGGGCAGACTGCCCTTGGAACCCCCTGGAAAAGGCCTTCCCTCGGGCTTTACGGCTGGGGTGTATGGTGCTTTAAAGGGGGGAACCATTCACCTGGCCGGCTGGGTTACAGCCATGCAATGGATGGCTCGTGCCTAGGGCAGGGGGTGCTCGCCCATGCAGTATGAGGAGCTGGTCAAAGTGACCCCCTTGCTCGAACTGTACCGCTAGTTATACCCTTGCTGTTATTAAGTTCTTATTTCAGTCTTAGGTATTGTTGGTCAATAAATGGCCCTGTTTTCACCCAAGCCTTGTGTCCGTCTCTTCTTTCCGAATATGAGGGCAAACCGAGCCCTCAGCTGCCATATATGTCACATTAGCGCAGCAGAACAGTGGCTGCCTGAGGCACATATCCATGCCATGCTAATATTGTACAAGGAGATGAGGCAATGTGATTTAAACGAGACCCTAGGTGAGCACAAGACAGTTGTGGTAAGTTCTTCTTGCAGGCTCAGCGTCACATAAATTGGGCCTTAGAGGAGAAAAAAGAACTGATTTCAGTAAGGCTCACAATGTTTCCCAGGAGTAATCCACACGTACCTGCTTTAGACCAGTCTTTAGTCTGCTCTTTCAAACTTCTATGCAGCACAGAGAATTCTGCTCCTCACAACTGCCAAGTGTTCTGAAGTTTTTCTTATAACTGATTTCCTGACTTGTGATGAAGCCGACACCACATCCAGGGTTTACTTATGCCCCCTTTTCATCCAGAAGTTGCCTCATTTCTCAGGTGGCTTATGTATCTGCTCCTTTTTACAACTTTACCACCTTGTGTGGTATTATTAAGTTCAACAGTTAAGTTCCTCAAACTGTGTGGAACTTTATGCTTGTCAATTTGTCCTAACTCCTATTACTTTCTATCCCTTAACAAATTCTTGCTTTTCATACTTTGTGAAGAGTGGTCTGAGATAAGGGATTCAGGAATTATGGAGTTTGTCTTCCCCATAGCCATTCAGGTCTTCTATGTGGTACAACCTATATCTAGAAAGGGAACCTGAGAAAGTTGGGGTTCCTATTGTCCATACCCAGGGAAGGAGAAAAGCCAAGGTATCTCTCCTCTGTGAGTTAAAACCTCAGAGGTAGCAGCTGGTTTAATCATCCTTGGAGCATGAAGGGGTGGCAAGAGAAGGTTCAAGGGTGACCTAACCTGTGGCAACCCAGTTCAGAGGTAGTGCTGTGTGCCAGGCAATGTCCTCAGAGCAGGTTGTTATACATCAGAGAAGGTTTTAAAAGGCATCTAAGCTAACAAACCATTTTCTGGCTGGCTTTAACTCATGAGAACTGCTAACTGATGAGACAGTGTTTTCAGGTATTCACTAATCAAAATTGAAACAAAAAAATGCATTATTTAATAGTTATAACTAATAGGCATTGGGAAATAATGTACATTCTGATACAGTGAGGAAAGTTGGTTAATCCTCCAACTGGTTCTTTCTCTGATGCTGTTTCAGTTTCAGTAGTGGGGAGAAAGTGAATGCAGCAGATAATTCAAGGGATAGACCAGCACACTGACCAACTAGCAGATTGTATTACTGATCTCACCATCAAAGCAGATAGCAATGACAGTTTGGAAAACATTTTCAACACTGGTTCCATTGATGGATAGAGCTTTTTGGACCCTATATAAATAAAGAGTAGCATTCTGGAGCTGAACCTTCCTTTGAGAGACTGCATTTAAGGGTTCTCTGTCACTTGCTTTACAGTGCTTCCTGCTATGCAATAAGCAATTACTAAATTGTGTCTGTGACTGGCTACACGAGTAAATTACAGACAGGAACTTGGTTAATGTTGAAGTTCACACACTCACTTCTCTTCTGAGATTGTAGATGGTACATTTCAATGCTGTGACACACTGAGATTAGTTTCCTTTTCAGTAACCAGGATTTGTAAGTATGATTTCATCATGCTTACCTGGCAGTTAACCAGATTAATGCCTGAAACAAACAAATTCTGGTTTGTTTGTGATCTCTCTAGGGAACCCATGATTTGGTGGCATGGCACATGCCGTCCTTTGTCCCCTCTGCAAATGAGATTCTTAACTGAATATATAGTATACTTCCCCTGAGAGAAAATATACAGGAAGAAAGGGTTTTCCAACTGAAGTCAACAAGAACTTCATCTATCCAAATCTTTGTCATTTAAATTCATATTCACACTCAGCATGTAACACTACTGTTATATGAAAATGGACAAGGGCTGTCTGGGAAATACCCAGTGTCTGCAGACTAGAGCACTAGATATAATGTAAGCTGGTTCTCATTGCTTAGGCAAGGATGGGAGACCTCTTCTTGCTTGAGCAGGGCTATACCACTAAATTGTCTCTGGAAACATGACTATACAAGAAGTCCTGAACCTGGGATCTAAGGGGTGTCAGGCAGAGAGTCATCCTGTGTTACCAACTTTCTTTTAACAAAGGAAAGATCTTGCAGGAAGAATAACCAGACACTTCCACCCACACTCACACACCTAAGGCAACAATACTAGGCTAAAACCAGTCAAACTAAACTCTATGCTTTATTAAAAACTTCACAATCAGGAGGCCTGCTCACTAGTCTGGACAAGTAGGGATCTCTATCCTGCTGTTCTTTGGTCTAGGCACAAATCTGCTTCACCTTAACCTAGCAGAAATCAGGGACCTGGCAGATAGTGAAGTAAACTCCTGTTTTTTCAGATGTTTTAGATGTTCCCAAGGACCAATAAAAATGTTATATTTTATGAGGCAGTCTTGGAGAGAAGTAATATTTTCACCCAGGACTTATAAAGTAACTAGTATAACTATTAATGGCAATAAAATATGGCCTATGTGACCCTCTTCTCATTTCTTTTCAGCTCATGCACACTGAGAATTTCAGGTCCACGAGACACTTTCAAACTCTTCCTTCCCCATGGGGAGTACATCCTTCAAGCCATGACTAATTCTTTTTGCTCCCCCCCCCATAGGCAGCTACAGAAGGACTGGGAACTAGGGACTCCTCTTTAGCTTTTCTTTGACCAAGCCGCTATAGTTTCAACAGTTCAGGAAAAGATAATAAATCTCCTGGGAGGCTGGACCAAGTATCTAAATCGGAAGGCAATTATTGTATTCCAAGGGGGATTAGCAAAAGAGAACACTCTTATAGCCAAGTGGAAATTCAGTTCAAGTGGACAGAAGTTTTGCTCTGGGGAAAAGTAACTGTCCTGGATATTCAGGATAGAACGAAGCAACAGCCTAGTCTCAGCAGGAATGAATGGATCCTCTGTGAAGATATTTTTAACACCTGCCTTTTAAAACAGGCATTGACCCCAAAGTTGAAATAAATTGTTTCCTTCAAATGCTAGGGCAAAAAAAATTCATTATCTCAATAGATTTTGTAAAAATAGGCAAACACAGAAAACATTCTGGGTTGGCTCTTCTACTTGGGGGAATTCCAAATCCTGCAACCCCCTTATCTTGCCCTCAATTTAGAAGGACACCTTCTAACCTCTCACCTACTTTCTTCGGGGCATAATACTTTCAATAGCACCAATGAGTCTCAATCTGGCAACCTTGATACCTTCTGATAACTGAAGTCTGTTGGTAAGAAGGGATTTTTTTTCCATCTGTGCCCTTTCCCCCAGTTTCTTCTCAGCCTTAAGGAAGATACGGCCACAGGTGGCCAAAACCAGCTTGCTGCATCAAATTAGTTTTCTACAAAAGGCTCTCTGGTACTGATTCCTATTGGAATCTTATAGAATAATATAACATATGCATAATATTTTATAAGTGCAGCTCTACAAGCAGTATATTATTAGTTCTCAGTTCCTGCAGAGTTTCAGCATACTTCTCTTGATCTTTTTGTTTCAAGTGTCATATTCTTACAGGTTGCATTACGAATTCTACATTAGCTCCTGAGCGTAGAAAAAAAGTGCAAGGCATATAAGTGATATATATAAGTAATATATAAAATCCTTTTCTTCAAATCTATATCCATCAGCATCAAGAGGTCATCTTGGTAGTCATCTCCAGTAAGTATGCAACAAATATCCATAGTTTTCATACCTGAGAGCAAAAAATGCACACTGGCATCTATGGATTAGATTTACAAACTGTTCTTGTGGCTTCTCGGGGAGGGAAAAAATTCTCAAGGATTTGTTTCACAAGTTATTTCTTTTTTAAGCAAAGTGGTCAGCAAGGGAAAAGATGTATTTATATATAACATAGTTGATGGTCTTAACATTTTATCTGCTCAAGAATAGTATATGAATGCTACACACACACTGTGATAAAAGTGGACTGACTCTTTGCCCATATTCCTGTGATTGTTACTTTGGCAGCAAGTTTAATGCTGAATATAGGTAAAATGTTTGGCTACAAGTTTATAATGTTCTGCTGCCATTCTGTACCTATTTGTCCCTGCCCACTTTAGCTGCTGACTTTCTGACATTTACAGGAATCCACATACATCAATCAAGCATGGCTCTTGCTATCCCAGTGATCCATAAAGTGTCTTTCTAGAATATTAAAATTCTCAATCATAGAAAGGCTCATATTTCATTGCCACTTGGCCACCTCATAAAAGGTATAACTTGAATTTCTTATCTATGCACCTGAATTTCAGATATAGTCTACAGCAGGCCTCCACAACATGTGAGATGTATAAATCATGGACTGATAAGTACTGCAGACATGCAAGGGGTTAATCAAAAACTCAGTGGGTCAAAATGCATGGTACCCATTCAGCATCAGCCCAGAGTTCGAAGCTTGGACTAGAATAAAACAAAAATGTAATAATATTTCTCTTCATCCCTCCCAAGGCTGCTGAATTACTTTCAGAAATCCATCTCCTACCTCCTGGATCAACTAAATGATCCCCATCCTACATCTAAACTCATTCTCTTAGATTCTTATCTAATAAAACGGGGACACAACAAGTAAATAGCATCCTTAGAAATGTTATTGTTTTGTCAGAAATTGATGTACACACCACTGAATTGCTTCCCTTATTACCAACAGCTGTGTCTATAAATCACCGTACATATACACACAGAGACAAGTGTAATTTATAGGTACAAACCTGTATGTACAAGAAGGGGGGAGAGGGAGAGAGGGAAAGAGAGAGAACTCTAGAAAAAAGTTGCCATTGAAGTGACAGGCAAAGCAAATTTGGGGAGCTTTTCCTCCTGCAAAACAGCTGAGGCCTTTTGAAGGAAAACAAAACAAGAACGGATCCCAATCATTTTCTTAAAGACAGATATAGATGTGAAAATGGGTGAGAAAGCCACTTTGAGTTGGTGTCTTGTCCCAGAAGGAATGCAGAGAACACCATCTAATTAACACTTCTATTTATCTACAGAAGGATTTCTTTATGAATCAAGAAACCAGTTCCTTTTCCTAATTATGCATAATTAAAATTCATGCATACTATGGTAAGAGGCTGTCCCAAACAGGTAGCAAGCTTTATCAGAGTTCTGGTAATTGACATACTGCATCTGTTCTTGTCTTATTGTGCAGGGTTTCATGTCACTATATTCTTCTGCTTCTTCTCAAACTTTTTATGCCTTTTGTGATATATGAATTTCACTATTAATTAGGTACTCTCAGTGTTTTTCGATTTCTCAGTCTTGATGTGGACATCCCCTGTTTTTGAGACCTTCATTTTAACAGTTGCTTGCGTTTCAGAAGCTATAGAGCTCATTGGAAAACCTATGAAGCAGTAGTGAGAGCAGTGAAGAAATCTTACTCCTCTGCTGTTATTGTATCAGCTAGTTCACAACCATCCAAATTGTTTAAGGTATATCAGCATCTGACTCCTATTCTGAGCCTTTATTGTCTCTGGAACAAGAAATTAGCTGTGATGCTTTTGTGAAGTGTTTTGTTGATAAAATCTCTCAAATACATTCTGATTTGGATGTTGGTTATAACAGGTCTTGGACTTATTACTTAGCTCAGAAGAAATGCCTAATGTACGATCAGGTCCAGTTATGGACTGTTTTGACTCAGTTATGATGATGGATTTTCACAGGACCTTGGGACCTCTGAAGGCCCCACATGCTCTGGATCCTTGTCCATCCTGATTGCTGAATTCATGTAGGGCTCACATTAACTAGTCATTGCTCTGTCTCTAACCTGCATTTTCTAGGCAAGATGACTGAGAAAGCAGAGGTGGCATTTTTGGATAACTCATCTGCTCTAGACCTATTTCAGTTTGGTTTATTTTTACTTATTTATTTCATTTTATTTATTCAATTTTTATACTCTTTGGTTAAGATCTTGAAATCGTTTGCAACAATTACAATGGTTAAAAAGAATACAAAAACATACTATTCAATAACATCACAATAAAACAGCTTAATGCAGCCATTAAAACCGCTCTAGTCTCACTCTCAACCCCAGCCTATAAAACCTTGTGAATAACATAAAAATTGCAGGTAGATAGGTATTAACAGCAATTTACTCTGCCAGCAAAGGCAAGCCAGAATAGTTCTGCCTTACAACGTTTCTAAAACATCAACAGGTCCTGCTGAGCATGAGTGCCTTCCAACAGTGCATTCTAAAGGGAGGGCATCACAATCATAAAGACCCACTTCCTGGTGGAAGAAAGTCATGTCATCCCAGGACCAGGAACCACCAGCAAGCCCTGCAAAGATAAACAAAGCAGGAGAGGGGTGTCATAATGGGAGAGGCGGACTTGGAGGTATGAGGATCCCAGGCCATGAATGGCATTAAAGGGGAAGACTAACACCTTAAATTAGATCTGGAGGCTAATTGGTAACCAGTTTCAGGTGTGTCTATGTGACAGAGACAGTGCTAGTAGCTTTAGCTGAATCTCTGCCTGAAGAACATCTCCTTCTTCTTGATTTATCTGTGGTTTTTGATAACAGTGGGCTATGCTATCTTATTGAGCTATTTGGATGCAGAAAGTGTCAGGGCTGTGCTCTGAATTGGTTTATATCATTCCTTACAGACCAGACTCAAAAGGTTGCCATTGAAGACCAGCTATAATCAAAGTGGGATTTGTCCTGTGATGCTCCACAGGGTGCAGTCTTATCCCCCATATTATTTGAACTTTAAATGAATCCTTTAGGTGCATAGTTTTGGAATTGCATAACAATATCCAGCTATCCAAATCTTGCAGAAGTCTGAAGACAGGTCAGGACATTCAGAGAAGAGGGGAAGAAGCAACTGATTTGTGAAAAGGCAAAGGACCTTTGGAACAGCTGATTTATTTATATTTTTATTTTTGTTATTTATGGTTATTTATCTATCCAAATGTACTGGTGATGTGGTAGAGGTCTTCTTGAGTCAGTGCCTGTCTTCGATAGTTAAATGGCAAAGAGTGAGCAAATTGAAACTGAATCTTGACAAGATTCAGATAATGCTGGTTGAGAAGTCTAAGGTCTTGGACAATGTGCTTTCCACTTTCAGTGTTCAGCTGATCCATGATTAAGAGCTAGGAGTTATACTAGACCCAGCATTACTCCTGGAGAATAGAGGTGGGCACGATCCAGAAAAAATTACTGATCAAGCTGATCGTGGATCCGCAGTGACGACGACCCCAAATCACCGATCCACACCGATCATCTCCCGTTTCCAATCTGTGGATCAGGGAGTGGGAAGGTGGGTGGTGGCAGCAACCACTGGGCCCAGTGGGCACGGGGAGGTGGTGACGAGCCGCCTCCCCTCAGGGAGGGGACGTTCACACACACACACACACACACTTAAAGCAGAGGGGGGGGATTTTTAACCCGGCGACGAGCCGCCTCCCCTCAGGGAGGGGACATTCACACACACACACACACACTTAGAGCAGGGGGGGAGTTTTTAACTTGGCAACAAGCCGCCTCCCCTCAGGGAGGGGACATTCACACACACACACACACACACACACACACTTAGAGCAGAGGGGGGAAAGTTTTTAACCCATCCCCGCCTCTCCAAATAAAGAGAGAGAGACATCCCGTCAACATGTTTCAGCCAGCTTTTAAAAAAAAGCAGGGACAGAATCCTCCATTCCTCCCCACCCAATTTTAAAAGCAAGCAGCCAGTCTTCCAAAAGCATATTTTAAACATACACACGGAGCCGTGAATGAGGTTTTCCCACAAAATACAGTGTTTTAAAAGCAGGTTAAAAACAGAGAGCGGCAGACAGAAAAACAGCCATTCCTCCTACAAACCCTCGTTTTTTTAAAAAGCAAAAAACGTTTGGAACACCCCCTTCCCCCTCCCTCCCCTGGGTCTCTTCTCCCAACTGGTGGTGAGTGTGTTGCTGCTCCATGGTTGGAAGGAAGCCCTGCTGATCAAGGAAAGCTGGGTTTCCATTCGGGTTTCCAGGGCGACAGAAGGAGGGCAAACACAGCTCAGGCATTCCCCTGGCTCCGTTGCCCCAGGAATAGATTACTGGCGCATGATTGTCTGCATCCCCGATCAGATCCCGATGGCCCAAATCAAGCCCCAATGAAGCCCCTCCCCGAACACTGGATCGGTTGCCATGGTCGGCACCGATCCGCTGGGTCCCAATCGTGCGAACACCATTATTGTGGGTATTTTTCTATTGTAATGCTGATCATGCCTATCTCTACTGGAGAAGCAAGTTAATGCAGCAGCAAACAACATTTTCTTGCAACGCTGCTTTATCACTGCAAATAGTCAAATTTGTGTGATCTGCTGGCCATTTTCCGTGCGGGCACTGTAAAATATGCCCATTGACACTGACAGGCAGTGGCATAGAGACACTGGAGCTTCCATTTACTTGCATGAGTTTTCAACTTGCCAAACATTAAGAGTAGTATACTTGATAGTATGTGAGTGCAGTACGGTCTGCCCAACCTGGGTTAGAATATTAGAACATTTATCACAGATTAGGAACAGGAATTTGGAGGCACCTTTGGTACAACATTTTGTCAACCACCATAGACATGAAAATGAGTTTACGTTCACTGTTACATGTTGCCTGCAAGGGTCCCCATCAAGCAGAACTCCTGGAGAAAGAAGCCTATTGGGTACATACTTTAGGCAGTTTAACATCAGGAAGTTTCAACAACGAATTGAACTTAACTTGTTTCCTGTAGTTGCTCTATCATACTGAATTTTTTCAATACCATATTAAGGGTTCATTTGCCTTGAAATCTGGGTCTGCGGCTGATTGCAAAGGGCTTATATTTGTGGTGATCATGTGAGGTATGGCACATGGCTGCACTTTGGTGTTTTGCCACTTAAAAGTTTGAAAATTTCATTCTGGAATATGGTGAGCTCAATCTTTTTACTTTATTAAGGGATTACAAGACAAAGAAACTGAAAAGTGATTCTCAATATGTATTTTTATTGTTCTAGTGTGCAAAATGTAATAAGACCCAGTTTGATGCCCTTGACAAAGTATTCATATGAAACAAGCTGTAAATAACAGCTGGCTCCTCGTTGGGCTGGGGAGTCTGAGCGTTTTTTCATACCCTTTGATATAATGATCCAATCTGAAAAAGAAAAAAAATGACATCATTATCATAAACTTTCATCTTAGAAACTATTTCAAAGATAACTTGCCTTCAGTTTGTGGGCAACCACATGAGAGTTCACCCACGGAGCACCTATAAAAAGAAGAGAGAGAGTGATGTTGCTGCATTACAACTTAGAACTCATTTAATACAGTATATAGTTTTCCAAATGGCCAGTGATTCCTGAATATGAAATATGTGTTTGTACACAGGTATATAATTGTATAATACTGATGGAATTAGACTTTTATACAGATTTTAGGATTATTTATTGTAACTATTAATATAAGCACTAGTCACTTACTTAAGCTACTCTAAAAAGACTCTAAAAACCTGACCTGTTAAAAAGAGAGTTATTCCATTAGTAAGCAGGAAATCCTTATACCCCGGTTGCAGGTATTTCCTCTATTGACAAAACATATTTTCCCCAGGGTGCTTCTTTTTTTTCATAGTAAATTACAGTAAGCAACTGATTAACAACATCCCTCCCCAAGAGAAACAAAACATAAATTTTAACAGCAAGCAATTGTTTAAGCAACAACTCTTCACAAAGAATATCTCTTTAAAACATCACCAAGCAGTAAAGCAAGTATCAGAGTAAAGCAAGCTACCTCCCCTGACTAGAGGAAGCAACTCTTAATAGCAAAACTAAAAGCCCCCCCCAACAGCAAAAACAATTATCCAATTTGCTGAAGAAAAGCCTTGCCCCTTCCTACCACCTCCCCACTCAACACAAGGCCAACCACCCTTCCTCCTATCATGATCCTGGGCTGTAGGCCTCAAGAAAGCCTGAGACCGATTGCCAATTCCCCTGCGTGCCTCCATTTCCTAAAATCTTTCCCATTTAGGTTGCCAGCTCCAGGTTGGGAAATTCCTGGAGATTTTGAGGGTGGAGCCTGGGGAAAGGGGAGTTTGGAAAGGGGAGGGACCCCACAGAAAAGTATGATCCCCCCCCCCCAAAAAAACAAGGGAATTTTAGGACTCTGAAACCAGGTGAAGTCGGATCAGATAGACCTAGTCTTCCTCCAGGCAGGCAGCAGCACTAAGATCCAGGCAGCAGGCAAGTAAATCAAGTGGCAGTATCTCGAAAGCAAGACAGCAGGCCAGAGCAAGCGAGAGCACAGCAGACTCTCCGGAGTCTCCAGAAATCCACAGAAAATGGAGTCTGCTCTGAGCGATGCCTGCTTTTTTAACTCCTTGAAGATTTTGAAAAAAGGTTCTCCCATCTGAGAATCACCAGATTGGTCAGAGAAGAAGAGCTCCTGCACCGACTGGCTATGGCCACTTACTAACCCTCACTTCCTCACTCGTGCCTCTTTCACCCTACCCTCTTGGGAAAAAGCTTGGGAAAGAAAGGAAGGGGATAGAAAAACTTATAGAATCAGCTAGCCAACAACTGCAGCTAATTTGCTGGATAATAAACTTGGTTTTATCTTGCCAATCAGTAACTGGCTTCCTGATCTGATTCAGGATTCTCTCATTTTAATTGGTACATCTGGATTATGTGGGTTAGACATATATCCAGCTATATATCCAGTATATAAATACCAAATTGTACATCCCTAGTTTTCTGCCCATCCTTGCGATATATTCACCATCCTCAACCAATGAGGCAGGCAACCATACAGGAAGGCTTTCTTATTACACACTGCTCCAGGAGATAGCAGCTACAAACTTTGTTTAAATATTGACAGCAAATCCTGCCCTACAAATATCTTATTATATTCTTTAAAAATGCACATTTGAATTTTTTTTTAAATGCAAAAATAACAAACCTTTGTAGCATCACTAATACTTTTTGGGAAAGTAACTAGATAAGCAACACCCCCCTCACTAGCTCATCAAATCACAAGTCACTTACTGAGCTCACAAGAAAAGATCCTGAAATAAATATAGTTTATAAGAACCTTTGAATTAAGCTCTCATTTGTGCTCAGCCAGTCATCATGTCCCCCTTTTCTCTTTGTTAAAACAGCCTTTGGTACATGACCTGACAGTTTGCCTTGAAAGCAGTATTGTAGCAATGGCAAAGATGACAAGACCTTTTAAAAGTTTTTCTTCCTTTTTAACTCTACTGTACCTCTGGCTCACAGAGATTCTTTCTTTCTTTGTAGAAGGTATACATGATTGTTTAGCTTTTATTCTTCACTTTCCAGAAATGACATTTTACTCCCCTTTCATACATTTCCTTCTATAGAAAAAGACTTCTTCAGTCTTGCTTTTTGCTCCTTGCTCTCTACACTCTTACTACTATAAACCTTCCCAAGTTGGTTTGCCATCACTAACAAGTAAAATATAAACTTTTGTGTTGAACAGACAATTAAACAGAGAGATTCCTTGAGATTGTTGATCACTGTCTGTAGGCTGGCAGACTTCAGTGATTTATTATTGATAACTAAAACCAGGTTACAAGATTGCCCCTGATTCCTAGATTTCAACTTACTAACCTTTAGGTCAATCCTTTCAAACTTCAGTTTGTCCTGTATTATGTTTTCCTATTTGAAAGTCTACATAATTCCATTGAGATTAGCCACACTGGAAGAAACTGCATCTCTTACCAAGTTAGTTGTTCTGTATCCTTGGATAGAAAGGGAAACATTTTCAGGTCAGTGGTTCGATATTTCTTCTTGCCTTTGTCCAGAATTTATGACCCAGTCCAGTTATCTCAATTTTCCTCTTGGCTGGCTAAATGTATTTTAGTGAGACTAGCCATTTTCTTTATTTATCAAGGGTCTAGAGAGGCAACAGAATAAGGCAATTGTGAGGGGCAGAGTGCTGAGGTAGTTGAATGGACTGTACCACTCTGGACTGTGCAAGGGGATTGTTTTTTTCAAATGTTCACTATATTAATAATTCCCTGTAATTTGAAAAAAGCAGAGCATGTTAAGACCTAGGTTAGAATCTTTCTCCCTGATGTGCTATTTTTATTGACATGAATTTTTTTTTACATTGGGGAGCATTAAAAATAAAGAAATGTGCCCCCTCAGTCTGAATTGGTACAGCCCACTTGCTACTTCAGAATTTTATCACCTCATTCTGTTCCATGTGCAGACCAAGGCTGATACAAACAAATATAGTCAATCCTATACTAGACCTATTTCTAAAGTCATGAATACATTGAATTAGTAATAAATAGAATCAAATTTACATTCTGCACCATCCAAAAGGCTCCGATCACTCTATCGTAGTGATTCTGATAAAAGTTTGCTATAAATGAGAATGTCAGGAACGGAAGTAACTTATTGATGACATGGGCTGAAATGCCCCAGGAGCTCAAGAAGTTTTGGTCTTCTTGTTAGTGTCTGGTAGGGGTATGTGGTGGTCGAGAGTGCCCTCAAGTCATAGGGCGACCCCTGGTGGGGTTATCACAACAAGAGACTAACAGAGGGGGTTTGCTATTGCCTGCCTCTGCAACCTTGGTCTTTGCTGGAGGTCTGTACCCAAACAAAAATCTGGGAAATCCAGATTCAGTATTCAATCAATCAATCTGTTTATTATGGTTGAAGACCAGTATAACACAGAAACATGAAATTACACTATCCTAAAATATGATTTAAAAATGTAAAACCAATATACGATTTAAAATGTGATAGCAATATACATTAAAAATTAAAAATGTAAAACCAATATATAATTTAAAATGTGATACCAATATACATTAGAAATAAGTAGATACAATAAATGTCAGCATTAGCCTATAAAATTGCCATGCTATCTAGTTTGTATCTTCCATTGACAGTGGCTTCAGTATTCTGGAGTCCCAAAAAATTAAGAATTCTGGGAAAACCGAATAGAGGTATGCAAAATGAAACGGGACAGGGTAAAAGCCGGAACGAGACGGAAGAGGCCGGAACGGGCACTAAAGAAATGCCAGTGCCACAAAAAAGAGGGGGATGTGTTAGAGACACTCCAGAACAATATTTTAGAAATGAAAACCCTGGACTGGCACCCTTTAATTAACCCATTCCATGCCAAAAAGCTCCAGGAACAGCACAAAACAGCCCAGAACGGGCACTAAAAAAACGGCAGTGCCACAAAAACAGTGGGATGTGTTAGAGACACTCCAGAACAATATTTCAGAAATGAAAACTCTGGACTGCCCCGCTTTTATTAACCCGTTCCATGCCAAAAAGCTCCCGGAACAGCACAAAACAGCAGGGAACAGGCAGGCGGGGCGGGGGGCGTCGGGGGGGGGAGTGGCGCAGCCACGACCCCCGGGGGCCTGGCTGTCTTTTGTCCCTTGTCCCTTGTCCCTTGTCCCCGCCTTCGCCTTCGCCTTCGCCTTCGCCTTCGCCTTCCTCGCCCTCCGCCCTCCGCCCTCCGCCCTCTGCCCTCCGCCCTCCGCCCTCCGCCCGAGGATGGGGATGAGGATGGGGATTTTTATTTTTGGCAACCTCTTCTACATGCAAAACTTTTTTGGTACAAAGTTGTAATGTTATAAAATGGTAAAAATTTCATAAAATTGTAATTTTACTAACAATCCAACTCAAATAAGTTTATAGATAATTCAAACAGTATTGCTTCTAAAATCATATTAGGCATAAATATTAAACATAACTTTTAAACATTAAGTAAAAAGTATTAAATACTCAGTAGAGATGGGTTGAAGGTTTTATCTTAAATCCTGAGCAGCTTGAAACCTTCAAGTGAGAACTGAAAACACATTTCTCTGTTTTAGAGAAACTGCTTTTCAGTACAAAATAAACGGGATGTATGTTTTTGTTGCACTCTCCCAACCAGGAGACAGACTCCTCGTAAGAGTTTAATGGCTTCTTTCATTAACAAATGCTAGTCGTTTTCATTACGTGAGGTATCAAAATATAAATGTTTATTTAAATAAAACAGAAAAATAGAACAGATGAACACAACAAGAATTAAGTTTCCTAACATTTCTTAATGAAATCTAACTCAGTCAGATTAACGATGAAATGCATTCAAGTTACCGTAGCACATATTACAAGGGTAAGTTTCCTGCCTAGATCTTCATGAGATTTCTTTTGGCCAAAACCCTGATCTGCTATTTGGATTACCATTTTTATATATTATGCAGAAATCTAAGATCTTTTCATATGATAACAAAGATAAATATCAAACCAATCATAATTTAATTCTTTTTTACTATTTCCAATCATGTGACATTCTACCTAACCAAAAGTACCACTATGCCCAGCTGCAAGATAAGAGATATGGATAGTAAAAATGACAAGAAAAGTTACATGACCAGATCATCCTTGGTCTCTGCTAACAATTACAGAACATGTATCTGATACTGTTCACTATTTTTAATTGGCTGTCAAAGATAAAGCACCAGTTATACACCATACTAGAAAAAGAACTACAGTGATGTTCATACAGTGTTATGTTTCACGAAGTATGTGTTCTAAACCATAATCAGCAGTCTACTGGTTTGAATCCCACTACTGACATGAGCTCAGTAGGTGGCCTTGGGTCAGCCACTCCTCTCAGCCCCAGCTCCACTGTGGGGATAAGAATAACACTAACTTGTTCACTGCTCTGGGTGAGGCACTAATATGTGTAGAAGAGCGGTATATAAGCACAGTTATTATTATTATTTATATTTCCATGACACCATCCCTTGACCTGTGAAATTAAGTATTTTGATAAATATGAAAGTGATACAAAATATAAATGCATTGCATAATGTGTGAGTGTACATATACAAACTTTAAAAATTGTATTGGATAATACCGCAAAGCATGATTACTGAGAAAGCTGCTTTCACTGCTTTCAGTGTGGAGAGCTGCTTGTAGATCAAAACAACCTTACGAGCTGTCTTCATGCAGAGTACACTTGATTCTCTTGGCTTTCAATTCTGCTTTCGTTCAGCATGGGAAAATCAATGTGTCAGCAGTAAACATTTGTATCACTCCTCTCTGAATGACCTTTTAAATTTTACTGCCTATCGTGTCAAAGCAATTAAAATTAACAATACAGTTACTAAGCTGCTAAGATCAATTAATGGCTCTTAGGCTTTATCTATTGATCTAGTGACATCTTCAAAACCCACTGGTAACAGACTATACATACTTCTCTTCTATCCACAATATATACACAAGGATTGATTACATATTCTTATCTTCTAAATTACATATTTAAATGACATATTCTTATCTCTTAAATTAATTAGTCAAACTCTTACATCAAGGATTGGTGACAAGTTGTGGACAGACTATGCTTGGACAGAATGTACACTGAGAATAAATGACATCAAACAAATTGGAAACTAAATAAATCACTTTTATTTAACAAATAAATTTCTTCTGAAGTCTCTTTAGAAATTAAACAATAGAAACAAACTATGTGGCATTCCTCAAATCCACGTGTAGGATGCTATGGAAGTGGTACTTAGAGGGAAATTAATCTCCGTTGTCTCCTGTCATGAAGAGCAAAAAGAAAACATCAGAAATGAAATGATATCTAGAATAAGAAAACTAGAAGATGAACACAAAAAAGGCCACCCAATCTATAAACTTGCTTGCATGAAATTAGAGGAAAAAACCTCCTCACATTCTATACAAGCTATTAAAGGCACCCAGGAAAAACTCAAACTAATTCTGTAAAATTAGCCGATGTATTTGCTGAATACTACCAAACCATTTGTACATCAGACAATCCTGACACTAATCATATTTTAAATTATTTATCATCACAGGAAATTTGGAAAAAAAACTCACAAGAACATAAACAATATCTGGACCAACCAGTCACAACAGAAGATGTTACAGTCACTATCAAATCCTTGAAAAAAATAACAAAGCTTCAGACAGGGATGGATTCCCTGCCAAATTTTTACAAAAAAATACATTCACCTACTTTCAACTCCACTAACTGCCACATGCAACTCTGTTATGTTAGGAGGTAGCATCCCTCTACCTTGGTCAGAGGCTGAAATAGTAGTTACTCCAAAAAAGGACAACCATATTACAAATACTAAATCTTCTCAACCAATACCCTCACTGAATCAAGACCAAAAGATCTTTACAAGCATATTTGCCAAAACATTGTCTAAATTTAAATAACCAACTACATTCACCTTGACCAGACTATACACGTAACACTTTAACTATAATTAATTTCTGTGAAGCATACAAAACCCCTGCATTACTTCTGGCCTTTGATATAGAGAAGGCATTTGATTAAGTGGAAATACCATATCTAAAACTTTTACTTCAAAAAATGGGTTTTGGCGACCAATTCTAAAATGCCATTAATGCTCTTTATCTTTCTCCAAAAGCTACAGTTAGGAATAACAATGTACATTCAATAGATATCCATATAGCAAGGGGAACTAGACAAGGCTGTCCCCTTTCCCCATTTCTGTTTGCCATAACTATAGACAGGGCCAATGCTACCATTAGACCAACTAGGCAGCCGCCTTGGGCACAGACCTCAAGAGGGGCATAGTTTTAAACAGATTACTTTCTTGAAAAAAATGCAACTGAGAAAACCTATTGAGCACCCCCTAAATTATCCTGTCCACAGACATCAAGCAGCTCAAAAGCTCACCGTAACTTTTTAATTTATTTATTTATTTATTTATTTGATGTATACCCTGCCCTCCTCACAGATGGGCTAAGGGTGGCTAACAACATTAAAAAATACATTAAAATCACAGAAACATAAAATCAATAATATTTTTTTAAAAATAATTAAAATAGTCCAGGAGCAGGCTATTTAAACAAATATTGGGAGTCCGTATACAGGCATGGCAGATGGCTGAGGGCAGCTCCGGAAGAAATGGTGGTCTTAGATGGAAGAAGAAGGACACTCGCTGGCACTCAGCCAAAGGCCCAGCAGAACATCTCCGTTTTACAAGCCCTGCAAAACTGTAACAGGTCCCACAGGGCCCAGATCTCCAGCGGGAGAGCATTCCACCAGGCCAGGGCCAGGGCAGAAAAAGCCCTCGCCCTGGTTGAGGCCAGATGGATGTCCTTTGGGCCAGGGACCACCAGGAGTTGCTTGTCTGCAGAGCGCAACACCCTGCAGGGGACGTAATGGAAGAGGCAGTCCCGCAGGTATGGAGGTCCCAGTCCATGAAGGGCTTTAAATACCAAGGTTAACACCTTGAACCAGATCCGGAACTCCACTGGAAGCCAGTGCAGCTGGCACAGCGCATGATGAATGTGCGCTTGGATGGGCATTCCGGTAAGGATGCGTGCCGCTGCATTCTGGATCAGCTGTAACTTCTGGGTCAGACCCAAGGGCAGTCCAGGATAGAGTGAGTTGCAGTAGTCTAGCCTGGAGGTGACCGTTGCATGGATTACTGTGGCCAGGTCCTGTGGTGAAAGATAGGGCGCCAGTTGCCTGCCCTGTCGAAGATGAAAAAAGGCAGACCTGGCAACAGTCATGACCTGGGCCTCCATTGAAAGTGTAGCATCCAAGGTCACACCCAGACTCCTCACCATCAGGGAAGGTTTCAATTGTACCCCATCAACAGCTGGGAGCCGGTTCCCAGCTCGATTGCCCCATGATCCAGACACAGAACCTCTGTCTTCAGGGGATTCAATTTCAGGCGACTCTGATGTAACCATACCGTCACAGCCTCAAGACCCTTGACCAAGGAATCCAAAGCAAGATCGGACTGGCCATCTGTAATGATTCCAAGTAAATGTGTGCATGTATCTTTAAATGCTTGATGAGATAGGTGAAGAGTAGGGGGTGAAGGAGATGGATGAGTGAGTGATATGTGTCAGGCTATGGCATTCCAGACTTGATAGTCTGTTTCACTCCCTTCTGCAAGAAGACGAGGTCTTTTGACTTCAAAAGGTTTATTGTGAAAGACAGCATTCAAGCCCAGATGTGCATATTCCAGGATTAGAGATCCTGGCCGAGCAAAGCGTTGCTAGGAATGAATCATAGAGCAAAGGTTGTTACATTTCACACTCCCGGAGCCCAGCCTCCCCCCCCCCCCCGAGTTCATACAGCAAAACTTCTCAGAGATGCGCTGAGCTGGCCAAGGTCGAAACAGCAGATAAGACAGGATCCTTTCCCATGGAATCAGCTCCTTGCAGGTGTTGCCTGGAGGGAAAGAAGTCTAAACACTACACGATTAAATATGGCGTTACTTAGGTTAAAACAGTTTCTGACAATATGATTGGTTGAGGACTGAGAGGGTGGGTGGAGTGAATGCAGTTTGAGACTGAGAGTAGAGAGAAAATTTTTAGTCAGAAGAAAGCAGGCTAGCTGTGTGCTGCCTGAATATGTTGAAGTGTTTATGAGAGAAATATAACCTGTGGGGAACCTGAACTGAGCATGTTTGTGAAAGGACACTCAGTCAGGGAAAGAGAGGCTAGCTGTGTGAATGAGAGTAAATGAAGTAACTTTAAGAACCGAGAACTACGTTTATGAAACCAATACGCTTCTCGAATAAATAAAAGCTTATTTTTGTTTTGCTATATCCCAGTGTAGCTGTCATTGCTATATCCCATTCCTATCTTCAGGGCCACATAGAACCACAAAGGAGCCTGACGCTTAGGAACGTTACCAAAGGGAAAATTTAAATAAAATATCTTGGAATAAAATATTCCTGTGGCAGCAGACTACCCAGAGGGTTAAGGGATAGATTAAAAGAAAAATCTACCCTAAAGAAAGTAAAGGTCATAACACCATCCATCAGCAGATAGAGCTGAGTGTCATCCGCATACCAGTGACAACCTAGCCCAAAGCTGCGGGCTAACGGGGCACATATAGATGTTAAATAGCATCGGGGAAAGAATCGCCCCCTGAGGGATGCCACATACCAAAGAATGGTAAGCAGACATCTGTTCCCTGAGTGCCACCCTCTGTCCTAGATTGTGAAGGAAGGAGTTCAGCCATTGCAGGGCTGTTCCACGAATCCCCACATCGGCAAGGCAATGGGTCAGAAGATTATGATTGACCATGTCAAATGCTGCTGTAAGATCTAAAAGTATCAGCAGTGCCGACCCACTCCGGTCCAGGTGTCGCCGCAGATCATCTGTGAGGGCAACCAGAGCCGTCTCTGTACCATGGCCAGGCCTGAAGCTGGACTGGAATGGATCCAGGATAGAGGCATCACCCAGGTATACCTGCAGCTGTTCTGCTACCGCCCTCTCAATTACTCAAAGTTATCTCAGAAGTCTCAGTCAACTTGAGAGGAACAATCCTTAGTGAAACTACTCCTTTTTAGCTCTCCAGAGAGCCAGCTAAAAAGAAGAAAGCAAACAAATTAAGTAACTGCAGACAAAAGTATCTCCTTTTCAAGTACAACACAATTCTCTCTCTCATTGTCTCACAGCAAACATGAGAAGGGGGTGGGAGTAGAAGACACGCTGTTGTGCCAGCCTGGAAAAAGGTGGGGAAATAGCTTCCAATGCTAGAAAAAGAAACTTTTCAGCAACTTGAGGAAGCCAAGCAAGAAGTGAGAAGGAAAACAAAAGGGGAAAGGTGGGAAACTGCCTCCAGAGCTAAGAAAAAAACCCACTTCTTAGAGCAAACTGTATCCCAGCAACACCAAGAGAAGAGGCAGAGTGGAAAACACTAAAATCTTCACAGCTATTCTGCTGTGTCTGGAAAGAAATGGGCAGAAAGTCAGCTTCATGGCTGCAATAAAAGGGAGGAAAGTAGGGAAATTCTGCTGTAGCAATGCGCATAGCATACTTGCTGCAGAGGAACAAGTGCAGGGAAAAATACCTCTGCACTAGAACCTACAACTATATAGCCAAGCTTTTAAGGTTTCCTCAAAATCTGAAAATCCTTTAAAGAGTTATGATGACCTCGTCCAATCCTTAAGGCCACTTTTGGTAGGTGCTCGAGAGGGAAAACTGGTCAAGACCAATTTGTCATCTAAACCTTGGTTTGACCAAAGCTGTATTTGTGCTAAAAATGCTTTAATCTATGCCTATAAGCTAGCACTGAGAGCTGATGAAAAGACCAGACAAGATGCATATCGTTCTCTTTCATTTTTAAAAAAGAAGTATAAATCACTGGTTGCCCGCTGTAAGAAAGAACATACCAGAAAACTGTGGGCCAATATAACTGAAGCAGCTACGAGCAAAAACTCAGTGGTTTTCTGGAAACTAGTGTCAAACCGCACCTCCACAGCCGCCTCCCCCTTGGCTTCCGCTATCCCCCCAGATAAATGGACTTCTTTTTTCCAAAAAATGTATGATGATCCTATTCAACCCCCTCCTGCCCTAACAATAGAAAATCTGGCCAAATGCCCCCCAGTTCATGCCGAAGAGGTAAAAGCTTATATTAGCCAGTTAAAGAATGCAAAAGCCCCTGGACTTGATGGAATATCTCCAGAATTACTAAAAACAAATAAGGACTGGTGGGCAACTTTCCTAGCCTCCCTATTTACTTATATTGATGAAACCGGCTACATCCCCAATGATTGCAGAATGGCTATAGTAGTCCCCTTCCATAAGAAGGGAAAGAAGGAGGATCCATCCAATTATAGACCAATCAGCTTACTAAGCATTGTAAGCAAGTTGTCTACAAAACATCTGCTGGAGAAATTTTTAGACTGGCTAGAACAGGAGGATATAATTGCTGATGAGCAAGCTGGGTTTAGAGCTGGCAGGTCAACAATAGATCACTGCCTAGTAATGCAACACCTTGTAGAGAACTACGCTACAGGAGGCCAAGCATCACTTTACCGGGCATTTGTTGATTTAAAAGCAGCTTTTGACACAGTCTCTAGAAATAGACTTTGGAGGAAATTGCAGGCCTCCTCTATTGATAGGCGACTGCTGTCCCTTTTGGGGGCTATGCACAAGCAAACTGCCCTGAGTAAGGTGCAGCCGAATTGGGCATTTGACTGACCCCATTCAAACTTACAGGCAGGTGTGCCTTCTAGCCCCCTTTCTGTTTATCTTCTACATCAACAATTTGGTAAACCTTTTGAATGACCCTGGATTGCACCCTCCCAAATTAGCAAATAGGCACATTCACGTACTGCTCTATGCAGATGATGCTGTATTACTTTCTAGGACCCCCATAGGGCTGAAACAAGCCCTAAAAAAATTCTCCCAATTCTGTGATACTGAACACCTTCTAACTAATTACCAAAAAACTAAGATCCTGGCTTTCGGTAAAAATCCAAAGATCAGACGATGGGAGCTTCAGGGGCATCAGTTAGAACAACTTACCTCTGTCACGGGCTGGGCCAGCCCAAGCAGGGTGGTTCAAGTCCAAACCTTAAGGCCAAAGTCAAAGGGGAGTTCCAAGAGCAAAAGCCAAGTCAAACCGGTGGTCAGAGCACAAGATAAAGCCAGGAGTGAGTCCAGAGTCCAAAAGCAAGGTCAGGCACAGTCCAAGGTCAGTCACCGATAATGTCAGGTCCAAAAGCAGGCACGGGCAAGGTTCACGAAACACGGAGTGGTTGCAGGCAGTAGACACGTTGCTTCCACGCCCAGCAGTTCCTCCAGACTGGCTCTTATAGCCAGGCGTGGTTTTCAGCCAGCTGCTGGGGCTCTATCCTGCCACTACTCGTTGTCACTCTCCAGCAGCTGGCATTGGCTCAAGAGGCGAGCACTGCGCCGTCTCTCCTGCAGTTCCAGTCTCTGGCGCTGCCTGCGGCATTCCTTGGGCGTGGGTGAACCTGGGGGGGTGAAGGCTCTTGGCTGCGTTGCACCTGTAGAAGTCCCTGGCTGAGCTTCCTCTGTAGTATTGGAGCTAGAGGGTGCTGGTGCCTCAGCTGCTGGCTGTAAGCTCTGATCAGCCAGCAGCTGTTGCTCCTGATTGCTGGCTTCTGCTGAATCAGGGCTAGGGCTGGCTACACAGGGCTCCTCTTCTCCTGAGGAGTCCTGGCTGGCTACACGAGGCTCCTCTCCTCCAGAGGAGACCTCACTCTCAGACTGGGTCATGACAACCAGCTTCAAATATTTGGGTGTAGTTTTGCAAGCCTCAGGTACCAAAACAACACATAGCAGCTTCATTGCTGATGTGGGAGAAAAAACAGCACACGGTATACTGAAATTCTATCGATCACAAGGGGGGCAGTATGTACCGGCTGCACTCAGTTTGTTTAAAGCCAAACCATTGGCCCAATTAGTATATGGATCATTCTTGGGGCTGCCATCCTCCTCTTTCTCTCAACTTGAGAGAGTGCACTCCAAATTCCTTAGAGCTCTATTACAAGTGCCCAAATGCATGCCTAACTCATGGGTTAGACTGGAAACAGGAATGTTAAGGGTAGAGGCCAGAATCACCATCCTTTCAATTTTCAAATGGCTGTCAGGACGTCTAAACCCACAAGGTCTGCTCCCTCTGTTATTCCAAGACAATCTAATGGGCAAAAGGCGACTCTGAAATCCCTGGGAAAATTGGGTCCCAGGGATTTCAGCTACTCAGGGCTCCTCTTCTCCTGAGGAGTCCTGGCTGGCTACACGAGGCTCCTCTCCTCCAGAGGAGACCTCACTCTCAGACAACCACAGTGTCATCAAGCCAGGCGGCCTTAGCATGGACCTGCCTGCTGCCAGAACTGCCACTGTCTCCCAAAGAACCCCAGGAGCAGCGAAGGCTGAGGGTAAGGGCAGAGGCATGGACCAAGCACAGGAGCGCATGCCTGGCAGCCCACGGCCTTCCCCCTGCTGAGGAAATGTCAGGAGAGCCAGTACAGGATCTGATCTACTCCTCCTGAGTAGGAGAGATGAGCCAGCTTGGAGAAAGAAGCTTAATGAACCCAGCCTCACCTGTAGGAGAAACTCCCTTTATAAGGCCGCAGCTAGCATGGGATTAGCTAGTCACAATTGTGGTATTCTGGACTTGGCTGTTGGTGAGCTCTTCGGTTCTGGCTGCCTGAGCCTTGGTGGGTCACAGTCTTTGATTTTGGAATCTGTTACTTGACCATGGAGTTTGACCTGAGAATCTTTGTTGTTGGCCCTGTTGTTGTCAGAACTTGCCTGCAACCTAGTGAGCAGGATACTTTTAATCCTTCTGTTTTTATTTGTTGTTCTCCATTATACTCTTAGATTATGTTGCTGCTGTTTCTGTGGGTTTGTCATGAAAATATGGTTTAGAGCACATTATACTAAGTGATACATGTGTATTCTAATGAACTTTGTTTTAGAATTTCATTAGGCTGTCTTGGTTTGGGGCATAAATTGAGCCAAATGTGTAAGTTTGGTTTTCTATAGTGCCTTTAATAAATATGAATCTGCCTTTCGGATCTCTTAGCGTATCTTTATGTTGGAAGGGTAAATATTTTTACTTTACCTTTTCAACATAAATTTTAAATTTCAGGCATGGGAGAGACGGAGCTCTTTCAAAGTGCTATCATTCTCTTCAACACCGACACCACATCCTCCGCTTTTCTCCATTTCTCAGCTTCTTCTGGTGGTAGCTAGGATATTTCACCCCATGAAGTAGGTTCAGGTATTTCTGATGTTCTTAGTGCAGAGGTAGTCAAGTCAAGTTTATTATTACAGTCTGCGACCAGTACATATAAAACCATTTGCAAATCAGTTTAAAAGCAGTTGAGACTGGATACCGGGGAAGAACGATGAATAAATATAAGAGTAAAAAAATAAGATCATCATAAATTAGTTGTTTAAGCTGCCTTATGTGATTTACGTTGCTTGTAGACCTGGGCACGGAATCTTGCTACTTGACATGGTGTCTGGTGATTCTGATCAGACAAAAGATAATCAAGTTTGATTTTATTTGAACTTCCAGGGAATCTTTCTACTAATGGACTGATGGTTTCCGTTCTAATTTTACTATGACTTGGGCAGTTGAAGATGTGCTCCATTGAGTCAATTTCTCTTAGGGGATAGGAGCAAAGCCTAAGAGAGTAATGGACAGCTTTAAACTTTCCTTCCAGAACGGCAGAGGGTAGAGTTGAACTTCTAGCTAAAGCAAATGCCCTTCTGGAGTTACTGGATTCAAGAATGTAAAAATAGGCTGCAGGAGCGGCAATATATTTAGTAGTATCTGAAGAAATAAAACTTGGTGCTCTAAGAAAATGTTTGTCTTTCAATGTCTGTCACTCTCTGCTTAATGAGTGATTTTGCTCGGTCTAACCCCATGACTAGCAAAATTTGAGGGGAAAGACCCAATTTTCCCAGGGATTTCAGAGTCGCCTTTTGCCCATTAGATTGTCTTGGAATAACAGAGGGAGCAGACCTTGTGGGTTTAGACGTCCTGACAGCCATTTGAAAATTGAAAGGATGGTGATTCTGGCCTCTACCCTTAACATTCCTGTTTCCAGTCTAACCCATGAGTTAGGCATGCATTTGGGCACTTGTAATAGAGCTCTAAGGAATTTGGAGTGCACTCTCTCAAGTTGAGAGAAAGAGGAGGATGGCAGCCCCAAGAATGATCCATATACTAATTGGGCCAATGGTTTGGCTTTAAACAAACTGAGTGCAGCCGGTACATACTGCCCCCCTTGTGATCGATAGAATTTCAGTATACCGTGTGCTGTTTTTTCTCCCACATCAGCAATGAAGCTGCTATGTGTTGTTTTGGTACCTGAGGCTTGCAAAACTACACCCAAATATTTGAAGCTGGTTGTCATGACCCAGTCTGAGAGTGAGGTCTCCTCTGGAGGAGAGGAGCCTCGTGTAGCCAGCCAGGACTCCTCAGGAGAAGAGGAGCCCTGTGTAGCCAGCCCTAGCCCTGATTCAGCAGAAGCTGAATCTACAGGTGCAACGCAGCCAAGAGCCTTCACCCCCCCAGGTTCACCCACGCCCAAGGAATACCCACGCCCAAGGAATGCCGCAGGCAGCGCCAGAGACTGGAACTGCAGGAGAGACGGCGCAGTGCTCGCCTCTTGAGCCAACGCCAGCTGCTGGAGAGTGACAACGAGTAGTGGCAGGATAGAGCCCCAGCAGCTGGCTGAAAACCACGCCTGGCTATAAGAGCCAGTCTGGAGGAACTGCTGGGCGTGGAAGCAACGTGTCTACTGCCTGCAACCACTCCGTGTTTCGTGAACCTTGCCCGTGCCTGCTTTTGGACCTGACATTATCGGTGACTGACCTTGGACTGTGCCTGACCTTGCTTTTGGACTCTGGACTCACTCCTGGCTTTATCTTGTGCTCTGACCACCGGTTTGACTTGGCTTTTGCTCTTGGAACTCCCCTTTGACTTTGGCCTTAAGGTTTGGACTTGAACCACCCTGCTTGGGCTGGCCCAGCCCGTGACAGAGGTAAGTTGTTCTAACTGATGCCCCTGAAGCTCCCATCGTCTGATCTTTGGATTTTTACCGAAAGCCAGGATCTTAGTTTTTTGGTAATTAGTTAGAAGGTGTTCAGTATCACAGAATTGGGAGAATTTTTTTAGGGCTCGTTTCAGCCCTATGGGGGTCCTAGAAAGTAATACAGCATCATCTGCATAGAGCAGTACGTGAATGTGCCTATTTGCTAATTTGGGAGGGTGCAATCCAGGGTCATTCAAAAGGTTTACCAAATTGTTGATGTAGAAGATAAACAGAAAGGGGGCTAGAAGGCACACCTGCCTGTAAGTTTGAATGGGGTCAGTCAAATGCCCAATTCGGCTGCACCTTACTCAGGGCAGTTTGCTTGTGCATAGCCCCCAAAAGGGACAGCAGTCGCCTATCAATAGAGGAGGCCTGCAATTTCCTCCAAAGTCTATTTCTAGAGACTGTGTCAAAAGCTGCTTTTAAATCAACAAATGCCCGGTAAAGTGATGCTTGGCCTCCTGTAGCGTAGTTCTCTACAAGGTGTTGCATTACTAGGCAGTGATCTATTGTTGACCTGCCAGCTCTAAACCCAGCTTGCTCATCAGCAATTATATCCTCCTGTTCTAGCCAGTCTAAAAATTTCTCCAGCAGATGTTTTGTAGACAACTTGCTTACAATGCTTAGTAAGCTGATTGGTCTATAATTGGATGGATCCTCCTTCTTTCCCTTCTTATGGAAGGGGACTACTATAGCCATTCTGCAATCATTGGGGATGTAGCCGGTTTCATCAATATAAGTAAATAGGGAGGCTAGGAAAGTTGCCCACCAGTCCTTATTTGTTTTTAGTAATTCTGGAGATATTCCATCAAGTCCAGGGGCTTTTGCATTCTTTAACTGGCTAATATAAGCTTTTACCTCTTCGGCATGAACTGGGGGGCATTTGGCCAGATTTTCTATTGTTAGGGCAGGAGGGGGTTGAATAGGATCATCATACATTTTTTGGAAAAAAGAAGTCCATTTATCTGGGGGGATAGCGGAAGCCAAGGGGGAGGCGGCTGTGGAGGTGCGGTTTGACACTAGTTTCCAGAAAACCACTGAGTTTTTGCTCGTAGCTGCTTCAGTTATATTGGCCCACAGTTTTCTGGTATGTTCTTTCTTACAGCGGGCAACCAGTGATTTATACTTCTTTTTTAAAAATGAAAGAGAACGATATGCATCTTGTCTGGTCTTTTCATCAGCTCTCAGTGCTAGCTTATAGGCATAGATTAAAGCATTTTTAGCACAAATACAGCTTTGATCAAACCAAGGTTTAGATGACAAATTGGTCTTGACCAGTTTTCCCTCTCGAGCACCTACCAAAAGTGGCCTTAAGGATTGGACGAGGTCATCATAACTCTTTAAAGGATTTTCAGATTTTGAGGAAACCTTAAAAGCTTGGCTATATAGTTGTAGGTTCTAGTGCAGAGGTATTTTTCCCTGCACTTGTTCCTCTGCAGCAAGTATGCTATGCGCATTGCTACAGCAGAATTTCCCTACTTTCCTCCCTTTTATTGCAGCCATGAAGCTGACTTTCTGCCCATTTCTTTCCAGACACAGCAGAATAGCTGTGAAGATTTTAGTGTTTTCCACTCTGCCTCTTCTCTTGGTGTTGCTGGGATACAGTTTGCTCTAAGAAGTGGGTTTTTTTCTTAGCTCTGGAGGCAGTTTCCCACCTTTCCCCTTTTGTTTTCCTTCTCACTTCTTGCTTGGCTTCCTCAAGTTGCTGAAAAGTTTCTTTTTCTAGCATTGGAAGCTATTTCCCCACCTTTTTCCAGGCTGGCACAACAGCGTGTCTTCTACTCCCACCCCCTTCTCATGTTTGCTGTGAGACAATGAGAGAGAGAATTGTGTTGTACTTGAAAAGGAGATACTTTTGTCTGCAGTTACTTAATTTGTTTGCTTTCTTCTTTTTAGCTGGCTCTCTGGAGAGCTAAAAAGGAGTAGTTTCACTAAGGATTGTTCCTCTCAAGTTGACTGAGACTTCTGAGATAACTTTGAGTAATTGAGAGGGCGGTAGCAGAACAGCTGCAGGTATACCTGGGTGATGCCTCTATCCTGGATCCATTCCAGTCCAGCTTCAGGCCTGGCCATGGTACAGAGACAGCTCTGGTTGCCCTCACAGATGATCTGCGGCGACACCTGGACCGGAGTGGGTCGGCACTGCTGATACTTTTAGATCTTACAGCAGCATTTGACATGGTCAATCATAATCTTCTGACCCATTGCCTTGCCGATGTGGGGATTCGTGGAACAGCCCTGCAATGGCTGAACTCCTTCCTTCACAATCTAGGACAGAGGGTGGCACTCAGGGAACAGATGTCTGCTTACCATTCTTTGGTATGTGGCATCCCTCAGGGGGCGATTCTTTCCCCGATGCTATTTAACATCTATATGTGCCCCGTTAGCCCGCAGCTTTGGGCTAGGTTGTCACTGGTATGCGGATGACACTCAGCTCTATCTGCTGATGGATGGTGTTATGACCTTTACTTTCTTTAGGGTAGATTTTTCTTTTAATCTATCCCTTAACCCTCTGGGTAGTCTGCTGCCACAGGAATATTTTATTCCAAGATATTTTATTTAAATTTTCCCTTTGGTAACGTTCCTAAGCGTCAGGCTCCTTTGTGGTTCTATGTGGCCCTGAAGATAGGAATGGGATATAGCAATGACAGCTACACTGGGATATAGCAAAACAAAAATAAGCTTTTATTTATTCGAGAAGCGTATTGGTTTCATAAACGTAGTTCTCGGTTCTTAAAGTTACTTCATTTACTCTCATTCACACAGCTAGCCTCTCTTTCCCTGACTGAGTGTCCTTTCACAAACATGCTCAGTTCAGGTTCCCCACAGGTTATATTTCTCTCATAAACACTTCAACATATTCAGGCAGCACACAGCTAGCCTGCTTTCTTCTGACTAAAAATTTTCTCTCTACTCTCAGTCTCAAACTGCATTCACTCCACCCACCCTCTCAGTCCTCAACCAATCATATTGTCAGAAACTGTTTTAACCTAAGTAACGCCATATTTAATCGTGTAGTGTTTAGACTTCTTTCCCTCCAGGCAACACCTGCAAGGAGCTGATTCCATGGGAAAGGATCCTGTCTTATCTGCTGTTTCGACCTTGGCCAGCTCAGCGCATCTCTGAGAAGTTTTGCTGTATGAACTCGGGGGGGGGGGAGGCTGGGCTCCGGGAGTGTGAAATGTAACAACCTTTGCTCTATGATTCATTCCTAGCAACGCTTTGCTCGGCCAGGATCTCTAATCCTGGAATATGCACATCTGGGCTTGAATGCTGTCTTTCACAATAAACCTTTTGAAGTCAAAAGACCTCGTCTTCTTGCAGAAGGGAGTGAAACAGACTATCAAGTCTGGAATGCCATAGCCTGACACATATCACTCACTCATCCATCTCCTTCACCCCCTACTCTTCACCTATCTCATCAAGCATTTAAAGATACATGCACACATTTACTTGGAATCATTACAGATGGCCAGTCCGATCTTGCTTTGGATTCCTTGGTCAAGGGTCTTGAGGCTGTGACGGTATGGTTACATCAGAGTCGCCTGAAATTGAATCCCCTGAAGACAGAGGTTCTGTGTCTGGATCATGGGGCAATCGAGCTGGGAACCGGCTCCCAGCTGTTGATGGGGTACAATTGAAACCTTCCCTGATGGTGAGGAGTCTGGGTGTGACCTTGGATGCTACACTTTCAATGGAGGCCCAGGTCATGACTGTTGCCAGGTCTGCCTTTTTTCATCTTCGACAGGGCAGGCAACTGGCGCCCTATCTTTCACCACAGGACCTGGCCACAGTAATCCATGCAACGGTCACCTCCAGGCTAGACTACTGCAACTCACTCTATCCTGGACTGCCCTTGGGTCTGACCCAGAAGTTACAGCTGATCCAGAATGCAGCGGCACGCATCCTTACCGGAATGCCCATCCAAGCGCACATTCATCATGCGCTGTGCCAGCTGCACTGGCTTCCAGTGGAGTTCCGGATCTGGTTCAAGGTGTTAACCTTGGTATTTAAAGCCCTTCATGGACTGGGACCTCCATACCTGCGGGACTGCCTCTTCCATTACGTCCCCTGCAGGGTGTTGCGCTCTGCAGACAAGCAACTCCTGGTGGTCCCTGGCCCAAAGGACATCCATCTGGCCTCAACCAGGGCGAGGGCTTTTTCTGCCCTGGCCCTGGCCTGGTGGAATGCTCTCCCGCTGGAGATCTGGGCCCTGTGGGACCTGTTACTGTTTTGCAGGGCTTGTAAAACGGAGATGTTCTGCTGGGCCTTTGGCTGAGTGCCAGCGAGTGTCCTTCTTCTTCCATCTAAGACCACCATTTCTTCCGGAGCTGCCCTCAGCCATCTGCCATGCCTGTATACGGACTCCCAATATTTGTTTAAATAGCCTGCTCCTGGACTATTTTAATTATTTTTAAAAAAATATTATTGATTTTATGTTTCTGTGATTTTAATGTATTTTTTAATGTTGTTAGCCACCCTTAGCCCATCTGTGAGGAGGGCAGGGTATACATCAAATAAATAAATAAATAAATAAATTAAAAAGTTACGGTGAGCTTTTGAGCTGCTTGATGTCTGTGGACAGGATAATTTAGGGGGTGCTCAATAGGTTTTCTCAGTTGCATTTTTTTCAAGAAAGTAATCTGTTTAAAACTATGCCCCTCTTGAGGTCTGTGCCCAAGGCGGCTGCCTAGTTGGTCTAATGGTAGCATTGGCCCTGTCTATAGTTATGGCAAACAGAAATGGGGAAAGGGGACAGCCTTGTCTAGTTCCCCTTGCTATATGGATATCTATTGAATGTACATTGTTATTCCTAACTGTAGCTTTTGGAGAAAGATAAAGAGCATTAATGGCATTTTAGAATTGGTCGCCAAAACCCATTTTTTGAAGTAAAAGTTTTAGATATGGTATTTCCACTTAATCAAATGCCTTCTCTATATCAAAGGCCAGAAGTAATGCAGGGGTTTTGTATGCTTCACAGAAATTAATTATAGTTAAAGTGTTACGTGTATAGTCTGGTCAAGGTGAATGTAGTTGGTTATTTAAATTTAGACAATGTTTTGGCAAATATGCTTGTAAAGATCTTTTGGTCTTGATTCAGTGAGGGTATTGGTTGAGAAGATTTAGTATTTGTAATATGGTTGTCCTTTTTTGGAGTAACTACTATTTCAGCCTCTGACCAAGGTAGAGGGATGCTACCTCCTAACATAACAGAGTTGCATGTGGCAGTTAGTGGAGTTGAAAGTAGGTGAATGTATTTTTTTGTAAAAATTTGGCAGGGAATCCATCCCTGTCTGAAGCTTTGTTATTTTTTTCAAGGATTTGATAGTGACTGTAACATCTTCTGTTGTGACTGGTTGGTCCAGATATTGTTTATGTTCTTGTGAGTTTTTTTTCCAAATTTCCTGTGATGATAAATAATTTAAAATATGATTAGTGTCAGGATTGTCTGATGTACAAATGGTTTGGTAGTATTCAGCAAATACATCGGCTAATTTTACAGAATTAGTTTGAGTTTTTCCTGGGTGCCTTTAATAGCTTGTATAGAATGTGAGGAGGTTTTTTCCTCTAATTTCATGCAAGCAAGTTTATAGATTGGGTGGCCTTTTTTGTGTTCATCTTCTAGTTTTCTTATTCTAGATATCATTTCATTTCTGATGTTTTCTTTTTGCTCTTCATGACAGGAGACAACGGAGATTAATTTCCCTCTAAGTACCACTTCCATAGCATCCTACACGTGGATTTGAGGAATGCCACATAGTTTGTTTCTATTGTTTAATTTCTAAAGAGACTTCAGAAGAAATTTATTTGTTAAATAAAAGTTTTTTTTTATTTTATTTTTTTATTGATGCATCACTTATTATTACATTTCAATACAGTCACAGTTCTCCTATGATACATCTTTTACCCCTTTTGTAACCCTCCCCCCCGCAAGGTGACCATCCTATAACTACAAATTTCTCTTTTATCTCCTCCATTTTTCCATCCCATTCCATCTTTCTAAGGTCCATTTTAACTTCTCCTTCCAACCATATGCAATCACTGCATGTGCAGCTAGTATCATCGCTTTGAAAATATCCTGGTTTTGTTTCTCAATTCTAGTGTTTCCCAATACACCCATGAATATTAGATCTACATCTATATTGAGGTTGACCTTACATACCAATGCTATTTTCCCCCGTACCTTGTCCCAGAAATCTATGACCTTTGGACACTCCCACCATAGGTGGGAGTACCACCCTTCTTTTGCATTGCAATGCCAGCAGTTAGGTTTCATCCCTTTAAGCATGTATGCCAATTGGGCAGGAGTTCTGTACCACTTCATGATAATCTTCCTTTCAAGTTCTCTATACTTTTCTAGCTTAATTGCCTTCAAATTCACCATTAACTTATTAACCTCCTCAGAAGTTATTTGTTTTTCTTTATTCCATTTATTTTTTAGAGTTCTAAACATAAACTCCTTATCCCTCACCAATTCAAGGTAAATTTTCCCTGCCAGCCCTTTCTTTATTTCATCCACATATAATGCGTGTTCTATATTATTGTCTTCCCTTTTAATAGCTTCTTTATATGTGTCTTGTTTAATTAACTGGTGTAACCCCATTAAATTTAACCAATATCTTTCCCCCAATTTTTGATTCAATTCCTGAAGTGGTAACAAATCCCCTTGACCATTGTACATGTGCTTCACTCTAGTTATACCTTCCGCCTTAAGATCTTCCCAAAATTTCGGGTTCATCTCCTTCTCCCAGATATACATAAGTGGAGTCCATTTTGAGTTCTGTGGCATCATAGCCATTTTCCACCTCTTCCAAGCAATCAAGGCTATTTTTCTTGGGCCTTTTGCTTGTCTTATCTCCTTTTGCAGATCTCTAGTATAAATTCCATAACTACCTGCTCCCTTATTGATTGCAGATTCAAATCTTACCCACTTATCCCCTTTCCTCCATTCTAGCTCCATCAATGCTTTCAACTGAAATGCATCATAATAAGCTTGCAAATGTGGGAGTCCCCATCCTAAATCATCTTGGGGCATATATACCAATTTTTTTGAGATTCTTGCTTTTTTCTGGCCGAACACCCAATTTTTAATATTTTCATCCCATTTCCCTATATCTTTCTGGTCCAGTTCTATTAGGAGTACCTGAAGTAGATATAACATCTTGGGTAATATAAACATTTTAACTGCTCTAATTTTCCCTAAAATACTCAAATGTTTATTCTTCCAATCCTTCAATTTCTTTGTTATCTTTGTCCAGACCTTATTATAATTGATTTTTTGTAGCTTCTCTGTTTCTAGTAAGATATACTCGTAAATATTTAATTTTACTTACTCCTGAATTCATCCCCGTTAGAACTAATATCTCTCTTTTAGTTTCCCTATCTACGTTAAGAAACATTATTTCAGATTTCTTAATATTGACACCAAGCCCCGAGCTTGACTTGAAATCTTCTAAAATAACTAGCAGTTCTCTTATTGCCTGTAGTGGATTACTTATTGTCAGCAGAATATCATCTGCAAAAAGATTTAACTTAAGTTCTTCCTTACCTATATGAAATCCCTGAATTCTACCACTATTTCAAATCCTGTCTGCTAGGGGTTCCATTGCTAATGCAAATAGCATCGGGGATAATGGGCAACCTTGCTTTACTCCTCTCTGGATTGAAATTTCTCTAGTATGTCTATTGTTTATTCTAATAACTGCTTTACCACCCCTATAAATTTCCCTTATAGTATTTAGGAACGGTCCAGTAAAACCAAATTTCTCCAATACCTGCATTAAATAATTATGATTTAAGGTGTCAAACGCCTTATAAACATCTAATTTTAGCAGAGCTAGGGTTTTCTTTTCTTTACCAAACAAAACATTTAATATATTTCTCAATGGATGGGCTATAGATCTATTCTTGACAAAACCATATTGATCTTCCTTAACTAGTTTTGGTAAATGTTTTTCCAATCTATTAGCTAGAACTTTTGCGAATATTTTGTAATATTGATTCAATAAACTAATTGGCCTATAAGAATTTGTATCTAAAGGGTCTCTCTGAGGTTTTAGAATTGGAAGGATCTCAGCTTTCTTCCATGAATCTGGCATTTTACCTTCTTTTAATATATAGTTAAATAATCTTTGCATTTCTGGTATCAGTAACTCCGCCATTTCTTTATAATATTCTGCAGTAAATCCGTCTAAACCAGGGGATTTTCTATTTTTTAGACCCTTTAATACTTCTGCTATTTCCTGTCGTGTGATATCTTTATTCAGGCTCTCCCTCTGTTCTGTCGTTAAATTGTTTTCTAACCGTTCATCAAATTTTTGATTTTCTCCAGATTTAAATAACTGTTGATAACATCTAGCAAATTCCTCTCTTATCTGAGTATTCTTAAAAAGCTGTTTATCCCCATCCCCCTTGATGCATCCAATTTTTTGCTTTTCCTTCCTTGTCTTTAAGTAATTGGCCATTCTTTTCATTGTATTTATATTGATTCTGTGATATTCATTTTTCACTAATATTTCTTTCTTCCACATAGATAAAGAGTCTAAATTCTCTAGTTCTTTTTAAAGTTTTTTTAGGAGTTCTTGAGTCTGTCTACTGTAATTTTCCTGCAATTCTTTTTGTTTTTGTATAATTTCACTTACTTTCCTGCTTCTTTCCTTATTGTTTTCCCTTCTAATTCTAATTTCTTTAGCAATATAAACTCCTCTTATGACTGCTTTAGCAGCATCCCAGAGCACTTCTTCTGTAACTGAGTTCCTATTTTCTCTAAAATAGAGCTCTATATCTCTTCTTAAATCCATCCAATCCTTCTCTGTTAACGGCATATTAGCCTTATATTTCCACATATTTTCTTTCTGGTCTTCGCTTAATTTGAATTGTGCTATCAAAGGGGCATGATCCGAAATCCATATAGGTTCAGTTATTGTTTTCACCACTTCCATCTCATTTGTTTCCTTTATCAAAATATAGTCTATATATGAAAAGGTCTTAGATTTATTAGAAAAATATGTAGGTTGTGGTGTTTTCCCGCCATAAGTAAATGCGTCCTTCAATTTCCATTTCTTAAGTTTCAAAGTTTTACTTTTCTTAAAGTCATAATTAACATCTCCTGCTACAACCAATTCCCCTTCGTAGAAATTCTGTAATTTCTGAAATACCTTGTTTAAAAACCTTACTTGACCTGTATTTGGTGCGTATATAGAAGCTATTGTGAACTTCCTGTTGTTCAGCTTGAATTTCAAAAAAACATATCTCCCTTCTGAATCAAATATTTGATCTAATACTTGTATCTTTAAACCTGAGTGTACAAGGATAGCTACCCCTCTTGCCTTTTTAGTTCCTCTTGCCTCCACCTTTGTTTCCCATAATGGGGAATTCAGCAAAGGTTTCTTATCTTTTTTGCCTTTATGGGTTTCCTGTAGGCATACTATATTTATTCCCTGTTTTTTGATCAAATTTTTTAATCTGTACCTCTTTAGATCTGAAGCCAATCCATTTATATTCAAAGAAAGTAATTTAATTATCTCAACCATTCTCTTTTGTAAATTTAATATATGTGTGCTCATTTCTGTCCTTTCTTACTTTGATGGTCACCCCCATTCCCCTTCCCCCTTCCCGAAGAGCATCCCCTAAGGGGTATACAAGTGACATACGCCTCCTGACCTCTTCGTTGCTTAATTGAGAGTCACGTTCCCATCCCCTCCTCCCTTATTATTTAGTTTAAGCATGTTTCAATAGAAGCCACCTTACTTATTTCATATTTTATCCATTCACAATGAAAAAAATCAAAAATAAATTAACATCAGTGCTATATCTTCAAACAAAACCTTATTATGAAGTACCAGATGTAACCTAAGAGCGACTAGTGTCTTTTCTCAAGCGCTTTGGCTTGCTTTGTAATGACTGGCTTGACCCCCCTTCTTCTTCTTCGGTGCTAGTTGTAGTAATATCAAAAGCTTCCTGTTGCTCAGCTTCTTGATCCTCCGTGTTTTCTGGTTCTAATGACGCCGTACTAATTCCCAGTCTCTCCATCATTCTCCTTGCCTCTTCTGGGTTTTTTGCACGTAAGAGTTTACCTTCTCTAAATACCAAAATTACCGCTGGGTATCCCCATGTAAACAATATTCCACTGTCAAAGAGTCTTTGAGTATAAGGTTTTAGCAATGCTCTTTGCTGCAGTGTCTCTGGAGAAAGGTCCTGTCTTATTACTTTAGAGCCATTAAACTGTAGGTCCTTCTGGCTTTTTAGCCTTTTATAAACAATGTCTCTTGTTTTCTCTCTTGCAAATGCCATAACAATGTCTCTTGGCTTTGCTCCCAGACCAGGTTTGGGACGGAGAGATCTTTGTGCTCTTTCTATTTCCTCCGGGCCAATTTTTATTCCATGTTGTTCAAACCATTCAGTTAGCTTTGCTTCCAAATCAGTCTTTAAGATATCTTCAGGAATGCCAGACAAACGAATGTTTCTCCTCCTTTGACGGTCATTTACAGAAGCTAATCTGCTGGTCAATTCCTTAATTTTGGCCTCATTAGCTTCAGCTTTCCTGGCTGCCTTGTCAGCAGTATTTTTTATGCTCTTAATTTCTAAGGCCATCTGTTTCAAGTCTTTCTTGAGTGCCTTAATATCACCCCTAACATTCTGTTCTGAGGTGGTGATAAGCTGCGTTAAATCTTTCAGCTCTTTTTTAGTCGCCATTTTACACTTCTTTCCTTCTCCCCCAGCCCACGTCTAGGGAGTATAGAAGCAAAAGATATCTCTCACCTCCAAAGGCTCACAGAGAATACAACCTCTCTGGTTCTCTGGCACTTTTCCACAGATGTTTCAGACTGTTTTTCAAAGTTTATCTCTCTTCTTGGCAGCTTAATAACAAATTTCTCCGGGAGGCAGTTTTGGGAGCGTCTTAACCGGATCGACGCATGCACAGTTCCCCCCTTTGTTAAATAAAAGTGATTTATTTAGTTTCCAATTTGTTTGATGTCATTTATTCTCAGTGTACATTCTGTCCAAGCATAGTCTGTCCACAACTTGTCACCAATCCTTGATGTAAGAGTTTGACTAATTAATTTAAGAGATAAGAATATGTCATTTAAATATGTAATTTAGAAGATAAGAATATGTAATCAATCCTTGTGTATATATTGTGGATAGAAGATAAGTATGTATAGTCTGTTACCAGTGGGTTTTGCAGATGTCACTAGATCAATAAATAAAGCCTAAGAGCCATTAATTGATCTTAGCAGCTTAGTAACTGTATTGTTAATTTTAATTGCTTTGACACGATAGGCAGTAAAATTTAAAAGGTCATTCAGAGAGGAGTGATACAAATGTTTACTGCTGACACATTGATTTACCCATGCTGAACGAAAGCAGAATTGAAAGCCAAGAGAATCAAGTGTACTCTGCATGAAGACAGCTCGTCAGATTGTTTTGATCTACAAGCAGCTCTCCACACTGAAAGCAGTGAAAGCAGCTTTCTCAGTAATCATGCTTTGCGGTATTATCCAATACAATTTTTAAAGTTTGTATATGTACACTCACACATTATGCAATGCATTTATATTTTGTATCACTTTCATATTTATCAAAATACTTAATTTCACAGGTCAAGGGATGGTGTCATGGAAATATAAATAATAATAATAACTGTGCTTATATACCGCTCTTCTACACATATTAGTGCCTCACCCAGAGCAGTGAACAAGTTAGTGTTATTCTTATCCCCACAGTGGAGCTGGGGCTGAGAGGAGTGGCTGACCCAAGGCCACCTACTGAGCTCATGTCAGTAGTGGGATTCAAACCAGTAGACTGCTGATTATGGTTTAGAACACATACTTCGTGAAACATAACACTGTATGAACATCACTGTAGTTCTTTTTCTAGTATGGTGTATAACTGGTGCTTTATCTTTGACAGCCAATTAAAAATAGTGAACAGTATCAGATACATGTTCTGTAATTGTTAGCAGAGACCAAGGATGATCTGGTCATGTAACTTTTCTTGTCATTTTTACTATCCATATCTCTTATCTTGCAGCTGGGCATAGTGGTACTTTTGGTTAGGTAGAATGTCACATGATTGGAAATAGTAAAAAAGAATTAAATTATGATTGGTTTGATATTTATCTTTGTTATCATATGAAAAGATCTTAGATTTCTGCATAATATATAAAAATGGTAATCCAAATAGCAGATCAGGGTTTTGGCCAAAAGAAATCTCATGAAGATCTAGGCAGGAAACTTACCCTTGTAATATGTGCTACGGTAACTTGAATGCATTTCATCATTAATCTGACTGAGTTAGATTTCATTAAGAAATGTTAGGAAACTTAATTCTTGTTGTGTTCATCTGTTCTATTTTTCTATGTTTTATTTAAATAAACATTTATATTTTGATACCTCACGTAATGAAAACGACTAGCGTTTGTTAATGAAAGAAGCCATTAAACTCTTAGGAGGAGTCTGTCTCCTGGTTGGGAGAGTGCAACAAAAACATACATCCCGTTTATTTTGTACTGAAAAGCAGTTTCTCTAAAACAGAGAAATGTGTTTTCAGTTCTCACTTGAAGGTTTCAAGCTGCTCAGGATTTAAGATAAAACCTTCAACCCATCTCTACTGAGTATTTAATACTTTTTACTTAAAGTTTAAAAGTTATGTTTAATATTTATGCCTAATATGATTTTAGAAGCAATACTGTTTGAATTATCTATAAACTTATTTGAGTTGGATTGTTAGTAAAATTACAATTTTATGAAATTTTTACCATTTTATATCATTACAACTTTGTACCAAAAAGTTTTGCATGTAGAAGAGGTTGCCAAAAATAAAAATCCCCATCCCTGGGCGGAGGGCGGAGGGCGGAGGGCGGAGGGCGGAGGGCGGAGGGCGGAGGGCGGAGGGCGGAGGGCGGAGGGCGGAGGGCGGAGGGCGGAGGGCGAAGACGAAGACGAAGACGAAGACGAAGACGAAGACGAAGACGAAGACGAAGACGAAGACGAAGACGAAGACGAAGACGAAGACGAAGACGAAGACGAAGACGAAGACGAAGACGAAGACGAAGACAGCCAGGCCCCCGGGGGTCGCGGCTGCGCCGCTCCCCCCGACGCCCCCCGCCCCGCCGCAGGCGGGCCGGGGGCCCCCGGGGGTCGCGGCTGCGCCGCTCCCCCCGACGCCCCCCGCCCCGCCGCAGGCGGGCCGGGGGCCCCCGGGGGTCGCGGCTGCGCCGCTCCCCCCGACGCCCCCCGCCCCGCCGCAGGCGGGCCGGGGGCCCCCGGGGGTCGCGGCTGCGCCGCTCCCCCCGACGCCCCCCGCCCCGCCGCAGGCGGGCCGGGGGCCCCCGGGGGTCGCGGCTGCGCCGCTCCCCCCGACGCCCCCCGCCCCGCCGCAGGCGGGCCGGGGGCCCCCGGGGGTCGCGGCTGCGCCGCTCCCCCCGACGCCCCCCGCCCCGCCTGCGTCTTCTCTAGATTGGCCCTCTAAATTATTTGATCATATTTATAACTCTGAAGTTGACTGATGATTTCCTTTAAGAAGCGCTTAAATACAAGCTAGATAAATTGTATTTATTAATTTGTGGTATTTCTATCCCACCTTTTCTGCTTAATCCTCAGAATAGTATTTCATCTTCACAACAACCTTGAAGGAATATTAATTTGAGACTCAATGGCTTGCCTAAAGTCACTGAGATTTACAATGACGCCCCCGACACCCCCCGCCCCGCCTGCGACCCAATGAGACCCAATGAGACGCCATAAACAGGGCAGTCTAACCCAATCTGAAAACTGAAGGGCTAATGAAATAGGGATATTATCAGAAATAATAATTACATTTATATCACAAGCTGTAATCTGAGGCATCAAAGTAGCAGAAATAATGACATAATCTAGTCAAAAACAGTTACAGTACAGAGAAGAAACAAAGGTATAGTCTCTGTCCTTTGTATCATACACTAAGGATCAATCAAACCTAATTCAGCTATATGAGCTTTAAGTGTAGACCTCAGCAAAGAACATTCTTTATGAGGGGATATACTTCGATCTAAGACTGTATCCAGTATCCCATTATAATCTCCCCACACCAGCAAATAATCATATGTAAGGGTTTACCAAGTTGCTGAAACACTGCCCAGTTCCACGTGTCCTTGAAGGGACAGCCCACTCACTGAATGCTGGCGGCTTTTCTCCTTCACTCCACACATCTCTGATTTCAAAGTGGTAGCAGGCTGTTAGGCTTCCATTTTTTTGGAACCTTTTTGGGGACGCAGGAAAGTGCAGGAAATTGTGTTCTCATAAAAGATGCCAAAAAAAAAAACCAGAAGCCAAACAGCCTGATACCGCTCTGAAAGTGGAGATATGTGGAGTGAAAGAGAATTTGATGAGCAGGTAGTGCCTTTAAGGATGTGTGGAAACGGCCACTGATGAAACATATCTGGAGTATCCACATTTGGACCATAGACAGTAATCATAACTAGACAAGGGCATGAATGGCTCTTTAAAGATTCCCCCCTGCCGCCTGCCAGCTGATAGTTTAAAAGGCCCTTTCCTGACACATGCAAGGGACAGGGCCCTTTAAACACCCCACAAACTGACCTTCCCAATGTACAATACCCACCAAATTTGCAGGGGACATAGTCCTCACTGTCCTCTGAAGACTCCCCAAGTTTCAGAGAGATTGCACCCTGGGAAAGGCATGATCCATGGGTCTCCCCCTTGGCTGTCATTTTCTCTTCACAGTGGCAAACGGGACTCTCTGCTGGAAGTACTTTGAAGGGTTACATCCAGAAGGAAAGCCAGAAGGAGTTCAGACAGAGTTCAGTCCCTCCCTGTCTCCGGTTACCAAGGGGATTGATTGCAGCAGGTGCCAGACTGTCTGGCTTGCCAAATGGCTGCTGAAGGCAACGAACCAGGCTTTTAATGACCACCTGTTCATTTTGGATGGGGCCTCAAAAAACAGCTTTTTTGAGAACAGCAGATTAGGCTGTCTAATCATAACTATAATAGAGTCAGAACTTTTCACTACCAAAATAATAAAACAACCATTTGGGTCTGCTATCACTTGCTGAACTTGTAAAGAGACGTGTTTATCTATCAATACAGCAACACCCTTAGACTAAGTAGACATATCAGTAATGTATACCTTTTGAACCCAATCTGTATACAGCTTATTCTTCTCATTTGCCATTATATGAATTTCTTGTAAAAAAACAAAAACAAATCAGCATTAAGAGTTTTCATTTTAGAGATAACCTTTTTACACTTAGTAGAGTCCCTCAATCACATCAAGATTGCCCTTAGGCAGTGTTTTATCAGTATACATAAGTGCAAAATTAACATGAAGGAGGAAAGATGATGAAAGTTGCTGCAAGATACAAATGCACCATTCTCTATAGCAAATGTAGAATGGGTTTTTTTGTTGTTCTTTCCCTAAAACACTGCAACTTGAAAACCCGGGGAGAAATTTGGAAGTCGAAAAATTCAGAAACAGCTGCAAAGTTTGTTACATTCCAGATCCATACAGCATAATCCACCATTCTTCAGCCACACGTGACTGCTCACTGGGGGCTTGACTAATCCTCCCACCTGGGACTACAAATATAGGTGCTTTATTGAGTCTCTGATGGACTGCCATATGTGATCAGTGAGTAGAGTTTGGCTTGATGTGTAGCAAGCAGGATTTAAAAGCTGTTGATATTGATTGGAGTTCAACCACTCCCTTGAGTCCTTCTATTCACTCCAGGAATATTTCACATTTTAAGTTCAGGCTCTGCCATTCAGAAATGATACTGTGTGAAAACAAATGCAAGCACTCTGCATGTACATACAGAATTTACTCACTCAGTGAACCCAACATGCATTATTAATCAAAAGCAGTGATGTTACAAGAAGGATAGTGGTTGACTTTTCACCGCTGAAGGATGACAGAAGCCCCCTACAGAAACTTGTAATTCGTAAATACAACTCACTGCTAATCATCATGTCAAGCTCAGCAGGCACAGTGCACAACCAGAACTGGTACCTATCTTTTTTCATGACTTAAAGCTTGGTAAGATGCAAAATCAAAGAGGGACGCTAGAAAGAGCCCTTTCCATGAGCATACACTCATTCTTTTTTCTGCATTGTATCAGCATTCTGAGTCAGACTGACTTACACTGCATAATCTGCCTTGAGTCTCAGTGAGAAAGGCAGACTACAAACATTGCAAAATAAATAAATAAATAAAAGTTATTTTTTTGTAATTTGGATACATTTTACATTTTCCAGTTCCAGTAACATTTATTGGCATAATAAAAGCATCGAGAAAGCAATGGCAATACAGTACAATTTGCCAATTTCTCAAAATAAGGGCAAAATAAAGTACAGGTGGTTGTAACTCGTCGTAACTACTAATAAAAAAAAAAAGAATGACAGTAAACCTTCCCCCCAGGAAGGTTCCCCCCAGGAACCGACAATAATCACAGGAATCACAGTAAACCCTCTCCCTCCTGCTTCCCCCTCCCTCTCCCTCCCTTTTCATAATACTAAAAATACTAAAAAGTATCTTTTACATAGTGATTATTCGATGCTCACAATGAACTTGTCCAAAAAGCTGAATTTATCTAGCGCACTTACCTTGCTTACCTTCTCTTTATAGATTTCTATTAAAATATTCGTATACCTGTCTTTCTCCCAGGTATACCTGGACTCTTATGACTGCCTTGATGATTTGTGAATTAAAATGTGGATCATTTCAAGAGGTTCTGTACTGGTACTCAGCACAGCAACTGGCCATGCAGCCACTGTTAGCGAAGGATCACAATACACAGGCTTGCTTGGGTTATTATACCCAAGCAATACCTAGTCTAAAATATTATATTTTAGATTATTTAATAACGTTTACCCCACCTTTCTCCCAACAGGGAAGAAATATCACTGATTGATTCTATCATATCTTTAAAAGGGATTCAGCAGCTCAGGGAAATGACAGGGTAAGAGCTAACTGAAAATGAAATGTTGGGAATTAATAAGAAATATAAGCATCAGTGTAGCAAGCGTTGCTCTATTCCACAAAAAGACATCTCTCACAAATTCTTAGATACAAAAGATTTCTGTACATCTGAAGAAAATTTTTGATTAGCATACTGTGTACCTTTGGGAAAGGATTCTATTTATATATAGCTTAAGATGTGTCTTTCATGGTTAGGACTAGCAATGCTGTGAATCTCTCCAATAACACACTTGAAAATCAGATTTCCCTGATCATAATGCCCATTTTCCTCTCAAGTTGATTCTTCATACTTTCAAATTGCTGAGATGTTCACAGTTTAAAATGGGATGTATATGTTGCACCTATGTTTGCAAAGTCAGCTACATTTATCATTGTACAAGAAGCTAGCCAGAAGCCACCATTGTTGGTATAATTTCAGAATTTATTCATTTATTGGCAAAGAATAATTATTTAAGTGGCCTGGCAGAAAGTGCTTTCAGAATACTGG
Organism: Eublepharis macularius; assembly: GCF_028583425.1. Lineage (NCBI taxonomy): Eukaryota > Metazoa > Chordata > Lepidosauria > Squamata > Eublepharidae > Eublepharis > Eublepharis macularius. Next base: position 116,933,285 of record NC_072795.1, read on the forward strand.
TAATAATGCTGATAATAATAATGAAATATAATAAATATTAGCACATGCCTGCAGGCAATCACAAGGCAAGGTGTGCACTGTGCTAGGTGTGCCTGATGATACACTGTTGTCTTCCTGTCCATATGAACCACAGTTCCCAAGCCACAATATGAGAATGGCTACCTATATGCAAAATATCCGCAATCCAATTTAGAACATAATATTTTTTAAAAAGTGTTTTCACACTGTATGTTTGAAGATACTGCTCTCAATTGGCTGCTGACTTCTCTAATGCTACAAAAGAACCTTCGGTTAACAATAATAATATTAGCTTACCCAAGAAGCCAATTCCTAGTTTTTATTACTTTCAGTCATAGTTCACCTTTCTCAAACAGCTTCCTATCAATGTAATGTTTCCTTCTGCAAATGAATCACAATTCTCAAGCAGCTGTGCAAGAAAGCACACAAACGAAAATAGTTAGAGTCCAGTAGCACCTTAAAGATCAACTAGATTTCCAGGGTATGAGCATCTGAGAATCAAAGCTCCCACCTGAAACACAAAATAGTTGCAATCCAATGTAGAGCTTTCAATTAAAAAATGAGCTTTTTCTTCCATAACTTAGTGGACTTGGAAAGTATATTGGTTTATATTATTTTCTGGATGTGAGCTATATGACTATATTATATTTCTTTTTCTAAATGAAAAAAGTTACAAAACAAATAGCGGGGGGGGGGGGGCACTGAATGAACCCTTGGCTGCCAAGTACTGTCAGTTGAAATTATTCAATGGTTACAATAGAAGGGATTCATTAAATTCTGGAGGAAGGCAAAAGAAACTGGTTGCAGAAAAGATAATTGCAGAAAAATTAAATTCTGTCATAGCATTTCCCAAAGGAATATGGCTAACAGAGAATGATGAAAAAACCAGTACATGGGGCTTCCCATTCTTTTCTATGAAAGAAGACACTCCTGGGGCCCATGAAGATTCACTATTATACCAAATGAAAGAGTCACTCAGCAGAAAAGCTTCTTTAGAAGAGGCTAAGGGAACTCTGAGCTTCTAAGGTCTTGCAAGAATATACAGAGTAGCTGATGATCAAACACTAATTAAGGACTGGTAGCATTAGTAGTCAGACCCTCCTTCACACTGAAAGAACAACTTATGAATATGGACATATCATAAGCCTTTCCCCTCATGTGCTTAAAAAAAGAACGGTTCCCTCTGGATGGAGATGGAAAAATACTGGAAAATGAGTCATGAGACAAGATTATCAGCCCAACACCCCAGAGATGAACAAAGATTCAAGACAAAAGAAATTTTTTAGAAGCTTCTGCTTTATCTCATCCACGCCCTTCTAAATCTCCTTTTATCCTCTTTCTCAACTGGGGCTATTCAGGGACCTGATAAGCCCTTGCTATCTAAATATTGCAGGTCATCAATCACTATTTTTACCTATAGTTCCTCCCACTTATGCTCAATCAAGCCTTTCCCAATTTTATTGTCTAACCTCCGGAGACAGCCATTAAGCTATTGTTTGGGGGACAGAAGACACACTCCTGCCCCAGGGTACATTCCACAGGGTACGTTCCATGTGGCAGGGACTGCCCTGCCACATACTCATTGCGTGTGTGTCCTGGGATCCTTCCTATGCACACCCTCTGACTACACGTCTGAGCCCCCTTCCTCTTGCTGCAAAGCACTGGTTGCTCAACCTGCTCTTCCCTATAGACATCGTCTTCTCCTAGACTGGTAAACATAACCCAACCCTGAATCTCTCATCCTCTTCCTCACTGATTTCCTAGTTAGCTTTCTCTCTGTGTATGTGTGTTTTGTGTATTTTGTGTGATTGCTCTCTTGCTGCAACTTTAATAAAAAACCGTTCCTAATGAACATCTGCCTGTTTCCTCTACAGGAATGGTCCTGGTCTATATTGGTGGAGATCCTGCTGGTTACCCCCTCTTGCTGCTTCTCCTTGTATGCTAATTCCTCCAACTCACAAGGAGACCCCCTCCCATTTGGTAACAGTAGCTTAACCATAAATAATTTCAAAACCAGCCTTTAAAACAGTGCAGCACTTATAAATCTGCCTGTTATTGAGGATATATCTGCAAGTTTTAGTAAGTATAATTAACTGCTTTATCAATTAAAGCATTTGTTGATTAAGCGGTAGAAGCCAGTTTTAATTGGCAAGTCTGAGAGTTAATGGCACAAGGTTTTTTTGGAGATGATTTTGGCTGTGGAAAATATTAAATAGAAACTTCTTTCCTTCCAACAATGAACAGTAGTTTTGTTGTGATTTAAATTATAATTTAATTATCACCTTACAGTGCTTAGGACAACATTGCTATTATCTCAAAAAGGCATGGGGATACCTATGTAGATTTAATTAACTTCATAAAAGTTTAAAAGGAAATAGGATTAATGAACTAAAATTACTTATACATTTTAATATATATATATATATGTGTGTGTGTGTGTGTGTGTATTTGCCCTATTGTTTTGGAGTACTGATCCAATAAGTATACTTACCTGGCAGGGGAGACAGCTTGATCACAAAGGCAAGGTCCATGAATAACAACACTGCATTTATTTTATTTTTTGAAGAACATAATGATTTGTTTTTCCTATTTCAAGCCAACATTCCTACCATCTTGTCCTCTAAATGTACGTTATGAAAAAGTATGGCAATGCTTTTGTACTTTGTTCTGGTAGGGTGCCGATGCTGGATTCAATTATAATGGGGGCAGGGGGAGAAAAAAATACTGTCAGGAGGCCAAGCATGTCACTGTCAGGAGGCATTCTTCTAAATATTTGTTCGAGTTCTTAAATGAGACATGCAATTTTGAAATGCCAAGTAATCACTTAATCCCCTCTACTTTGGCAGAGTAACATTTCTTCCCTCACATACGGCTATTTGCAACAAAATAATGAAACAACAGTAGTCACATTAAAAAACATGATCCTTGTCTTGAAGGGTCCTTGAGAAGTTATAAGAGCAGCAAACACATGTGATCTGTGCTGCCATGCCTCAAATCAGAAACCCAAAATTAATCTTCAGATTTAGAGGACAAAAATTGATTTAATTCAGCTGGCAAAGGCTGCAAGCCTAACCAGACCTTCATGGAAATAAGACCCATTGTAAAGAGTGGGTCTTCCTGATAATGTATACTTGGATGCATCAAACTGAATCTCTAAGAAAGAAGCAAAACCCCAAAAAATCTTCATTATTATTTTTTAAAATAATATTAATAAATTAGAGGCATCATTTCAGATTGGGAGGGGTGGTTGCCAGTGTCAGTGTCAGTTCGCTTGTCAGTTCCCTAACCAGAGCTACGCCATATTAACATGCTATAATCTGCAGTTGTTTAGTTTTCTCATTCCAGGCCCAGGTGCTGCCCAGGCCGCATATATCTATGGGAGTGAAGAATTCTTATCAGCCCCTTCCGGTCGAACTTGACGTCCTCGCCTTCCCAGGCCTTCTAGACAGGACTAAGAGGGGAGGCTGGGAATGGGTGTTTGAAGTATTGTTACTTTGGTTGTTGGGGGTTTTCCGGGCTGTATTGCCGTGGTCTTGGCATTGTAGTTCCTGACGTTTCGCCAGCAGCTGTGGCTGGCATCTTCAGAGGTGTAGCACCAAAAGACAGAGATCTCTCAGTGTCACAGTGTGGAAAAGATGTAGGTCATTTGTATCTACTCAGGAGGGGTGGGGTTGAGCTGAGTCATTCTGTAAGAGTTTCCCAGGGTGTGGAATGCTAATGGCGGGAGGCTTCACTGAATCCTGAGGAGGTTCTTTTGCATATGGATTGGTGCTTGATGTGCTAATCTTCTCTGCAGGGCTATTGTCGGGTGTGGAGTGTTTTGTTGGCCTGGTGTTTTTCAGAACTGGAGCCCATGCTCTGTTCATTCTTAAGGTTTCTTCTTTCCTGTTGAAGTTTTGCTTATGCTTGTGAATTGGCTTCACAAGCATAAGCAAAACTTCAACAGGAAAGAAGAAACCTTAAGAATGAACAGAGCATGGGCTCCAGTTCTGAAAAACACCAGGCCAACAAAACACTCCACACCCGACAATAGCCCTGCAGAGAAGATTAGCACATCAAGCACCAATCCATATGCAAAAGAACCTCCTCAGGATTCAGTGAAGCCTCCCGCCATTAGCATTCCACACCCTGGGAAACTCTTACAGAATGACTCAGCTCAACCCCACCCCTCCTGAGTAGATACAAATGACCTACATCTTTTCCACACTGTGACACTGAGAGATCTCTGTCTTTTGGTGCTACACCTCTGAAGATGCCAGCCACAGCTGCTGGCGAAACGTCAGGAACTACAATGCCAAGACCACGGCAATACAGCCCGGAAAACCCCCAACAACCATCGTTCTCCGGCCGTGAAAGCCTTCGACAATATATTGTTACTTTCATTTTATGTGTCATTCTCAAAAAAGCTTTTGTTCAGCCAAGGCTTTCCTAATCCTTGGAATATGGACACTTGTATCCTGAGCATTGTCTTTCAATAAACCTTTTGGAATCAAGAAACTTTGTGCTTCTTGGAGAAGGGGGAGACGAACTCTAGATAACTAGGATTCCATAGTCTGACAGCCAGATTCTCCGAGGGGAGATCAAGGAAGGGTTGTATCTCAGCAGCAGAAAGCTTATGCTACAACAAAGTTAGTTAGTCTTAAAAGTGCTACAGACTCTTTACTATTTTACAACTACTGACTAACACAGCTAAATCCTCTGGATCTAAGCCTTGGCATGTTAGTACCAGGGAATGTGAAAACCTCAGCTTGAGGTTCTGGAGAGGTGCGGCTAGTCAGACAGCAGACTGACCTTAATAGTTACCTTAAAACTCTTTGGTAGGATTAGCACAAATTATGGTTTGTAATTTAAAGTGATCCGGTGAATACTCCCAGCAATCTTACCATGGGAGAGGCATCCAAACAAGTCAGTGACAGCTGACTGGACCCAAGGGCCTTGGTGCTGAGCAAAGGATGCTGGACAGCATAATCTAAATGGATGCTGACTGGCATGGAAGGGTGGAGTTGATGGGAAGCAACTGAAATGTCTCCTGACGTGTACATGACATCAAAGTTTGCAAAAGATGAAAAATTTAGGTAATAGAAAATCCTGAATTGACTGCAAAGTGTTTTCCTTTACTTCAAACATTTCCAAATATTTCAACCTTTATAGCTTCAAGCTCTTATACCCTAATTTAAAACCAATGGGAAAAAAACACCAGAGGCATCACCACAACAAATAAACATTCTGATCAGTTTGGCAGAGAAAAAAGCTACTTTTTACTGATATATGACTTATTCAAAGAGGTGTGAAGCCAAAATCCCCCTTATCTGTTGATCTTAGGTGAAATGGAAGCATATAAATGTCTGAACTAAATCAAACGCAATCAGTTTTCTGTGTGTTATTTTAGTGACATGTATAGACACATGTTGTTATACAAGGCTGCCATTCCAGCGCTGGGGCTTAAGCCCCTTGGGATGGTGGCAGACATTTGCCGCCCTGGCAGGAGGGAGGCAGACCTGCCTTGCCCTGCAGTAAGGGCATAGCTTCAGGGAGGGCGGAGCTAAAGGGCTGTCTCCAGCCGCTCCACCCTCTTGGGCTCAGTCTCGCCTCGTGCTCGGCCCACCCTCCACTCCCTACTTCAGTGCAGGATTAGCCGGTCGCCGTGTTCGGGGCCAGGTAGGAATTTTTTGCTGGCTGCCCTGATTGGCCTTGGGTGGTGAGTTTTTTTGCTTACCTCGCACTGGGGTTAGAGGTGCTGGTTAAAGGTTAGGGGTGGACCTTATTAGCTGCCATGGGTGCAGGATTTAGTTAGGGTTATATCTATGGCGGGCTGGTGAGCACCCTTGGCACCTCCCCATTGGTGGGGAACAGGGGTCTTTCAGGAGCGGCTGGCTGCTGTTTGGCCCAGCTGCGACGTCAGACGCCCTTGGGTGAGGAACCCCTGGACAAGCCGGTCTCCCCCCGCTGCCGTTCGGCCGGGTGGGGGAGCTCTCCAGGGGCGATACACTCCGCCTGGCCAGGACGGGTTGCAGCCATTCAAGGGATGGATCGCACCCGGGGGCAGCAGGTGCTCGCCCAGACAGGTCAGGGCGGGGTCCCAGTGAATGACCCCAGGGCCTGACCTGTACCGCTAGTTAGGCTCCTTGCCGTATTTCTTGTTTCCTGTTCTGTTTAATAAAGCGGCCCGTTTATCCAAACACTGGTGTCTGTCTCTCATTCCAACTAGGGGGGCAGGATGCTAAATAGAGTGGTCAAATTTAATTAGGAACTTAAGGATGTCAGCACAGAATGAAATGAGAACGTAAAAATGGAAAACTCATTCCATACACAGGCAATATTCTTGAGATATTTTATAGATTTACAAGACACAAAACACTTCTGATCAATACCAAAAGAGGCAGCATGCAATGAATCATTTATATTTCAGATAAAGGGGTTCTAAAAATCTTAATGCCAGTAAAAATGGTCTACTGATTTATTAAAAGCAATGCAATGGAAGGCAAAAAACAAACAAACAAAACAAATACAGGCCCAAGTCTTCATTCTGTGACAGATCAAATGAGCAAATTTGCCATCAAGAAGACCATTTCTCACAGCTAGCAACTCTAAAAATATTTGAAAAAGAGAATCCCATTCATGAGAAGTTAGTTTGGGGCAGGACCAAAATAATATTACTATTTCAATTGGGTGCAGAATATTTTACCCCCTTATATTTTCCTTCATAAGAATAATGTTAAAAGTCATAAAAATGGGTGTAGTAGGATACTTGTTCAGCTTAAACATTTAGCATTCCTGTGGGCCACAGCATGAATCCAAAGAGCTGCTAACGTGAACAGTTCAGCTGACCCAGAGGAGTGTGCCTGATGCCCCACACCCAGAGCTGCTACATCTCCATGTGCCACTGAACACCATTCTGGGGACTCCCTGACCCTTAGGAACATTTTTTCAATAGGTGCAAAAGGGTGAAAACAGGGTTGTCATGCCTGGCAACCAGCCCAAGGAGGGGAGGAATGTAACATCAGCAATGTCAGCGACACCACTACATCATTTCCAGGTACAATCCAGAAGTGACAATGGGTAGCTTTAGGAATCACCAGAAACTCTATGGTTTTACCATAGAGCTTTCAGCAGTTTCTTGAGCTACCCCTTGGTTATTTCCAGGTTGTATCTGGATGATATACTAGCACAGAGGCCAGCAGCATTGTTATGTTATTTTTCTCCTGACAGTGTTCACAACAGTGGCTAGTAACAGGGGCAATCGGTGGGAAGCCTGGCAACCCTAGTTGGGAAGGAAATGGGAAAGAACCATCACACAAGCAGAACTACTTATCATCTTGAACAAAGTATATATTGTAAAAAATGAAAAAGTGAAATCCTGACCTCAAATCTTAGCTAACTTATGGCAACCTCTGGTGGGGTTTTCATGACAAGAGACTAACAGATGTAGTTTGCCATTGCCTGCCTCTGCAACCCTGGTCTTTGTTAGAGGTCTCCCATCCAATTACTAACCAAGGCGACCCTGTGTAGCTCCTGAAATCTGATGAGATCAAGTTCTCCTCAGCTATCCAGGTCAGAGCATATCCTGTACAAGACTATTGAAATTTCCTGGAGAGAAGGTTGTTTCCTTGAAATGTTTCACCTAAGCAAAACCCACCCAGTATGTGTCTTATATTTTGCTCTAGGTTAAACTGGTAGCAAATCCAGTATGCATTTTGGTGGCACCCATCCACAGCTAAACCACCACATGCTCGAAACTTCTTGTGAAAACTTACAGAGCCAGGGAAAGCAACTTCTGAACCCTGACAGAGGCTTTCTGGAGTTGGAATGCATTATTTATTGATCTGAGATTTTTTTATACCTCCTCTTCAGACTCCCATTGGAGGCAGCTTACAATTAAAACCATAACTTCTCAAAATAAAAATAGACAAGCCATTAAGTATAAGTTCAGGAACATAAAACAACTCAAAACTATCCATAAAACAGACCTCAGGCCGTAAGCAGACCATAAAACAATTGAAAAGATAAAACTCTTAATTAAAAGTCTGGGAAAAACAGAAATGTCTGGACCTCGCAGCTACAAAATTGTGAGGTAGGTGCCAGGTGAACCTCGAGGGGGAGGGCGTTCCATAGGTAAGGTGCCCCCACAGAAAATGCCGTCCAACCTCACCTCTGCAGGTGGGAGGACAGGAAACAAGGCTTGAGAGGAAGATCATAAATGGTGGGCTGGATAGTATGAGAGGAGATGGTCCTTCAGGTACCCTGGCACCAAGACATTTAGGGCCTTAAAGGAAAGAATCAGCACTTTGAATTATGCACAGAAACAAATGGATAGCCAGCGTGGATCTTTCAGGACACAAATGATATGATCTCTGTATCCCACCCCAGACAGCACTTTGGGGTTGGAGAACAAAGCAAGATATCACAATCCATACCTGAAATTAAATAACAACTTTATAGCTGTGTAACTCCGGAATACCATTTTTAGCATACGGGCTAAACTGGTATTGAGGTAGTTTTTGGAAGAAGGCAATCCAGTCCTACTTTAGGAATGACAGAAAAAGTGTGTGGTAAAGAAAACACAACAGGGACAAGCTACCTAAGAAGTCAGCCTCATTGATTTTAATGAGCAATTTAAGCATATATTTAAATCTCTCTTACTGTAACCCAGTGATACTCATTCAGTGGCTTTAGAGCCACATCTGTTTTTTTGACATGCCACCTGTAGCACTTCTGAGCGCTTTTTCCCAATATGTTATTTGCAGGGTTGCCAGGTCTGGGAAGGGGGAATGAAACGAATGTGTGCAGCATGAGTTTATCTCCCCTCCCCAACTCATCTCTACCCAGGAAATGGCACTCTCCCTCCCTGCTAACTGGATCCCTGCAAAGAGAGACCCCTCCCCTCCTATCAGCTTTGGAAACATTTGGAAGGAAGACTTCAGTCAGAGACTGCAATTCAAAAGACACTTCCCTGGGAGTAAGCACTATTGAATAACATAGGACTTACCTTTGAGTAGACCTATTCAGGATTGCTTCCATATTCTTTTTCTAAGTAAAACGTACCTACTCCATCCTTTCAAAAACAATCCTATCTGGTTCCCCACAGCAAAAAAGAAAACTTATGGGTCTGTTTGGGTGAGGAGGGGGAGGAATTCAGACAATCATTCTTGCAGCCTGCCTGCACTTGGCAATGGAGAAGACTGGCAGTGAAAACACCATGTTTTGCAGCAGAATGCTGAGCATCAAAAGAAAGGATTTGGATTTGCCCCTTATTGTAGGAACAAAACTACAAAGCACAAGGGAACACAGTAGCAACAGGCAACAGCAGAATGTAAAGGTAATGAGTTATTGGCACTATAGAAAAAGACAAAAGTGAACAAGAAGACAGATTGTTTTTAATATTGCTGCAATACATTAATTGGAGAGCTCTCCTACTTGGTAGTACCCTGCTGCCGCTGCCCCACCCACTGCCACTCACCTTCTATGTATCTATTGGTGTGTTTATGTGTTATTGTGCTTCAGGAAAAACACAGAGGATCAATGGTTTAGACTAGGAGGGGGAATAATGGTTGATGCTGTTTTTGGTTAAGCACAAAAACAGCTGCCCCAGAGTCTTGTTTTCCCTACTCCTGAAAAGTGTGCATTTGCACGTGTGGCCAACGAATACACAATGGGCTGAAATTCATGAAAACAAAACAAAAAATATATATGGATCAGTTGCAAGTCAGCACCATCCCACCCTGAACAAACTAGTAGTTGAACAGAATTGTTCTAGAACACCCAGCACTGAAACTGAAATAGAATTTTTTCTTGGTGCATGCCCTTACTCAGCAGTGTCCAATAGACAGCTGCATGTATGGATGGTATATTTTCAACTAGATTCTTCAGAACACTGAGAGAGATACAGCAGCTATGCCTCTTCCATGTTGATTGGTGTACTGGCCCTGGCCCCCTCTACCTCCCTAGTGTACAGCAAACCTAGAGTCCTGTTTTTTATAATAGGATGAGGAAAGGGATTGGCAGAACAGCTTAGTAGGAAGAGTAACCTTATGGTGCCTTGAAGTTTTTAAAGGAATAGAGAAGCATTTCTGAGTGAAGTCCTGGCTGACATAAACATACAAATAGGTTTGTGTTCCTGAATAAATCCACGTTTGCTCAAGAACACAGTCACAGATAAGCCAGAACGCAGATGTTCATTTAGGACTAGCATAAAGCCAGCTTGGACACACCGAAGTTACTTACAAAGCTGTATGGCATAGTGCTGCACAACAGGGAACCTTTATTCTCTGCTTTTTTAAAAAAGTTCATCTCTGCAGGGATGCATCCAGTGAGTGCTTTATATAAATGTTCAGCCAGACATGACTTGGTGTGTCTGCACTTTCAAGCTCACTTTTCTTAATAAGGCTTTGCATTGAAGCTTTTAGTTGTACATTTGCAGTGGTAATTCAGCTTTTACCTTCTAATTACACTGAGTGACCCTTTGTGATAACATATATTATTAATCGTCCCTAACGGCATTCTGGTACCTCTTCAAAATTCCCACGTGAATGGTGGGTATTTGGACCCGAAACAGCCAGGATCAGGCCACTGCAGGGTGGGGGAGGTTTCCCCCATGCAGCAACGTCCCATTCCAGGCTGATTCGGGCCCAATCCGGGCAATCTGAGCCTGTTTTGTCCATTTTGGGCCCATTTGGCCCAATTTGTGCCTGAAATAGCCAGGATCCAGCCACTGCCAGGTGGGGGAGGGTTTCCCGCATGGCAGCGGCCTGTTTCATGCCAATTCAGGCCCTATCCTGGCCATTTTGGGCCCATTTTGGTCCAATTTGGGCTTGAAACAGCCATGATTGGGCCGCTGCTGGGCAATGGAGGGGTCCCCTGTGTGGCAGCAGCCCATTCCAGGCTGATTTGGGCCCAATCCGGGCCATCTTGGGCCCATTTTGGCCCAACGTGGATCCGAAACAGTCAGGATCAGGCTGCTGCCGGGTGGGGGAGGGTTCCTTCATGTGGCAGCAGCCCATTCCAGTCAATTTGGGCCTTATCTGGGCCATTTTGGGCCTGATTTTACCCAATTTGGGCCCAAAATGGCCAGAATTAGGCTGCTGCCAGGCAGGGGAGTGCTCTCCTGTGCAGCAGCGGCATGTTCCAGGCTGATTTGGGCCTGAATCAGGCCCCCTGTGGAGTGCAGGAGCGCTCCTCTGCAGCCATGGCCTTCATGATGACATCACTTTCTGGAAGTGATGTCATCACATGGTCCTGGGAGCCAGTGTGTTCCACCACCTCTTTTCCCAGAAAAAAAGCCCTGGACCACAGTATGACATAGTAGCATTTTCCCAAGAAGTTAGTTGACAGTACAAATATATTTGCTATTAAGATATCTTCCTGTTGTCATGGGGTGGGGGAGGAAATGGGATTGTGCTGAAGAGAAGAAATTTGAGGTGGTGTAAAATACAGCCTGAGAATTACTGATTCTTTCACATTTTATGCGTTACCTAAGAATCTTTGAGTGTTTCAGTGCAGAGGCAAAATATTTAGACTACTGTCTACGAATTTGATTTATTTTTTTTTTCATGTATACAGTATCATCATTATACATGATGAATTGATCATTTGGGGATCAAAAGCAGGATACCACATATGATTCTGTGAGTCCTTTTGCATCCGCGTATAAGAAGAAATAATGTATAAATGTTTAGTTTCTTTCCGTTTTGAATGTTATCACAGCGAAGCTGTCACTTTTATCTTGCCCGTTTTTATTGCCTGGTGTTCATACCTCAACTCAAATTGGGTACAGCTAGTATGAAAAAAAAAACTGGCACAAGAAAATGACCAGAAAATAAGGGCTCATAGGTTTGATTAGCACTACGGAGATTAGTCAAAATAGAGATTTGGGGGTTGAAACCACATGGATGGGGAATTTGAGAGTATCCCTACTAAAAGTGTACATACATGTTACAAATTACCTGAGGATGTTCAAGTGCAGTTGTAAACAGCCTGGGTACTTTTAGCAGTTGAGGAAGAACTGATATTGAATGTACTTACATGGAGCAAATTGAAGTGTGACTGTGTGAGCAAGTGCATGGAAAATTGGAGGGGGGATACGTGAAATGAAGTTCAGTTGAGCATCTGTAGGTACTTCACAATGTGTATTTCCACCCTATAAAGCAGTGTTTTTAAGAGGAATTCTCTTAATTCCTCTTTACCCAGTTTCTCCCTGAAATGCAACAATCCATTCTTCTCTTTTTTTCTGGAAGCTGGAAGCTGTTTCTGATTATACCGTTTTGATCAAAGACAAATTCCAAAAGAGGAGGGGCAGAAAGAGAGGTTCTGCCAAATTTTAGAATTTCTCTCTGTAGATGTTCAGAGAAAGGCAGTGCCTTCCCAAACCTTCCTATCTTACTCATAGAGTACCACTGTGTGGTGTGTAACATAAAACAACTGCAAGGGTTGAGGCTACAAAATGCTGCAGTAATTTCTATTCAAAGAGAAATCAAAAAGAAATGAAAGAGACCCCCCCCATGGCTATATAATAAAATCCATGGCTATATAATAAAAAGGAAATTGCAAAAAAAAAAATCCCTTCCCATAACAGCACTATTAAAAAGTTCCTTACAGTCCTCAAAGTACTTCCCTGGGAGTAAGACCTAGTCAATGGACCAGAGTAGGACCTTGAGTTGTCCCACTTAGATTTTCTCAGAATCCTAATTCAGGTCTATTAAGTTTGGCTTACTCCCAGGAAAGTGGATTTAGGATTGCACTGTTAGGCACATAAAAATGAAAGGGGAAACTATAGTTTGAACTAAAATGGCAGCCAGCATGAATTACAAAGCCAATGTTCACTCTGAAATTTTGACAATAGATTGTTATTTCTAATCTTAATTTGTTATATAGACCCTTTGAGGTTACAGAAGAGGCGTTGAGGCATGTGTTAAGTCTGTTAGCTTAATTGAATGAAATAACCTGAATAACCACAAAAATGTATGTGTTTACATTTACAAACAGTTTGTTCCTTTTCATTTTTTTAATGGCAAACAGTCTAAAAAGCTTACTCTTTTGTATGGCCAAAGAGCAAAAGAAGCTTGTGGACTTTGGCACATTGAGCCATGTGACTTCATTTAGCAACTGGGAAAGGGGGAAAGGTTAAAATTTCCTTTTTGATAACAGTGATATTTTTTCTGGAGAGATAAAATGTCGAGATAGTAAGAATGTCTATATGTTTCTTTAGAGATTTGGATTGAAATATTGTACAGTCATCCTCTCAATTGAAATGATTTAATAGCTGAATCAAACATTTGCAGTACCAATTTGGAGCTGCAGTTCAATAATTCTTTTATATGGAAAAATATAATGTCTTCTCAACCAAATTCTCTGTTGTACTCAAAAGCAGTTTCTAGATGATTTATGCATACATTATCCGTTGGTATATGGAATGTGTCCTTTCCAAGTTAATTCCTGCAGGGTATAAAAATACTCACCTCCTTTTAAATATTTAAATTTTGGGAACACTTTAGCTGGTGCAGTAGAAATCCAGGCACCATTTAATTGTACCCCTCCCACTTCCTGTGAATAAATTATTGAACTTGCTTGACCAAGAAACAATGAACCTCCCAGTCAGGTCTGAAAAATATATAAAGTTCCACTGCAATTCTAGGTAGTTGCAGCACCCTTCCACGCCTATTGATTTCAATGGATTTAGAAGGGTATAACTCTGCTAAGGACTACATCATTTGGTGTTAAACTATTTGTCAGTGTACCACTTCCAGGGAGTTCTTACTGGATTATTTTATCTTGACTCAAGGTCAGTTTATGCAGCCAACTGTATTACATGGTGAAGCCTTTTTTGGATTATATTACTTCATGATAAGGGTGCATTAGTGAATATGGCCACAATAAGCTAGAATATCAGGAAATAAGGTTTAGTTAAATCTTTTCAGTTAATATAGCAGTTTTCCAGTTATGCCAACAAAGGTTCTGTCTTGTCTTGTCTTGTCTTGACTATAGCAGTATTCTACATTTTTCATGGGGAAATATTCACACATGTAGCACTGACTTCACCTGCCACCTGTAGTGGCAGGTGAAGTCACCTGCCACCTGTAGTGGCAGGTGAAGTTACCTGCCACCTGTAGTGGCAGGTGAAGTCACCTGCCACCTGTAGTGGCAGGTGAAGTCACTATGGATGCTGGTAGTGGGGCTAGGATTCAATGCCCTCTCCCGTCACTGCTGTTGTGCAATGCCAGGTCCATTAATAATAAGACCGCAACCCTCCAGCAATATTTTGTAATGGAAGAGGTGGGCCTGGTGTGCGTGACCAAGACCTGGGTACGAGAAGGTGAAACTGTCACCCTGAAAGAGCTGACTCCCCCGGGTTTCTCGGTCCTTCATCAGTCACAGGACAGTGGCCAGGGGGGTGGGGGGGGTGAAGCTCATTTGAGAGTCTTTCTCCATCAGATAAACAACTCCTGGTGGTCCCTGGTCCAAGGGACATCCGGCTGGCCTCCACCAGGGCCAGGGCTTTTTATGCCCTGGCCGCAGCCTGGTGGAACACTCTCCCGCTGGAGATCTGGGTCCTGCGGGACCTATTACAGTTCCGCAGGGCCTGTAAAATGGAGATGTTCCACCAGGCCTTTGGTTGAGGACCCCTTATCCTATCTCAGATTGCTATCTCTTCTATGACTGCCCTTGGCTATATATTTTACCCACAGCTATGACCTATGCAGGTCTTTTATTAGTATCCAAAGTAGCCTATATATAATGGCGCCAGAGTATTTTAATATAAGTTTTTAAATCTGTTTTTAAAGTTGACTGAGCCCATTCATGGGGAGGGCGGGATACAAGTCAAAACAAACAAACAAACAAACAAACAAACACACAAACAAACAAACAAACAAACAAACAAACAAACAAACAAACAAACAAACAAACAAACAAACAAACAAACAAACAAATAAATAAATAAAGGTTCAGTCCAGAAGAACTTTGCCACAGTCCAAGAGGAATTTACACAGGGAAAGAATTAGTGACCATAAAAAAAATTAAGCTGTCTCTGGCTTGCCAGCTTTCCCCCTTCAGTGCCCTCTGCCACCACATTCGCCTTATGAAGAGAACAGAGAGATGTGTGACCCACGTTTCTTCTGCAATATGCCACTCTGATCTGAATGTCTTTTACAGTACTTTATTAAAATATTTCCCTCATGGCTTCAGGTCTTGTCTTTAAGACTATCCATTAATTACTCTAGATACAGAAAGAAAGAGGACAGACAACCCTCAGAATCCTAGGATCTACTGTTGCTCTTCCACGTGAACACAGGAAGCTGCTCTACACAGAACCAGACTGCTGGTCTATCTTAGAGCTAAGCTACAAGAGATGAATTACACAAGGAGGAGCATGTGAAGGGAGTCATAAAGTTAGCTGGGAAGCCGAATTTTAAAAGAGATTGGAAGGCTTTGTCAATTTCCCTCTCTACAGAGCCAGGGAGATAACTGCTCAGAAGGTTTGTTTATTTCCTCTTTGCCTCTTAGAAGGGGAGGTGAAACTGACAGAGCCTTCCGGAGGCAAAGGGGAAATTAACAAACCCTCCAAGCAGCGATCTCCCTGGCTCTGTAGAGAGGGGAAATTAACAAAGTCTTCCAATCTGTCTTTTAAAAATCAGCTTCCCAGCTAACATTGCGACTCCCTTCACGTGCTCCTCTTTGTGTAATTCGTCTCTTGTAGCGTGGCTCTTAGTCAGCACTGCCTACTCAGACTAAGGTTACCTACCTCCAGGTGGAGCTCTCCTGATTGCTAGACTACAGATGCCGTTGGAGAAAACGGCTCTTAGGAGAGTAGCCTCTAGGGCATCACATCCCGGTTGAGCTCACTCCCTTATCCAAAATCTATCCTCAGCTGGCCCAAATCCCCAGGAATTTCCCAAGCTAGAGTTGGCAACCCTAACTCAGACTGGAAAGGACGCTTTGGGTCTTCAGGTGGAGGTCTTTCACATCACCTTCTTGATCCTTTCTAAGTGGAGATGCTAGGAATCAAAGCTGGGACCTTCTGTGTGCAAAGCCAGATGCTCTACTACTGAACCAGGGCTCCTCCCCAAAGGCTAGGCATGGTCAGTGAGTTTTTAAAGAACCTTTTCTTTGTTCTGGTGACCTCCATTCTATAAAATACATTGATTGTAGAAGAATAGGAAATATTATGAAGGGTAGGCTTGTTCTCTTATACTTCCAGACAGGGATAAGTAGACCACGGGCTGAGAGATCTTTTCATTACAATAAATCTGGAGGGTTGTTTAAAGACAATGAATGCTCTTTCGATTAAGTGAGTTAAGAACTGTCATTGAAACACTGCCTTTGAAAGAAGAGATGCTACTAAATATTATGATCCCAATGAAAATGCCAGTTTCTGACATGGATTCCCCCTCAGACAGGATGAAAACGGAATTGACTTCCCCCCCTCAGCCGCACTAATACAGTTCTATAGAATTGCTTATTAGGTGTCTCCTGCTATTTGATTGCATTGTTTTATACTATGTAATGCACTTTCACTCCCAATGAGAAAAGTGGGCTAAAAATAAATAAGGAAACAGAAAGGCTCAGAAAGACAACAGATATAAAATGAGCATATTCACGCACGCTTATTTAAAAGTTCCTCCAGTTTAAATTGCAGTGTCAGGGAGCGGGTTAGTCAGGACTAGAGACGGGCATGAATCACAAAAAAACCGAACATTGAGGTTTGTGGTTCATGGGTTTTCACGAACCAGGAACCACAAACTTGCATGAACTGAGGCAGGTTTATGAACTAGTTTGTGGTTCGTGGGGTTTAAATGCCCTTTTTTGGCTACTTAGCAGTGGCAGGGAAAGGGGCATTTGACAGTTTAAAGGGCCCTTTTCTGCCTTGCAAGCGGCAGGGCCCTTTAAACTGCCCAAACCCCAGCCCTCACCCCAACCCCCAACCTCCAGCCCCAGCCCCAGACTTACCTTGCCCTCCTCCCGTGAGGGGCAGGAAAGCCGTTTTTGGCCTCTTCTGCTGCTGCATGGGCCCACAGGGCGGCAGAAGAGGCTGAAATCAGCCTTCCTGCCCCTCAAATGGCCACCACTTGCAAGTGGCAGGTCCTTTTAAAGTATCAGCCGGCAGGCGGTGAGGGGGGATCCCCCCTGCGGCCTGCCAGCTGATAGTTTAAAGGGACCTGCTGCTTGTAAGTGGTTATAAGCGAACCACGAACTGGCCTAGTTCGTGCATTTTTGGGGTCATAATTTGATTTGTGCCCATCTGTAGTCAGGACTGGGGCAAGTAATGAAAGATAAGCAAGCCTTGTTTGCAGCTGTATACCTTTTATCAAGTTGTTGCCCCACTATTTATTAGCCAGAGGAATCCAATTCATACCTAGGATAGAGAACTCAAATGTTTTAAGTCAACGAACTGACACTATTCAGATTGCAGAAAATCTCTCAAAAGACTTCATTTGAAAGAAGTAGCTTTGTTTGAAGGGAACTACTAAATGAGTCCTTGTATTCAGAAACCTTCTATAGTTTCAGACATGTTCTATGGCTTCACATATTGCAAATTACACAATTATGCCAATGTTAATGACAGAAACTATATTTCCTCACCAGAATGGCAACAAATGGCTGCTGCCTCCTGATTTTGTTTACACACAATCCCTGAACTCTGAACCACTGGCCAGCTCTGTCTCATTATCTGTTTAGAAGTATGCTTTTACTTTGTAAAAAGCTTTGTGTTTCAGTGTGAATCATAAAAATTAGACAATACATCAGTTCTTTCGGAAACAGGCATGAGATGAACAGTGTGTCCATTTGTCTCTCTCCCAATACAAATCCTTCCATTCCTAAAAGACATCTACAAACAATTTTGTTCAAAATCTTCAATTTCATCCTCCAATAACATCCATCTATTTTCATAAGAAGCACTTTAAGCTTAACACAACCTTTGTGATCCTTGCTGCATAACTGAATATCCTTTGGGACTTCCTTTTTTCTTGAAGATTGGCTAACAGGCTCCCTCTCTGCTCATTGCTGGAGCTATTGAAGTTCACACCAGAACACCCATCCCAATTATCTGTTGGAAAAGGGCCAACAGAAATTAATTGCCTTGATTTGTATCACAGCCACATGCATGAAACTTTTCGCTCTTGCGAATAGTTCAGAAATAAACTAAAATAGCATATCATATTATATTGTTATCCTTCTCTTCCTCCAAAGAATTTAAGATAGTACACAACAAGGATTCTTGATGGGGACTGACCCTCCCCCCTGGGCTAATCAACAGATTTGAGGAGCATTTAGAATTTGTGAGGGGGGGGAACAGGGGCATTCAGGAGAATGGGGGCAGCTCTTGTCCCCACTTGGTGAGCAGAGGGCTGTTTTATACTGCTCACTTTGTACTGAGGATAAAATGCTAGATTTTCCACTGAAGTCCTTAAAAGCAGTGGCACACAACAAACAGGAATCAAACCTAACATTAAGGACTGGGGTATCATTAAATGCATGCCTGTGATCGATCCATCTATCGATCTATCTATCGATCCATCTATCTATCTATTTTGAGAGAATATATATATATATATATATATATATATATATATATATATATATATATATATATATATATATATATATATATATATATATATATATATTTATATATATATATAAACTAAAGACGTCTTGACTAGAGTATTATTTTTATGTCTCAACTTTTACTTGTTTTTTCACCTTAGCTTTTCAAGAAGATTCAGTGCATATATTGGGGGAGAGAATTCCCACAGCTTGGGCACTACCACCAAAAAGGACAGAATGTTGGACTGTGTTCAAATCTTCTCCTAGCTACATTCAGAAAAATATTTGTAAGCTGCTTCATTAGAACATATAAGTTACAATTATCCGTAGCAGCAATTTGCCTTGTTCCCCTTGAAACTTGTACCCCTAACACCCCTCTTGGCAGCCAAGTTTTCAAGCAGCTCTTATTGGCACAGGAGCTTTCTCAGGGTCTGGTCTTAGCAGCTCTCTTTATTCCTTGGACCTCAATCCTAAACAGTCTTAAGAATACAAGTAAAATACTGGATCTAGTCCTTTCTAGCAGCTATACATGAAGAACATAATCAGTTGAAGTTTCTCCTAATAGGAAGCCAAAGTGATAGAGAAAGGTTGATGTCTTTCTTTCTGGCTACTGTTCATGGCACATGAAGAGAGCCCATTTTAAAAAGTGACAGGCAGCCCAAATATTCTTGTGCATATACAAGATTTGTTTATATTGGGACCATGGAAAATTTATTTGGGGATTATGTTTGACAAGGTTTAAGGGGTAGTGCCTTTTTCCTTGTCATGTCTCCTGTATCTCAACTGCATTCTGACAGGCAGGTTCCATCTCAGCATCACCATGTATGGAAAAGCTGCTAAAGGCAGAAGAACCCTGCCAGAAAAAAAGCGGCAAGTCAGTTGCATTTCAATCAAGACTAAGATGCAAGGTTAAAAAATGAGGAAACCACCAGTTAGGATGATCAGTTGCAAATCCCAGTGGTGTTAAAACTGAAGAGTGGCAGGTGCCTCTTGTCATTCACAGGTGATATAAGCCACACCTGATGAAATTCTCTTTTTGAGACAAGGGAACAGGATGTCTGTCTTCCATTGGCCATCCTGCCATTAACAGAAGCAGACAATCTTGCAAGTGTATCTAAAATAATATCTTTCATTTTCCCAGCCTTGGGTATTAAAAATATCCCATTCTTGAAATATCAAAAAATATCAATATTCCTTTCCTGGTGGAAAACTGTTATTATGCCCTATCCCTTTGGCAATCAATTCAAAGACTGTTCTTAGATATATTCATTCCACGTCTCCTTTTTATCTTCCTTCTCCAGTTCCTTTTTAAAACATTCTCCTTCTCAATCTCATTGTGGTTCAGATTCTTTTAATTATATTGCTAGGGTGAAGGACTGCCTTTCTTCAGGCTCATAGCTGCAGGATCACCTCTTCCAACATGCTCTGCATAGGCATCTGTGACTGGTTGATAAAAGTTTTTGATGGCTCCTGCCTGAAGGAGATTTAGAACACCATCTCCTTGGTCTAGGGAAGAGATGGGCATGAACCGGGAAAATGGCGGTTCGTCACAGTTCGTGGTTCGTCACGTTTCATGAACCATGAACTGGCATGAAATTGCGAACCGGTTCATTTGGTTCGTGAATACATCACATCTGGGGCAGCAGAAGGTCTGCAGAAGGCCTCCCCCGTTGCCTAGGAAACTGATTGATTGGTGCCAGGCTGTCTGCAGTGACAAACCAAAAATGAACCAAACGAACTGGCCTAAAAATCATCACGGTCGCCGTGGTTTGTCAGAAATACCCTCCGACAAACTGCCAGTTCATGAACCAAAAAATGGCTTGGTTTGTGACAAACTTTGTTTCATATTTCGGTTCATGCCCACCTCTAGTCTAGAGCTGTTCCTGTCATGGCCCTGAGAAAGCCCACGAGGAGAAACACTCTTTTGCTGGCAGTGTGTCGGGCTGATATTTTTGCCAGCTGCTTCCAGGATTTATTGGACCTTACTTACACCATGGATACCATCATTTGGACACTGGTGGAAGGAACGGCTGACATTCATCACATTCTTCTTCCTGTGCCTTTGGACTTCTTGACAGCTGAATTTTGAATGACTGTGATTATTCAGGACTCCTTTTTGAAAGATTTCCTTCTTGAAAGATTTCATTTGAAAGACTCATTCATACTGGGTTCTGGTTGTATAGTGGTTTATGTATTATGCTACTGATTGGAATGTGCATTATCTGATAGCTATTTATGATTGATACTATTTATGATTGGTAAATTGTTTGATTGATAATTATCTTGTGAGACATTATTGCTTGGTTCATAGCTTGTTTTGTATTATTTTTGATTTCTTCAGTATATTGAGTTTATCTTAAAGAGGAACTTGGTGTTGTTTGTTTGGCAGTGTTCCCCTGGAGTGCCTCTGTAGTTGAAGACCTGTCATGGCCTTTGCCTGATAGAATTGACTTCCTGGCAATGTAGGAAAAGCCTCCATATTTTTAATTTTCCAAAGGCTTTAAGGCCAAACTATTCAGAAGGGCATTTCTATGAATGGTTATTAAGATTTGATTGTCAATGTGTTCTTTCAGATAGAGGCTGAGAAGATTCGTTCTTTTGATTGTGTTATTGGTATTAGCGCTTTATTCTTGTTTTAGTTTCTAATTAATAAATTACACCCCTTTCAGTCCTTCTTGGAGAAAGGTAGGTAAAAATATAAAGCAAACAAATTATTGTAATTACGATTATTAGAAGGCGTGCTGAGGGAAAAAGAAGTATTTTACTTTCTGTCAAATGTCTATGTTTGAAAAAAAAAGCTTTAGCTAGATGAGGCAAGCAACTTCTTGAATCATATATTAGGTAAAGGTAGGTAAAGGTAGTCCCTTGTGCAAGCACCGAGTCATTACTGACCCATGGGGGGACGTCACATCACAAATCACGATTCACAACATTTTTGTGGCAGACTTTTTGTTATGGGGTGGTTTGCCATTGCCTTCCCCAGTCATCTACACTTTAACCCCAGGAAACTGGGTACTCATTTTACCGACCTCGGAAGGATGAAAGGCTGAGTCGACCTTGAGCCAGCTATTTGAACCCAGCTTCTGCCAGGATCGAATTTAGGTCTTGAGCAGAGCTTGGGCTGCAGTACTGCAGCATACCACTCTGCGCCACAGGGATCTTATTATTATTATATTATTATTATGTATTATAATTATATATGTGTGTGTGTGTAATTATATGAATTATTATAATTATTATAAATTATTATAATTACCATTATTAGAAGATGTGCTGATGGAAACAGATGTATTTTGCTTTCTGTCAAATGTCTATGTTGAGGGGGGGGGAAGATTTAGCAAGTGTTTTTCAATGCAAAAAGGCTAGATAAGGCAACTTCTTGAATCATATATTAAAGTAATCATAAACTACAGTACACATGTGCAGATCTCAACAGACTCATAATTAATGGAACATACCTCATTACATAAGATTCTATGTTAATTTCTAATCCATTTTCTAAATAAATAAATTAACTGTTTTTATGATTTTACAAGTGGGGACTCATGAGAAGCTCACAGGAAAATATCATCAATGGTCCCTGCTTTGTCTTATGGCTTCTGACGCCACCCCACCCCTGCAGCCACCTTTCTCTACCCTTTCCTTCTACTGCCCCTCTTCCTCCCTACTTCTTCTCTCCCTTTTCCCTCAAACTTCATCCCTTCCCTTCCTTTAGCCTCCTCCTATTCCCTTTCCTTAGTCTGACCTCCCCACTCTGCTCACTCACCTATCCCTGTCCCCCACCTCTCTGCCTCTCCTCACTGCTCATTCAGTGTGCTAGCCACTTGCCAACCACCAACCCACCTAGCTGAAGCACTGCTGCTTGACTGCAACAGTGGCTCTCCTCCACCTCAAGCAGTGTGGGGGGGCAGTGGCAGTTCCTCTCCCACCTGATTGGCTAAGGTAGTGAGGGTGTGAAAGCAGCTCCTGCTCTTGTTCCATTCTTGCAGCTCTGCTCACCAGCGGAACCCCTCCCACTTCCTGACACTCTGCCCTACCATACACCTGCCCCTTCCATTCTGTTCACCCATTCATCTTCCCCTCCTCACTCAGCAGACTGGCCAATCTCCACCCAGCCCACCCAGCTCAAGTGCTGCTGCCACCTCTCTGCCACAGTGGCACCCTCTCCCTCCAGCATGCCCCCCATCTCAATCAGTGGATGTACACTCTAGTCTTATGCAATGGGGCGGAGCAATGGCTGTTCCTCCCAGTCTTATCACTAGCCCTTCCCCCTCCCCACTGCTCTGCACTTCCATCTGCTCGCCCCCTTCCCTTACCCAATTGCAGTGCACCTGCATCTGCCATCAGGCAGAAGCAACAACGGAGGTATGTTGTCTGCACATGTGCAGACAACCCACATGTTGCGGGATATTTAACACACACACACCCTCTATTTTTCCTGGTTTTCAGATTTTTTTGCAAACCTGGGAGGAAGGTTTCCTCCGAATTTGGAGGAAAATCTCCTTTCTCTCAATGTGGCCCTGAGCCATAGATTTAAGTATCCAGAGAAGGGACCATGTTGACTATTAGATATATTGACAAACAAGAAATCCTCAAAGACTTGTATCCCCTTCCCCACACTATGTCCTATTTCTCTTCTTTGGGCAGCCCCATATTATCTCCCCTTTCACTGCTTCGTTCTCTCCTTGCCAATCCCCAGCCAAGCTTTCTTTTATCTGCCCCCCCCCAGTCTTCAGCTTTATTTATTATTTATTTACTTCATTTATACCCTACCTTTCTCCCTAATGGGGACTCAGAGCAGCTTATGCCATTCTCTTCTCCATTTTACCTTCAGAACAACCTTTTAAGTTAGATTGGCTCACAGAGGGCCAAGATACAAGTGATGCCTGACATAGGTTGGACACTTGTCAGCTTCCCTCAAGTTTTGGTGGGAAATGTAGGCATCCTGGTCTTGCAGCTTGGCTCTCCTACTGCTGTCCAATGGACTATCCAACTCTCACTTGTCCAACATTCCACCAAGCTGTCTACGTTTCCCATCAAAATTTGAGGGAAGCTGACAAGTATCCAACCTGTGTCATTCGTCACTTGTAGTTTGGCCCAGAAAGTGACTGGCCTAAGAATACCCAGCAAGCTTCTATGTCTCCCAGATCCTTGTCTGACATTCTAACTATTACTCCATACTGGCTCTCAGTGTTCACTCCTTGGGAGCACTCCCATGACTGTCCTGGAAGTGACATCATTATGCCCCACTGGAAGCACGCCCACTGCAGGCTACCCTAAGAGGTATTTTGCCTCCCTGGTCCTCTCTGGTCCATTCCCCATGCCTTTCCCCCCCACTGGCCATGTGAGTGGTGGCAGGCAGCAAAGGCTGGTAGTGGGGATCCTCTGCCCCCACCCCATCCTGGCGACTAGCAGTCTTAATTGTATTGTTTTATTTTATGAGTTACCTTAAGCAGGGCTGTGGAGAGGTGGCATAGACATTTTCAAAATAAATAAATTTAGGACCACCTCCTTTTGTACTATCAAGCCCACAAGTTAATCTCTTCCCGCCATGCTGTGCTCTCTGCTTCTCTTCCTTCAGATGTGAAGTAAGTAGCAACCAGAAACAGGGCTTTGTCAGTGGTGGCACTTCACCTGTAAAATGCCTATCTCCTTGCAGTTTATTAGATGCCTATCCTACTCTCTTTTAGGTACCCGGCAAAAACATTTCTTTTTACTCCAGTTTTTAATCAAGGGGTTGACCTTTTAAACTTGTTTTCTACTCCACTGCAACTAAGAAGTATTTTATGAGACTCAATTTAAAGCACTATATATTTTAGGCTGCTTTTATGCTTTTGTTGGTTTCTAATGCTGGATTTTCATGGTGTCATGTTTATATTACAGTTTACTTTGTAAGCCACTTTAAGCAAGCCCTAAAAAGAAATGGCATAAAAATAGTCCAAATAAATAACTAACTAAATAAAATCATTCCTTATATGGAGACAGTTGCAGCACCAGAAAAATAATAATAGTGGTGCACAGAAGACAAAGCATATTTGCAGATGATCTTTAAAAGTTCAATCTGCACATTATTATACAATTTCATAAAGCACTTAACAGCCTCAAGGTCTAGGTCTTCAGAGATTTTGTCCTATTGGTAACATGGGAAAGTTGCTCAGGTTTCATCCCCTCTACTGTTTTTCAAATAGGTCTTAATTTGCTGCAGATACGGAAGTCTTCATTCACAGCCAGCACTCGGTGGAGTTACTGTGATAACAATGGCACACAATCTGTGGAGTTCATGGAAAGGTATTTTCAATTCTTCAAGAAAATGCACCACTAGGTTCATAGTGGCAACTTTGTTTCTCTCATTTATATATTTCTAGAACGTTCTAGAAATAGTCCACGTTGTACTTCAAATCCATGCAGATTACAGCTGTGGTATGTTGCAAACAAGAAAGGACCAAGAAAGTAATGGGATGTGGAAGTGCAAGTAGCAACCACTTTCACAACACTGCAGTTGTTTATAAATCATCTCAAGTTCATTTATATTGTGATCAAAGATAGGAAGGAACACCCTCACTTTTAAAATATGATCAGTCTGGGGATGCATACCACTCATCTTCAGACATGATATCTAGGGTGGAGACAATACACATAAAGGAAAGCACCAACGTGTGATTGCCAAAATGTGAGCATGGTGAATGTGGGATATGAGCATGGAATGCAAAGATGGTATACATAAGCTCCACCCCTGTAACTGGTAATGTTCAAAAAAGTAGCATTCCCAATCACAAGGACAAAGTCTGTAAATGTTTAACAATGCAATTTAAGCAGTAACTCTGTTTACGATTGCACTGTAATTCATACACAGGTTGGTGCTGCGCTCACATTCTGCGGTCCATGTGTAGATGGGGGCCAAGCCAGCTTGTTCATTCCCACTTTTTATCTACACTCATCTATAAAAGACAACTCTCCATAAAGGAAATAGGGATATGGTAAAATAGAACTGGGCAGGACGGAACTTTCTATAAAGGTAATAGTGTTGGGATTTTAATTGCCTGTGAAAATTTTAGTCAGCTTTTTTCTTCCACCTTCATGCTGCACCATTTATTGGATGTATTCAACTATTTTTATTTCATTTTCTTGTAACTGTGAAATCCAGTTCAGGGGATCTTGTAATTTGTGAAATCCAGGCAGCTGTGTATATTATACTGTTCTTATGTCATTGTTCTTCAATTGTGTCATGCAGTTTTATTGCCTAAAATGGGTATTTGGGTGGTTAAAAGAGAACAAACTGAAACTAAATTCAGGAAAGATGAAGGTGATAGTGGTAGAGAAAGACCAATTGTATGGGGTTACCATGACTACAAACTGATGGTATGATGGCCTGCTTCTCTGACATAGTGAAAATCCTGGGAGTATCGCTGGATCTAATGTTGCTCATAGAAAAGCTAGGTGGGGACATGGCTAGAAATGCTTTCTTCTTGTATTTATCTTGAGTGCACCAACTGGCCAACTATCTTAACTGTATTGACCTTACCAGGCTGATCCATGATACTGTGACCATAAGAGTTGGTTATTGTAATGTGTTGTATGTTGGGCTGCTATTACTGGAAAACTTAAGCTAAAGGTAAAGAATGCTGCCAGTAGATGATTAACTAGTTATTCCAGCATGATCATATTACTCTTGTTCTTCAGCAGCTGGAATGGTTAACTGTTTGTTTCCATGCACAATTCAAGGTGCTGGTTGTTACCTTTAATGCCCTTTGTAGCCTGGGACTCCTATATCTACTGGACTGTCTTTCCCCATACGATTCTTTGCACCAGCTAAGGTAATCAGGCACCTCATTTTGTGCAGTCCCCCATGAAATCCACTTTTCTACAGCCTGTGTGCACTTGTTTTTAGTGGCTGCACCCACATTTTGGAACACCCTGCCCGGTATGGTATAGAAAGTTCCCATACTCTCTCTTTTGTAATAGATGCAAAGCAGAATTACTCCAATGTGTCTTTGGTAGAAGTAAGTAATGAATGTCTTCGACTGGCAGCTGGTGGTAATGTTTGTTGCGGGAGTTGCCGTTTTAACTTGGTATGCTTGATGCGGTTTTAACTTGATTTATGTTTCAGCTGTGTTTTTAATTGTGTTTATATTTTGTAAACCACCTTGGACATTGTGGAAAGGCAGGAGATAAATGTTTTAAAGAAATTAAAATTGCATTGTTGCATGTATCATTTTGGTCCGTCTTTTTGCATTGTTCTTAAATAGCTGTACTCCACCTTGAGTCACAAGTAAGTAAATAAATATATTTTCAGCTTGGATATGTTGTGTGAAGAGTGTACTTGACCCTTTGCTTTTGGGGAAAGAGTCAGGTGACTCCAAGAAAAGAGGTAATGGTACCATCAAAATAACAAGGAGAATAACAGCCAACGAGATCTTAGAAAAAATAATTGGAAAGACTTTTTGGTAAGAAATGTTTCAGCTCTGGTCCCTCTATTGGAGTCCAGCAGAGGCTGCATCTGCACCAGCAGCCAGGGCCTTTTTTCTGGGAAAAGAGGTGGTGGAACTCAGTGGGTTGCCAGCACAGGAGGCAACTCCTGGCGGGAGGTGGTGCCCCTGGCACCGCATGCACATGTGCAAAGTGCACCCACTTTCCTGGGACCACACAATGACATCACTTTGGGTCTGCTGGAACAAAGGGGGGATTTTTTAAAGTTTAAATTGCCCTCAGCAAAAATGGTCACATGGCCGGTGGCCCCGCCCCCTAATCTCAAGACAGAGGGGAGTTTAGATTGCCCTCGGCACTCAGCACGGAGGGCAATCTAAACTCCCCTCTGTCTGGAGATCAGGGGGCGGGGCACCGGCCATGTGACCATTTTCAAGAGCTGCCGGAACTCCGTTCCACCATGTTCCAGCTGAAAAAAAGCCCTACCAGCAGCTATCACAAGGCTTTCCCACTCCTTTATTGTCACATCAGGAAGTCATCTGTTTATCAGGATGAAAAAGAAAGCAACAACCATAGATTGTGCTCTGCACAAGCACTTCCACACACTCTACTCTCCCAAACTGGAACAGCCAGTTTGGGAAGATAAAGCAATGCATTAGCAAGAATGTAGATGGAAACCGCTTGTTCAATGGGAATCGTTCATTCTGTCAGGAATTTATTCATGGTGTTGGCTAAATGCTAGTCAAATCCAGCACCAAATCTTCCTTTAAAAAAATCTAGTTTAAAGAAACTTGTGATAAGTTAGCCAACTTTTCCACCAATCTAGGCAGATGTGCCTTTAATGGCAGGTTAACCTGCCATTATCAGATGAGATTGAATATCTCCATATCTTGCATTTTTGTTTGCCGTATAAAACTCCTTTTGGAGGCACAGATGCAAAGGTCAGCTAGAAGGTTGGCAAGCCTATATTGTGGTCATATTTGAAAACTATTTGTTTCAAATTCCTAGCATTAAGTCTCTTTTGGACATGGAATTTTTCTTTTCTCAGCCTGGATTTGCTCCCATCGGTTACACACTGATAAATGCATTATGTCTGATTTCACCTGCATTAGAAATACATCCATCCTTCCAATGTGGCAAGAACTACTCCAAATATAGCTTTTTATAGAAACCAGCTTGTGGATTTATAAATTAAGTTTTAGCAACGTTTGAAAAATAAACTAATGTTGAAGAGAGAACAATAATACTCCAAATACCAATAATGAAGATCCTGATTAACTCTTCAAAAAAAAGAAAGAAAAAGGTTTAACGGTGCAGTTCTACTAACCAAGATGAAATTGAGCACATAAATTATTCAGGATATTTCTGTTGACCCAGAATGTGTCACTTGCAATGAATAGTGATGGGTAAGCAAGCTATAAAAAATGATAAGCTATATACTTCAGCACAAAAGCAGCCATAACAGGCACCTGATCATATTTGGCAAGACACAATTTAATCAAAGGTAGGCTGGAAAATAATCTGTGTGATAGAAGTTTCCATTTATAAAAGTCAGCCTTTACATTTACTACACCGTTAATGTATTAAAATGAAGCACCAATTGTTGTGTCTGGAGTCTGTCCTAAGTTGCCAAAGGCAGTGTTACAAACACACAAGACAGATGGGGGAAGATAACTGCTGTGCTCTTTAAACTACAATTGATGTTTTCTGCAGTTCACCATATACTCTTATCTCATGCTCCTTCACCTCAGTGCTAGGACCTGGTCCTTCCCATTGCACTACAGCAGAAGCAACAGCCTTCAGCTGGGACAATGAGAAGGAATATGATACAGGCTTTCTGGGGAGGAGGTGGAGAGGGGTGCTGGGTCGCCACTTGATCTTTTGGTCAGAATGGCCATAGCCTCCTAATGTTGAAACAAACTTTGGATCAGCAAAGCATCACAGCAAGCTGGCTTCCAAGGTAATTAAAATGGAAAACGGGCAGGGCTTGTAGGGGTGCCAGGTGATGCATGGCACCCTGCAGGAGATGAGGAGCAGTGACACGGGGGCACCATTGGCAGGAGAAAAATTAATTAATGGTTAAACCATAGAGTTTCTGGCAAGTTCTAGAAAAGTGTGATGTCACTTCTGGGTCTTCCCTGTAAACAATGTCATGCCATCATGCCGATGGCATTTTGAAAAAATATTATTCCATGGACCAACAGAGCAGTGGTGGGAAGCAGAGGTTTCTAGCGGACCTGCTTGAGTTCAGAAGGGCTTGGGTTCTAAAATAACCCACTAGAAAGTTTCTGCGTTTACACCATTGCAATAAATAGAAAATTGCAGAAGAGAGAAACTCACCAATTCAAGATTAAACAGGAATCCAGTGTCATCTTAAAGAATAACAACATGTTTATGGGTCACCACTAGGGATGTGCGTTTCGGCATTCTGAATGCCGAAAGAATGCCGAAACAAAAGTGTTTCGGCATTCTTCAAGAATCCCGAAACGTTTCGGGGAATGCCGAAACGTTTCGGGATTGCCGAAAGAAAAACCCGAAACGTTTCGGGATTCTTTCGGCATTCTTTCGGCATTCGAGAATCGCCATTTTGATTTTGCTAGCCGTTTGCCTTAGCAAGCGGCTAGCAAAATCCTGCTGGAAGCAAAGGCTTCCTGCAGGCTCTTAGAAGAGGGGAGGGGGGGAGAAGGAGTGAATCACTCACTCCTTCTGTCACCCCCCACCCCTCTTGCAAAGGAGGATAGGGAATCCTGCTTTGCCTTGCAAATGCAAGGTGCAAGCATTGCATTGCACTTTGCATTTGCAAAGCAGCAGAGATTCCCGCCAAAACTAACAGGTAGGGGAGGGGGAGCAGGAGGAGGGTGGCTCTTGGAGTGTGGGTGGGGAAAGGCAGGGGACTGGGGACTTTAGGAGTCACCAATCCCACTGCTGCATTCTCATGCCAGCCAATAGATTTAAATCTTTGGCTGAGGCTGCAGCAGGGGATTTAAATTTGGAGCAAGACTGTCTGGAACACTTCTGTTGCTGCTGCTGCTGAGCTGTGACCGAGAGAGGAGAAGAAGAGAGACTGCACCTGGAGCCTGGAGGACATCTGCCTGGAGGATCAACTGTGCTGGACATCCTGAGAGGACACCTGGTAGGCCTTTTTAAAATTTTTGTAAATTTTTTTGATGCCGGGCAATGTGCTGCTGTGGCCTGCCTCTGCAAAAAGGTGTTGCAGTTTATTCTTGGCATGGCCTGGGGGACAGGTTGGGCAGACAATCTTTGATGGTGGGGTGGGGGTTTCAGCATTGGTTGTTGTGCTTGCCTTCTTAAAGCTTGATCCACTGTTTTAAGATTAAAACAAGAGTGTGCCAGCTTCGGGCCTACATAGGCCAGAAGCCTTTCTTCTGGCTGGCTCTCACAGTTGTGCTTCACAATCTGGAATGGTGTGGCTTGCCTTTCTGTGTCTGGTCCCCTGCTAGCAAGGATTCCCAACAGGCTCCGTCCTGATCAACTGTGCCAGCCTGTGGGCCACACACAGGTATGGCCTGGGGGACAGGTTGGGCAGACAATCTTTGATGGTGGGGGGGGGGGTTCAGCATTGGTTGTTGTGCTTGCCTTCTTTAAGCTTGATCCACTGTTTGAAGATTAAAACCAGAGTGTGCCAGCTTTGGGCCTACACAGGCCAGAAGCCTTTCTTCTGGCTGGCTCTCACAGTTGTGCTTCACAATCTGGAATGGTGTGGCTTGCCTTTCTGTGTCTGGTCCCCTGCTAGCAAGGATTCCCAACAGGCTCCGTCCTGATCAACTGTGCCAGCCTGTGGGCCACACACAGGTATGGCCTGGGGGACAGGTTGGGCAGACAATCTTTGATGGTGGGGGGGGGGGTTCAGCATTGGTTGTTGTGCTTGCCTTCTTTAAGCTTGATCCACTGTTTGAAGATTAAAACCAGAGTGTGCCAGCTTTGGGCCTACACAGGCCAGAAGCCTTTCTTCTGGCTGGCTCTCACAGTTGTGCTTCACAATCTGGAATGGTGTGGCTTGCCTTTCTGTGTCTGGTCCCCTGCTAGCAAGGATTCCCAACAGGCTCCGTCCTGATCAACTGTGCCAGCCTGTGGGCCACACACAGGTATGGCCTGGGGGACAGGTTGGGCAGACAATCTTTGATGGTGGGGGGGGGGGTTCAGCATTGGTTGTTGTGCTTGCCTTCTTTAAGCTTGATCCACTGTTTGAAGATTAAAACCAGAGTGTGCCAGCTTTGGGCCTACACAGGCCAGAAGCCTTTCTTCTGGCTGGCTCTCACAGTTGTGCTTCACAATCTGGAATGGTGTGGCTTGCCTTTCTGTGTCTGGTCCCCTGCTAGCAAGGATTCCCAACAGGCTCCGTCCTGATCAACTGTGCCAGCCTGTGGGCCACACACAGGTATGGCCTGGGGGACAGGTTGGGCAGACAATCTTTGATGGTGGGGGGGGGGTTCAGCATTGGTTGTTGTGCTTGCCTTCTTTAAGCTTGATCCACTGTTTGAAGATTAAAACCAGAGTGTGCCAGCTTCGGGCCTACACAGGCCAGAAGCCTTTCTTCTGGCTGGCTCTCACAGTTGTGCTTCACAATCTGGAATGGTGTGGCTTGCCTTTCTGTGTCTGGTCCCCTGCTAGCAAGGATTCCCAACAGGCTCCGTCCTGATCAACTGTGCCAGCCTGTGGGCCACACACAGGTATGGCCTGGGGGACAGGTTGGGCAGACAATCTTTGATGGTGGGGGGGGGGGTTCAGCATTGGTTGTTGTGCTTGCCTTCTTTAAGCTTGATCCACTGTTTGAAGATTAAAACCAGAGTGTGCCAGCTTTGGGCCTACACAGGCCAGAAGCCTTTCTTCTGGCTGGCTCTCACAGTTGTGCTTCACAATCTGGAATGGTGTGGCTTGCCTTTCTGTGTCTGGTCCCCTGCTAGCAAGGATTCCCAACAGGCTCCGTCCTGATCAACTGTGCCAGCCTGTGGGCCACACACAGGTATGGCCTGGGGGACAGGTTGGGCAGACAATGTTTGATGGTGGGGGGGGGGGGGGTTTCAGCATTGGTTGTTGTGCTTGCCTTCTTTAAGCTTGATCCACTGTTTTAAGATTAAAACCAGAGTGTGCCAGCTTCGGGCCTACATAGGCCAGAAGCCTTTCTTCTGGCTGGCTCTCACAGTTGTGCTTCACAATCTGGAATGGTGTGGCTTGCTTTTCTGTGTCTGGTCCCCTGCTTGCAAGGATTCCCAACAGGCTCCGTCCTGATCAACTGTGCCAGCCTGTGGGCCACACACAGGTATGGCCTGGGGGACAGGTTGGGCAGACAATGTTTGATGGTGGGGGGGGGGGTTTCAGCATTGGTTGTTGTGCTTGCCTTCTTTAAGCTTGATCCACTGTTTGAAGATTAAAACCAGAGTGTGCCAGCTTTGGGCCTACACAGGCCAGAAGCCTTTCTTCTGGCTGGCTCTCACAGTTGTGCCTCACAATCTGGAATGGTGTGGCTTGCCTTTCTGTGTCTGGTCCCCTGCTAGCAAGGATTCCCAACAGGCTCCGTCCTGATCAACTGTGCCAGCCTGTGGGCCACACACAGGTATGGCCTGGGGGACAGGTTGGGCAGACAATCTTTGATGGTGGGGGGGGGGGGGTTCAGCATTGGTTGTTGTGCTTGCCTTCTTTAAGCTTGATCCACTGTTTGAAGATTAAAACCAGAGTGTGCCAGCTTCGGGCCTACACAGGCCAGAAGCCTTTCTTCTGGCTGGCTCTCACAGTTGTGCTTCACAATCTGGAATGGTGTGGCTTGCCTTTCTGTGTCTGGTCCCCTGCTAGCAAGGATTCCCAACAGGCTCCGTCCTGATCAACTGTGCCAGCCTGTGGGCCACACACAGGTATGGCCTGGGGGACAGGTTGGGCAGACAATCTTTGATGGTGGGGGGGGGGGGGTTCAGCATTGGTTGTTGTGCTTGCCTTCTTTAAGCTTGATCCACTGTTTGAAGATTAAAACCAGAGTGTGCCAGCTTTGGGCCTACACAGGCCAGAAGCCTTTCTTCTGGCTGGCTCTCACAGTTGTGCTTCACAATCTGGAATGGTGTGGCTTGCCTTTCTGTGTCTGGTCCCCTGCTAGCAAGGATTCCCAACAGGCTCCGTCCTGATCAACTGTGCCAGCCTGTGGGCCACACACAGGTATGGCCTGGGGGACAGGTTGGGCAGACAATCTTTGATGGTGGGGGGGGGGGTTCAGCATTGGTTGTTGTGCTTGCCTTCTTTAAGCTTGATCCACTGTTTGAAGATTAAAACCAGAGTGTGCCAGCTTCGGGCCTACACAGGCCAGAAGCCTTTCTTCTGGCTGGCTCTCACAGTTGTGCTTCACAATCTGGAATGGTGTGGCTTGCCTTTCTGTGTCTGGTCCCCTGCTAGCAAGGATTCCCAACAGGCTCCGTCCTGATCAACTGTGCCAGCCTGTGGGCCACACACAGGTATGGCCTGGGGGACAGGTTGGGCAGACAATCTTTGATGGTGGGGGGGGGGGGTTCAGCATTGGTTGTTGTGCTTGCCTTCTTTAAGCTTGATCCACTGTTTGAAGATTAAAACCAGAGTGTGCCAGCTTTGGGCCTACACAGGCCAGAAGCCTTTCTTCTGGCTGGCTCTCACAGTTGTGCTTCACAATCTGGAATGGTGTGGCTTGCCTTTCTGTGTCTGGTCCCCTGCTAGCAAGGATTCCCAACAGGCTCCGTCCTGATCAACTGTGCCAGCCTGTGGGCCACACACAGGTATGGCCTGGGGGACAGGTTGGGCAGACAATCTTTGATGGTGGGGGGGGGGGTTCAGCATTGGTTGTTGTGCTTGCCTTCTTTAAGCTTGATCCACTGTTTGAAGATTAAAACCAGAGTGTGCCAGCTTTGGGCCTACACAGGCCAGAAGCCTTTCTTCTGGCTGGCTCTCACAGTTGTGCTTCACAATCTGGAATGGTGTGGCTTGCCTTTCTGTGTCTGGTCCCCTGCTAGCAAGGATTCCCAACAGGCTCCGTCCTGATCAACTGTGCCAGCCTGTGGGCCACACACAGGTATGGCCTGGGGGACAGGTTGGGCAGACAATCTTTGATGGTGGGGGGGGGGGGTTCAGCATTGGTTGTTGTGCTTGCCTTCTTTAAGCTTGATCCACTGTTTGAAGATTAAAACCAGAGTGTGCCAGCTTCGGGCCTACACAGGCCAGAAGCCTTTCTTCTGGCTGGCTCTCACAGTTGTGCTTCACAATCTGGAATGGTGTGGCTTGCCTTTCTGTGTCTGGTCCCCTGCTAGCAAGGATTCCCAACAGGCTCCGTCCTGATCAACTGTGCCAGCCTGTGGGCCACACACAGGTATGGCCTGGGGGACAGGTTGGGCAGACAATCTTTGATGGTGGGGGGGGGGGTTCAGCATTGGTTGTTGTGCTTGCCTTCTTTAAGCTTGATCCACTGTTTGAAGATTAAAACCAGAGTGTGCCAGCTTTGGGCCTACACAGGCCAGAAGCCTTTCTTCTGGCTGGCTCTCACAGTTGTGCTTCACAATCTGGAATGGTGTGGCTTGCCTTTCTGTGTCTGGTCCCCTGCTAGCAAGGATTCCCAACAGGCTCCGTCCTGATCAACTGTGCCAGCCTGTGGGCCACACACAGGTATGGCCTGGGGGACAGGTTGGGCAGACAATCTTTGATGGTGGGGGGGGGGGGGTTCAGCATTGGTTGTTGTGCTTGCCTTCTTTAAGCTTGATCCACTGTTTGAAGATTAAAACCAGAGTGTGCCAGCTTCGGGCCTACACAGGCCAGAAGCCTTTCTTCTGGCTGGCTCTCACAGTTGTGCTTCACAATCTGGAATGGTGTGGCTTGCCTTTCTGTGTCTGGTCCCCTGCTAGCAAGGATTCCCAACAGGCTCCGTCCTGATCAACTGTGCCAGCCTGTGGGCCACACACAGGTATGCTGCTTTGGCCAAGGTAACCCTTTTTGGTTGCTGGCCTGGCACTCACAGTTGTGCTCCACAATCTGGAATGGTGTGGCTTGCGTTTCTGTGTCTGGTCCCCTGCTTGCAAGGATTCCCAACAGGCTCCGTCCTGATCAACTGTGCCAGCCTTCGGCCCACACACAGGCCTGCTGCTCCGGCTTTGGTAACCCTTCCCGTTTGCTGGCCTGGCACTCACTGTTTTGCTTCACATTCAGGTTGTTTATCGTTGGTGGACCTCTTCTGGACTGGACTGCACTTGGTGGACATCGGCCTGCAGATCTCTGCGTGGAGGATCAACATTGCTGGACATCTGCACTGGTGGACTGGTAGGGTTGTTGTTAAATTTGGTTTTTGAGCTTATGTCTGCTGCTGTGCCTACCTGCGAGCATATGCTTTGGCTCTGTCTTTATGGCTTGGGCCGGGGGGGGGGGGCATTTTCTGGTTGGGCAAGAGGATATTGTTTGGGGGTTAGGGGGGCCAGCATTGATCGCAGTGCCTGCTTTCTTTCATGTTTCATTTTTCAAGTTTGAGTGTGGGGTGGGCATGAACTGCTGTTTCACAGGACTAAAAAATGAGTGTGCCAGCTTCTGGCCTGCACAGGCCAGAAGCTCTGCTGGGTGGATGTGTTTTGTTTTGCTGCTGGTTGGCCCTAGCCTTTAAGGGGGGGGGGCTGACTTGGCTTGTGCAACGGGGCCTTGAATTTTGGGGTTGCGTGTGCGGCGTGTGGTGTTGACTCTGCTAACATTTCCAATTTTCTTGACAGCATCGTGGAGGAGAGGAGGACCAGCTGCAAGACCGCCTGAACATCGCTGGACTGCAGGACTGGTGTTAGTGTGAGCGAGTCCGGGTTCACATTTGGGTGGCCTTGGGGGTGGGTTCTTGCTAGCTTGGGAGGGGGGAGGCTCATCTTCAAAACACCACATCCACACCCCACACCGACATACCACAGATACATCGGTCCCGCTAAATAGTGTCTCTTAGGTAGGTAGGCCAGTTGGTAGGTGATCAGTGGATAATTGCCCTCAACATAATTATTAGGGAAACCGAGCCTAGTTTTTTTTAAAAAACTAAATAGGGACTCAGCAGGGAAAGCATTAGTGAGTGAGTGTTAGGTTTGAATTCTATATATATATATATATATATATAAAAATTTGTAATAGCTGTCAATAGGCTTCCCATTAGTGCCCCCATAACTAGGGTTCCACTGCCCATCTCTGGCACACGTGGTGGTGCCAGGCCGGCCCGGGCATACTAGTGTGTGAGTGTTTAAGGCTTTGTCACCTGTTATTGGGGTTTAGGGCCAGCTCAATTCCAGAGGAATTCAGCTGATTGGCAGGCTCAGGTTCCCTGACATAAATAGGGTTGCTTAAAAAGGCACTTGATTGTTCATCTCCAAGTCACAGAGCCACTAGAAACACAGATTTATAGCAGGTTAGTTAGGTCTTGAAAACAAAGTTGACCTTTGTTTTCTAAATCTTTTCTGATTAGTTAGGGTTGAATTTGGGAGGGGAAAGTATGTCAGAGAGGAAAGCAGAGAGGGGACCCGGGGGAAAGGCTAGGGAGAAATCTAGAGGGGAGGAGGGGAGGGGGAGGGGGACTGCTGCGGCAGCCCCTCCATCTGAGCGGAGGAGGCCCTCCCCTGCGCTGCTGCCGTTCACCAGCCTGGCTTCTGGTGACAGGAAGAGGGTTCGCAAGACTCTCTTTCCTGAGGCAGCTGCTGGAGGGCCACCCCCAACCCGGGTGCGTGAGGCAGGGGCTGGCACTGGGCAGGGGCCTGCTGCTGAGGCTCCTCCTCCTCCAGTGGTTGCGAGCCAGCTGCTGGAGGAGGGGCAGCATGTGGTGTCTCCTGGGATGGGCGCGGAGCACATGACTTTCCCTGCGCTCCCGCTCACCCCAGGAACCCAGAGGATGTTGGAGGAACTGCCCGTGAGACCCCCCCTGGGGCGGTCCACCCCAGTTTCCTCTGAGGCCAGCAGCAGGCCTCTCGCGGCTGTGCAGGAGGAGAGGACGCGGGAGGAAGAGGCAGAGACTGTGGTGGAAGAGCCCACATCTCTGCCTCTTCAGCCTCGTCCATCCCCACCTGCCCGGCCGAGAGTGGGACACGGTGTGTCCGGCCAGAGCACCTCACAGGAGGTGCCGCAGGGTGGTCCCGAACGCGCTTCTCCTGGGAAGCGTGGGATGCCCTTTTCCTCCGAAATCTGGAAGCACTTCCAGACAACGGAGGATCCCCGAGCAGCCCTGTGCCTGCATTGTAGGCAGCGCGTCAGCCGTGGCAAAGATGTGTGGCATCTCTCCACGTCTGGGATGAGGTACCATATGAAGAGGCACCACCAGGCGGTGCTTCTTCGGGAGGAGGGTTCGAGTGGCGCCGCACGGCCGCCAGCTAGCCAGAAGGAGGCAGGCTCCTCTGGTGCTCTCCCCCCAAGGGTACCTGCAGGAAAGGGACGCCAAGCCTCTCTCCCGGAGATGCTTGGTATGCAGGGCGCTAGTGTGCCCAGAGAGGGGATCCGGAGGGCGAGCAGGCGCATCACGCGCCACATCGTCAACATGATAGCAGTGGATGGGCAACCGTATTCCGTAGTTGAAGACTTCGGCTTCTCAGGGCTGCTCCAAGATTGCTTTCCCTGGTACGCCGTCCCTGCTCGCACGTCGTTGAGCAGATCGGTGGTGCCCTCGTTTTACAGGGCTGCCAGGGATCATGTGAAGGCACAGCTGTCCCGGGTTGCCGGGAGAACTGTGCACTTCACATCGGACATCTGGACCTGCCCAAGTGTGCAGCAAGCGTACCTCTCGCTTACTGCTCACTGGTGGGAACCCGAGTCGGTTCTGGGTGGGGGCCGGGGGGAGGTGCCTAGCACAGCTAGACAGG
This sequence comes from Eublepharis macularius, assembly GCF_028583425.1. Lineage (NCBI taxonomy): Eukaryota > Metazoa > Chordata > Lepidosauria > Squamata > Eublepharidae > Eublepharis > Eublepharis macularius. Next base: position 116,971,087 of record NC_072795.1, read on the forward strand.
GAAGGATGCGAGACCGCCAGGCCGGCTACTGCAAGGCCTTGCTTCACGCCGAGGTGCTCGACGTGTCCCACACGGCGGAGAACATCGCTGCCACCTTAAGGAGACAGTTGGACGAGTGGATAGGCCAGGGACCCGCCACCGTGGGATGCATGGTGACGGACGGTGGCAAGAACATGAGGGCAGCGGCGCATCTAGTGAGCCGAGAGAGCGTCTACTGTGCCGCTCACAAGCTTCACCTAGTGGTGAGAGATGCGCTGGGGTTGGGCTCCTCGAAGGAACCCGTGGATACCCGGACCCGTGAACTCCAGTTACTTGTCCAGAAATGTCGGAGGCTCACGGGTCACTTCTCGCGCAGCGTGAAGGCCACGCACGAACTGCGCCAGACACAGGTCAGGACAGGTGTGCCAGAGCACGCTCTGATCACTGACGTCAGCACTCGCTGGAACTCCACCTGCGCCATGCTTGAGCGCTTGGTGGAGCAGCAGGCCGCACTCCACGCGTGGCTCTCCGAGCACCGCGGTGCGAGTCAGGTGGGTGAGTTCAACCGGGAGGATTGGCTCACCATCACCCAGACAGTGGAGGTCCTGAAGCCCTTCAAGGACTTCACTGTGGCGGTCTCGTCAGACACGGCGACCCTCGGTCTGGTCATTCCCCTGGTGCACACGCTCCAGAGGAATCTGGCCACCCTTGCAGACCGGGTCGCGCCCCGTGCTGACCTTGTTCCAGCGGTGCGCGCATTAGTGAGAAGGCTGCAGCAGGGCATAGCTGCCAGGCTAACTCCTCTCACTAAGGAAGAGTCATACATGTTGGCGACCATGTGTGACCCGCGCATAAAGGGCACTTTCGCCGAGCGGGACGGGAACCTCACCCAAGCCAGAGACGGGCTCTGCTCTTGGGTGAGGCGCAGGCAGGCCAAGAGGGGACGCCTGTCGACAGGGGGGGACGCAAGAGGGGCCCTGCCGTGCGGGTCCCTCTGACGCCCCCTCTGCGCAGGCCCCCCCCCCGAGGCCACCACCGGAGTGCCGATGGAGATGGAGATGCTCCGGTGGGCCCTCGTCCCCTCTGGGGTCGTGAGGACCGTGAGAGAGGATCCGGCGGAGGCGATGGTCAGGGACTACCTCGCGGAGCCCTGCGAGTCGCTCTCCACCGATCCGCTCAGCTACTGGGCCAGGAAGGAGTCGGTCTGGCCGGACCTCTCCCTCGAGGCGCAGCGGCTGCTCTCATGCCCTCCGACGAGCGTGGAGAGCGAGCGCGTCTTTTCACATGCGGGCGACATTGTCGGCCCACATCGCACTCGCCTTCTCCCATGGAGAGTCGAGCAGTTGACCTTCCTGAAGGTCAACTCTCGCCTCTTCGATTTCTCAGGACTGGACTTCCAGAGTGACTGAGGTGAGCCCAACTTGTGGCCTGCATCCTCTATGAGTCCAATCCTTTGGAATCGCGCTCTCCCCTGTATAAAACCCTGTATATACAGTTAAAACCGGCCAGTAGAGGGAGGGTGGTTAGGAACCAGTGGCAAAGGGAAAACACCCAGCAATTTGAAAGCCCCCCCCCAGGGTATTCAAAACATCTCCCATCACTGAGACATACCCTGTGGGACCAAATTTATTATGAAAAATAATGCCCCAGAAACATGGATTGCTACTGGAGGGAGAAACAGGTTAGATAGGGATTGCTTAGGTGTTTTTATCAGATGAAATCATTGTAAAAAAAATTGTAGAAGAATTGTTGTACTGTTTTTTGAAAGTTGATGTTCTGTTCATGTAAAAAAAAGGAAAAAAAACCCAAAAAAAATGTTGTGATTATGTTTTTTAAAAGTTGATGTTCTGTTCATGTAAAAAAAAGGAAAAAAAAACCCAAAAAAATGTTGTGATTATGTTTTTTAAAAGTTGATGTTCTGTTCATGTAAAAAAAAGGAAAAAAACCCAAAAAAAAATGTTGTGATTATGTTTTTTAAAAGTTGATTGAATGTTCATGTTTAAAAAAAAAAATTTAATGTTAATGTTGGGTTTGCATGGTTGGGGGATGCGGGAAGAGTGGTGGATGGGCACCGGCCAATGATGATCTCTCACAGATGTTCCCAGGTAAATTCTGAGGCTGGTGTGGGGGTGGGGGGAGACCTCTGCAGAACTGCTCCAGAAATACCATTGTCCAGTGCCTTGGAAGTGCCCAGTTCAGCTTTGTGTGTCTGAACTGAAAGCACAGCCACAGGAAATGACATAGGTTCTGCTGGACCCTGTTGCAGTGGTTCCCCCCCATTAAGTCGTTTTATGGAGGGAGAGTTGTATTAGGCTGGTAGTTATTATGATCATCTTCTGTTTCCATGCCCTGTTGTGCCCGCTCACTATGTAACCTGTTGTAATGTTCAAAACTTTACTGTTTGTCCATTTCAAAAAAAAAATTGTGTTTAAGATTCTCTGATGTGTAGTTAATTGTGTTGTGTTGTGCTATGAGGGACAATAAGTGTAATATGTTGTGATTTGTTGACCACTTGTAATTTGAAAATGAGAAAATAAAGGTTTTTTAAACTTAATGATTGTGTGTCTGTGTTCCCTTCTTTGATGGGAGGTTGGTTCCCAGCATAGGGAACAATGGGGCAGGCTGGCCAGCCTGTTCCTGGGGTACTCGGTGTGGGGCAGCTGAGGGTGGTTTTGGTTCTGAGAGGGGCTGAGTGGAGGATTTGGGTCTGTGTGTGGCAGCTGGGGTGGGGGAAATGGGTTTGTGTGGGGCTGTAAGGAGTGGACTATGGGGGATGAGAGCACTGGTCGTCCCTTTTGCCCAAGTAGGCCCCTGCTACTGTCCTGGTGTGGGCTTCCATGCCTCTATCAGTTGCTGGCCCTCCTTTGCCATCTTTTTCAGAAATTTTCCTAGAGCTGCCAAACTCCTGGTTGGGCTTGAGTTCAGGTTAGAGAGAGTAGTTCCCTACAGATAAACTGGCTGCTTCCAAGGGCAATCTCTTTAGAGGGCAAATGCGGACCATGGATTCTGGGGGAGATCCCTACTCAGATTTTCCTTTGCACAAGTCCCACCCCCAAATTGCCAGTAACTTCCAAGGCCAGAGTTTGCCACCCCAGAGAGATCCCGTTCCCACCCTCTTAGCCTTGGCATGAAAGTTGTAGCCCCCATGGAACGCTTCCAGGTTCCTGATTCCAAGCCCAATGACACCAATGTAAGACAATCCAGACCTCCATCAAAAATGGATTTTAAGTAGCAGTGGGATTGGGCTGCATTTCAGTCATTCACATATCTGGTTGTGTTCCCAAACATTTAGCTTATGGTTTTTTAAATCGGCGTATGGCACTTAAGGACACTTTTAAATGGTTCTAAAAACATATTTTTATTATGAAGTATTTAATGTGGCATTGATCAAGGGCAGGCCTTTTGGCCAAATGAGCAGTATCAGTACAGTAAAATTTAGACAAAGCTCATAGGAGGAAAAAGCATTCACACTGTGAAGTGGGAAGAAAGTTTCAATTTACATGTACCATGGACTCCGAAAAAGACATGTCCAGACCAAATCAGGCCTGCTTTCTCCCTTGAAGATATCAATTGATGATAGTGCTTATGTCACATCATGAGAAGACAAGGTTCACTAGAAAAGACAATAATGCTAAGAAAAATTGAAGGCAGTAGGGAAAAGAAGAATACCCTAGATGTGGTAGATTGACTTCGGTTTGCAATACATGGACAAGGTTTTTGGGATACTGTGGAGCTCAATATAATTCTAAAGTACACCACAAGTGATTTGAATGCATAAAACATACAGACACATACACATAAAATGTATATACCCCCTCCCCACCAAATTAAAGGTTTATCTTATGCCCCGGTTTTCTCCCCCATGGGAACCTAGAGTGGTTTACACATTGCTGTTCTCCCTTGATTTGTTTCACCCTCATCACAACCAGGCTAACAATAGACAGCTGCTCCATGCCTCACATTGGAGTGACTCCACCGATGGCCTTCTTAGTTGTATGAGGGGGTGGAGGGGGGGGGGAGGAAGGAAACAACGCACTCCTGCCCACTCTATCTGGGGCCTAGGTTACCAAATTGCTTGGCCTTGGCAAGGAGCCAGTGGTGGGGCGGCACTGGTTCTGGGGCCCCGTCAAGAACATTTGTCCAGGGCCCCAAAATCACCTAGACTGCCTCTGGAAAACACAACACAATTGTTTACTTAGGCTGAGCCAAGAACATCCATCAAGCCTACAAGGCACAGAATCAGAGTCTGCCAGATTCTAGACCAACTCTCTAGCCATTGCACTACAGTGGATATCTAAAAATTGTTCATACCCCCACCAGCAACTTGAACATTTTTCTCCAAAAGGCACACAACTTGGCTGGGTCTCAAAAAGGACTATGATGCATGGGCCTGTCAATGCATACTGGTACTAAGGCTCTGGCCGGGGGGAGGGGGGCATTGTGCCAATGCCACCCTGGCTTTGGAAGGGGACAGTAAAATAGAAGAAATAATCTAGCTTCAGTGCCTCCCCCCCTTCTCTCTCTCTCTCTCTCTCTCTATAATGTGAGTGAAAACATTACTATACCATCACTGAAGCCTACAGGATACTTAGGGTCTGTTCACACACGCATGATCATTTAATGGCAATGCTCTGGCATGATGATGTCTGTTCTAGGAAGTGATGTGATCATCACACAAGGCTGGGGAGCACGCACAATTCACAGCAGGCAGATTTGGGCCAAAAGGGATCCTGCTTTGGCCTGCAGGGCCCAAATCAGCCCACTGCAAAGCACAGGCATACTCTCAGGGCAGCCAGATGACATCAGTGACATCACGGCAGCAGCCCCTGGAGCGTACCTTGAAGGCTCATTCACTGACTTTCCCCCTTCGGGGTGATAGGTGAGAGTGGGGGATCCCCCACCAAGGGGAAACGGATCCCTAATTGTGTCTGAGGTTGTGGAAATCAAATGGGTCATTACCTCCATATTGCTTCTGTCTTTGAGGGACTTACATGCACATTATATTTAACTCCAGATTTCTTGATTGTCAAGGAATGCATGTGGTGGGGGGTGGGGGGAAGGGTGGGAGAAGGGCACCTGAGGGTGAGGGTGGCATTTGGCATGCAAAATGCCACCCCTGGCAAGACAAGCCTCTCCCAGCTGTCAGTGGTAGAGATGAGAGCAGAGCACCCACTTGGGGAGGCCATGAAATGGCCCCCCCAAGTGGGAGCAGGCTGAGCCTTGGTGGGGGGATGGGAGGAAGGGTGGGAGAAGGGCCCCAGAGGGTTGGGGGGGGATTTTGTTGCTGTGGTTCCCCCCCATTAAGTCATGTTATGGAGGGAGAGTTGTATTAGGCTGGTAGTTATTATGATCATCTTCTGTTTCCATGCCCTGTTGTGCCCGCTCACTATGTGACCTGTTGTAATGTTCAAAACTTTACTGTTTGTCCATTTCAAAAAAAAAATTGTGTTTAAGATTCTCTGATGTGTAGTTAATTGTGTTGTGTTGTGCTATGAGGGACAATAAGTGTAATATGTTGTGATTTGTTGACCACTTGTAATTTGAAAATGAGAAAATAAAGGTTTTTTAAACTTAATGATTGTGTGTCTGTGTTCCCTTCTTTGATGGGAGGTTGGTTCCCAGCATAGGGAACAATGGGGCAGGCTGGCCAGCCTTCTCTGCGGGTGGTGGGGGGGTCAGGGGGGTGGTTGTCTGTGTGCCAGGGCAGGTGCTCTTTCCCAGGGACGATTTGGCACTGCCACCATTGTGGCACCCCTTGTCTGTGCAGAACTGCCCTGGGAAAGAGAGTTTAGGGGTTCCCAAAAGGGGAGGGCAGGCCAGCCTGTTCCTGGGGTTATGGGTGTAGGGCAGGTGGGGGTTGATTTGGGTCTGTGAGGGGCTACTGGGGGGATTTGGGTCTGTGTGTGGCAGCTGGGGGGGAATTGGGTTTGTGTGGGGCTGTGAAGGGTGGACTTTAGGGGCTGAGAGCACCTACTTGGGGAGGCCATGAAATGGCCCCCCCAAGTGGGAGCAGGCTGAGCCTTGGTGGGGGGTGGGAGGAGGGGTGGGAGAAGGGCCCCAGAGGGTTGGGGGGCATTTTGCATGCAAAATGCCACCCCTGGCAACACAAGCCTCCCCCAGCTGTCAGTGGTAGAGATTAGAGCACCTACTTGGGGAGGCCATGAAATGGCCCCCCCAAGTGGGAGCAGGCTGAGCCTTGGTGGGGGGTGGGAGGAGGGGTGGGAGAAGGGCCCCTGAGGGCTGGGGGGCATTTTGCATGCAAAATGCCACCCCTGGCAAAGGAAGCCTGCTTCTTCATTTTTTCCCCATAGGAAATAATGAAGAAGATGCTCCTTTATGGGAGGATGGGGGGACCTGCTTTGGGGGGCCATAACATGGCCCCCCAAAGTCCAATCTGTCTGAAACTTGGGTGGGTGTTAGAGAAGGGTTAGAGGAAGGTCCCCACCAATTTTGGGCTTATTTGGTGGGAAAATGCCTCCTCCAGGCGTCCTGAAAGACGGAGGCATTTTCCCAGCAAAAAAACCCGAAAGAATCCCGAAAGAATGCCGAAATAATGCCGAATCCCGAATCCCGAAAGAGATTCTTGTTTCGGCTTTCGGCTAATGCCGGTAGAGAATCTTGTTTCGGGTAATCCCGAAACAAGAAAGCCGAAAGTTTTTTCCTTGCACACCCCTAGTCACCACTCACTTCATCAGATGCATGTACACCCATTAGATCAAGGGTTCTCCAAACATTTTTAGCCTGCAGGCACCTTTGGAATTCTGACACATGGTGGTGGGCACAACCACAATGACTGCCACAGAAGACAGATCCAACACACAAAATATCAGGAAGTACAGTTGCCAGATCACTGCTGGCAACTGGCAGGAGTTGGGGGAGTGCAGGGATCATTGATTGGGGCCACAAACACTTGCTGATTTCCCAGGCTTGCTTCCTCCTGCAACAGTTCATGTCTCCTTCCACTGATCAGCTGACAATAGGTAGGTAGAAAAAGGGGAAGAAAGATCTGGACCCTGTGGTCAGCTGGGCACAATTTTCATACCTCCCCTGTTACCCAAATGTGAGGAGGTGTGTCCTTGTGAGTTGGGAGAATTAGCATGCAAGGAGAGGCTGTGAGAGGAGAGAAACTGAGAGTCGAAAAACACAATACTTGAGCAGAGCTCATATAGGGCTCCCATTTATTTTTTTACAGTTCTTTAAGTTTGGTATATATTTAGATACCAACAGTCTATAGGGTGTATCTCTTAGGCTACAGGGAACCGTTTAGCATAATTTAGACCATAGTTTATTTATCAGTATGTAAAATATTCATTATTTAACCAATCTAGGTATTAATATCATTGAAAAAGAGGGGGATTAGGGTTAAGTGTGGGAGGGGGGAATGAAGGAAGGAATTATTTTAGTTAATAAGAGTTCTAATAAAAGCTACATATCAATATTTTTCTTTTAAGAAGGAATAGAATTAAGAGAGGGAGGGGGGAAGGGAAGGAGGGAGTAGTTAAGCAGGTTAATAAGTGTTTGAATAATGGTGACAAATGATTGTTTTCTTTTTTATATATCATTTTCGGTAACCAATCTACTGAAGAAGATCTGGCACTATGACAATCTTTATTTAATCACCTTTATAAAAGAATCTATTTTTAGATATTATCTTTACCAATATACTGGGTATCATCAATATAGAAATAGAGCCTTATATCATTATAAAGATTTTTCAATAATAATTTCAGGCCTTTGGATAATACTTAAGAAAAAAATTTACTCATTTATTTAACTATTTTTTATAGGTAGTAAATATTGGAAAGATGTCATAGGCCATCTGTAATAGAATACTTATTTGATATCATTGTATAATATCTACCTTTATTACATTTGTAACTGTTCATTAAGCATAATTTAATTAAAAAATATTTTTAAAAAATGGGGTATCAAAAGTGATCATACACAAACTTATACCACATACATACATACTGAGTTTCCTAGAAAAAGCAGAGAGGAGGTTGGATAGAGTTTCAGTGTTTCAGAAGGGGGAGTGGCTTGAGTGTCCAGTGCTTCACAGCAAGAAGAGATAGAGGAGCTCAGACATGCAGTCTGCGGGTGCTTGGGTAGGTCCAGAATACACACTGAACAGGCCAGCAGGTAGTCCAGTTATACTGTGGAACACAACCTAGGGCAGGATTGCATCTTCTGCCCCAAAGCAATGACTTAATGGCTGTCCCCGGGGTGACAGCACTGATAAAGCTTTGATTAAGCTTTCCGGGGTAAAACTAAAGTTATCAGTGATGATTGATGATCCATGGTGGCTGGATGGGAGCATCTATCAGAACCCTAAATAGCCTGGAATGGGAGAGCGAATAAGGAGAACATTGACTGGGTGCGTTGAGGGGATTGATTCAGGAACTCCTGGAAGATCTTATTGTCTTAGGATTTTTTAACATCTCCAGTTCCGTGGAGGGGCCTCTCCTTGTAACTTCTCCCCTCTCCCTTCCTCATGTTCAGGAAGACTATTTTTCCCCAACTATTTTATGCATTTGCTGGTGGCTTTTACAGTATTTTTATGCCTTTTGAAATGTTACATGTCATTTTTCTCCCACTAACACAAAAGGTGTCAGTCTTAATATCTATATTTCTGTTGACTTTCATTAAGAGTTGGAGTTACGAATGACTTGTCCTGAGTGTAGAGAAACTACAGATGAAACTTGAACTTCTGAATCGATCTAGAGTTCACAAATTTTAGTAATGTCTCTAAAAAAAGTCTCCTACAGATTGACTGGCAAAGTGCAAATCACAGTGTATCACCACAAGCAAACAGCAGCCAAGAAAAATTTCCAACACTTAAACCAGGTGGTTCCAAAAAAAAGTCAACAAATCAAGCCAAGAATACACGAAGTGTGAACAAAATCATGTTGAAGATTAGCACATTCCCTTCACTATCACTGAACTGTCTCTCAATGATGAAAAGACATTGCCACCCTTTAACTGCTCTCTAGTAATTTTCAATCTACCCTGAGTGGTTCCCAGAAAAATTCAGAACCTTCATTTCTTCAAAAACTTTCTATGAGCTTTGTGATGGCAGTTAACTTCCTTTAAATGTTGCCACAATCTTTATAATCTTTGGGGTGAATTTATACAACATTCTGTAATGCCACACAGCAATCTGAAATCACACCTGACAAATCAGGTCAGAGAAACTGAATTTTAAACTATGTTCTCCTTGTGCATGACTAACAACACCCTCTTAGGATTTTGCTTTGCAGATGACAGTAATTGCAACTCTGTCCATTTTTAGCCACTTCTCTCCCGAATTGGAAAATAATTACAACTCATTGATTAGCTATCCTAACTAAATAAAAAAGTAGCAGGTAATCTACTGTGAGCTGATTCCCTATTTAAAGTGTCTAATTAAGTTGGCATGGTAAATTATTAAACTAGTTGTCCATGGATTATTTGAATGACACTATAAAAGTAATAGTTGCTAATCTTCCTCCCATAAATTCAATGTATTGAGCAGAAATTTAGAGAAAGTGAAGTGTGCCTTGAAATCCATATGTGTAGTGAGGCTGGCAGAATGAGATGGTAGAATGGACTGTATCACTTCTGATTCTGAGAGATAAGATTTTTAAAATGTCTTCCTACATTAAAGTTCCCTTTGATCCAAACATTTACAAACCAAAGAGGAAGGTTCTAGTCCAACGTCTTACATAGAGATGGGCATGAACCAAAATACAAACCAAAATTAAGCATGAACCAGTCCAGTTCGTGGTTCGCGAACCAGTTTGTCAGATCCCATTTCTGGCGAACTGCCACAAACTTTTAGGCTGGTTCATTTGGTTTATTTTTTAGTTCATCACTGCAGACAGCCTGGTGCCAATCAATCAGTTTCCTAGGCAACAAGGGATGGACTTCCTGCAGACCTTCTGCTGACCCAGAAGTGAACTTCTGCTGGCCTGGAAGTGACCTTTTGCTGACCCGGAAGTGCCAGTTTTCTGACCTGGATGTGATGTTTTCACGAACCAAACAAACCGGTTTGCGAACCAGGGGCAGGTTCATGAAAGTTCGTGGTTCGTGAAATTTGATGAACAACGGACCACATGGTTCGGTTTTTCCCCGGTTGCTCACTAGGCCACTCATCCAGGCGACCAGTCAGAAAAGAGGCTGTAAACTGCTGCATAGGAGCTGCAAACAATGGCTTTGGCATCCCCAGGGACCCTGACCCTTTTGTCTTTTCCTCCCTCTTCCCTACTGGGCACAATAGGACATATCTGCTTTCAGTGGGAAGGCCATTTTCTTCCAGCTGTGGCCTGTGACACAGGTTGGACACTTGTCAGCTTCTTTCAAGTTTTGATGGGAAATGTAGGTGTCCTGGTCTTACAGCTTGGCTCTCCATTTAACTGAAGTTTACAGACCCCCTCACACACACACACACACACACACACACAGAGCGGAGGGGAGGGGAGGGGAGGGGAGGGGAAGGGGGGCACCTGGTGAGAGCCCAATGCCTGCACTCCCCTCCCAACTGCATGTCCTCTCTCCCATAGACTGCTGCTCTGTAAACTTCAATTAAATGGACAGCCAAGCTGCAAGACCAAAATGCCTACATTTCCCATCAAAACTTGAGGGAAGCTGACAAGTGTCCAACCTGTGTCAGGCGTCACTTGTAGCTTGGCTCTGAGAGGGTATTGGAACCCAGATCTCCCCATCTTAACCTGATTCTCTAAGCACTGCATAACACCAGCTCTCTCACTTTTCTTTATTTATATTGAATTGTGTGCTATAAAGCCAGAGCCCATTTGGAGTTGTAGAAATATTTTCTAAAATAATTACTTAAGGTTTCTAAAGGAGCCCTTCATCTGTGCTTTGAAGCACTCTTGCATTAGTCCTACAGATCCAACCAAGAGAAAATGGAAAGAAAGACGATGAGACAAAAATCCATGTTATCAAGAGAATTGAATAGATACGTCCATGGACCTCTGAGCACATAGCTAGAACCTAGAGAGAGAAAGATAGATAGATAGATAGATAGATAGATAGATAGATAGATAGATAGATAGATAGATAGATAGATAGATAGATAGATAGATAGATAGCGTCACAGCCATTCAAATACTCCCTAAGCAACCAATCATTTACTGCAAGCTTCAGTGAAAACGGAATAAACAAATCACAATGAAAAAATACTGAAATGCCTCCTCTGGATAGGAAATAAGTACAGTGTGAGATTTTTTCTGTGTTTTGGCATGAAAATTATCTTCGTAAAATCAGGATGAATGGTCCGTTTCTGTCTGGAATTAGGCTATATACAGTGGTTGGGATCTAAAGAAACCATCTTATAAACTCTGCCTGTGCACAGGATTTGCCCATTACATACCCCAGATGTAGATACCAACTCTACACTGGACCTTGCACTGGAAGGTCTTCAGAAATTGCTTTCAGTGAATGAGGGGGTGGGAGTGCTGTGAAGGAGGGCAAAAGCATTGCATGAGAGGAAGCCACCACACCATTTTGTAGATCCCCCCTCAATACCATCTCATTTGTATTCATTACTCAATCATTCCAGTAGTGTTCCTAGGAAGTTCTTCCTTTTAGCATCTAGAATGAGTAAAAAAATTATGGAAACCACAAACAGTCTGAAGTTTTAATTCCAAATGGTTAAATAGGGAGAAACATGGTCTGGTAACACACATGCAAAGCCCCATCTATTACTCTAAATGGATTGTTTTACACGTAGATTCTTAACATTATTAAATCCACCATTTCATTTTTAAAAAATGTCTCAGCAGCCTCACAGTCCTAAATATGTTTATTGAAAAGGAAGTCCCTTTAAAATAGTCAGTATGCACAAAAGTGATTCACAACATGGTGCCCACACAAGCACCACAGTGCCCACCAATGTATTTTCTGGTGGCCCAGTTCCTTCTTCCTCAACACATCTGTTCCCCAAACTTGGCTTTCCTCCACCTCACTGGAATAGGAGGGGCTTCAGAAAACCCCCAAAGGGATAATCTTTTGGTCTACAAGGAGTGCCTATTCAGAAACAGCTACTCCATCATAAGAGGAGCACTTTAAAACCCTTCACGGTCTGGGACTCTCAGATCTTTGAATCCACCTCTCCTATTATGAACCCCACTCCTGCTGCATTCATCTTTGCAGGGCTTGCTGGCGGTTCCTGGTCCTGCGGTGGCATGACTTTCTTCCACTAAGAAGAGGGCCTTTTCAATTGTGGTGCCCTTCCTTTGGAATGCACTGTTGGAAGGCACTCTTGCTCAGCGGCACCTGCTGATAGTTCAAAAATTCTGCAAGACAGAACTATTCCAGTGTGCTTTTGGTATCTATTGTGCTACTGTAAGGCAGAGCAAATTGCTGTGAATTTTATCTATCTGCAATTTCATGTTATTCGCGGGGTTTTATAGACTGGGGTAAGGACTGGAGTGTTTTTTAATTATTTGTATTAGATTGTTGTTTTATTCATTATATTTTAGTATTGGTCTTAAACTGTGGTAATTGTTGTTAACAGGTTCAAGATCTTAAATGAAGAGGAGCATTCATTCATTCAATTTTTATTGAATGAACGGCCCCATGAATAGTGAAAGCTGACTTCGCGTGAGCCTTTGCCTGATCTGATATCCCTTAGAAAGATCAAAAGGTAATGATGAACTTTGCTCCTCCCATGGTATCTAGCAGTTCATCCAAACTGAGGCATAGCATATACATTGCTCGGAACTTCTGACCAGTCTGTGATTGGCCCCATGGCAACTATTTTGAAATAAGCTGCACCCTGTAGATGGCTACCAGTTTGTGGTAATGCCTTCTGTTTGTTTTCAAAATCCAAACATGCTCGTAGGCTCAGCAAAGTTGGAAACCCCTGCTATAAATTAATCTGCTCCATCTTTCAATAGAATTCAATTTATGCTAGGATCCTTGGGTCAGTAACTGAACTCAAAGAAAGGGCTAAAAATGACCAACTATAAGAGAAGCCCCTTGAAGAGAAGCATACAGTGAATTGAACCCGAGGAGAGGACTTAGGCTTGGTCTCAGAGTGGCCAAAAATCTGTGTTAGTGTCAGATAGGCCTTCAGCATATCTGCCATGTATCAAGTGTATTGTGACGTAGAATTGTGCTGTGCCTCTGAAGCCATGCAGAGTAGAACCAGAATTCTGTTGCTTTGTTTCTAACTACTTATCTTCCATACAAGGTGTTTTGGTTATGAGTTCCTGCCGAAGCCTGAGAATCTGACCTTGGACTTAACACAGAGACTGAGCTGAGCTCTTTTTTCACCCCCACCCCTCTTCCCAGGCCAAATCTTATAAAGGCCTCTCCTTCCCACTGTGTGTGTGTGTGTGTGTGTGTGTGTGTGTGTAGACACTGGCCTATAATTGATCCTGCTTTATACCTTTAGGCATTCCAGTCAATTTCCATTGTTACAGCTTCTTGATACTGGTATCTTTCGTTAAATAAAAACATCTTTAACTCATATATGGGAGTGATGCAGTGAAGTGTTTGAGGAAGTACCTGGCAAGACCTGACCAGGGTCCCGAATCTTGCTACCTGCACCATGGTGGACAAAGCGAATAAAGGAACTCATGAGAAACCTGAAGGACTACCAACAAGCCCCACAAAGCCACGTGGACTCGGTGCCGATGCACTGACAGGGCTTCGAGCGTGCCGCGAGCATGGGAACAGCTATATGAAGTGGTTGATGGCAACCCCTAGGGAGTTAGCTTCAGCATTGAGACTCACAGGCCAGGTCATTACGGGAAGTCCGGTATGAGAGGTCTGTCCCACTAACTTGCCTGTAAGTCTTTGTCTGAATCTGTCATTTTGTTCCTATTGGTCCTCTGATGTGGCCTACTGTCATGCTGGCTGTTGCTTTCCCTGACTGGGTTATACTTTCAAACCTTGTGATAGCCAGAAAGCCATCACAAAGCAAGCCTGTGAGGCCTGGCCATTCCCTTGGCTGTGAGGGCTCACTGCCCAGTTCCCTTTGGGAATGGGAGGAAATAAGAATGATGTGCTCAGTGCCACAGCTACTTTATGTTCTCCCCCGCCCACCCAGTCTTGTTTGTCATGTTTACTTTCCAGCCAGGCAGCTGGTGCTGTAGAGCCACACTACTTCACATCTGTGGGGCAACTGCCTCACACGTAAATGAAATATTACTCTGTAATGGGCCAGGCCCATCAACGTCTTACATCACTCTTAAGCCTGCCTTGTTACTTTGAGCCTTTTGTCACCACAATGGGTAAGATGCTTGACAGGCGGGAAGTCATAGCATTAAAGGCTTAACTAATACTGCTGCCTACAGAAAAATTGTCCTGTCCCTTTAATAGAGGCTTGATAGGATGTTATTTACCATGCCATAAAACACATTGCTGCCCATTACCACACATTAAGCCTCTATTAAAGGGACAGGCCATTTTTTTTAACCACGCCTGTTGGCAGCCCTAAATACAAATAAACCTGGTATTCTGTATTCCCTAAGGAGGTGAAGTTAGTATACACATCCTTCCCCATGTTATCCTTACAATGACCCTGTGAGGCAGGTTAAGTTGAGAGTGAAGAAGACTGGTTCAAGGCCAGCCAGTCACCTTCAGAGCCCTGGTCACAATGGAATATCGTATTTCTCTATATTGCAATAGAACAAATTAACATATGCCAAAGATATATGAAAAAATATAAAGACTGATGTTGATGATGATACTGTATAGATTCAGGTAGAGCAAAAGGATGAATGCATGACAGTTTCTGAATATAATCTGCATGAGCTGTCATAGCATAACTGGAGAAACCATCTCCCTAAAGATGCATATATACAAAAAGTATAATTTTGTACACTCCATGAAGCAAACGGCTGAGTAATTTAGTTCTGCCCACTGGTACTACAGAATTCTCATCAGAGCCATTGGTCAGCATGCTTGTTTGGATTTAACTGGTCCAATGTAGAATAGAACAGATTTTCCAAGGACAAGCATTCTTCATGGAACAATATTTTCAGTTACGTTCAAGTCGAGGAGAAATATCGAAAGGGAATCATCCGGTGGGGAGAATCATTTGATTCCCTACAGGACATCTGTTTCTACAGATATTGATTAGGGAATATGGTTAACTGTTACCGAAAGGAAGGTCACCCTCTTGAAACTTGCTTTGAGTGACCATTACAAAGAGACAGTGTTAGTTGCTAAGAAAAAAAATGTTCTTCTCTAAAAGTCAAATCAGAGTCATAAAACATTTGATTTCTTCAAGGAAAATTTTAACAACAGTCAAAGTCTTCCATAACAACAACAACAACAACATTCAATTTATATACCGCCCTTCAGGACAACTTAATGCCCACTCAGAGCGGTTTACAATGTATGTCATTATTATCCCCACAACAAAACACCCTGTGTGGTGGGTGGGGCTGAGAGAGCTCCAGAGAGCTTTGACTAGCCCAAGGTCACCCCGCTGGCTTCAAGTGGAGGAGTGGGGAATCAAACCCGGCTCTCCAGATTAGAGTCCCGCGCTCTTAACCACTACACCAAACTGGCTCTCATATGTGGACTACAATCTCCTTTATGGTTGTGTGCTTCAAAAATCTTTCCAAACTTTTACAAGTTATCAGATGCTCCATTTCCAGATTTAAAACATAACTATACCTTTCTACGCTCCTGTTGAAGTCTAGGGATAAGGAATTAAAAGTCTGAATTTCTCTAACAATTCAAAATGGCATCCAACACTACAGTAAAAGCCAGGGAGGGGAGGCCTGGGGAGAGGAGCCACAGCCAGGACAGGAAGACATGGAGCCAGAGTCAGCATTGGGGGGGGGTAAGAATCAAAGCAGAGAGTAGAAGAGAGAAATAGTAGAGCCAGAGCTAGGTGGGGGGAGCAGGGACTGGTGCAGCAATGTTCTTCCTCCTTCCCCCTGAATCCTTATGTGCCCAGTCACATACATGAGGTCAGTAATCCTTACAACAATCCCGTAGGTCACACCGTAGAAGAGAAATGAAGCAAAGATATAATCTCCTAATGAGTTTTCATTTTCAGCTTCAGAATGGCTTCTTCCCCAGCTCACTGTGCACCATTGTTACATTATTTACCAGTCATCATATCACAGCTGGTTGCAGTGAAAGCAAAACTATTAGTTCTAGTGACAGCTGATTTCCTAAAAGGATGAGCTTGCATTTACTGCACTGCTATTTTACTGCACCCTGGATGCACTTAGCTACAAAAGAATGGAACAGTAGTCTGGTAACTGAGTTACTTTTAGGTCGGTACTTCAAAAAACCAAAGGAGCAATGCATTTGTTTATGTGGTAGATCAGTAGAGGACCTTCTTCACTATGTCCTGGCTTGTCCCTTGTATATGGAACCAAGAAATAAATTCCTGTCCAAGACCCTAAATAACACGCATTTCCTCTCTGACTCCAACAAATTAGTATTCATATTATCTGACATAGATGCTGCCGTATCCTATAAAGTGGCTCTTTTTGCCTTGGCCGTTAGAAAGATAAGAGCAAGTGCAGTTTCTAAGACAGCATCTCATCGGTCTGAACAGTAACTCCAGGTCTTATGTTTTACTTGTGTTTTGCTTTCTTGTGTTCTGAATAATTTTAATGTCTGGTGTTTCAGAACTGCCATATACAATAAATTTATCTACTACTACTACTACTACAACAAAAGAATGGACACAGGCTGTTATAACCCCAGAGAAGATATATGCACACCCCACATTTGTGCAAGACCCCACATTTCCACTCTACTTGGCTATATATTCTTTGGACCTACTGTTGCACAAAAGTGCCTCCCCTTTGCCCCTCCAATTCGCTGAGCAAAGAGAAAAGACAGACAAGGGCTGAGGGGGAAAAAAGTATATTTGCAAATATAGGGCACAGGCTTCAAAATGAGCTCAGAATGTACCCCCAGAACAAAGGAGCACATGCTACTTTTAAGGGCTTGTGACATCATTTTGGAGAAACGAAAGTCACACTCAAAATAAGGCACCTGATCTCTTTTACACCTTTACATTGGACTATTGTCCACCTTTCAGTCTCGTGACAACATCATTTGCCATCCTTTCTTGGTCTCCATAGCAGCATCTTCCTTCATTCCACAACTGGTTACTTTTCTACACAAACTCTCTTCTCCAAAAGGGGGAAGGGGGTGGAACTTATAATTCTCCCTTTGTTTCTAGCTTTGCCCTGTTCATATACTGGCAGGAATGTCCAGTTATCTATCTTCAAGGATAGACATTCTCTCTTTCCATGTACAGCTAGGGAGAAGAAGGGGGGGTGGTGGCTAAAAAGCAGAGACCAGTTACTTTAAAACGTAAAGAATCCATCTTATGCTTCTTGCTAGCTTAATATTATGGCTATATGATTAATCCATAGTCTTTACTAATATAAATTTGCTAATACCACACTACTACCACCAAACAGATTTTCAGGCTTCTCTTTCACCTGCAGTTTAGCACTGGTGAGCCTCTGAGCATGTGCAGATTGCCAAAAATAAATGATCGACTAGACACATAGGGAAGAAATTTGACGCAGCCTTCTTAAACAAACATCTTTATTATACTATCCTAACTATGTTGCAGAGTACAGAAATGCTAGGAACGGAATGTCATGGCTAAAAGGCTAAACAGAAGCAAAGAAAGAAAATAAAACTTTCTATATAGTCTAACCTAAAGTTTACTCTGATGTTACCTTGACATTCTGAAACAATGCTGAAGGGATGGATAGTCCATTCCCCAAAGCAGAGGAGATAGAGGCAAATGCCCCCCCCCATTCCTGGTCCAGGACGAACACACAGACTAAGAAGCTATAGGTTTGTTTTAACTCATTCTGTGATGGATGGATTACCCCATTCCTGTAATTTGGGAGAGCAAGCCTTTATGGATCCCATGGCATCTCTCTCTAACCATTTGGGGTTACACATATGGCATGCCACCAGAGACTTTGTGGCCCATCAAAAGTCATGCAAACAATAATCCTTCTAGCCCAGTTCGACAGTTCAGCCAAATGATGAGAGCTCATCTCCACTCCCTGGCAATGTGAGATCTTTATTGTCCTCTCTTCCTGAGCAGGATAGCCTTCTCAGGTTTTGATGAGCTGCGGGACAGGGGGTTCAATATCTCTCCTACACAACACAGGGAAAGCAATTTGCTGAGATGCCCCAGATCTCTGGGTTGCATAGGTGTAGGTAGCATCGCTGAACAGTAGTGGACACAGGCACGTAGATGATAAGTGGATAATAGAATGGTCATTAGTTTTCTCTGGAGAGAATGGATAAATTGGAACAATTAAATCTAAAAACAACAGAGGTAAAGTTTTTACATATAGTCCACCATTCTTTCATCATGGTACATAGGTGGGTTCACCCTCTCTGAAGGTCTCTAAGTAGAGGTGGGACAGCCTTCTGTTGGGAATGCTCTAGCTTTGGATTTCCTGTATTGAACAGGGGTTGGGGCTGGTTGGCCTGTAGCACCCTTCTAACTCTAGGACTCTAACAGTGAAATCCTAAACAGAATTACTCCAGTCTGCCCATTGATTTCAGTAGGCTTAGACTTGAGTAGCTCTGCTTAGGATTTCACTGTAAGACTGCATCTGCTCTTCATTAGATATTGTGCTATCAGTACACCTACAGCAATCATTCACCTTCTGGACTGTCATTCACACAGGGAAATCCAGTTGTGAGTTACTACTACAGCACAACACACAATGAAGTGGGAAGGCAGCCTAAGAAATTATAATTCCAAGGTGAAGTCCCATCTAAGCACTGAGCAGACCTAGTCCTGCTGAGTTTTAGCAAGATTGCCATACATGCCTTATGGCCACTCCACATGGAAACATGTTGATCTACAATTGCTCTAAGAAGCACCCGTCAAGTCCATTTGAAGAACTTATGTTATTGCCAGAATTGCTTGACTGGCACCAGCCAACAGATTGAATATAGTTAATATTATGTCTAATTGTTCTAGATATGTACATGATAAGGTCAGCTGAAGCCACACAAAACCTAGATGAGATTTTTTTTCTCCCCTCAACTTACTTATTTGTTCTTCAGGCAGGGTCAGGCTCTAAAGCTGCAACACTCAATTTAACAGTAACAATAGATTTGGACAATGACCTTTGAATCCAATCTTCAGCTTCTCCTTTACCTACTGAGTTTTGATTTGGTATTTTTTTTTATTAAACTTCCACTGACAAAGTTACCCTCAGGTTTCTTCTTCAGTGATAAAGGCAAGGGAAAGGCTGAAATAACTAACAATCCTGCAGGCAGTACATTATTTCCTCTAGTAAACTGTATCAATCTTTTCTTAAAAAGCATCCTGACGAGATCTTCAATCCATTATGAATCAAGACATAAAGGCCTTTTATAACCTCAAAAACTAACCTTCATATAATTGACAGGGTATTCATTCATTCATTCATTCAAAGCTTTGACTTGTGACTGGGGTAATAAACAGCAGGGGCAGGGGAGGGAAGACCTTTCTCCAAACCAGAGGAAAACCCATGTTTGCACAAAATCCCCAAAGTAAACAAAAAAGTAGGGTCTCACTACACAAGATAAAATACACTTGAATTATATGGGTAATTCAAGTGTATTTTGTAATTCGAGTGTAATTCAAGTGTATTTTGTCTCGTGTGGTTTGAAAGTAAATGAGATTTCCCCTCCCCAGTGTGTCATCTTGAGCTCTCCTTTTGGCACCATTGTTGAGGCAGTCCTAGCAGGCGTGCTTTCAGAACTCCTCCAAATGGGTGAGAAATTGTTTTAATTAATGAATTAATTAAATTTTTAATTCAGCAGCAGATCATGCCATTTGAACACATAACACTTCGTGCCAGCATTATCATGTACGAGTCTGGAACTTAACTTTCCTGATGGAGAAGGAATTTGCAATTAAGATAACTATGTTGGATCAAGAATATAACATGTCTTAAATCTCAAATAGTGACAAGTAGGGATGTGCATTTCGGCTTTCTGAAAGCCGAAAGAAAGCCGAAACAAAAGTGTTTCGGCTTCTTTCAGGTTAGCCGAAACGTTTCAGGCTAAGCCGAAACGTTTCGGCTAGCCGAAAGAAAAAAAGCCGAAACGTTTCGGCTTTAGGCTTTTTCAATGGGAAAATGCCTCCGGCGTCTTCCCGGACGTCTGGGGGAGGCATTTTCCCACCGAATCAGCCCAAAATTGGTGGGAACCTTCCTCTAACCCCTCTCTACAAACCCCCCAAGTTTCAGACCGATTGGACTTTGGGGGGCCATGTTATGGCCCCCCAAAGCAGGTCCCCCTATCCTCCCATAAGAAAGCGAAGGAGCAGCATATTGTTAGCATGCTGCTGCTCATCTTCATTATTTCCTATGGGGAAAAATGAAGAAGCAGGCTTTCTTTGCCAGGGGTGGCATTTTGCATGCAAAATGCCCCCTCACCCTCAGAGGCCCTTCTCCCACCCCTCCTCCCACCCCTCACCAAGGCTCAGCCTGCTCCCACTTGGGGGGGCCATTTCATGGCCTCCCCAAGTAGGTGCTCTAATCTCATTCTCTACCACTGACAGCTGGGGGAGGCTTGTCTTGCCAGGGGTGGCATTTTGCATGCAAAATGCCCCCCAGCCCTCTGGGGCCCTTCTCCCACCCTTCCTCCCACCCCCCACCAAGGCTTAGACTGCTCCCACTTGGGGGGGCCATTTCATGGCCTCCCCAAGTAGGTCCTCTCAGCCCCCAAAGTCCACCCCCTACAGCCCCACACAAACCCAATTCCCCCCCAGCTGCCACACACAGACCCAAATCCCCACATTAGCCCCTCACAGACCCAAATCCACCCCCACCTGCCCCACACCCATAACCCCAGGAACAGGTTGGCAAAGGCCAGCCCTCTCCCTTTGTTCCCTATGCTGGGAACTTCTAAACTCTCTTTCCCTGGGCAATTCTGCACAGCCCAGGGGTGCCACAATGGTGGGCACACTTCTGAGTGCCAGCTGGTCCCTGTGAAAGAGCACCTGAACCACAGACACCCTCCCTCAAATTCCCCCACAACCTACAGTGATGGCTGGCCAGCCAGCCCCATTGTTCCCTATGATGGGAACCAACTGCACAACAAAGAATAAAACAAGAACAACACAAAATAAAGTTTTTAAAAAATTATTTTCTCCCTTCCAAAGTACAAGTAGGCAAAGCATAATGACACATTACACCAGCAGTCCCCCACACAGAAAAATAACACAACTCATTTAACATCAGAGAATCACAAAGCACGATTCCTGTCAAAAACACTTTATTTCTTGAACAGCTTTAGGTTACACAGCAGGGGGGAACACCAAAGGGCATGGCAGCACTATCTTACACAAAAATAACACAACTCACTTAACATCAGAGAATCACAAAAGCACAATTCCTGGCAAAAACACTTTATTTCTTGAACAGCTTTAGGTTACACAGCAGGGGGGAACACCAAAGGGCATGGAAGCACTATCTTACACAAAAATAACACAACTCACTTCATATTAAAGAATCACCCCAAAAAATTGCTGTCAAAAGCACTTTATTTCTGTAACTGCTTTAGGTCACACAGTAGGAAGGCACAACAGAGCAGGAAAGCAGTGTACTACACAAAAATAACACAACTCACTTCACATCAGAGAATCACACAAACACAATTGCTGTCAAAAACGGTGAAGTGGGTTGTATTATTTTTTGTAGTACATTGCTATCATGCCCTGTTGTGCCCTCCTACTGTGTAACCTAAAGCTGTTCAAGAAATAAAGTGTTTTTGCCAGGAATTGTGCTTTTGTGATTCTCTGATGTTAAGTGAGTTGTGTTATTTTTGTGTAAGATAGTGCTGCCATGCCCTTTGGTGTTCCCCCCTGCTGTGTAACCTAAAGCTGTTCAAGAAATAAAGTGTTTTTGACAGGAATCGTGCTTTGTGATTCTCTGATGTTAAGTGAGTTGTGTTATTTTTCTGTGTGAGGGACTGCTGGTGTAATGTGTCATAATGCTTTGCCTACTTGTACTTTGGAAGGGAGAAAATAATTTTTTAAAAACTTTATTTTGTGTTGTTCTTGTTTTATTCTTTGTTGTGCAGTTGGTTCCCATCATAGGGAACAATGGGGCTGGCTGGCCAGCCATCACTGTAGGTGGTGGGGGAATTTGAGGGAGGGTGTCTGTGGTTCAGGTGCTCTTTCACAGGGACCAGCTGGCACTCAGAAGTGTGCCCACCATTGTGGCACCCCTGGGCTGTGCAGAATTGCCCAGGGAAAGAGAGTTTAGAAGTTCCCAGCATAGGGAACAAAGGGAGAGGGCTGGCCTTTGCCAACCTGTTCCTGGGGTTATGGGTGTGGGGCAGGTGGGGGTGGATTTGGGTCTGTGAGGGGCTAATGTGGGGATTTGGGTCTGTGTGTGGCAGCTGGGGGGGAATTGGGTTTGTGTGGGGCTGTAAGGGGTGGACTTTAGGGGCTGAGAGGACCTACTTGGGGAGGCCATGAAATGCCCCCCCCAAGTGGGAGCAGTCTGAGCCTTGGTGGGGGGTGGGAGGAAGGGTGGGAGAAGGGCCCCAGAGGGCTGGGGGGCATTTTGCATGCAAAATGCCACCCCTGGCAAGACAAGCCTCCCCCAGCTGTCAGTGGTAGAGATGAGAGCAGAGCACCTACTTGGGGAGGCCATGAAATGCCCCCCCCAAGTGGGAGCAGGCTGAACCTTGGTGGGGGGGGGGTGGGAGGAAGGGTGGGAGAAGGGCCCCTGAGGGTAAGGGGGCATTTTGCATGCAAAATGCCACCCCTGGCAAAGGAAGCCTGCTTCTTCATTTTTCCCCATAGGAAATAATGAAGAAGATGAGCAGCAGCATGCTAACAATATGCTGCTCCTTCGCTTTCTTATGGGAGGATAGGGGGACCTGCTTTGGGGGGCCATAACATGGCCCCCCCAAAGTCCAATTGGTCTGAAACTTGGGGGGTTTGTAGAGAGGGGTTAGAGGAAGGTTCCCCCCAATTTTGGGCTGATTCGGTGGGAAAATGCCTCCCCCAGATGTCCGGGAAGACGCCGGAGGCATTTTCCCATTGAAAAAGCCTAAAGCCGAAAGCCGAAAGTAAGCCGAAAGCCGAAACGGCTGGCCGTTTCGGCTTTCGGCTTATACGAAAGAGAATCCTCTTTCGGCTTTCTGCTTTCGGCTTTAGCCGAAAATTTTTGGCTTGCACACCCCTAGTGACAAGCATGATTTCATCCCAACGCTAAATCCAGAATTTGATTTTCTGGAATGGTTTTCAGAATAAATTCAGTATCACCTGGGTCCCAGTAGGTTCTGGATGGAACAAACCCAGAAGCAGAAGATTCCATAGTCCATTCTGGAAATTTGACCTCTCCAACATTATCTCAAGAGAAATTAAGCATGTCCATTCATTTCTAAATTATGTACATTCTCCTCATATAATTAGGCATGGAGGTGACTGAACTAATTCACATTCTTGTAAATTTATCTGTTTGGCTCATTGTGACCCTTCAGTGGGAAAGAACTTTTGAAGGACTACTTGTTAGATGCCATCAACAGGGGCCGCACCAGTAACAGAATCTTTTCTTAAACAGGATGGCTCTGACACATCTTGCAAATAAGTACTTTGTAATGTCTCCATTACTCATTCAAACTGGGCCATCAGATCTCATAGATATGAGAGTGTTCGCAATGATTGTAAATTCAATAAAATAAATGTTTTCTACTGCACAGGATAGTTTCTGGATATTTCATACTTCAAAGTCCATAAGCAAAAATAAAACTGAATAAAATGAAATGGAAAATATGAAATAATGTGCCACAAGTGTTTATTTACTGACAAAATATAGATAAACCAAATATACTGAATGATAGAAATCAGAGAAAATACAAGGTAAAAAAACAATCAGGATAAAACCCTTTCAGGTCTTCGAATTGCAGCCTAAATCTGAGCCAAAACTTCATACTTCATCCTGAGTTTATTTTCAGGAGTGTCAAAAAGTGTGCCCCGTTTTCCCTAATTTGTTTTACACACACTGAAAAAAAAATAATGATATCTGAATATGAATCAGTGCCCTGTTCTTTCTCTGCTGGCTACCATTTCTTGGTATCATCTTCCTTTTTTTGGCACTCACCATTCTTGGCCTGATTTGCTCTCACTGCTATTTAATCTGATCGATGACTCTCACTTTGCCTAACGTGATGTTGTCATGGAAATCCATAAGCAAAATTATAAGTGAGGACACTGAGTGTGAAAAAGTAAAATGGTACTAAAAGCAGTAGTAGAAGCCTGGGTTACAAAATGGCAACAACTAAACGGCATCAAAACACCATAAATATTAGACAAGATGAGGTAGTTTTGAGGGCGGGGTATTTGCTTAGCTATGCTGAACATGCTAATTTCAAAGAAAACATAAAAACAATTCAGTGCAATTGTGCCACATAATCATAATGGAAGTATCCAACAGTTGTATGTAGCAAAGAAACATACCTATTATTTGCTTAGTCCAACAGATTCCACATGATAATTTTTGCCTTGCTGTTCATCAACACGCAATTCCAAAATCTCATTTGAACCAAATATTCCCTATATCAGAGGGGGAGTGGGAGGGACAGGTGCCTAGAGGTATCGTTAGAATGCATAATGAAAAAAAAGGGCAAAAGTTTCACTGACATAAAATGTGAATAAAAAGGAGAAGCACAGTCCCCAAAAAGGAGTGAAAAAATATTGCTGAAATGATGATTCTCTTATAATTCAGTAACATCATTTTAATCAGAAAAAGAATACATTTACTTACTTAGGTATTTTTAACACACTTTTATCCCCACCATGGACTCAAACTGGCCTATAAAGAAACAGAAACAGGCCAACAAACAAAACCACACCACAGACTTCCAATTTATGGGCTGATCCTGGATCATTTGAGCTGGTTTACTTGGGCTAGTCTGTGAGCCCTTTGGCTCTTGCTCTTCAGCCCATACCAAAGGCTTACACCTCTGGCCACACCCAGGCTAAATACCTACAACAGAGAAAGACTGGCTGTTCAAGCCAGACCTCGTCCATTTGTCAAAGAGATGTTCCCAATCCTCCTGTCTGAACGTTTTGGACATCTATCTTTCCTACACAAATTGAATGGAAATTTTTGGAATGGTTTATGTTACTACAAAAAAAGTTGCTTCTCCCTAAAACAGTATAAAGGGGGAACAAAGCTTAGAGAAGGCTTGAAAGATAAGGATACAGACTATAGCTTTGTTTTCATGAATTTTACATTGCTGCTGCCTCTGGTAAAATATTAAGAATATACTAAGCATGTTATTTGCTATTGTTCTGTTCCCAAATCCTTTTCAAAGAATGTCCATCTTTTTATAAGCTGCTATCCATATAATATCAAAACTGTTGTTAGCTAAGATTCCTGAATACAAATTATATCATAATATATAATGATAACAACAAAAACAACAACATTCAATTTACATACTGCCCTTCAGGACAACTTAACACCCACTCAGAGCAGTTTACAAAGTATGTTGTTATTATTATTATCCTCACAACAATCACCCTGTGTGGTGGGTGGGACTGAGAGCACTCTGGAAGAGCTGTGACTGACCCAAGGTCACCCAACTGGCTTTAACTGGAGGAGTGGGGAATCAAACCCAGTTCTCCAGATTAGAGTCACGCTGCTCTTAACCACTACACCAAACTGTATTGCATAAATTAGGGATCTTGAATTTTATTTAGCCAACCTGTCACTTTCTAGTGGATACATTTTAGGTTGTGCCTACGCTGGGTCCTTGTCAGTCAATCAGAAATGGAAATCTGAGATATATTCTGCAGAGATTCATAACATATTTACCCCACTTTTCTCTCTCTACCACAGTTACGAATAACATTAGTAACAGTATTTGTTACAGAAGGAAAGTATTATTGTCCTTGACTGACTGTAAAACAAAGTTTGCTCTCATATTTATTTTATTACTTTTAAGAGATTGATGTATCTGAACGTGAACCATAATATTTGATTTACCAGCAGTTAATTTAACTGGAGACAGAGGAGCAGTATCAAACTTACAGTTACTTAGCTCAAAATGATTAGGTACATTAAGTAAATCATCAACTTGAGTTGAAGTAGGCTGAGACAAGGTAAGGTTGTTAGTCAATTCAGAATAAGCTAAATTTATAGTTGTCCTGTCTGTATCATTCTTGGTTTGGTCAGAGGCAATATTTATATCATTCATTAAATCATTAAATCAGCACTCAACTCCTCCTCAGTTTGCTCATCAGCCTGGTCCTGTGCCCTATTCTTACCATGTAAATCAATATTTACAGTACTATCTACCTTTTTATCATTAAATGTATTGACCTAATCATGGGGTTATTATGACTCCAGACTTAAATGGGTGTGCAACCCATACAGTATGTCTTAGCAATGAATTCTTGTGTTTTGAAATAATTGAATGCAACTATGCTGAAATAAAAGTTACTACTAGAGATGGGCACAAAACGGGGGGAAAACAAATCAAGTTTTGTGGTTTGGTGCATTCCACAAACCACGAACCATGAACTTTCACGAAATTGTCCTGTTTCAGGAAATAATCCGTTAGGTTTGTGATTCGTCAGATCCCAGGGCCCTACAATGGCCCCATTCATACTCAGAGATGCCAAACTCACAGGGAGACTTCAAAGGCACCCTCACCCAACAACCCTCCCAGCAAGGACAAGAGCAGAAAATAAGAAAGTCTTTTCAGTCTCTTTTGATGCAGCAGCAAATCCAGCCAAAAGCTGCTAAATCCACTCTCTCTCACTTCAAATCCCAACAACAGCTCCTCCCTCTCCCTCTGTCTACTGGAACTGAAAGTAGGAGGCACAGAGCTGTGCCTTATATAAGAAACACTCACATAGAGCAAAAGAGGAGCTCTCTGGTTGGCAGACAGACCTGCCTAACAGGGTTTAGAGGGATGAGATTGGGTTCCCATGGCTACAGAAGGCCCATCTCCCCCCTGCTTATTGCTCTCATAGAACAGAATGGGAGATCTCAGGTTGGCAGGGAGAGCTGCCTATCAAGGTTATGTGGGCTAAGATTGGGGTTTACACAGCAACAAAAGGTCTGCAGACATTCTGGGCCTATGTTGCCTAGGGAATCAATGGATCGGCATCAGCCTGTCTGGCATCATGAAGCATTCACAAATCGAAGGAATCAGCCCCAAAAGTCATGGATTTCATGAAAAACGTGGCCCCACAAAACGTGTTTTCGCAATACATGAATACGGCCCAATTCGTCATGAAATTTTATTCATATTTTATTTTGTGCCCATGTCTAGATACTACACATCTCATATTTGGTTTTGATACTGGTAACACGTTTATTATGTCAATGATATCTCTTGATCTGACTGGCAAATTGATCAAGTGTTCCAAATTGGCTCTAATTTGAAACTTTGATTTCCAGCTAAAAGTCTAACCACTAGACAATGGGAATACTGAAAATGCTAGAGAATTGTTAAGCAAATACATGCCTCTTTCTTTAAAACTGACGTGTAAAATCAAAAAGAGTCCATTAGCACCTTTAAGACTAACCAATTTTATTGTAGCATAAGCTTTCGAGAATCAAGTTCTCTTCGTCAGATGCATGGTACAGAAACTGGTCAAATATAGAAGAGGAGGGGGGAGGAGGGAAGGAGAGAGAAGATGCAGTTAGGGGGGGAGAGGGAGGATGCAACCAAAACATTCCTTTGCTAGTAAATGTAAACCTCTTCCTTTGGTGTGGGGGTCAGTTGGCTTGGGTGAGGTTTCAAAGGAGTTTGCCATGTTAGTTTGCAGCAGTAAAACAGCTAGACCATCCAATTCCTCTGTAGTATAAGAGCAGTGGGATGTTCCCAAGTAGGAGAGGGCTCCAATAAATACAGTCCAGCAACAATTTAAAAAATCCTGCTTCATGTTCTCTTTTTTCTTTTTCTATACTGCCAATAACTTATTGCCTTTGCATTTTGCTGTTGCCTGTTGGTTTCATGTTTCCTTGTTCTTTGTTCCCGCAAGGACGGGCAAATCCAAATCCTTCCTTTTGATGCTCAGCGTTCCACTGCAAAATGGAGTGTTCTCACTCCCAGTCTTCTCCATTACTCAAGTGAAGGCAGGCAGGCAGAATGATTGGCTGAATACTCCCCTCAGCCCAAACAGATGTATGTTTTCCACCTAAGTTTTCCTTTTGCTGTGCAGGCAGACAGGATTGTATTTTAAAGGGGGTAGTAAGTACACATTTGTCTTTTGACTCAGAAAAAGAGGGAGTTGTGAAAGACTACGTAAGCAAACCTAGATAGATCTACTCAGATATAAGTCCCATGTTATTCAACAATGTTTACACCCAGGGAAGTGTCTTTCAAATTGCATCCTATGATTGAAGTCTCTTTTCTAAATGTTCCCAAAGCTGATAGAAAGGGAGGGGTCTCTCCTTGCGAGGACCATGTTGGCATGGAGAGGACAATGTTATTTCCAAGGTAGTGATGGGGTGGGTGGGGAGATGCATTCATGCACACCAGAGTTAATAACTCCTCTTGGATTGTTCAAGGAAACAAGCTGCTGCCCTTCCAGGAGAGCCCAGTCCCTCCCTGCTGCTCAGCCCCAGCTCCCCAAGCTGTAGTCTAATCATGACACTAATTTTTTCACTGCTCTGGGTGAGGCACTAATCTGTGTATATAAGCACAGTTGTTGATGATGATGTTGTTATGTTGCCCACACAATGTTACTCAGGGTACCTAGATCTTCAGAAGCAGATTTTGAGGTGGTATGTGGGGGTGGGGGGCAGCAGAAGACAAGAGAAGCAAGGAAAATCCATTCAGTTCCACATTTAAATGATACTTAAATCCTTCTGCCCCAATCCAGATGTTCTTTGAGTGGATAGAAGCTCCAATAAACACATGGAGCTCCTATACATGCACAAGTCCTTCCCTCCATAACTACTGCAATGGTAGCAACAGATACACATAAGCATCCTCACATTATATGGAAAAAGTGCGCTTTAACATTTCATAGAATTTGGAAGCCTTTAAACACTTGATAGGCTAGTGTATACACTGGATTACTTTCAGAACTCTGGTGTCTGTTACTCATCGCTCACTATTACTTTCTGTTGCAGATGCCCTAATTCTTCTTGTAGATATGTCAAAACAAATTAGTTTAGTTTAGTTTATTGAATATTCAGTGTTTAACCTGCCCTCCCCACAAGTGGGCTCAGGATGGGGCACAACAGTTATAAAATACAATTGTGCAGCAAATTCTACAATAAAATTCAGCAATTAAAATTATATATATACAAAAACCTGATATAGTTGGCTACATATTCCTGCCCCCCAGCATACAAAGAGGAGGTATACAGACACATGAGCTGTACTCGAATACCAGAGACCAGTGGGAGGCTCAATGTTGGTCCTGATGCTGGCCTCAACCATAAGCCTGGTGGAACATCTCCGTCTCTCAGGCCCGCTGAAATGATACAAGATCCTGGCAGGCCCAAGTGTCCTCAGACAGAGAGTTCCACCAGGTTGGGTCCAGGACCGAAAAGGCCCTGGCCCTGGTCGAGGCTAAACAAGACTCCCTAGGGCTAGGGATCACCAGTAAGTTCTTACCCACTGAACGAAGTGCTCTCTGGGGCATATACTGGGAGAGAGGGTCCCTCAGGTATGCTGGTCCCAATCCATTTAGGGCTTTAAGGGTTAAAACCAACACCTTGAAATGGATTCGGAATTCCACAGGGAGCCAGTGAAGTTGTTGTAGGATTGGTGTAATATGTGTCCTGTATGGAACACCCATCAGGACACGAGCAGCAGTGTTCTGAACCCATTGTAGTTTCCGGATCAGACTCAAAGGAAGCCCTGCACAGTGAGTTACAGTAGTCCAGCCTGGAGGTGATAGTTGCATGGATCACTGTCGTTAAGTCCTGGACTGAGAGATAGGGGGCAAGTTGCCTGGCTTGCCACAGATGGAAAAAAGCAGTCCGGACAACAGATGTGACTTGGGTCTCCATGGACAGGGAGGAATCCAAGATCACGCCAAGACTTTTAACCAATGAGATGGGCACCAACGCCCCCCCCCCCAAAGGCTGGGAGATGGAACCTCACATCTGACAGCCCAAGGCCTAAGTACAGGACCTCAATCTTTGCAGGGTTCAACTTCAGTCTACTCTGCTTCACCTAACCAGGCATGGCCTCCAAAGCTCTCAGAAAGGCATCCAGGGCAGAGTCAGGTTGGCCGCCCATCAACAGATACAACTGGGTGTCATCTGCCTACCGGTGACAACCCGGTCCGAAACTCCACACCAGCTGGGCGAGAGGGCGCATATAAAGATTGAACAATGGGGGGAGAGTATCGCCCCCTGCGGGATGCCACATACCAGTGACTGGCACGTGGACACCCTCTCCCCCAGCGCTACCCTCTGTCCCTGACCGTGGAGAAAAGAAACAAGCCACTGCAAGGCCGTCCCTCGGATCCCCACATCAGTGAGACAGTGGGCCAACAACTCATGGTTGACTGTGTTGAATGCTGTGGAGAGATCTAGCAATATCAGCAGCACCGACCCGCCTCGATCCAGGTGTCTGCAGAGATCGTCTGTGAGGGTGACCAACACTGTCTCCGTCCCATGGCCCAGATGGAAACCGGACTGGTATGGGTCCAGGGTATTAAAAATGTCACATTCTTTTTACCACTGACAGGCTTTGTGACCATGTCTTAAAAGCTGCATTGCATTGAATTGCATTTCAAGAACAAGCATTTTTTCAAGCTTTGCCTTCAGGATCAAGTTTCTAATTATTATTGTACGTCACGAATCTCTACCACAAATTCAATATCATGCTTCCTTTTTTCTAGTTAGGCTCCTAATTTCCCACTCACAGAATTTGCCCAAACCATTATCTTATATTGACATAGCTTGGCAACTATGCAAAACATTTCATGACTTGAAAGTTTTCAATATAATACAAGCTTTACTTCACTGATTTTTATATTGTTTTCATGATCAAGGTCACACTTGTAGCCAATTATTTTATTAGAAAGGCTGCTGAAATGAAACTGAAAATATGTATCATGATATTGTTGAGTCTTTTCTTTATAGCTGCTAATAAGCACTGTCTGTGCAATGTGGTTTTGGGAGTTCTGGGCTGAGTTAATAAAGAAACCCCATATTGAGGGAGAAGCCTTCAGTGACTGTAGCAGCTGTCCAGTTTATAGAGCATCTGCCCAATCAGCTTGCTTGTGCATTCCACCAGCACTTTCTTACAACAGCAGAAGAATAAGAAAGTAGCATGCATAATTAGGGATACAGCAAGATAATATATTGTTTTAAAAGTATTATGTTATGTCACCCTCCCGTCAAGGCACTTATGGTAGAATAAAATCGTCACAAAAACCTTGGATAAGAGATCCTTCCTGGGCCAAGATTAATCTGTGCATTTTATGTTAGAGTTTGGAACTGAACCTCCTTTTTCATGGCATGATGGTGAAGCGCTATGTATGTAGAATTTTCATTTTTTTATTCATTACATGTGTTTTAATTTGTTCGCAAGTTTTTTCAGACTTTGAGTATTTGGAATTTATTTCCCCTTTCTTTAGATACTTCTCCCAACATAAGGCTTTGGATTTTTTCCTCACACTACATGTAGAGAATATATAACTCCTGTATTGTTAACCTAACACTTGTGATGTTCTCCCACTGCCAGCGACTTCATTTTAAACAGCACTTTGGGAACAATCCAGCAATTGCTACTTATGACTACATTCTATTGAAATCAATGGGGCTTAAGACAAATAATTAGAAGAAATAAAAGATAACCCTGAATCAATGAATCTATTAAGGTATGAAGATAATTGCTAGATAAATACGATGCCTCGACTGCTTCATGCTTTCCACTTCCCTGAGCATTAAGGATCTCCCTGCTAGTTTTTCAGGGCCAATTGCTTTTAAAGGAGAGTATCTGGAAGAATTGCATAGTGTTTTGCAATATCTGTTTCTTTGGAAATACACAGGCTGAGGAGGCAAGCAGAAGGCAAAGAGGGAGCCAGTGCTAGTCCCAAAGCAGCAAGTCTATAGTAAGCAGCTCCCCTGAAACATCAGTATGTACAATGGTTTAGTTTTTCTCTGGCCAAATTCAAATGGCAAATACTGTCCCTTTCAGCCTAACACCCCATCCAGATGGGGAGTATGATGAGCTTGGAATATTTACCAGCCATTAGAGTTTATTTCCCCAAAGACCTTATATTTTACCATCCAGTGCCCTCCTACACCTAGAAAAAGGGTGGTATTCAGCATAACAAAAGAAAAGGCCTCCAACAGTAAGGTGTCTCATTTTACATGTATTAACATGGGTAATTTTGTTTGATATAACAGAAAGACAGCACACGGATTATGCTGCTGATTAGGGGTGTGCACTTCGGGTTTCTGATTCGGGTTTTTAACTCAAATTGGTCCAATTTGGAAAGATTCGGGGTTCCTGAATTGGACCCAGCATTGCTGAGCCATGTCGGGAATCCTGAAGCAGAGCTTCCTGAAGCAATTTGTATCACTTTGAGAAGCTTTGGGTAAAGAGCAACACTTTTCTTGCTGCTTGCAAGCAGCAAGAAAAGTATTGCTTTCAAAATGATGGCTGCTTTACAGCTGGGGGAAGGGAATTCCCCTATCATCAGCTGAAAAAACCCTTTAAATGCCTGCTGCTTTACAGCTGATGGGGGGGATTCCCCTCTCATCCTGAAAAAAGCCTTTTAAATGCTAGCCGCTTTACAGTTAAGAAGAGGGGAATCCCCCTCCTGTCAGCTGAAAAAAGCAACCGACATTTAAAAGGCTTTTTTCAGCAGATGAGAGGGAAATCCTCCTCTTGTTGACTAAAAAAAGCAACTGGCATTTAAAGGGCTTTTTTTCAGCTGATGAGAGGAGAATCCCCTCCCATCAGCTGTAAAGCTGCTGGCATTTGAAAGCAACACTTTTCTTGCCATTTGCAAACAGCAAGAAAAGTGCTGCTTTGAGCTTTGGTGTGTTCTGTAAAGATTCCCGAATCTTTACAAAGCATACAGAAGTGTTTAAATACCGAAATACTGAAACGGCTTGACACTTTGGGATTTGGGTTATCCCAAATTGTTTTCCCACTTCAAGTAAACCCGAAGTGGGAAACCTGAATATTTTTGGGGTGAACACACTCCTTCTGCTGATACACTGCTGATCTATCTAGCACATGTACACCCTGGCTTCCTGTTCACATCCAACAGGTCATGTGCAGAAGCCAGACCACCACATGGAAGATTTCTCAGCTGCCATTTTTGTTACCTGTGTAACTACAGAAAACTCTGCTGAGTCTTCAGGCACACTCAAGGTTTTCAGTAGAATTCACTGAAGTATTTAGGACACTTTCCCAAGGATCTAGTGAATGCTAGTCTTGATA
This sequence comes from Eublepharis macularius, assembly GCF_028583425.1. NCBI lineage: Eukaryota > Metazoa > Chordata > Lepidosauria > Squamata > Eublepharidae > Eublepharis > Eublepharis macularius. The sequence goes on from NC_072795.1 coordinate 117,004,426, forward strand.
CTTCAGGAAGGGCCCTAAGTCCATCCACAAATTCGAACTAAACCATATGCAAGGCAGCAGCTTTGGTGATGATGACAGCTGTGGTTGCTTCAGCAACCCAAAATGATGGCAAAGTTCTCATTAGATTCCATCATGAAAGTCTGATCAATTGCATTCTATTTTCCAGAGAGGGAAGCGAATGGAGGTGAGAGTGTAAACAGAGGCACTGCAGAATAGAGTTGCCAGGCTGCAGATGGCAATGCCCAAGAACAATTAGAGGGTGATGACTGGGGTGCCAGCATCATGCCAGTGCACTAATGTCACTTCCAGTGAAAACTGGAACCGACATCATGGGATGCTCTAGAATTTACAAAAACTCTTACGGTAAAACCAAATCAAACATTTAAAAAAGAAATTCCAAATGACCTTGAACTCGCTACCTTTTTTGATTTTCAACTCACTTCAACCATTGATTCAGCACTTGAATATTTACTCAATCACATAATGAAGGATGTTCAGGGATTGTCCTTATAAGATAACTCATTCTGGTAAAGAATCTGACATGCTTATATTTTTACCTTCCTTCAGGTGATGCATTTGGCAACGTTGCTTTAAAAGGAAAGGGAATAAAGCCACAGCATCCACCATTTTTTTCTTCTTGAAGGAACATGCAAGTGAGAGAAGTATAAGGAAAGAAAAATGAAGACCAAAAGTTATAGCCACATTTCTTGTTAAAGACAGCCATACTACTGAGACATCCTTTACCCTTACCTATTGTATTTCATATCTGTCAAGTGATGAACTCCATAATTATGAACTTGAACATCCAATTTTCCCAAGCAGTAATATGAGTGAAGATCATATATTTTTGTTACTGAATAATGTAAATCAAGACACCCTGTGGCTAAAATTTGCACTGAGCCTTATCAAACACAATTCATTCTCCTGTGATTTAGCACCCCTCACCCTTCCTTTTGGTATTTGTCTGAAAACAAGTGGTTCCTAGATCATGCTGTCTTCCATGTCTTCAGAGTTATTTCTACTGCCAAGAGCACTTCTCTTTCAAAAACTAACCTTTAATGCTTCATATGTTAATCAATAGTTGCTGCAGTTGCTGAGGTCTTCCCATCAAGAACAGGAGGGAAGCTTGTTGGTATTTCTTCTGTAATATACACCTGACTTCTATATATTCATCTGCATTTTCTTTAATCACTGATTTTGGCTGGCAGAAAATGGAAGCTTTTGGTACTGTATAACATTTCTGTTATCAGAGAAATGGTATTTGTTCTTTACATAGTCCTATAGCTGAGGTGTAGATTATATTTGGGGCCCGCAATAAAAGGCGTGCATGGCTCTTACTTACTTTTTATTTCTTAAAGAATAGTAGACAGAGGCATTCAAAATTTGGAAGCATGATCCTTGTGTAGAGGATGGTGGTTACATAGCCCATAGGTGTGAGGGAGAGGAAATGGGGCATAGCAGAAATCCTTACTCAGCCATGAGACTTCATGGTCATTTCACACACTCCCACTTTAACCTTCCTTACAGACAGGACTTTTTTTCAGCTGGAACGTGGTAGAATGGAGTTCCAGAACCTTTTAAAAATGTTTACATAGCTGGTGGCCCCACCCCCTGATCTCCAGACAGAGGGGAGCTTCGATTGCCCTCCACGCCGTTGAGTGACACGGAGGGCAATCTAAACTCCCCTCTGTCTGGAGATCGGGGGGCAGGGCCACCGGCCATGTGACCATTTTCTCCGAGGGCAACCCACTGAGTTCTACCACCTCTTTTCCCAGAAAAAAAGCCCTGCTTACAGAGATTTTGTAAGGAAGAATAATCAAAGTCACTCTTTCATAAAGAATGAGATAGATCCCATGGAAAGCAAAGCAGTGCAGATAGATGGATTGCAGTTGAGGTGCAGGTCCAATCCATTCGCACAGAAGGTTTCTTCCCCATGAAGAACTCATTAGCTGGCTTAGGAAAGATGTCTAGAAAAGTGCACAACTTACACAAGGAGGATAGCTTGACTGTGCAGAGAGAACTACACTGCTTCCTTCAATTATTCAAGAAAAAAATAGTAATTTTTTCAAAAAAATTGATATTCCTAAAAAGTTTTGTGTCGAGAGTATGTTAGTGCATCCATATATGCTAAACTGGAATTCTGTTTCAAGTACTACTTGAGCTTAGATGGAATGGCTGGGCTTTGGGGGCAGCAGCATGCACTTGATGGGACTTCCCACGCGACAGACTTGCTCAAGTTTATGGTCTTTTGGAGAAGAGCGAAGGATATTTTATAGCAGAAAAAGTGGAAGCTCGTTGCTTTTTTCCATTTTGAAAGGAACTGTGCCTGCTGAAAATTTTCTTCATGGCAATAGTGCTTTCAAATATTGTTTTGCTGTAATATGAGAAGTTTTTATTAATGTGGGTTCTTTTTTAATTGATTTTATGCATTGGAAGCCATCCTGGAGGCCTTTAATGCCATGTGAGTAGAGTATAAATTCCAAGAGTAAAACGAATGAATGAAACCTGCTTGTCTGTTGTGAGGGGAACCCCTTACATCTATGCTCATTCAAGTCGTAGGAATAAATCTGAAAGACGGAAAACTCTGCAATAGTAAAGTCTGGAGGACTAGAACAAAACAAAAATCCCATATTTTTAATATTCCACAGGATGCCTCATGTTCATTTGTTGGGAGGTGGGGCATATCCCCTGCATATCAATGGAGACTTCAAACCAAAGATGTGCCTGCAGCGCAAATGACAAAGGAGGAGGATACATTTCCATTGGGATGGAGGGGGTATATTTTGGCTTTTCAGTTGGAAGAAAAATGCAGCAAAGCATGGGATCATCCAGCAGATTTGTTCTCCACGTACACTTCTGTTCAGTTCGCACACAGAAACAAAGATCCCAGAAGCTTTGTTCGTGCATGGCTACATGACCATCTCATCATCAGTGCGGTGCTCATTTCTGCGTTTCTTCTGCTTGAACTATGTTATAGGGAGGTTTTGTTCTGTGGGAGGTGTAAAACTATTTTTCCTTAACAGCCCATTTCTCAATGCTTTCTGCTGCTGCAGAACCAAATGAGGTTTGAAGGCTGGGACACAAATACATTTTTATAATGGAGATTTATGATGAGAATGTTGATGTCCCTTCAGCTTCCTGAAATGTATGAGTAAGGTATCCCATCCCTTCTTTTTGAGTAAACAGTAAATAAACCCTACTGCTCTTGTCTTCTTGCTCACACATACAGGTAGATGTCTAAGAAAGGCTGGAGCTTAAGGAGGCAAACCCAGCACAGAATCAGAAACACATGATCAGATAAGATCATGTGGCTCCCACACAGCATTTTGCACAAATAGTGGGTATTATTATTATTTATTATTTTATTACACTTCTAGACTGCCCTCCCCATCAGACAGGCTCAGGGTGGTGTAACAACATAAGATTTTTACATAAAGATTAAAAACAATAAAAACATTATAAAAACATTAAAACATTCCATATACAATAAAATTGGCAGATATAAATATATATATATTTTTATTTATTTTATTTTATTTTATTTTTATTTCCATTCCTTCAAAACATCCTTATTCCCATACATATATACCCATTGCCCTCCCACCCCTCTCCATAAGTTCATATACAGTTTCTATATCTTCGGCAGAAATGCCTTGTAAGAATCATTCTTCTATTTATCTTGTTTCTTCACATCCGGATAAAGGGAGTTAGTCTCTGAGTCCTCTCCTTCTTCTATTCCTCCTTGATTCTCCTTCCTCTTCCTCCTTGCTTAATTCATCGCCGAAGGTATTGTATCCTATAGCCGGGGAGGGTTGAGAGTTTTAGTGTATTTTGGATGGCTATTTCCCATTCAAGTTATTCATCTCCATACCCTTATCCCTCCCGCCCTCCCTTTAGCTACTCATCCTTTCTAGCCAGGGGCACAAGCTTAGGAGCTTCCACCGAACGTCCCGTTGTTGACCCTCCTTGACCCATTTTAAATATAAATGCCATTTTCCCTTAATCTTTCCTATTCTTAATTCCCATGACTCATCCTGATTAATTATGATTATAATGTCTGATTGAATGTATTCAAATAAATAATTCTGCCAGTTTAGTTCCGTCCACTTAGTTTTGTCTTTCCAACCAAATGCTATTACTGCTTTACCGGCTAGCACCATTGCTTTAAATAAGTCCTGTCCTTCTTTTCTAATATCTTTATGACCTAAAGTACTACCTAACATCAATTCTAGGTCTATCTTTGGTCTTATCGCGAAGAACTTATAAAGTTGCTCTGTTACCTTCTCCCAAAAAGCTTTAACTTCTGCACACTCCCACCACATATGGGAGTACCATCCTTTCCCGTTTCTGCAGTGCCAACAGTTTGAGCTTAGTCTTGGGAACATATGAGCTAATATAGCCGGGGTTCTATACCACTTCGTGTAGAATTTCAATTCCAGCTCTCTGAATTTATACACTTTTATTTCCTGTATACCTTTTATAAGTCTGTCAACCCTTCTATCCGCTAAACTAATTTCTACGCTCCACTTCCCCTGAAGGAGCGTTCTTGTCCGATCATTATCAGACATCATCCTTCTATATATCTTGCCTGCTAATCCTCTTTTTGTGTTTATCATCACCTTTAATAACTCTTCCATTGGTTCCCCCACTGTCCTATTTTCTATTATCTTTTTAAGTCTATTATGTAGACCTATTAGCTTCAACCAATATTGCCTTCCTATTTCATCATGTAATGTTTGTAATGGTTTAAGTGATTGCCCGCATAGTATATCTTGCAATCTAGTGTACCCTTTCTGTTTAAGTAATCTCCACCATCTCTCATCTTCCTCCTCCTCATCCAATGCCTCTAATAATACTTGTTTAGATACTCCCTTTAACCATTTAGGTTGCCATTTCCTCCAAATCATTAATGCTGTTTTTCTCGGTCCCGGTTCTAACATACTGTATTTAGACTTTCCTCCTGTAAATACTCCAAATCTTCCAACCCCTTTATTTGCCTCATTCTTGATTCTAACCCATTTTTGTTCGCTTCTCTCCCCTATTTCCATTAATGTTTTTATTTGAAATGCTTCATAATAATTTCCCAATTCTGGGACACCCCATCCCATGTCAGATCTATGAGCATATATGAAATATCTAGAAACCCTACTTTTTTTACTGCCAAAGACCCATTCTTTTATTCTCGCATTCCAACTGTTAATTTTTTATCTATTGATTTCTAAAGGTATCGTTTGAAACAAATATAATAACTTTGGGGTCCAGAACATTTTCACTATATTAATCCTAGCTGTTATGTTTAATGCCTTCTTGCCCCACCTCCTCATTTCTTTCAATATTGTGTTCCATGTCCGATTATAATTCCTCTCTACCATCTTATTAACATTTTTAACTATATCTATCCCTAAATATCTGAATTTCTTGACCCCTAAACCTATTCCTGTCCATTTATGTATCGCTTTCCTTTCTTCCATCCTCACATTAATATACATTATCTCTGATTTTGCCATATTAACTTTTAATCCTGAGTTTAACTCAAAGTCTTCTAATATAATTTTTGTCTCTTTGACTCCTTCTTCCGGATTAGATATAACTATGATCAGGTCATCTGCAAATAAATTTAATTTAATTTCTTCCTTGCCTATTTGACATCCCTCTATCCTCCCAGAGTTCCTAATGCGTTGAGCTAATTGTTCTATAGCCATTATGAAGAGGAATGGGGAAAGCGGACATCCTTGCCTAACTCCTCTCTGAATTGAGAATTGTGAGGTATGCTCCCCATTGAGTCTAACTACCGCTGTGCCTTCTCTATATATTTCCTGGAATACTTTTATGATTGATTGACTAATTCCATATTTGGCCATAACTGTCCATAAAAATTGATATGACAGTGTATCAAAAGCTTTATAAACATCTAATTTTAATAAAGCCAGTTTCCTAAATTTACCATGACACAAGATATTGATTAAATTTCTTACCGGGTGTGCAATGTTTCTACCCTCCATAAAACCATATTGATCCTCTTTTATCACTTTCTGAATAATATTCTTAAGTCTATTTGCCAGTATTTTGGCAAAGAGTTTATAATCCTGATTCAGCAGGCTAATCAATCTATATGAACCCACTTCTTGGGGGTCCCTCTTAGGTTTCAAAATCACCGTTATTTCTGCTTTCCTCCAGGTATCCGGGGCCTTTCCTCCTTTTAGTATATTATTAAATACTTCTTGTAATTCAGGAATCAATACCTCTTTCATTTCCCTATAAAATTCAGCTGAAAAACCATCTAACCCAGGAGATCTACCTATCTTTAAGCTATCTATCGCCTGCTCAATCTCTCAACACGTTACATCCTCCTCAAGCCTCCTTCGTTCAGTTTCCATTAACACTGTCCCTATCTCTTCCTCAAATTCCTTCACCTCTTTTTCCTCATATAAACTTTTATAAAATTTCTCAAATGCTCCTTTTATCTCCTCTGGATTCTGTGTCACCTTTTTATTTATCTTAATACTCCTCACCCTTTGTCTCTCTTTTCCCCTTCTCAGGTAATTTGCTAATCTCTTGGCTGAATTAAGTGTATTTCTCTGGTATTCGTTTTTTACCATAACCTGCTTTTTCCATAATGCCATGGAGTCAAGAAGATCCAGTTTTTTCCGCAGTTCCTTAATTAATTTATGTCTATTGGGGCAAAATTTCTTTATTTGGTCCTCTTGCAGCTTACTTAATTCCTGTAGTTTCCCTTCCCTATCGGCATGACATTTTTTCTTTATCTCCTTTTCTTTCATAATACATTGCCCTCTAATTACCGCCTTAGCCGCATCCCATAGTGTATTTGTCTCCACCGTTCCCCTATTCTCTTTGAAGTATAGCTTAATTTGATCCGTAATGTGTCGCCTGTCCTCCTCCCTAGCCATAATCATGTTGTTGTATCTCCATGGTCTTCTAACTTGTTTATGCATTAATATTATTTCTACACTTACCGGGGCGTGGTCTGAAATCCATGTTGGATGGGTGGTTACTTTTTTTACCTTCCAGGTACTCGTTCTATTTATAAATACATAGTCTAAACATGAGGTGGTTTTATGTCTACTTGAGAAATATGTGGGTTTGGGCACTAGGTTAAGAACTTTGTGTACTTCAGTCAGGTCCCATTGTTTCCAATTAATTATGTTATCTTTATTAAAATCCTTATTTAAATCTCCCGCCAAAATTACCTCTCCTTCAGAGAAGCTGCGCGCTTTTTTAAATACCTTTAATAAAAAGGTTTTCTGTCCCGTGTTTGGAGCATGTATGTTTATCAATGTTGTTAATCTATTTTCAACCAGGCACTTAACCATTACGAACCTCCCTTCAGCAACTCTTATCACTTCTATTACTCTTATATCATTCCTTTTGTGGGCCAGGATTGAATTGGCAGATATAAATAATAAAATACAGGGTATGAAAATGAAGGCCCTATATATACCATGGAGAAAGTAATGGGCAATTTCATTGCATATGAATCAGGCCTTGGTTAAAGACCAGGGTGGAATTCCAATTTCTAACTCCAGATAAGGCAGATCCCTCCCCTCCCCCCAGTTTATATGAGCCCACTGTAATTCCATCTACCATCACCTACATTAGTATAACAGACCAAAAGCACAAAAGAAGACACTTTTTATCAAAATACATTTAAAAATAATAATTAAATGTTGTCCAGTGGTAACCAAGGCATGGTAACCCATCCACAGGGTGTCCCAGACTAGAGACGAGCAGAGGAGATTTGCCACTGTTTTCTTCTGTGTAGCAAGGCCTTCCTTGGTGGTCTTCCATCCAACTAACCTTGGCCAACACTGCTTAGTTTCCAAGCTCTGACAAGCTTGTTCTAGTCTGGGCTATTCAGGCTGCTAACATTCTTTTAAATATCTGAAATTGTAGTTACTAATTATCTCCATTATTTTCTGTTAATGTGACTGAAGTAAGTTTTAGATGAGTAGCCATATTAGTCTGTAAGCAATAGAAAAAAATCTAGTACAGTAGAAACTTAAAACCAACATTTTCCAGAAGTTTTTGTGAACCAAAGCTCACTTTGTCAGATACAAAGCTCTGAAAAGTCAGCTTTAACTCATGAAAGCCTGCACCCTGGAAGATTTTGTTGGTCTTTAAATTGCTACTGGACTAGGATTTTCTTCTATGACTAAGCTAAAAGATTATTTGGATCTCAGAGCCTACTGTGTGGCCTTGTCCAAAGACATCTAATCATTTCATCTCTAAAGTTAAGTGGATCAGAATGCCACAAATACAACCCTGAGATGACCAAGCAAGGAAAGAGATGCTATTATGAACCAATGTTATGAATCAATGTTCATCCTGTTCTGAAACCTAAGAATATATTTCTGGTAGATTTTTTGAATTGCAATCTCTTCCAATATTCCTTCTTAAATTAATTATTGTGTTCCTTGTAATTAACAATACAACAATCAAAATCTCATATTTAGGGAAACAATTCTATGAAATATTGTAAGCTACAAGAATAAATTTTCATTAAATGGTATTGAACATATCCCAAAGCTCACTTTAATTATTAACTCTTTTAATAATAATGTCATAGCAGGGATAGACTTGAAACATGCAGGACTCTATGGGCCAAGCTACAAGTGACAAATGACACTTGAATGGCAAGTGGATCATGTGGAGGGCAAGTGTACAGGGAGAAATACACTTGCCGTTCAAGTGTCATTTGTCACTTGTAGCTTGGCCCTATGACTTCCTTCAAATTTTGGGCAGCTTTGGGAAAGTCACTGCTATGCACAAGTCCCAGAGATCTATTAGGAAGTCTATTCAACATAAAATCTGTACATTCTTCATTTGCTAACAAACTCAGGATGTATGCAGAGAATCAAGTGCTATTGAAAAATTTTGTACATCATACACACAACAGATAATTGTTCTCATGTAAGAAACATACCACTTACAGACTCATTTGATGGAAATGTTTTTATGCCTCTTATCATTCAAGCATGCTAACGAGGAACCCCAGAAAATTAGAGAAAAACCTAATAAAGCAACAGGCTATTTTGGTAGTCATTGCAGACCATCTTTCATTGGAGCAAAGTAAACATCTGACATGTGACCTCTTTGGGGAACTGTCAGAACTGCGTTCCTGTGTATTCCCCCTCGAAATGAGCCCTGGGTACACCCTAGTGGTAACAGGAATGTAATTGCATCACTTTTCCACACATGTAAACACCACACCTTATTGATGGGCTGTTGAACTTAATTTGGAACCAAATCCACCAAAGGTATGTTCCTGATCCGAAAAACAATTACCCAGAGAGCACAGATATGCTGTAACTAAACTGACATGGGCATAAGAACATCCACAATCCCTATATTGATTCACTCACAGTAGTGCATGGCTGCTGTATTCCACAACCTAAAGGAGGGGGACAGGGTCTGTTGGTCTAAAATTCCGTTGGACGCACTCGAGCTTTTGGGCATACCTAAGATCGGGGTGTTTCCCCCCTCCCCCTATTCTAGCTATGGTATATATTGGTTGGGGAGTTAAGAAAATTCTGGCCTCCAGGTCAATGTACTTCTCATGATTTTTTTTTCCATTTGAAAGGTATAAAAATAATACGGAACTTACATACTTTAAAAGCGTTGAAAGCAGTGATTTGTCTCTCTTTAACCATGTCAGATTCCATTTCCATATGCCTAATATTAGAATGGGAGACTTAATCATATCATCTTTGGGGCAATTTATGCTTTCAGGCATAGCCCTTACCTGTTTTGTTAATGGCATCAAGTGTAATGTAGTTGACTTCTGAACATAACCCCTTGACAAGAGCTTAACTTTGTACCCATCACTCACTCCTGGGTTATTTTAATGTAGAATGTCAGTGATTAAGAGCAGGCTGTGTCATTAATAATACATCTTGGGAAAGCAGTTGTCCCCGATGACTTAAGTACATCCTTGAGGCACTTGAAGTACATGTTATTGACTACTCTTGCTTAAGGCCACCAGGTCAAAAGGAAACACTTCAGATGAAAGAGAGGCATGTGTAATAAGGCATATTTAAGATCTTAGCAACAAGTAGAAGTTTTAATTTCACGTACTTCTAGTAGAAATTCTTCAAAGATATTTTAGTAGCAAAGCATGATTTACATCCTAATCATGTTGTCTTCTAGGGGAAAGTAGTAAGCACTTCCACAAGCAGAAAATGAGGGAATTACCAATTTACCACTCCCTACACAGACTCTCATTTTGCTTCCATGTTCTTCTTCATGTTCTTCAACATGGTAGAAGTATCCAGGGCTGTATTATTCATAAGGCTGACTAGGCTGAAGCCTAGGGGCCCCTGCAGGGACTAGGGGACCATCATTTTTTTTTTGCTGAGGCACACCCCCACATAAATTACAATTAATTTATTCTTTTATTTAACCTCTATTAATAAGATAATTAACTGCTTCCTTATTGAAGTGAAACAAATTGTCTCTTCTGTTAAAACAATTACCATAAATTATTTATTTTAACAAACAATTGAAAAAATATTCACTTCAAAATATTACAGTACTGAACAATTATACCCCCCAAATGTGCTTTCCTGAAGAGTTCTACTCGTGCAATAAAAATATTTTAAAAATTGTGAATAGAATTCTCCAGGAGACACTCAAAATGGATATAGGGCTATGTACTACGGTCTAGTACCAACTGTACCAGGGTCAGGATGTCAGCTGTAGTAGGTCGAAAGGTTGAGGTGCCAGAGGGGCCCCAAAATACCTGAAAAATTAGGGGCCCAGCCATGGGTTAATATGGCCCTGGAAGCATCCCAGAGGCATATTTTAAGGGCCAAAGCAGGATGCAGCGTAAGGGGGAGGTGGCAAGTTTCACTTCTGAAAGCAAGTTTCTTGATAATAACAGTTTGTATCCTATGCGATCCATGAGCAGAGCGAAGCTCACAGAATAAGACATTCCTGCTTCCACCTCCTTCCACTGCATCCCACTAAACTTCTCAATTTTGTTCCTTTCAGGGTAAGTGGATCTTTTTCAACAGCACAGGAGCAAAGTGGGGGGTCTGAAATGAGAGTGGGAATTGTGGAAATTGACCCTCTCCTCTAATGGAAGTAACCATTGTCAGCTTATAAGTAGAAGGTAAGAAATCAGCCAGCTTTTAAAATCCGAAGTCATTTTATCAGTAAATATTATGGTACTAAAAAAGGCCATCTATGTTACCTCAATTAATCAATAAACAGAGATCAATTGTGGAATACATATTTGATATCAACATAATTTACAGATGATTGTAATATACTAGAGCTTATGTGAAGTTCCAAACTGGCCCAACGAAGTTAACTACTAAGAACATTTTAGCCATGAAAATGTTTTATTTGGGCACCCGTCTTTATAGCTTTTGTAGTCTTCCAGGATGATAGATTCCCCCCAGCCTGCCCCCACATAGCTGATCTGAAGAAATTTTGAATGTTACTTTATGCAGACAGCATGGTTTTGCTTTTTAATGCGTCCAGGTGGGCTAAAGACATTTTTTGTATTGTCTAATTATTGTAAAATGACCAATATTATAAAACAAAAGTTGTTGCTTGGAGGGGAAATTTAAAGAAACACATATGAAGAATCAAGAATCACATAACTAAGCAGATCAAGATGGGTAGCTATGTTAGTCTGTCTGTAGAAGTAGAAAAGAGCAAGAGTCCAATAGCACCTATAAGACTAACAAAATTTGTGGTAGGGTATGAGCTTTCGTGAGACATAACTCACTTCTTCAGATACCTGAGCTCACTTCTTCAGATAACCGAGCAGTTTGTCTTACTTTTACTTGGTGAACAGTTTTTCTGACATCCATGGATTGAGCTGAACATCTCAGAACCACCAAATCTTGATCAGATTGTTCGATATTCAAAATTTGTTTGATATTTAGTCCACACACACACCCTGCAAGGAGGCTCAGGATTTGGATCTATTGGTTAATGGATTTGGAGGAGTAACAGAGGCAAACATGTTTCTTCCGATTCATGAACACCTTTCATCTAAATTTTTGCCAGTAATTTGTCACTCTCATTTATTTTCTTGTGGCCACAGGTGATTTCAAAATACGGTTTGCATTTTACAGTTAAATCCTAAACATCATTATACCATTCTGATCTCATTGGGTGGAGTTAGAAGGGTGACACTCTGTTTAAGATTGCTCTGTTAGAGTACAGTACGCACAATGAGTACTGTTAGAGTAGAGTAGAGTACAGTACACACAATGCAATACACAGAAGAAAACATTTACAACTGAAGCAAACTATAAATTTTATAATGTAAAAAGAAGTAATAATAAAATAACCAGGAGGACTAGATTATAAATAATTTAAGATGATCCCTATAAAAAATTGATCACATTTTCTGCATGAAAATTATTTCTAATCTTTGGTGCTGCTAATGCAATAGAATTAACTTCCAAGTCTCATATTTGTCTTAGTCAGTATGATGCTAACCAGTTTTTATGGCCTCAAATATGTTAGGCACTCCATATAAAAAGAATGCTAATTGTTAATTTTTTTTTCCAGGCTTCTTGTTATATTTTTACATTTTGTATGCTTCATTGTTATGTCCTATGGATTTGGCAAATGAATGAACTGAATTGAATTAATTGATTAATCCATGAAAAGGTAGGTGATTCATCAATTAAAAATTCTTTAATCAGTAGCTTGTATAGAGATCCAGACACACAATGCAAGACAGGGCACAGTGGACTGAATGATGAGTGGGAAAATGGTTTATGTGGTCAATAAAATTTCCACATATAATAAATGGAGGACCTTGAAGAAGAACGTGGATAGTAACCTCAAGCTACAATCTGTTATATTTAGCTGGATTGCGAGCCAAGGAGGTGGCAGGCAGCTAGGCATGAAAGCTTCAATGAAACTTTCCATGTGTAAATTATTTTCAGTCTGGACTTCAGAGACCCTAGGGATTAAGAGTTTGTTAAACATTTGATTCAATCTGTTGCACCCCTTACGTTCTCCAGAAAGCTGCAGATAAATTCAGCCTAGGAGAGCTTCTATGTTGTTCAGCTCTCACCTACATGTAAAATCCCCAAGGCATTGGTCAAATTACTTCAAAGTATAAATCTAATTATCCATGCGATCTCTAGGAAGGCAGCATCTCTCAGTAGCTAAAGATTTATTCTTATTCTTACTACTTCTGTCTGAACTACAACATGATCGGTTCCAGATTTCCAGATCAAGATGTCACAAACATGTAGGTCTCAAATAATGTTTGTTTGCATGTGCACGCTTGTGCATGCAGGGCAGTTGGTTTGGGCCACTCCATCTTCTTCCCCAACGTTGCTGCTTCCACATGGACACAATTTCCAGTGTAGCTCTCACTGCTGCAACAGAGGCAACAGACCATTAAAAGAGGCAACAGAGTATTCACACAGCAGTTTCCCTCCACTTTTGTTGCCTCAGATCCCCATGACCACCATTCCACAATCAACTGGAGAGAGATCAAGATGGGCAGCCATTTTGTCTGTCTGTAGCAGTAGAAAAGAGCAAGAGTCCAGTAACACCTATAAGACTAACAAAATTTGTGATAGGGTATGACCTTTCGTTGTGAGCCACAGCTCTCTTCTTCAGATTTCTGTAAGCTCATACCCTACCATAAATTTTGTTAGTCTTATAGGTGCTACTGGACTCTTGCTGTTTTCAACTGGAGAGGTTTTTTAAGGGACTGTGCCAGTATATGTCAAAATAATCTATTGTTACAATCTGCTAGTGCAAATCTTTCATATTTTTATAAGGAAGTCACTACACCTTTTCATCAGATTTATGAGAGGAAATGTCTGCACCTTTCTTGTTATAACTCTGCAACAAGTAGGGCTAGAGACTGCTTTTATTTTAAAAAGAAAGCTGGGAACTAGTGCACCATGGCAATAGATTGTTACAGAATTATAACACTATAGTAATTTCAAATTTTAAAAATCTCCAAAAAGTTCTCCAGTGTGGTGGTGGGGGAAAGAAAAGGACAGATACAGAGAATTTATATGTGAACAAGCAGTGCCTTCCTAAACAGAGTTACAGCCTTCTAAGTCCATTGAAATCAGTACTTTGCTCAGACTGTAAATCTGTATCAGTGCATGTCTTCCAGAAACAAGGGAACTATGTTCCTAAGAAGAAACTTATCATCTGAACAAAAGATGGATATTACAGTTTTGGCAGGTATGAAGCTTAGAAATTCTCTTTGAAGTCTAACATTTGCTGAGTATAAGTTTGTGTAAGCAGAACTTCAATATGTTGGTTTTCTAGTAGTCTGGTGTGCATGTCTTGTTGTGTTAAATATTTGTAATTAACTGTTTGAATTCTATTCTGTGTGCTTTAAAGCTCAGTTGCCTAGGATCCTTCAACCATATATTGCCATATATGCCTAGGATCCTTCAACCATATTGTGGGAAATGGATTTAATGAAAGAGATTTTATATACCTTTCTGTGCCTTTCAGTATTATGCACTTTTACTATTCTCAGGAGCTAAAGTAGAATTTGTAATGCAACTTGCAAGAAAATGAAACTTGAAACAAAAGACCAAAGAAGAATGTATGTAAATCACTGTGAAATTTAAGATCAAAGCACTGTGACGCTTGCTATCGGTAGATTGCGCTCAATATATTTGATGAGCACCTGTTTGATTCCTGACACCTGTTACTTACTTGATACAGAAATCCCCTTTGTAGAACTGTCTATGCAAAATGTTGCAATAAAAGCAAGCTAGGATTAGAAACATCTCTCTCAAGGCTGAGAGAGAGAAACTGCAAAACTGGGGCCAGGGGCTGTAACCACAAGCACATTCCAATAGCTTTCCACCCACGGAACCCATCTCGCTTGAAAGCCCCCAAGATTGCAAGAAGCGACTCTGGGGTGCCGCTGTTAAAAGTTACATTGGCCAAAGGAGTGGGCAGGAATACGCCCATAAGAGATGTGTGAGAAAGGAAGGAAGATGTTCCTTCCAGAGATAACACCAAGGACAGATAAGAAATTGCAATCTTGCAATTTCTGTAATTATGCTGCTGACCTAAGTTGCTTCTTCCAATCAGAATACCCCTGGATATTGTGTCAGGATAGGTGGTCCCCCCTTCTCTGCCAATGAGGGACCCCTGTATTCTGCGAGCCAATAAGATAACAAATATTATAATTAACCAAAATGTATTAATTGCTTTGTACTGCTATCGTAGCTCTGATGAGCTTTGGGCACGAGGAGACCTTGAGCAGAGCATGGGCTGCAGTACTGCAGCTTACCATTCTGCGCCACGGGGCTCTTTGACAAACATTTAATGTTTGTTTTTTAAATAGGGGATGTTGTGTCTCTAGTCTAGATTCTCACAATTAGGCCTGTGCTCTCAAAGCTTTAACAACTATTTTTACTCAGATTGGAGTGAACTGTTACCCTCTTTGTTAGCCTTTGTTAAGCTTGTATGTTTGATATGTTTCACAGAATTTAGTCATTGCCGTAAAGCAATCAAATTCCCTGTCCTTCTTAACCTAGGAATACATTTTGTCACTTTTCTCAAGTGTTAGAGAAAATGAATGCTGTCTGGCTAGAGACAGTTGTTTCCTCAACTGGCAATTAACTTTATACGCTTCCTGAAAGTAAAATAATCACATGGCATAAACTCTTATGATTTTTTATGAAACTATGAAGTAATTACGATCCATATTCTTTTTTTCTCAGTGGAAAGTTCTATTTAAATTGACTACATGCTTGTATCAAGTATCCTAGGAACACACTAGTCTCAAAAAATGAATGTAATATTTAAATTGGTTTGTGTAAAAAGCAAATTGAAAAGAGCAATTTCTCAGTTAATTTCACCACTCATGCCACTCTTGCTATGTGATAACTATAGACTTATGCATTTCTTTTGTTATAAATTACAATAATTGCAAAAATTTGGCATTTCATAATTATAGTAATTAACATAAAAACAAAAAAAAATCCCTTATTTAAACACTCTGTTTAAAAAACACATGATTTTCTTCCATTTTGAACAGGACTTTCATTTCTGTCTCTCTCCCCGCTGCTGTGTTTGTTTTCCTAATAAGTGCATATAGCTGTTCTCCTTAGGGAGAGAGGGAAGCGAGTCTGTGAGTTTTCTTGATTGATTGCAGACTATAGCCATCAAGAGTACATATATGTGTGAGGTAGTCCAATTCTGAAGCATAGGGGGTGGGACTTTGAATGGGATAAGAGCTGCTTTTTCAGAGCCAAGCTACGAGTGATGCCTGACACAGGTTGGACATTTGTCAGCTTCCCTCAAGTTTTGATGGGAAATGTAGGCGTCCTGGTCTTGCAGCTTGGCTCTCCATTTAATTGAAGTTTACAGAGCAGCAGTTTATAGGAGGGAGGACATGTGGTCGGGAGGGGAGTGCAGGCATTGGGCTCTCACCGGGCACCCCCCTTACCCTCTGCTGGGTGTGTGTGTGGGGGGGGGTTCTGTACACTTCAATTAAATGGAGAGCCAAGCTGAAAGACCAGGATGCCTACATTTCCCATCAGAACTTGAGGGAAGCTGACAAGTGTCCAACCTGTGTAAGGCGTCACTTGTAGCTTGGCTCTCATACTGCAGCTTGCCTGTTTGTTGGGAAGTCAGAGGAAGAGAAATTGTTTTAAGGTTTCCTTGTGCTAAGGTACATACAGTAGTTATTGCTATATTATTCCTTTCTTACTTTTCTTAGCTTTCTCCTTGAATATAATTTCCGTTTTGTGTGTGCTAAGTTTTTAATTTCCATCTGAAACATTTTTACTATTTTTACTTGGGGTTTGCTCCCCCCTTCTTGCTTTATTATTTGATTTGTGGCTTGCCTTCTGTCAGGTCTTGTCAGGTAAATCCCCAAGCACTTCACTGCATCACCTCAGGTTATGAGTCAAAGGTACTTTATTGATGAGATATACCAGTATCAAGATATTCAGACAGGAGCATTGGCAGAAAAGACGCAGGGTGGCAAAGCAAAGTTAATTATAGGGTGATGTTCCCGCCCATGGGAAAGAAAGTTCATTACAATTTTGGCTCAAAGGGTCCAGGATCTCAGAGAGGAAGGGGAATGGGGAGGATGAGCTCATCCCCATCCTTAGGGAGGGTGATACGTCTCCGACTGGAACTTCAAGGCCATGTTCTCAAGCCAGCCGGGGAACAGTAACCAGACACCTGCAAGATAAGCAGCTAACAGCCAAGCAAGCAAACATGTTCCCTTTGCATATTCTCAGAGTTTTTAAAATATTGTACACCAAGACAATCATGGCAGATATACTGGGGTGTATCTGACACCTTCTATATCTTATTTTCTCTTGCCACTTGTGGCTCTTTGGAGCCACAGTAGCCTGCAGCTACTGTGGTTCCTTTCACTGCCCAGAGCTCCTGGGGATGGGCGGTATATAAATTGAAAAAATAAATAAAATAAATAAATAAATTTACTCTCTCCCATCTCATTTGCTTTGTTAGTTCTTTAATAAGTGTTTCACAGGCTGACTGACTGTGTTGCCTGAGTATGCCTGAGTGTGTCCTTGTTTTATTGAACCTTATTGATTTTTAACTCACTGAAGCTACTGTGGTTCCTTGAGACCTATAATGAATTTGAGATTTATCTTAGTTGTATGACTGGGTGCCTCAAGTGTAACCCAACCACAACATTTTAATTGTATTTATTTATTTTATCACACACTGTCTAGTAAACATGGGCACAGACCAAGAAAAAACCACAAACCATTAGTCTGTGGTCCATTGCATTTCATGGACCACAAACTTTTCACATACCTGCCCCTGATCACAGACCGGTTCATTGGTCCATGGTCCATCATTCCGGGGGCCCTAGGACTGCCCTCTTTGCACTCAGAGATGCCAAACTCACAGTGTGTCTTCACCAGGATCTCCTCTAGCCACCGTCCAAGTTTGGCCAAGATTGCATTTTGGAGGTCTGAGTTATAGACCCCCAAAGTGGCCGCTCTAGGAAACTTCCAGTAGATAGAATAGGAACCACAGATGCCAATTGACTTGCACTGGCTTTCAGCAATTGGCAGAGCCCTAGGCTAGCCTAAGACCCCACAATCAAATAAGGATTGGAAGCAGAAATAATGAGACAGAAGAGTGAGACCTCAGGGAGCCCAATAAGCTTGGTCCCAGAGCCTGATTGCAGCCCTGAGACTGGGTTCGGACAGAGCCCTAGCCCATCACCCCAACAATCAAATAAGAATTGAAAGGAAAAAAATGAATCAGAAGAGTGAGCCTTCAAGGAGCCCGATAAGCTTGGTCCCAGAGCCTGCAGCCCTGAGACTGGGCTGGAGCAGAGCCCTAGGCTAGCCCACAACCCCACAATCAAATAAAAATTGAAAGGAAAAAATAAAACAAAAGAGCAAGCTCTCAAGGAACCCAATAAACCTGCACCTAGAATTTTACTGCAGCTATGAGACTGGGTTGGGTAGAGCCTGTTCCATACAACCGGTGGACCGAGTGTCCCTCGGCCAATTTAAGAAGAGACACACAAGGAGTCTTGTGAATGAGTGCAAGACTACAACATTTATTTAAAAGTGGAGGAGAACAGACACACAGAAAGTGAAGGCCCTTCTGTGTCCGTCGCTCTTCGAGGCTCCAATGGCCATGCAAGACATTTTGTACCCTTTGGTTCATTAGCACAGATTACAATCTTGGGGATGGCATTGGTCCATACAAGTGACCACCCCAATGATCTGGCAGTCTCACATTGGCAAAACAATTCTGGTCATCATTAGCCACGTGTACTTTTCAATTAACATTTCTTATCACTTCAGAAATATTGTTTATCATTTCAAAGAACATCTTCTTCTTCCCATGTTACTTTCCCATTCGTAGAATTATTATCAGTTCTTGTCTTATGGAAAGGGTATCATTTACCAAGGGCTCCTTGACTGTCAAGTCTGCAATATTCTGTGCTTTGTAATTATTAAACAAACAGTCTTTCCATTGTATGTAGCCATATGTTGTTGGGGGAGCGATCTTCTCCTCTCTTTGAGATACATTTGGAGCTATTCAAACTTCCCATCTCTGACTCCTGGATGTCATGGGAGGACCTTAAGACCTTGACAAGCTATGCTGATATCAAGAGCTGAAGCAAGCTTTAGTTTGTTGTTATAGATTTTCTGGGCTGTATGGTCATGGTCTTGGCATTGTAGTTCCTGACGTTTCGCCAGCAGCTGTGACTGGCATCTTCAGAGGTGTAGCACCAAAAAACAGAGATCTCTCAGTGTCAATGTGTGGAGAAGATGATAGCAGGTAATTTATATCTACTCAGAAAGGTGGGTTTGGGCTGAGTCATCCTGTAAGAGTTTCCCAGAGTGTGGAATGCTAATGGGGGGAAGCTTCACTGTATCCTGAGGAGTTTCTTTTGCATATGGATTGGTGGTTGATATGCTAATCTTATCTGCAGGGCTATTGTAAGATGTAGAGTATTTTGTTAGTCTGGTGTTTTTCAGGACTGGAAACCATGCCCTATTCATTCTTAAACTCTCTCCTTTCCTGTTGAAATTGTTCTTATGCTTATGCATTTCAATGGCTTCCCTGTGCAATCTGACAAAGTAGATGGATGTGTTGTCCAGTATTTTAGTGTCCTGGAATAAGATACTGTGACCTATCTGAGTTAGGCTATGTTCAGCCACTGTTGATTTTTCAGGTTGGCCAAGTTTGCAGTGTCTTTAATGTTATTTTATTCTTGTCTAGATGCTACACTGTGTGGTCCCGATGTAAACTTGTCCACAGCTGCAGGTTATGCGGTATACTCCTGCAGACATGAGGGGGGTCTTTACTGTCTTTTGCTGATCGTAGCATCTGTTGTATTTTTCTGTTGTATTGTTTCTTTCTGCTGAGTTGTTTATGGCTTGCCTCCCTGGTCGCCCCCTTCCCTGCATTCCAACTGTAACTTTCTCCTTTTGCCATCTGCCTTGCTTTTCTGATCAGAGTTCAGCTATTGTTCTCTTGTCCCTCAAAGTAACTTTCTTTGGCCCTTCTTGAAGCTAGTCTTTCTGCTCAATGCTACAGCTGTTTGGCACAATTAAGCACAATTAGCTTCAAAGACTAATTACCTCCAAAGGAGATTTCTCTTACTAACCTATGATTATAGCCTTATATGTGGTGATATATATGTATTCCACTACTCAGTATCCTAGCCCATTACATATGTGAGGGCAACCTACAAATAACAGGCACTTCAATACTTTACACTGTAACTGGTGTCACCTAAGTGGCTCTCTCTCTCTCTCTCTCTCTGATTATTTCACCTCGATGTTCACCCCTTACCTTGCATAGTGAAAATGTAGTAAGTGCACCTGAGAATACAGTAAAAATCACATGAAAATAGTAAAGGCAGATAAAATATTCCAGATCATTAAATTCACTTCCCACAAGCCCTAGGCTAGCCCACCACCCCACAAGCAAATAATTGAAATAAAAAAATTAAACAGAAGAGTGAGCCTTCAGCTGAGGAAACCCAATAAGCTTGCTCCCAGAGCCTTGTTGCAGCACAAGCCCCAAGCCTCCCTCTCATGCAATCCAAAATCTCCCTCAACAAATAGTTCCTCCTTCAGTAACCAATTGGAAATTGAAGCCATGGCTCAGCGCTGGGTGCTATATATACTGTTGATCTCATAGAGAATAATGAGAGCTCTCTGGTTGGCAACCAGAGCTGCCTATCAAGGTTTTCAGGGCTAAGATTGGTGTGTTCCAAAGCAGCAGAAGGTCTGCAGGTGACTCCCCTATGTTGCCTAGGTAATTGATCGCTCAGCGCCAGGATGTCTGGTTTCACAGACCAGGTTTCATGGACCTGCCCAAAAGTCGTTGCATCTGTGAAAAACACATGTCCCATGACCTGCCTGTTTGCGAACGCTGAATCCAGCCAGGCTGTGTCAAATTTTGGTCCATTTTTCAGTCTGTGCCCACCTCTACTGTCCAGTAATAAATTACAGACATTTCATACAGACATTATAGTATCTTATCTGACATCTGTGCACAAACAGAGAACATCATGACTAGCAGGGAATTTTTTGGCTCTGGTAGGAAGAATATGCAGTGTGGTGGGGGCGAATCTGGAAGGGAGAGAGGAAAAGAAGGAGCAATTTTGAAAAAGTGGCAGCAGCCAACATTAGTAGCAGACTACTTGGCACTGGAAGTACCCCTTGCATGCTCAAGCTACTGTTCCTCAAACAAAGTGGCTACAGTGCCAATTCCTCAAGCTGCTTTATGTGTTACTGTTTCCTATCATTTCTCCCATAGACTTTAACGTTAAACATGGGCACATTTTGTTGTCCCACAAAGGGGGGCCCTGTTATTCTATCTGTCTGATATTTGGCAGCATAAATGTTCTAGTGCAGTAGTGCACTAGTTTTGTGCAGTTCAGATATAAAACCAGGAAAGTACATAACAAAGGGCAGGGAAAGGATCTTCCAAAGAAACCAGTGGGAAATAATAATGAAATAGAATTATGAGAATGAAACAATAATAATGAAAGAAACAATAACAAAGCAAACCCATAGGAAACAACTCAATAATGAAACAGTTCTTTTGGGAATTAATAATTAAAATGAAAGAAATGAAACGAAAGTACATGCACAAGTATAATAACTGGACAACATTCAATTTTTACATACAAAACAAGTATAGGATGAATTACACTTGCAGGGCCAGCTAAAAGGCTAAGGGTGCTTGGGCAGGCAAAAACACACACGACATAGTGTGGAGAAAAAGAGGCCACAACTTTATTGATTACAGAGATAGGAGCATTGGCTCAGCGTAGGGTGTGGATCCCTGCATCAGCTGACCCACCTGCCAGCTGATGACCCCTTACCCCTTCCACCCACCTGCTGAAAGGGGAACTGTGGGATGACAGTTTGTGGGATCCACAATGGGCAGTAACCTCTTTGTGGTTCCCCTATTACTTGGAAACAGGCATGCTCTGGTAGCCCCCGAGCTGGGCTTGCCACTGCCCATGTCTGGTATTAGATCCCTTATGGGGATCCCCATCTGTGGGGAAACTTTGCATGAAAGCCCTGTTTCCCCCCAAAGGGGATCCATGCCCAACACCAAAATTGCCAGCCAAAAGTTGTGAAAAGTTAACATTACAGTAAAGACCCAACTCAAATATAAATGCTGTGTTCTAACATACTGAGAAACTCTCACCACAGTTGTGACAACAAATCCTAAGTTAACGATAACAAGCAAAAGCCTTTGTGAAGTTGCTTAATACCAGATGTAAAAACTTCATGAACATGAACTGCAACTAAACTGTGAAAATAAGCAGAGGGTAGGACGGATTGCTGTTCAGACCACAACTGCCATGACCTCAGCCCGGCTCCTTCTTAAATAGAGGGTAGGGGGACCTGAGAAGAAACTTCTCCTCTCAGGTTGGGGACTATGTCCCGCCCTCCCTCACCCAACTGGATGCTCCAATTGGCTGGTTGGGTTTTTAAACCATGCAGCTCCCCGTGCAGTGATAGGAGCCTTACAGATGGAGCCAGCTGGGCTGCGAAGCTGGCCTGCCCCACTCATGCCTGCAGCCCACAACCTCTAGCCCTGGTGAGTTTGTGGCCGGTAGCTTTCAGGAGTAATGAGAGTTAACTGAAGAGTAATGAAAAATTGCTTTAATTATAATGCCAACAAAGGCTTGCTTGAGTAATTATAATGAATAAGAAGATGCTCCAAATTTAGGTTGCCTTATATTTATCTAGAGCAAGTGTATACTGACAACTTAACACAAATAGAGGAAGAGAGCCAGTTTGTAGTGGTTAAGAGCGCAGGGCCGTTTCCAAATGGCTTACCTGCACCAGGAATGTCATGCCACATTGCGGGGAAAACGCGAAATATCGCGTTTTCTCGCACGAGTTTTGCGCGACGTCACATGACGTCATGCAAAACTTGCACAAGAAAACGCGATATTTCACGTTTTCCCCACAACGTGGCACGACGTTCTGGGTGCAGGTAAGCCATCTGGAAACGGCCCAGGACTCGAGCCGGGTTTGATTCCCCACTCCTCCACTTGAAGCCAGCTGGGTGACCTTGGGCTAGTCACAGTTCTTTGGAGCTCTCTCAGCCCCACCCACCTCACAGGGTGTTTTGTTGTGGGGATAATGATAACATACTTTGTAAACTGCTCTGAGTGGGCATTAAGTTGTCCTGAAGGGTGGTATATAAATCAAATGTTGTTGTTGTTGTTGTTACAAGGATCCAAGGTAATAACAATTAAGTAGACCAGGGCAGCCTGGGCTTGCCCTGAATTCACCCTTTGCTTAGTTTGTTGACAACAAGATTGTATGGAATGGAAATGCCAGACCACTCCGGGACAAGTTATTTATTCAATTTGCTTGGCATATAGACAGTTTTATGCCGTTCAACATGTCAACAACAACATTAAGAGAAAAGTAAAGGCAGCCCATTATTTGGCTTGGCTAATTCTATTTTTCAGAAGGAAATACAGAGAGGCCTGTTTCTTTAGACTTTCCAGTAGCGGGCTCTCAGTCAAACCTTCAACAAATCTAGGATTACAAGTCTTACAGCAAACAATATGTTGTGGTTCCACTTATCTCTTGTAAAAGACAACAGATACATACTCTTTTATGGGCCCAATTGGGAATGTAACCAATGATCTCCAGTCACGTCATAGCAAAGCAATCACTAGCAGTAGCTGAAAACAGAGATTATTTCCTTACAGCTCATTCCTCCTTTCTGTGTGTGCTCAAATCCCTGCAGTCATCTTTCGGGCAGCCCAACTAATTTAGCTGAGGGGCAGAGAGAGAGAGAGAGAGAGAGAGAGAGAGAGAGAGAGAGAGAGAGAGAGAGAGAGAGAGAGAGAGATTCAGTTCATGTCAGTGTAGGATTCTGGAGACAAAATGATTTACACCCTAGGGTCCTAGGGAGCTCATGCTGTGTACAACTAACAAACCGAACTAAGGAGCAGGGATTTTACTCCATGAGAGTAAACCAACATACACAAATATTGGGGGGAGGGGGCTGTTCCATAGTAAAATATACAGTAAACCCACCACAAAAGGGGAAAGGGAATCAATCCGTTTCTCACATCTTTTGAACTTTGGGGGTTTATAGAGTTGCTGTTACTTATAATAATCTAACTTCCAGATATCTTCAGATCACTAGTCAGAAAATATGCTAAGTTGCATGGATCTACACCTAATTTTTATTAACTAATAGCTTAAGTGGCATCAATGAGGTACAACCCTAATACAGACATCATGGCTATTTTCAGTATAAAATTGTATTTATTTTTTACTTAATTTTCATGTGCAACAGATTTTGCTGTGGCGAAATGGGGCCTTTCCTCCCACTGGTAGACCCCGCTCTGCCTACTCCTCCCTTTTCACCTCTGGCCAGGCACCTGAAGGGGCTGTCTCCCTTTCCTGTCTCTGGGTATTTGCTGCCACCATTGTCCCTGTATGGGGTCCTGGTTACACGGGACAGCCTCCTAACCTCCCTCCTCTGCTAGTGGGCCCAAGCGGTTGGGGGACTACGTGGAACAGAAGATCTTTCCTTCCTTCATAAATTCCAAAAAATCATTTATTTAACTTCTAACTATACACTGGCAAATATACAGTGAACAGAAGGAATAATACAAACTAAAAAGAAACCCCTACTCTATCTCCTTCATGCCCTAATTAGATGTTGTGTAGGGCAGGCCCAATCCTTTTATACCTGGGGTTACATTAGATCTACCTTTCCCCTCAGAGCCATCTCTTCCTCAACTCTTCAGCCACCTACTGTCAACTTCCAACTTCCCTCCACCAATTGACTCACTCTCCCTCCAATCACATTCTACTCCAGAACTGGCTCCTCCCCTCTGTAGCCCATAGAAAGTTTCTCCACATTCACTATAGAGAAAAATATATATACTGAAAAAACAATTTTGTGTGATGCTGATTTTTTCCTTCTATCTCTCTGAGCAGCTCTTAAATTTTGGGGGGGGGGGCTCTTTCCATCCATGGCTGAGTGGCCTCTATTTAGAAGTTATTAACCAATGAGGAAGCTTCTTGCTGTCTATTTACATTGCAAAATCCATCTTATTAAAGGACTAAAGAGTGTTTAGAACTTGGACTTTTTGAGTTGTTTCCCTATGTCCTCCTAGATTTTGCGCGTACATTTTGCACACTTTGTCTTGGACATGGGCATATGTGGGTTGCCAAATACACTTTGAAAAGGGGCTGTGTTTGATATGTAGCATGTGTTTGTGAAGGGGAGGATATGTATCAACAATTTTTTAATCCAAATGGAGAATTGTGGGTTGCTAAAGTTTGAGGGCTGTAACTTAAAATACAGAGGAATAGTAGTGATTTAGAGGTGGAACAATATCAGCCAGGATACCTTCTCAAACAGCAGATCTAAAAAGAATTCAGGTTTAACTGAGAAGAGCTAAGTTTTCAATTAATGGGGAAGAAAGGAGGGTGGCAGGTCCAGAGATGGATGTAGTACTAGAGTGCATCATTCAAATACACCTTACTCAGTTTGTAAAATTTTGTGTGCTTTCCTTGGGAATTAATTTTGCCACTTTTATATCATATTTTGCTTCGGGGTTTTTAATTTTAAATTCTTAAAAATTAACACTTATATAGAAGAGAAGTGTCCAAAGCTTACAAAGAATACAGACTTAAAACACTTAAAATTTAAAAATCTGCTTGTGTGTGTGTTAAGCTAATATACCTGTAATACCATCAGTTATCTATGGGAAAGTTATTTGCTTATAGTCTAACTACTTTGTTGACTCCAGTACCTATATTTGTCTCTCAACACTCAAAAGGGTTGTTGCAGAATATATGCTTCAGATGATATGTGCGGTAAGATTCAGAACTGCATTGTGAAAAGTGGTGAGTCAAGTGAGAGAAGTAGCACAGATCAGTGCTCTAATAAAATGGGAGATTCCTGAATTACAGCTGCCTTCCACATTTCGTTCAACCTGGAAATTTATACCCTGACTCAAGGTATGTGACATTACAAGCTAAATCTATAGTTCAGAAAGGCACTGCACATGTTCTTCACCTACCTCACATTTAGCCAATTTGGTGTAGTGGTTAAAAGCAGCAGGACTCTAATCTGGAGAACTGGGTTTGATTCCCAACTCCTCCACTTGAAGCCAGCTGGGTGACCTTGGGTCAGTCACAGCTCTTCCAGCACTCTCTCAGACCCATCCACCTCACAGGGTGATTATTGTTGTGGGGATAATAATAACATTTTTAAACCACTCTGAGTGGGCATTAAGTTGTCCTGAAGGGTGGTATATAAATCAAATGTTATGTTATTATCTGCAAGTGTTCAAATCTTACAAAGAATTAGGGCTGGAACACGGTAGAATGGCATTCCGGGACCTCCTGAAAGTAATCACGTCTGGTGGCCCCGCCCCCGGATCTTTAGACAGAGATCAGTTCCCCTGGAGGAAATGGCCATTTTGGAAGGGGGATTCTATTGCAGGAGGCTTTTCCTGGATCCTGGTAAGCCTGCTCCTGGGAGGGGGGGAGCACACACAGTGGAAGGGTGGGGGAACAGCATGCTGGCCCATGCCAGGCACCCTCCTGCTCCATCGGGGAGGCAGATTGGGACACCGGCCTCTGGCAAAGGCTTCATCCATCCCCAAGTGGGGGGCGCACTGGGTATGGGAGTGGGCCCAGCTGGGCCCATCAGGGTGCCCTCAGCCTTCGCCCCTCTCAGGGGGGGGGGATGAGCCAAGCCACAGGTTGTGTGATCACCTGCTCAGTGGCCCTTCTGGGCCACGCTCTGCAGGGCTATGGCTCGGCGAGGCAGTGGGCTCACCTGCCTCATGGCAGCCTGGGACAGTAGTATACACCTCAGCTGGGTAGAGCACACTGCCCCACAGCCCTCTCAGGCAGGGCAGGGTTGGGCGCCAGGCTGTGGCTCAGCTGAGTGGCATCCACGCCCACCCTGCTGCCTTCCTGAACATGGCTGAGTGGAGCTCCAGGCTGCGGTCTGATGGTGCACTGTGTCTGCTTGCCTGGCCTTCCTGGGTGGCGTGGGGGGGGGCTGGGCTGTGGCTCAGCTGAGCTGCATGCGCGCCTGCCCTGCCACCCTCCCAGGACAGTGGGGGTGAAGCCGCAGGCTGTGGCTCATCCAGACGGTGTGCTTGCTCACCCAGCCCCTGTGGCACAAGGCGGCAGCCTGGCTGGGCTGTACAATTGGCCCCCTCCTGCTGGGTGGAGCCAAACCCAAGGTGCCCAGCTGTTTTGCAGCATGCTGAGTGCTCCCAGGCGAGCACTCCCTGTACAATGATGTCACTTTCCAGAAGTGATGTCATCACACGGTCTTGGGAGCACGCAAGTGCACATGTGGTAGGGGCACCACCTAATGCCGGGAGTTGCCCCGGAAGGTGGCAACCCACCCTACACCACTGAGTTCCTCTACCTCTGTCACCAGAAAAAAAGCCCTGCAAATAATACAAACTCAAGACATTTAAAAGTCTTAAAACACTACAGGATTATTCATAGTTCCAATTTATTTAGATTCCCCAAAGACTTCCTTTTCCCATTGTTGTAGTTATTTAATTATAGGCTTGATGGCCATTTTTTATTTTATTTTTCACCCACTACCACTCTGAGAGGCAGTGGGAAACAGAAGCTGAGGGTGGAGCATCTCCTGCCCCTTCCAGGGGTCTGGTAACGCTACACTGTTCCTTACAAGACAATGCAGTGGAATAAAATGTGTGCACATTTTCACTCATGTCCATAAAGAAAAGAGCTATAGATGTTTTCAGAGGAAGCTGAAAATTGGGAAAGTGAGCAAGGTCCACTTTCTGAAGTGGCAATGCCTCCTATGTCCCCTACTAGCATGACCCAAGGAAAGGACCGTTTTGGCTTGGCCCTTCATTTTAGTCAGTAATAGGAAGTATATTATTTTGAGGCTTGCCATTGATTAAGTATCAGTGCTTTCCATCTGCCACTTTGAATTCTTTAAAATAAAGCATATTTTGTGATTGAATTACAATTTCATAACAATTGTTCCTTTAAGGCCCCATGAGCTGTTTGTTTTAATAACAGGAGCCCTTTCTCAACCTTTTCAGCTAATTTGCTGAAAACAGTATGATTCTTAATTAATATATTATATGGATATTAATAGTAACCAGTCTTAAAGCCACAAGGTCAAATGGATGCTTATTTGGGATAGAACTGTTTGTCACTAAGATAAAACACCTTGTTAATCTTATGCAGAAAATCAATTGATTTTAATTTTCTGGCAATCATTTCAGTTCTCTTCACTTATTAGTAGTTCACATGTACTGTCCAAGGGAAAAGTGCTATAAAAAGCAGATTTTTTTGACAGCTTAAGGTTAACAGGTTGTGAACATTTAACTGCTCTACAAATTGTTATAGAAAATTGGAGCTCAAATTATTCACCTTAATTAGTACATATTAGAGCTTACCTGAAACTACACACTGTGTATCTGGAACATTTTCAGCATTGTCAAAAACCAAGTAAGCAATGCAAGTTAAGTTAAGGAAAGCTGAACAGTTCAGTGAGCACAGCTAAGCATTTGTGTGCATATGTGCTGATGTATGAATTTATTGCCTCGGTTTAGTAAAGAAAATACGAATCCTTTTATTAGGAACTAAACTCAGGATAGGATAGAGAAGAAATAGGCAATGATTACAAAAATATTTATATATTCATCTATATGACCCTCTCATGCGCTTATTCTCCCCACACATGTGCTTATTCTTGCCCTCAATCAGACAAAGCTGATTATATACGTCATGACTTCATCCTGTGATTCCCTATTGGCTTGTATTGTGTTTTGCCCCCTTTTATATGACCTGTATATTGCTGCCTCCCTGATTTTCTTAGCATTGTCTTCGATTTTTGCTGCCACCAAAGGGTTTTGCCTTAGTTCCCTTTAAGTTTGACTTATAATATATGACCTCTTTGTTACAGAAAGAAGATAGTAATATGACAGAATAGTCAGTACATGGGGGTGGCTGTGGAGTAAAAAGGGATTCTTTGTTCTAGAACAGGCATTTTGCTTAACCCATAAAAAGGCACTCCCGGTGCGCGCCTGCGCGCTTACCCGGGTGCCTCCATTTGCCCTCATGCACGGAGGGGAGCGGGCAGCTTTCCCGGGCATCCGGGTGCCTGTCGGGGGCGGGGCTTGTAGCCGTTATAGGCTTCCCCGCCTTCCCTCCTCCGTGCAGTCCTCGGGCAAGCTCGTCACTGTAGGACGTGCGGCCGCGACTGCTCGCGTCGGGCCTGCACTCCTGGCTGGCAGCGTTCGTTCGCCGCTTGTCGGCAACTCGGCTGCTCCGGCTTTTGGGCCAACGGGCCTGCGAGCTCCTTTGCCGGGCGCTGGCGCTTCAGCCCGTTAGCGACGGCTGGGTTCCCCTGCGGGCTTTCCCTGTCGTCGTCGGCGGCTGTAGTTCCCGGCAGAGCTTTTACCGGCGGGGCAGCGTCGCAGCAGGAGCTTCCTTCGGGGCAGCGTGGCTTTCCCATTCGGCCTCGCCGCCTGGACTTCCTGCCATCGCGTCAGACCTTCCCCTGGCCTGTTGGAGGATTGCGGAGTCCGGATAAGTTGGGCCATTTGAGGGAGGGGGTGATAGAGTTCCTCGTTGGGGCCTTTGGCAACGGTCTGCTCTTGAAGGGAAGTTCAATTGGGGGTCCGTTTTTGCCTGGTGCCCCCCCCCCCGTCCCCAAGCCTGGTACTGGTCCCAAGGGTTGCTTGGTGGTTACCACCCCCCCTTACTTTTGGTGGGGTGTTGGTCCAGGCGTGGCTGGCTGTTATTTAGGGGGTAGTTCATTGATTTTCAGTGGCCTTGAGCATTTGGGTGTGCCTTAAGGGTCCTAGTTCCTCTGCAGCCTCGGTGGTAGGCTTGGGGCAATTGGTTTGCTGGTGCTCCTAGGGGGCTTCCCTGTAAGTATGCCTCCCAAGAAGGGTGTAAGGACTAGCAAGGGTAAGCAGCCTGCTAGGCGCCCTATTGCTAAGCGGCCATTGACTGCGCCTTCCTCGGACGAGGAGGACGTGGAGGCTGCTAGGCAGGAGATCTTGGCCAAGTTGGCCGCTCTTGAAAATGCTGGAGGTGGCTCGTCTAGGCAAGTGGCTGGGTATCGAGCTGGCCGGGCATCTAAAAGAGTTTCCCAGGCCACTTTTCAGCGGGAGGTCCTCACTCGTCTCTCTGCTTTGGAAGGCTCGGCAGGTGGCGACGCTGGTGAAGGAAGGAAGCAGCATGTAGACCTGGAGGCCGTGGGGACCACTGCGCAAGTGGAGGAGGAGGAGGTCGTTGAGGTGGCTGAGATGCCTCCAATAGCTGTTGCAGTGGATCCAGCTGATCAGGAGGGTAAGTCTCCCGCACCACATGCATCACACTCTTCGCCCTGGGGGCCTCTTGGTTCAGCTGCCAATCCAGTTGGTTGGGGATCCCAGTTTGTGCACGCCCCGGCTGCTGGGTCGGCTATTTGGCCTGGACACTCCTACCAGCAGCAGCCGGTTGGGATGGGGCAATTGCAGCCCTGGGGTCAACAGACCCTATCAGCGCAGCAGGGGTTTTCTCCTTGTTCAGCTCCGGCCGCAGCCGCACCCTCGGCTAATGCTGTTTGCGGCGTTCAACCCTTTGGGCAACCCCAAGGCTTTTGGCCTCCCTATCAAGTGGGGCCTTACTATCAACCTACTCCCCTGGGGGCTTTGCCATACAGGGCTACGCCGTTTGGGGATGCAGCGCTCCCCTTAGGAGACCATCTGACACCGGCTACCAGGTATAAGATCCTGCGTGGCGAATTTGTTGATGTCTTTACCCTTCTTTTCCGGGAATTGGAAAAGAAGGATAAGGAGGAGATGGATGAACGCGACAAGGAGAGGCTTAAAAGACGCAAAGTTGACCGTACCTGGGCTAATTGGCTTCCTGGTATGCTGATTTATGCAGGGGTTATTGCCCGGGCTCAGCCTCAGAGGGCTTCCTCCTTGTTCCAATATATTGATATTGTGTACAGGGGATATACGGACTTCGTCGGTGCTGCTTGGATGCAGTACGACGAAGAATTCCGTATGCGGGCCGCTGCCGATCCCACGCTACCCTGGGATCGGATCCATCAGCAGCTCTGGCTTCAGTTGATGGCCCCAGCCAAGCCCAATTTGGGTGATAGGGCAGATAGTGGTCATTTGTTGCAGAGACTTAGCACCCCTCCTGGTACCCGCGCCTCAGCGGGGCAGTCGGTTCAGCCCCGGCTGCTTTGTTGGGAGTTTGCATACCAAGGCGTGTGTGCTAGGAAGGGGTGTGGGTTCAAGCACGAGTGCCCGCGTTGCAGGGGTTCCCATTCCTTCTCTGCCTGCCCCCGCCCCAAGCCTCGGGGGGGAGGCAGGCGCCCCGGGGGTGGGTCAGGTCAGTCCACTGCTGACAAAGGGTCCTACCCCCATAAATCTGAGAGCACTGGCTAATCTTTTGCGGGGGTACCCCGATCGCGCAGCGGCGCAGTACCTGTTAGATGGTTTTACACACGGCTTCCGCATTCCCTGTCAGGGCCCTCGGGCCCCTTTCATGTCGTCAAATTTACGTTCAGTGAGCGGCATGGAAGATATTGTTAGTTATAAGATCGCCAAAGAATGTGCTGAAGGGCGGGTTTTAGGCCCTTTCGCGGCTCCTCTGGTGCCTAACTTGAGGGTGTCCCCTCTGGGTGTCATACCTAAGAAGGCAGCGGGTGAGTATCGTTTGATACATCACCTGTCCTTTCCCAGGGGGGACTCCGTCAATGATGCCATTCCGGAGCATTTGTGTACCGTGCGGTACACGTCTTTTGACGAGGCAGTTAGGATGGTTCGGCGCAAAGGTCAGGGTGCGGAGATGGCAAAATGCGACATTAAGTCTGCCTTTCGCCTTCTTCCAGTTCACCCTGGGGACTTTGAGCTGTTAGGTTTTTCCTTCAATGGCCAATTTTATATGGATAGGGCACTCCCTATGGGGTGCTCGGTTTCCTGCTCAGCCTTTGAAAAATTTAGTTCCTTTTTGGAGTGGGCCTTCCGTCAGAGGCTGCGATGCCGTGACTCCGCCCACTACCTTGATGATTTTATTTTTTGTGGTCCCCGTGGAACGGGCCAATGCGCCCGGTTATTGGTGGGCTTTATGGCCTTAGCTGAAGAGCTGGGAGTCCCCCTGGCCCACGAAAAAACTGAGGGTCCATCTCAGGTCCTTACGTACCTGGGGATTGAGATAGATACTGTGGCGCAGACCTTTCATCTGCCATTGGCTAAGGTGGCTGATTTACGTGCGCGCTTGGTGGCGCTCTTGGGCAAGCAGAAGGCTTCTCTCCGCGAGCTGCAGCAGCTTGTGGGCCACCTGAACTTCGCATGTAAGGCCGTTGTGCCAGGACGTGCCTTTTTGAGGCGCCTGTGCGAGGCTATGTCTGGTCTACGTCTGCCCCATCATAGGGTTAGGCTGTTGCATGGGGTCAGGGAGGACCTCAAAGTTTGGGAGGACTTTCTCTCGTCATTTAATGGCATTACGATGTGGCGGGAGGAGTTGCTGTTAGAGGCCGAGTTGCGGGTGGCATCTGATGCCTCTGGGGCTACGGGCTTCGGTGTCTGTTTCCGGGGTCATTGGTGCGCTGAATCCTGGCCGGCTGTTTGGCACACTGAAGGTATTACCAAGGATTTGACATTTTTGGAATTTTTTCCAATCTTGGTAGCGCTCTGGCTGTGGGGGGAGGAGCTTGCCAATCAGGCGGTCCACTTCTGGTGCGACAACATGGCTGTTGTGCATGTGATCAATTCCCTCTCAGCCCGATCGCCCAGGGTTATGAGACTGGTCAGGCCATTCACGCTCCGGTGCCTTCGGCTGAACATTATGTTCAGGGCGAGACATGTCCCCGGCATTGATAATGGTGTGGCAGATGCTCTGTCTCGCCAGCAGATGGAGCGGTTTCGTCAGCTCGCCCCCGGGGCCGATGCCTTGCCATCCCCGATGCCACAGGAGTTGTGGAGTCTTGGAGGGACGAAGTCCGCAGAGCCATCCGTTTAGCCATCGCCCCTAGCACAAGAAGGTCGTATGATCGCGCTGTGCGGCAGTTTGCGAGCTTCCGAATGGAGGCTGGGTTGGAGCAGAGTTGGCCCATTCCAGCGGAACATCTCATGCAATTTTGTGTTAACAGGAAGTTAGGCAGCCTGTCTGTAAAGACCATTAGGGGGCTTTTGGCTGCCCTAGCCTTTGTTAGCAAGGCACGGGGATTTCAGGATGTGACTGGGGATTTCAGGGTGCGAAAGATGCTGGAGGGTTGGTCTCGGGAGACTGGCTCTCGGTCTGACACCAGGCAACCTATTTCTCCGTCCATCCTTAAGGGTTTGGGTGGCACCTGGCAGTCAGTATGCTCTTCGGACTACGAAGCAGTGCTTTTCCACGCTGCTGCGCTTACGGCCTTCTTTGGAGCCCTTAGAATTGGGGAGTTGGTGGCTCAGTCCCGCACTGATTTGTCGCATCGTGCACTGCTTGTTCAGGATGTGCAGTTTGCAGGGGACGGAGTTTTGCTACGGATTAGGGGGTCCAAAACTGATCAGCGCCGCAAGGGGGCATTTGTGCGGCTTGGCTCCTGCGCTGATGCTGAGTTATGCCCGGTACGAGGGTTGCGTTTGTATCTCAAGAAGAGGGGCTCTGGCGAGGGTCTCTTATTTCGCCATTGTGATGAGTCCCTGCTGACTTGGTACCAGTTCTGGTCAGTTACCGGGAGGGCCTTGGCCAAGCTGGGTCTTGTGGGTTTCAAGTTTGGCACCCACTCATTTAGAATAGGGGCGGCTTCCACGGCTGCTGCAATGGGATATCCAGAAGCGGCCATTCGTAGTGTGGGGCGGTGGCGATCGGCGGCTTACCGGGGGTATGTCCGTCCTCTGCCGGCCCCGTTATGAGCTGTGGCTGATTGTCTTTTCTTCTTCAGGTGCTGTCGTTCGCCGTGGGAGGTGTCGGATCCTCATCTGCGGACACAGCATGATCTTCTGGGCCGCTCATCAAGCCAAGAGGACCCATCTGGGGTCCCAGCTTGGCCTCAGTCGTTGGGCTCAGATCGAGTGGCAGGGCCGTCGGGGCCTACGTTGGCTGGGCCTGTTGCCTCTCTTGTTTGAGGGAAGGTGTGCCCCTCCTCCGCATTTTTTGTTGTTACATTTAGGTGGAAATGATTTAGGTTGGATCAAGGGCAAGGCCCTCACGCTGCAGGCGCAGGCTGATTTGAAGCTTATTGCTCTGCCTTGGCCCGGGGGTCCTAATAATGTGGTCTGCCATCCTCCCACGTCGTGTTTGGAGGGAGGCTTTGGATCACGAGGGAGTTGAACGGGCGAGGCGTAAGGCCAATAAGGCCATGTTCAAGGCTTTGGGTGCCGGGCTGGGGGTTTACTTACCCCATCCCCAGATTAGGGACACGTACGCTGACCTCTACAGAGGTGACGGCGTCCACCTGTCCTTTAAGGGCAATGAGATCTTTTTGACGGATTTGCGGCAAGGGTTGTGGTTGGCCCTGCAGGAGATGTGGGGCGTTAGGGCCTAAACAGAGGTTTGGCCCTAACGGTGGCAGGTTAGCTGGGGTAGGCAGAGCGGGCTGGTGAGCACCCGGTGGCACATCCCCATTGGTGGGGAATGGGGGTCTGTCTCGGATCGGCTGGCGGGCTTTACGGCTGCCAGCTGAGAGGGCAGACTGCCCTGGGACCCCCTGGAAAAGGCCTTCCCTCGGGCTTTACGGCTGGGGTGTATGGTGCTTTAAAGGGGGGAACCATTCGCCTGGCCGGCTGGGTTACAGCCATGCACTGTATGGCTCGCGCCTAGGGCAGGGGGTTGCTCGCCCATGCAGTACGAGGAGCTGGTCAGAGTGACCCCCTCGCTCGAACTGTACCGCTAGTTACACCCTTGCCGTGTTTAAGTTCCTAGTTCAAGCTTTGAGGTTATTTGGTCAATAAATGGCCCTATTTTTCCCAAGCCTTGTGTCCGTCTCTTCTTTCCGAATATGGGGGCAAATAATGTTTACTTATAAGTACATATGTATAATGGTTTCAAGTAATCTATAAGCATATTGGTTTCAGAATAGGTTATAAGTGTTACGGGCATGTAGCTAGAAAATTTTCATTGTGGTTTTGTATCCAGGGCTTTTGAGTGAAATGTTTAGCTTGACTGGGTAGTTTTCTGGTGAAGCATTGCCAGGATGAGGTCAAAATGTATTTGTTTGTTTTCCATTGATATGAATTTTGTGGATGTTCTTTTCAATGCGGAAGGCAAGGGGGGACCAACTGGAGGCTCTGACACTCCTGTGTTTGCACTTAATGGCACCAAAATTGCACAGAACACCATCTTCCTCTAATCTAAAGATCCCCAAAGTTTCAAGCAGATTGAACAATGGGAGGGTGATTATACAGATGCCCAAATTAGGTTCCTGTCTGCACAGTCACAGTAAATTCTCTCTAATAATTTCTGAAATGGCTATCAGGCAGCAGCCAGCAGGAGAACTTTAGCCAGCCACCAACATAAAAAAACAATGCCCTATCTGCATTCATTTCATTTCTTTACTCTGACAGTGATTTTTTACCTTTCCACTGAAAACTCTGTATTTGTCTTCCTTCCTTATGGTGGTCCACAGCTCCTTATCTTGTACCAGCTCCTTTTCTGACAGCATGGCAGGTGGTGGTTCTTCATCTCCTAACTGTTACTGACTCTTCCTCCCTTGAACACAGCACTGTTGCCTCAAAGAATGACAAGGAGAGGCAGCAATGGTGGGGAGGTGTTTCTACACAATGGTGTGTGTGGGGGGGGTTCTACACGTGTACCCATTTGGAGTATAGTTTTAGATTTTTCTGCAAATCTGGGGTCCTCTCTGTACAAAGTGAAGGACTTGTATGCCATCCCTTGTCCCTGGTCTCAGGTTACAGAGGAGGTTTACTATAGAGAGATAGAAAGGAAGACACACTGCTCTATCTGATGCTCTCTCTCTGATGTGTGGACTGATAATTAGAGAACTTCCATCCTCTCCTTTGCTTGCACACACACTCTCTCTCTTTTCATCTTGCCACCATGGAGGATGCAGGGCTTCCTCTCTCTATCCACCAGTGCCCTAATTTACAGTGCAATCCTATGGAGAGTTACTCCAGTCTAAGGCCATTGATTTCAATGGGCTTAGACTGGTGTAACTCTGCATAGGATTGCACTGTCTGACAGATTAGACTAGATTCTATTTCTTCTCTATCCTATCCTGAGTTTAGTTCCTAATAAAAGGATTCGTATTTTCTTTACTAAACCGAGGCAATAAATTCATACATCAGCACATATACACACAAATGCTTAGTTGTGCTCACTGAACTGTTCAGCTTTCCTTAACTTAACTTGCATTGCTTACTCCCCCAAAGCCCCAGAAAAATCTCCCTTCTTTCCACCTGTTGAACCATAGCAAGCAAGGTCAAGAGGTACCAGAGGTAACACAGAAAGGAAGTCCTGAAGAGTGTGTACAGTTTCTCTTTCCTTTTATCACACTTCATAATTAATAAGCATATGTTTCATTTATTGCAGATTTTCATTTCATATGTTTGGATTTCCATGATTGTTTGATATGGTTAGAAAGTGCATTTTTCTGTTAGTGGTTTGTATTTGTGTTGTATTGCACATAGAGATGTCTTGACTTTTGTTTTTGTTTTTACAGACCTACTATTATGCTAACACAAGGCCAGACTGCAGAAGCAAACAATTCTGAAGAAGTTTACAAAATGGGACTTATTCAGCCAGCAGTTGGTTATTTGTTTTACCTATTGGTCTGCATAGCTATTTTGCTCAGTGTATGCTACTGCTCAGCACATATGTTTCACTTAGTGGACTGCTAAGTTATTTTGTTCACTGCATGCCATTGTCTTGTACATTATATGATTTGCTTTGCTTCATAGACCACAAAGTTGATCAATGCACGGCACTGCTCAGCATGTGATGTCTATATGCTTATCAAAATAACATGGTATCTATTTCTGTTTGCTTTATGCTTTGAGTCACTCTCTGTGATCAGTAACATTTATTCACACACACTATTCAGGACCCTTTGTCTTTCTTTGTTACCTCTGGAGAGAGTACCTCTTGCCCTTTTCGGGGGGACGTGTCCCCTCCCCCTTTTTTCTGGAACAGTAGCAAGCAGCCATGCCTGAGTGAGTCATGCAAGTTGGATGATATTTTATTGATTGATTGATTGATTCTATTTTTAGCCCACCCTCCCTGCAAACAGGCTCAAGGTGGGGTACAATAAAATTCTTGGCACACAATAAAACAGATAAATACATTTAAAATCCCAACCCCTCAAAATGCATATAGAGCAATATCTCAGATGGTAGCCCCCTCCAATTTCCCCAGTAAAATATAAACAAAAGAGGGGGATAGGACCACAGTTAATATTATTTCTGTGACTGCGCTGGGGGGGGGCAGATGATTTCATCACCCCCCTGGTGGGAGACCTGTAGGGAGGCTCCTAATACAAGCAGGTCACCCAGTGGTTGCTGCTGGGCCTGACCCACATCACTTCTCCATTAAAAGCCAAAACAGCCCTGGAAAGGGCCCTACCTGCTCTCTATGCCTTTAATGACAGAAACCAAGGCTTCATCTGGAAATACTATTGAAGTTGCCTAGCAACAGCTCCAGAAGGCATTTCTTTCTTAAAGCTACATGCTTTATGGGGGGGGGAGTATTAACCTATCTTATTATTATTATTATTAGTTTTCTCATATAAGGATAGGGGAAACGGGGGTAGGGAGTAAGGTAAACAGCAAACATCATAATATCTGCTTGAGTTAGAATTCTACTTATCTTTTTTTTTTAAGAGTTCAGATTTTTCTGCAATCCTGGGGCTTTTCTCAGGCTTGTAGAAGGACCTGTCTTGTTTATTCATGATTCCAGTGTTCAGATTTAAGTAGGCATAGATTTGGCCATGTTGCCAATTAGATATATTGATACTACATTTTTAAAAACTCCCACACTACTTTGAAGGAGCTCAAGGTAGGGAAGATAATTCTCCTATCTTCCATTTTATCTTCACAACAACCCTATGAGATAGATTAAACTCAAAAGTATGGGAGGGGGCAAAGGTCATCCACTGAACTATATGGCAGAATGAAGATTTGCATCTGGGTCTCTCTGATCCTAACTCAAAACTAACCACATCATTGGATTGTCAAGCTGTGAACTGTAAAACCTTCGAGTAGGTCTTTCATTCAGTCATTTCATTAATCTATTGCATTGGTTGGTTTTGGGAGCCAAATGAAGGCGGAGGGAGCCGTATTTGGGATAAAAATGTGATAGATAACTTACTGGCTAATATTAATATAAAGTTCATACCATGCATA
Organism: Eublepharis macularius; assembly: GCF_028583425.1. Classification (NCBI taxonomy): domain Eukaryota; kingdom Metazoa; phylum Chordata; class Lepidosauria; order Squamata; family Eublepharidae; genus Eublepharis; species Eublepharis macularius. The sequence continues at coordinate 117,042,737 of NC_072795.1, forward strand.
AACATCATTATCTATATATATAAAGACAAGTGTCCTAAATGACTAATCAATGCCCAGCCCAAACCCCTGGACCTAGAAACCTGAAATTTGGGGAGAACATTCCTTTCATGATGTATACACCCACTATGAAGGAATTTTAAGAAATTCACCCGCTAAGGTGGTAAAAAGGGGTAAAATGCGTTTTCCCAAAGGGATACAGCTTCCCTGTGTGGTGGGCAGGCTGCTGCCTGCTTATGCCCCCACAAACTGCCAGCTTGGCCACTCTTCCTTGATTGGGCCAGCCTTCCATGGTCATTTGAGTCTGTGGGCTGATTGGCGCTCACAACATTCCACACCTCATTCCCCCCAGAGATAGTTGGAACACAGAGGTCATTTGCATATGCAGCCTGATTGGTCGTCATCCCCCACATTCTAAACATTATGCAGTTGCTATTGGGAGTCATTGGTAAAATGCACCTCCCAGTCTTCCCCTAAAAGTTCCACTAGGGTTGCCAGCTCAAAAAAAGCACACACACAAACCGAAAAATGTTACATACCCATAAATATTATAACTGGATTTGAAGTAGATAAATACCATAGTGAAGCACAGGTATCAAGCTAGTTTTCAATATAGAATTAAAAGAACTATGCTTGCTGAATGAACTATGCCCATAGTGTTCAAGAGGTAAAGTAATACAGGCGTTGATCAAAAGCACATATATTAACATGGCTTGGTTGGGCACAAATGACAGAATTGTTTTCCATGTTTTTGACAAAAAGTATCTGGTATTGAGTCAGAGGGTTAGTAGTTGCTAAAACAAGGTGTTTTCCCACTGAATAGCAGATTACAAAAACTGAAACTAGGTTGTCAAGAAGATGAATTTAAAAAAATGACAAAATAATTGTACCCTAGCAGGCATATTACAAAGAGTCTACCTTCATCCTGGCCTAAGTATACTTTTGGCTTTTCTTTGTTCAAACCTGAAGTCAAAATGTTTAAAAGAAAGAGAAATACTATCAGGTGGCATCTAGTTAACATGCATCTTTTCATCTAGTGCTGGTACAATCCCGTGCCATTGAGTTCACATGAAGGCAGGCAAATGTGTAAGTGTAACAACTCAGTCAGTCAGTACTTTTATTGGCATTCAATTAAAAAAAAAACGCCAAGAGAGACAAACCAAGGATACAACAAGATCAGCTGGCAGTAGAATTAACCGTATATTCCCTAATCCACATAGCAATTGAGAGAGACAGTGCAACTGATATAGGGGCGCTAATCTGATAATAATAATAGTTAACATGCATCTTTTCATCGAAGTGCTGTTATAATCCCGTGCCATTGAGTTCACATGAAGGCAGGCAAATGTGGGAAGTATAAACTGAGAAAAGTGCACCTACTGTGAGAAAATTAAGAACATGAAACTGAGGATGAGACAAGTTTCACAAAGTAGTAAATATGAGGTTGTGAGCAGAGGGTATGGGGTGTGCGTTCTTGTATAGATTACATCCTTGCATGGTTTGTGGCCCATATTGATGCTGCATGAGCCAATTCTATGAAATGCTTTCCATTACCCCACTTCAGTCTCATGCATTGAGAAGAAATAGATGTCACTATTAGAGGTGGGCACAGACCAGAAAACAGACCAAAATTTTGCACGGACCGGGCCAGTTCGGTGTTCGCAAGCCAACGGATTGTGGGACGTGCCTTTTTTCACGGATGAGATGAACTTTGGCTAGTCCGTCAGTCCGTTGGTCCATGAAACCAGACATCCTGGGCCAAGCAATCAATTCCATAGGCAACGTAGGACCCACCTGCAGACCTTCTGCTGCCCTCAAAACACACCAATCTTAGCCCTGAAAGCCTTTTTTTAAAAAAAATTATTGGATGGGTTAACATACATTCTACCAATCATTTTACAACATGTTTTTCCATTATATTGATATATGTAGCCCACCCCCTCCCCCTCCCCCCTTTTCTATGTTGACTCCCAACAGCACTATGACTCCTTTATTTCTTATCATTAACTCTATGTTGCTTTCATTTGTCCATATAATTAAAGGCAAAATTCTAGCTTATTCTTTATCATTACATTTCTATAATTATCAATAGACTACTCTTATCCTATCAGATCCCCTTTAATTCCAAATAAATTTTGATTTTAATTTCCCCCATTCTATAAAAAAGTTCACCTAAATTTCTTCTCATAACTTCCTTATCAATCTATTCATTTCCACCATATACAACAGTTTAAATCCAATCTTCAACCTATTACAATTTGTTTCTTTAACCAATTACATATAACTCTACACTTTTGCTTTAGGTTCAATTCCTTAAATAGTACTTATAACTTAGAACTAAAAACTTATTCCTTCAGGTAATTCCATCTGTAGTTTCATTCTTATATTTCTATCTCTCTACATCTTTTGCAAATAAATTTTGCTTTTACATTTTCCCCAATCTATAGAAAGAAAAAAAAATTAACTTAAATTTTATTCTCCTTATTCTCTTATCAATTTGTTCATTTAACTTTACATTTTACGTTTTTCAATTTGTTCATTTATCTTAAATTCAATCCCCTAAATAGCTCTTGTAGCTTAACGCTAAAAACATAGTCCTTTAAGTAATTCCCATTTGTAACTTGAATCTTGTACTTCTGCCTCTTTTCCGGGTTTCATCTTCCACTTGAACAATATTATCTTTTGGTAAATTCTTCTGTTGTACATAACTGGAGTTGACTCTGTATTCCATGTTCATTGTTAACTTTTCTGATTGCTTCTTTAAAAATTCTGCCAAAACTTCAATAATTTGTTCCTGCACACTTTGCATTGTTTCCCCTAGCATATCGCGAATTCCCAGTTTAATGCCTGTAGTTTTGTACTCAATTACTGCCACACGATCTTGAAATGCTTGTTTTTCAACTTCTAAGCTGGGTGTCAAATCGGTGTTTTTTTGCTCCATCTCTTGAGCTGTCTGCTTTGTTACTTGTAGCTCATTCTTCACCTCCTCTTCTGCTTTTAGTAAATCTTTATGTTTTTAATCAAACTTTCTTCCATTTTCTGCATAGATTGGCTTAATTCTTCATAGCCCTTTGTAACTTTCCCCCCCAGAGATTCTATAGCCGTTCCTATGGCAACCTGCCACTCCTTCTCTACTTTCTTCATGCTTCTACGTTGGTTTCTTCCCTGCCCCAGATATCCTTTTTATGTTTTGTTTTAAAAATCCAAACTACTTTAATCTCACCAAATGTCGGGCGGAGAGTCTCTATGGTAGCTTGCTTCGTCCTTTTCCGTTCCGGAATGGCGGGTATCCACTTCCTTTTGTCCTCTCGTTGCTATATCTCGTGGTTTTTCCTTTGTTTTCCTTCCGAGGTCTTCTTTGCTATTTCCACTTCCTTCCTACTCTCCAGATGAAGCCTCTCTAGGCAGTGTCACTCGTTGTTCTCCTTGCATTCTACCCTCTCGCGATGTTTGCTCCGCAACTTCTCAGCCTCCTCCCCTTTTCTCACTGCCAGTTATCTCTTCCAAAACTGCAGGTATTCATAAACAAAAATTGATTTCACTTCTTTTGTGCTTTATAGTCTATTGAATTCCACTTTTTCCTTCAAAATGCCTTGCTCCTTTCTTGTTCTATCAGTTCAGTCCACAATTTTAGCTTTTAGTTAAATCTCTCTTCTCATTTTAAGTCCAAAAGCAAGATAAGATTTTTTACCTCAATTTGTTCCATTTGGGTCTTTCGTGCTGTTTCTTTCATTTCAAATTGGCCAAATCTGGTTCTGAAGCTTGGTTTCTGGCACCCTTATGCCAAACAAATTACTCAAAGAGTACTGCAGAGATTTTAGCTCACCCTTCTCCGAGGGGACCTCAAGGTGATGAGGAAAATCCTTTATCCAGGACCTCCCCCACCGCCAAGATCACTCACTCTCAGGGTCTCGTAGCGTTCTAGCTCCTCTTCTATCTGTAGAGGAGTGGCAGCAGGTGATCTAAGCACCTGGCCTGCCCAAACAGTCACTTTTGAAGGTCCAGCTCCCTGGACCACGTCAGGTCGCCATTATCCAAACTGGAAGTCCTCCTTAGCCCTGAAAGCCTTGATAGGTAGCTCTGTGGTCCGTGAAAATCAACGGACCATGGACCAATGGTCCGTGGGTTTTTCCTGGTCCATGCCCACTTCTAGTCACTATGTTACATGAAGTTTCTGGAGTAGGCTGTCATCTTGTGTTCTTTCTGACCCAATTTCATCAAAATTTCATAGAATCAGATATACATAGAGGCAGATGAGCAAACAGCCAACCAATTTTGCACACCTAAATGCAATATTTAAAAGAACCCAGATGTACTGAGATTCTACATCTACATTCCACACATAGGTAACACTGTCGAATAATGAACTACTGCTCATGACTTCACCAAAATGTCTCTCTTGGTGGCCATTTCACCTGTTGCATAAGGAAGAGATGTGAGTAAATGAGTCCCTCCTCCAGCTGTCTGCCTAGGACTCACCCTAACTACCTCTATTAGCTACCCTTTCATCTGTTTACTGTGGAACAGCTAAGTTAATCAGCTGCCTGATTATGCTTATTTTTCTCTTCACTATTCATCACTATTTATGTACAAAAAGGGCCTTGGTAAAGGGCTATGCAATATGGGAAGCAGTTGAGGGGCCAAAAAACCTACCTAGAACTGATTAAAGTTACTTTTTAAAAAGACAATGAGCAGGCCCTAGAACAATTCAGAGTTTCACTGTATGTATGGAAGTACAGGAGTAGGTAAAGACAGAGCAATAGTAGAGAGACAGAAGGTCATGGCAAACTTGTTTGGCAACTAAGTACATCTTTTTGTCAGCAGCAATCAATCATGAGTCATACCTCAGATCAGCTCATCTTTGCTGATCAGCTACAGATTTTTAAATAGTCATTCCCCCTGTCTATGCATCCAGGTAGTTCACAAATAGTGAGAATGTTTGAATTGTATTATAGTACAATTCAAAATTATGTTTTTCTCTCTGGCAGAACCATACTGTTTTGCCAATAGAGCATTATTTCAATTAACTTTTAAAAATGTCTTTATCCAACAAATGCATTTAAGTCCTGTGGATTTCAGTGGGGCACTTAAGGATGTCTCGAATAGCACAATCCTAGACAGAATTACACCCTTCTGAACCCGACATGATATATTTTAATGTATATGTTTTAAATTTGTTAGCCACCTTGGTGGCCCTGCGAGGGCAGAAGGGCAAGGTAAAAAAAATATTGATAATAATATATGTAACTGCTTAGATTATAGAAAACAGCAAGAGTCCAGTAGCACCTATGAGACTACCAAAATTTGTGGTAGGGTATGAACTTCCGTGAATCACAGCTCACTTCAGTGAGCTGTTAATCTCCCTTGTTAGAGTCAGTAGAACAAATATGCTTAAATTTGGCTGCATCATGCACATTATGTTATACTCAATTATACTTTAGTGACTGAAGATTCTGAATTTCTCATCTCTGCTGTTTCAACAGAAAGTCTTACTTTTGATGTTGCTTCTTCCTTGTACCAGCTGAATTGGCAATTCTCTATTTTCATACCATTTTTACTTCCTCACAGTTCATTTTCTTGTAAAATGTAAACATCTTTCAATGTTATTTGTGCATCAATCAGCATTATATAAATACTGCAGAATTATATAAATACTGCAGAACGCCAGCCTTACACTATAAATAATTAATATTGTAGGTATAAACATCATAATAATTGCATATAAAAATATATAACACAAACAAAACTGCAAACCAATAGGAAGGAAGTAGAGAAATAACTGACAAATATGTAAACAAGGAGGACAGTCCTAACACCGCTTATGTTTGAATTTGCTGTTGTGATTTGTTTTAAAAAAGAGAATTCTTAGCTGCAATTTTTAATTGGTTTTATGATGTACTTTTATTATGCACGTTTTAATTGCATTTTGGTAACCCTGACTAGAGATGAGCACGAAATGGGGGGGGGGAAGAATTCTGAGTTTCATGGTTCATCACGTTCCACAAAACACAAACCATGAACTTCACAAAATTGTCTCATTTTGCAAAACGATTCATTAGGTTCATGATTCATCAGATCCCGGGGCCCTACAATGGCCCCCTTCATACCCAGAAATGCCGAACTTGCAGGGAGACTTCAGCAGGCTCTCCTCCAGCCACCCTCTAAGTAGCTCTCTTCAGGCTCTCTTTGCTGACTTTTCCCTCCCATTCTTCTGGCTTCCTGCTTTCTGCCACTGCTGGAAGAAAAGTCAAGCGGAGCGGATCTGCTTGGGATTTCCTCTCTTCAGGTTCTCTTTGCTGACTTTTCATTCCCATCCTCTCATCCTCCTGCTGCTCTGACATGCTCTCTCCCCTCCTCCAAGTTATTGAAGGAAAAGCCAAGCAGAGCGGATCTGCTCAGGATCTGCTCCAGGGAGCTTGGGGGAGGAGGGCTGGGAAGGCATGTCAGAGCAGCAGGAGGACAGGAGGTAGAGAGTCAGAGAAGGGTTCCTGAAGCTGGCAAGCAGCGAGCAGCAGCAGAAGGAGCTGCTGAGGCTGCCGCTGCTACTCCACCATCCTGTTCTTAAAAATGGAGAAGGGAAACAGAGAAGGGAAGGAGTCAGTTCCCAGGTAAACTTGCGCAGACCTGCATTGCCCAGCTCTCAGGTTGGCAAGGAGAGCTGCCTATCAAGGTTATGTGTTTCCATGGCAACGAAAGGTCTACTGACATGCCGGGCCTATGTTGCCTAGGGAATAATGGATCAGCGTCAGCCTGTCTGGCATCACAAAGCATTCATGAATCGAACAAATTGGCCCCAAAAGTCATGGATTTCGTGAAAAACACGACCCCATAAAACGCATTTTTGCAATATACAAACTGGCCCAATTCGTCACAAAATTTGATTCGTATTTTGATTCACACCCATGACTAGCCCTGACTGTGTAGAAAGGCAGAATATAAATACTGTAAATAATAATGGCTGCAGTCTTAAGGACACCTTTGTGGGAATAATCTCAACTGAATAAAATGGGGTTTCCTTTTCAGTAGATCTACTTAGGATTGTCTCTAAAGACTTCAAGAGGATTGATGAGCTGCAAAATACATTTCTGGATTGTCACTCACCTTCTAGTTCCAGCTAGCCAATCGTTTCACAATCCACTACCACATTCTATTTGCTTTTGAAAAGGAGATCTATTCCAGCCATCTCTGTAAATCTCTATTAAAGTTTCGATCTTACATGGCTAGTTGGGGACATAATGTAGTGTGTAATCGAAAAAACTCAACTAATTTATTAACATGTGTCAATGTTTTTAGACCAGTTAGCTATTTAAGGGTGGCATATAAAAAGTCTTCTATGTTCCCATAGTGGAGAACATATAGCTCTATAACTTTTCGGCCAGCATGAAAGATAGAGCACTCTATTAAATATTGCCCCAAGGTTTTTCTTCTTAAAAATTCTGTAAAATCAGCTTCTTTTTAATAATTGGTACTGTGGGTAGCAGTTTACTTTTCTTACAGATATTTTTGGTTATATATGTATTACATATACACAGTATAGGGTTTCTTATTTGTTTCAGTACTGAAAGTTCTCCCATTAAAAGCGTACCTTCATAGTTGATGCTTGTTCCTTCGGATTTTTAATTATCTATGCTACAGTGGTCTTGAAAATACCATTTGCAAGATCCTAACTTTGCTTCTGTTATGATAGCCAGTGTGGTGTAGTGACTAGAGAGACAGACTAGGATATGGGAGACTCGGGTTCAGTTCCCTGCCCTGCCATGGATGTGTGAGATCTTAATAACAACAAGAACAACGTTTGATTTATATACTGCCCTTCAGGACAACTTAATGCTCACTCAGAGTAGTTTACAAAGTATGTCATTATTATCCCCACAACAAAACACCCTGTGAGGTGGGTGGGGCTGAGAGAGCCCTGAAAGAGCTGTGACTGACCCAAGATCACCCAGCTGGCTTCAAGTAGAGGAGTGGGGAATCAAATCCGGCTCTCCAGATTAGAGTCCTGTGCTCTTAACCACTACACCAAACTGGTTCTCTTGGAGCAGTTACACGCTCTCACTCTAGCCTACCTCACAGGGTTGTTGTGAGGAAAAGATGGGGAGAAGAGAATGAAATAAAGTGATTTGTGCCCCCAATGGGGAGAAAGGCAGGATGTAAATGAATGTAAAATAAAAAAAATTAAATTCTACTTAAAAGATACTGGTCTACAGTGTTATGGCGCTTCTTACACTATTTTTGGTAGAGCTGTACTATGTAATTGATGAAAAGAACATACATATTCAATACTTGTGCAGCATTCTGAGTGGAATAGCATATAGTCACACTTTGATACATGCATCCTGATAATAAATATAATAATCCTTATAATAATAATCTATGAGGCAGGTCATTCATTATTCCCATTTTGTAGAAGAAAAATGAAAAGGTTGCCGTCACATGCATAATTACACATTTATTTGGAAGTAAGCACCGGTAAAATCAACAGCATATTCCTGAGTAGACATCATAGTAACAGACTGCAAAGGTGAATCCAAAATGACAAAGAACTTCTTAAGTCTAAAATGCATTACTTCTAAATATTGTTAAGGCAAGATCTTTTTTTTTAAAGAAAAAAACTGCATTAAAATTTAAATCTGTTCATTTCAACCCGAGCTTTATAATAAAGTTACTGGCTGTGAAATTCACATTCTAGTCAGTCATTCACGAAAAGTGCCCTGAGATGAAAGGAGATTGCCCGTCTGAATCACAGGTTTCAGCTGCACTTGGATTTAAGCACCAAGCTTAGGGGGGATTCGGATGTGATGAGATATGGCGGATAAAGAAGGGCACATGATTTGTGCTTGTTCATTTCGCTATTCTTTTAAACATACACATGACAGCATCACCATCCGCAGTGTGAAACACACACTATGTCTGCTTCAGAAGCTTGTGCATCTCACTGGAAAGGAGGAAGTGCAGGAGTACAGAGACAGACATTGCAAAGAAATGCAGATAACAGCAACCGTGACTGGGAGCCAAGCTACAAGTGACTTTTCACGCGTAGAACTCTTGATCATTTTCGCAAGTTTTCCTGGGAACTGAAGTCCGAGTGTCCTTCCCCTCTCTGTTAGAATCGCTGCCTGAAGAGCCAGAGAAAGCCGGCTGCAGCAGCAGCTTTTGCAAATTGTTCCTCCAGTCACAAGCCTGCTGGAAGAAGAGGGCTCCCAATGATCTTTGGGGGCGGGCAGCTGCTACTTTCTCCCTGGGCATCTTTCTCCCGGGGAGCTGCTCTGAATCTGCTGCTGTGCTAACATGCCCTTCCCTTGAGCTCCTGGAAAAAAGTGGAATGAGAGCACGTTAGAGCAGCAGCAGATTCTTCTGCTGTCGCTGCAGCTGGAGCTTCACCGACACAGTGGCTTTCTCCAGAGCAGCTCCCCAGGAGCAGGACACCCAGGGAGAAAGTAGCAGCTGCCCACCCCCAAAGATCATTGAGAGCCCTCTTGTCCAGCAGGCTTGTGACTGGAGGAACAATTATTTTATGTACTTCCAAAAATTCACAAGAAAACAACGCCCCCGCCAGGTAGGCCAATTATATCTGGTTGCGGCTCAATTTTGGAACCATTGGCAATCTTATTGGACTCTTTTTTACAACCGGCTATTACTAAAATTGAAGGTCTATTGCATGATACACGTGATTTCATTTAAAAAGTTGAGAACATCACCCTGTCGGAGGACACAGTATTTTTAACGATGGACGTTAACTCTTTATACACCATCATTCCTCATCAGGAAGCCCGAGAGGTAGTAGAAGAAGTTCTTACAACTACAGAAAACACTATCCCATCATCTTGCCTACTACAATTTCTCGATTTAGTTTTGGAAAAAAACTATTTTTGTTTTGATGATCAATTTTTCTTCCAGAAAAAAGGCGTTGCTATGGGGTCCCCGGTGGCACCCAGCATCGCAAATTTATTTATGGCCCGTTGGGAGAGATTTCACATTTTACAAGACATCAACCCTTTTAGGGGTAATATTGTTTTCTTTTGTAGATATCTGGATGATTTATATTTTTTATTTCAGGGAGCTGCCCAGATACCGGATTTTTGTAAATGGCTTAATGAACGGGATGCGAATGTTAAATTCACCTGGCGGTCAGACCCCAACCAAATCAATTTTTTGGATGTAGTTACATATCGGGATGCCTTCCAAAAGATACAGGTTAGAACCTACAGTAAAGAGACAGATCGGAATTCATATTTGGAATTTGGTTCCTTCCATCCCTGGCACCTTAGACAAAATATACCATATGGCCAATTTTTGCGTATCAGACGGAATTCCACCACAATAACTGATTTCGACAGGGATGGTAGGCAGATGGAACGAATGTTTACTAATAGAGGTTACCCATCTAAAATTATATCTCAAGCCTTTTCTAAGGCTAGAGCTATAGATAGATCTGTACTATTTCATACTCGGGAAGCCCTACCAGATCAAAGAATTAGATGGGCATTGGACTACACACCCTTAACATATAAAATTAAAAGAATCGTAGCTCGCCATTGGCCCCTTATTGAGGAGATTGCGGGATGTGAACAACCACCGTTATGTGGTTTACGAAGATCTAGGAGCCTAAGGGATGATTTAGTTCATGCTATGATGCTCACTCAACCTCAGGAAACATCATTACCTGTGGGAAATTTTAAATGTGGCCGATGTACTTTGTGTAAATTTATGCTAGAGGGGAAGGAGATTTTTGTTAAGGAACGGAAACTGACAGTTAAACACTTTGCATCATGTTACACATCGGGTGTGATATACTTACTTGAATGTCCCTGTGCTCTTTTTTATGTGGGTTGTACGATAAGACCATTGAAAACTAGGATCTTTGAACATATGTCTAGAATTAGGCACAGAGTATTGGAAGCACCCCTGGTACAACATTTTATCGAGCATCATCATGAAGAAAATTCCTTTAAAGTAGCGGTACTGGAGGTTGTAACTAAGGGACATGCAAATCAAATTAAGCTACTGAGGAGGGAAGCATTTTGGATTGTCTTTCTGCAGACGATCAGACCGCACGGCCTCAATACGGAACTATCATTGAATTGTTTTTTATAATCAGTTATGTTGCTTTAAAGTTTTGAGATTGGATAATGAGTATGTGATTTAAACTGCAGTTGAAGGGTTTGGCCACAAGCAGGAGAAGATACAGCTGCTGTGACTGTGATACTGGAGACACACGTTTCCACAATAATTATTGATTCAAATACCCTATGCTGTGTGAATACAACAGGTCAGTTCCGCTTGGGGGATTGCAATAATACTTAAATGTTGGTTATTGTATATTAAAGTAAGAATGTTGTTTTTTACAGCTATAAACCACGCCCCTGAAGAAGGGGACGAAATCTGTTTGTAGCCGGCCCCAGATTGGGCGTGGCAATGTATATGATAAGCTGTTTAGCTGAATTTATATGAGAAGACTTTGGTGATTATATTCCTAGCTGAATGCATATGAGAAGCTGTTTGGCTGAATCTATATGAGAAGACTGTGAAGACTCATCTGCACACCGTGATATTACTGCGATTAAGGAATACACATTGAGGAATACACACAGATGATAGACTCTCTGGACATCTTTATTGGCATATATAAACAGTTTGTATAATTTTCATGCAATTGCCTTTGAAATTACCTTATAATATCATATAAAAAGTATATTAATTCTTGATTTGATTCCCACGAGAAATTTCTCTCTCTTTTCTGTTGGTATAATTTGTGGGGATAGCCTTCATTTCTTGTTTCTAGTTCTCTGGCTCTTCAGGCAGCGATTCTAACAGAGAGGGGAAGGACACTTGGACTTCAGTTCCCAGGAAAACTTGCGAAAATGATCAAGTGTTCTCCACGTGAAAAAAGTCACTTGTAGCTTGGCTCTGAGTCACTCATTTTTCCTGTCTGCCCTCCCTGCTGAAAACCTGCAGCAGCCTTCAGTCTAACATCAAACAAATCCATTCTTCCTCCACTGATTGAGCCATAGCAAAATAACAATGATCATGGGAGAACATGTCACAGAAAAACAAGTCGAAACAGTATAATTCCTCTAATGCAATGCAATCTCCCATGAGATTAACAGGCTGGCAGCACTGATGACCTTTGCTGCTCCATTTCAAGAATCTCCACTTCCATAAAAATCCCTCCCATATATTAAAGTCAACTGTATTATCTAGATTAAAGTTAATTTACATTTGAAAAATTGAAGTACCCAAACCAACACATTTAAAACTATTCCCTCCTGTAGGAATGGACTAGGGCTCCTTTGTGATGTAACAACTAAAATAAATGTTTCAAAAATAAGTGCTTTGTGTCAGGCATTTTAATTTTATTTAGAGAATGATAAAAAAATCTTTAAATCCCCCCCCCAAACCAACACAACCTATGTATACAAGACTGTTTTTCAAAGCAAGTGCATTTGCAAAACTTATAATCCACAAGACTTTAAGAGCCGGGATATCTATTAGTGTCTTATGAGGGCATGCATAGTTTATTAATGCAATTAATGAATGTTTGAAAAGGTTAGCATTCTGAATGGCTGACAAGTGAGGTGAGGCCCATGTTGCTGGGGGAGGGGGGAGAAGTTAACACTTCTTACTCATCTTGTTCGCAACCAGAAACAGCTAGAAACCTCTGTAGGAATCCATAATTGCTTATTTTAACACTTCACCTGACTTGGAATCATAGGAAGTACTCTCTGTTAGCCCAAAAACACATGCTTGGATTGCTGAATTCGCTCTTGACTATGTTTCTGGTGTCTCTTCCTTCTTTAGCTGGACTCTTTTTCTAGAGGTCCATTCTGCCTGTTGGAAACCTTGTTTTTGCAGTCCAGTATATGTTGCAGTCTGTTTATTGGGAATAATTTATCTGAATATCTGGGTATCTCCCAGTGAAATAAAAGTGATGCATATAAAGTTTATTCTCACTATAACTAGGGTAATCAAAGAGCTACATTTCAGAGTCTATGAGATCAGCATACCTTCCAGCATTTTACAATTGAGAACAGGAATATTCCTACACAAGAGGATGAGGTTAGGGGCAGAGCCTGCCAGGCTAACATTGTCTGGCAGGCACTGGTGGGGCATTACAATTCTGACTGAGGGCCAAGCTACAAGTGACAAATAACACTTGAACGGCAAGTGGAGTGCGTGGAGGGCAAGTGAACAGGGAGAAATACACTTGCCATTCAAGTGTCATTCGTCACTTGTAGCTTGGCCCTGAGATTCTGCCTTTTGCAGAAAGAACAAATGAAAACCACAAGCAAGCCAATAGATCCAAATGAGAAAATGAGGTGATACAATACATGACCTTCAATGCTTTGATACTATTGAGAAGACATTAGACCCATTACGAAGTTGGGGGATACTGAGGCCTATGCATCCAGAGTCATCACAAATAACAGTTGCATAATAATAAAGAAACTAGCCCTGAATATATGCAGATTGCTCAACGCTTAGTAACTGCAGCCTCCCCTCATCCCACATTTAGAATTAGGAAGCAGAGTTTATAGTATGATGGCATATCTCCTACATGGATGAAAATTCCAGCATATCTCAGACTGACCCTATCCTTATCGAAGGCTTGTGCTGCAGTGGAATTGTATGGTCTTGGTGATGCTGCTGGACTCTTTTTGATTTTGCTTCTACAGACTAACGTGGCAAACTCCTTTGAACCTTTACACAAGCAAACTGATCCCCACATCAAAAGGAGCTGTTTGCATCTCCATATCAAAGGAGTTGTTTATATCCCTCCTCTCCTCCTCCATATTTGACCAGTTTCTTTCTGCCCTCCATGCATCTGATGAAGAGAACTGTGGTTCTCGAAAGCTTATGCTACAATAAAATTGGTTAGTCTTAAAGGTGCTGCTGGACTCTTTTTGGTTTTGCTACTACAGACTAACACAGCTAACTCCTCTGGACCTATCCTCTTGGACAGCAAGCTACAACCACGCCCATCTAACAGGCTGACCCTTATGTGTGAACTGTTACTGTAACATGCACACTTGCATAAGTGGCTTATTGAAAGGGAAGTCTGCATGTGCAGCCCTGACTACAGCACATGTGCAGTTAGAGGAAACAATAAAGGCCTACAGTTGTAATACATAGAAATTAAAGCAAGATACCAATCAGTAGCTAGTTATTCTAACCTACTTTTGAGCTGAAGTATAAAGGAGTTTTGTCTAGCTGCTTTGACAGAAAACTCCACGACTTCAGTTTCAGAACACTCAAGACTTACTGGTGGTAAAGTGTCTGTTCCAGAAGTGGGTGATGTCACAAGCAAACAGGAGAATTCATAACTGATTGTCTTCATGGAAACAGAAGACTTTGCTTCAGTGTATTCATGTGAGGTTTCAGCAGTTAACCTGATGGAAAAGGAACAAACAAAAGGAAGATGTTGATTTCTATGGACTGAGATTGTTGCGGTTTTGGTTGTCAGGTCATTTCACAAGCGAGTAGGTAGCAACCTTATTGAATTTCCCCCAAATAAAGGGTGTCAAAGAAGATATTAAACAACTAGTGCTGCTGTTCCTCCTGTTTGTGTCAAATATTGTAAAATAAATATACTCCAGAACAGAGAATTCCCTGAAGGTAATCTCGTTTGTATGACATCTAAGTAAATTACACTGCTCCGGTAAGGTTTTGAAAGAGCCATCTTTTTGGTATGTGTTTAGCTAATAATGAAGTGCAAACTGATTTTTATTTTCTGTTGGTGAAGAAGTGCAAGGTAATTTTTTTCCAATTCTCTCCTCCCACTGCAGATCTCCACTTTGCCCCCTGAGCTGTTCATGAAAGTTCCTTGACTCCCAGAAGCAAAATTTCAGGATCTACAGCAAAAGGGAGAAGTGCAGACCTCCTGCCCTGCCAGCATTTTTTTACTGTACTGGTGGCATTTTGGCAAGGAGGCAAGTTGGAATAAAACAGGTCTCTCTCCATGGTAACTGATTTTTAACCCCAGTTTAATCCATGAGATTCCTGATCTTGGGCTGAGGGGAGGAGCACAGCTAATCTTCAACTCTGCAAAGTCCCCATGACGAGTATTTGTTCAGCTCACCATCTGAAACCATCTGAAACCATCAATTTCCCTCCTCAAAAGGTAGGCCAGCAAGATGGAGCTACTTCTCATCATTAACCTACTGGCTGGGAGGAATAGGAAGGGGAAAGCAAAATGGAGGGAAGGACTATCCTCCCTCTGCCTGCCCTTTCCCCTCAGAGTATGACACAAGCCCCACATTTAATTTTACTCCCTAATCCTGTCTTCCCTAGCAATTGTTTCACATCTGCTAGAGAAGATCAGTCATGCCACATGTTACGAAGCAAGAAAGAGCCTAACAAATGACCCATTCTTCCCTCTGGCAAAGAGCCACATTTACCAAATGAAAATACGCAATGGTTGGCAGATTTCTACTCTCCAGGGCCAGAGCCGGATCTCGGGATGGGGCAGGGTGGTCACCTGACCCGGGCAGTGGCAAACAGGGGGCAGCAAGAGAGGGTGGCCCGAGCAGGCAAGGATGGGGACGTGCGTACAGCCTGGCTCATCCGCTTGTGTTTTTGCTGTCTCTGGTGACACTGAGGTGAGAAGAGCTCGAGGCGCGCCAAAAGGTGGTAAGTGCGTGTGGAGGGGGAGTGGGATGCACTCTCTTCGTCTCACTCTGTCCCACAGGTGGCTACTGCGAAGAGAGTTTTGGGTGCCGGCTTCTCCTCTGCTTGCCCTGCAAGTACCTCAGGTGGACCTGCAGGGCGCGGAAGCTCTGAAAGCGCATCCATAAAATCGGCACTGAGATGATGATTACCAAGGCGAGAAGGTAAGGGGTGGGGAGGCCATTGGCACATTTCATGTATTGAGTAAATGACCGCCAGAATTCAAAGCAAAAGGTAGAGCTCAGTGCCTTCCCAGAAGGAAGGGGATAGTGCCAATACAATAAATATGACGACTTCCAGTTGATACCCCATTCTTAATAGCATAAACTTGGAAGTCTATGAGAGCAATCCTAAGCAGGTCTACTCAGAAGTAAGCCCCATGTTCTTCCATGGGGCTTACTCCTAGGAAAATGTCCCTAGGATTGCAGCACAAGTTACATAGACTTGTTTGCTTGAATAGAAATCAAATGGAGTTGTGACCTGGGTGCAAACAAACCCAGTCAAATTGGTCCACTGGATTTTGCAAATCATTTTAAAATGCATAACATGTGCATTAGTGGTAGTAAAAGGGTGTTTACATGCTGCCAAAACTTGGAAAGCCACTCAACTGATTTACATTTTGTTTCAAGGTAATGGTTTTGTGGTGAGATCAGTGTAACTCCAAACCATTCTCATTAGTACTGATCCTGGAGTGTAAATCTGTGTGTTCTATTTTGTAGGTCAAGCCCCAGAAATACCTTTTTTTCAGAGCTTTTAAAAAATATTTTTAAATGTACAGCTCTCATTGTCAGATGCATCCGATGAAGAGAGCTGTGGCTCTTGAAAGCTTATGCTACAATAAAGTCGGTTAGTCTTAAAGGTGCTACTGGACTCTACAGTTTTGCTACTACAGACTAACACAGCTAATTCCTCTACACTTGGCTTGGCTTTGTGTAAAACACAAAATCTTACATTGGGGAAGCTTGATGTTTAAATGGTCAATTTCTGAAGATGGCAGACAGAATCCCAACTTTTCCTCCAGGCTGGATTAGCCAGAGATTCTGGAGGTTTTTTGCCTTCCTCTGGCACTGAGCAGGGATCAGTGGAGGTAGGGGCAGGTAGCTCTGAGTCTGAATTTCCTGCATTATGCAGGGGATTGGATTAGATTATTCTTAGGGTCCCTTTCAGTTTTATTATTCCAAGTCCTTGGCTGCAGCTAGAGTTGCTATTTGGAAGCCAACCATTTGCTTTTCCATACCCTTGACTTTTGAAGGGACTTTAGCCAATAAGCATCAGTCTTGCATGGAGCCATGATTCAAGGGTTCAAAGCTTCCATGAGATCAGCAAGGAGATGATCATTACCAAGGCTGGAAGATAAGGGGCAGGGGAGGCCCTTGGCTTTGGCCCTACAAAAACACACACATTCCTCACATAGAGGAAATTGCGAGAATTCAGAGCAAAAGTGCACCACCCCCTTGGTATTTCCCCCTTCAGGATTCTCTAATCTCTCCTAGGTGTGACAGTGCAAGCCTAAAAATACTTACCTGTGAATAAGCCCGACTGAAGAAAGTGGGACTTGTTTAGGATTGATCCCTGATCCCCTCTCCCCTTCCCCCCTTTTTGATTCTCAGCTGATCTCAGTATTCTGTGCCTCCTGGACTATATTCAGAGGACTTAAATGTTGACGAATTCAAATGTGAACTGGAAACATTCAGAAAGAGTCCAGTAGCACCTTTAAGACTAACCAATTAAATTAATTAATTAAAGGTGCTACTGGACTCTTTTTGATTTTGCTACTACAGACTAACACGGCTAACTCCTCTGGAAACATTCAGAGATCAAACTCCTAATTTTTTCTAAAAATACAGAACAAATGAGCTGCCTAGGTCTATTATCTGTGATTTATACAAATGATTTACAGGATGCATTTCCTAATTTGTGTATAGCGTTAAGAATGTACGCCACTCTACCAACAACATCAGCAGCACCCTGTGAGAGAAGTTTTAGCAAAATGAAGCTTATAAAACCTATCTTAGGTCACCGATGTACGAGGAGCGTTTATCAAGCCTGGCTATATTGTCTATTGAAAGTGATGTGGCAAATACCATAAATTATGATGATGCAGTGAGAAGCTTTGCATGAAAAAATCCTGAAAAGTTTACTTTTAGTTGAAGGGGAGATTATGGTTTATATTCAATATACACATTATCACTAATGCTTAATTTTATTCAAGAAAGAAACGTCCTTACATGCTGTGCTATTTTATCTGTATTTTCTCCTAAGGACATGATGCCCTAGCAAGAGAGTTTACTTTTCTTGTATCTCTGCTTTGCATCTGCTGTGGATTCTTTTGGGTGTCAGAACTTGCCTTGGCTAACCACTAAATTTGAATCTATTTTCTTTATTTGGGTAGTGGGCTTCCTTTGTTGGAGTTTAAATTTCCCCCATCATAGTGAGTTCCCTACCACATTTGTTTTACCAGAATATTGACAGCTTGGACTTGCAATAACTTACCACCCTTCACCCACCCTTCACTTGCTTCTTTCCTTTCCAGGATTTTTTGCCATGGAATGACTCTCATCATACTTCTGAGTTCCCAGGGCTTTTTTAAAGCTGGAACGCGGTGGAACAGAGTTCCGGAACCTCTTGAAAATGGTCACATGGCTGGTGGCCCCGCCCCCTGATCTCCAGACAGAGGGGAGTTTAGATTGCTCTCCGCACCGCTCAGCGGCGCAGAGGGCAATCTAAACTCCCCTCTGTCTGGAGATCAGGGGGCGGGGCCACCAGCCATGTGACCATTTTCTCCGAGAGCAACCCACTGAGTTCCACCACCTCTTTTCCCAGAAAAAAAGCTCTGGTCTTTCCTAATATCTAACATGCATGTCTACCTATGAACTTCCTTAGCTCCCTACAGCAAAAGGAATTCTCGGAGGAATGCTTAGCTAACGATGGATAATATAATGTAAAAGTGTTATTATTAACAATTCATAGAAGTCAATACCATTTATTCTGTTATTTAAAAGAGTTATCTATCTATATTAAAAACACTGATCATATACATGTATATATATATAAAGAGAAAATATAAGGGCCCCCATTTTTTACTTTTGCCCCCCCCTCCAAAAAGATGTCAATCCGGCCCTGTCCAAAGCCACAGAGAAAAGGCACAGAGGAGATGAACTTATCCAGTGTTCACCACCACCCTTCTTTCCCTCTTACCAAGTGTTGCATTCTCACTTTGAATGGGGCCAGGATTCTTCACTGAGAAGATCAATAAGACAGCTTGCATTTATTTATACGTTTTTCTTTTTGCAATGTGAAGTCAATGAGGGATGTTGGGTATATTCTAGAGTCTCTTAAATTTAGCAGGACTCCAGTTGGGCCCAAAAGGACTTGCTATTGCCACATATGATCTGCCATGTGTGACTACGGGAACATGCCCCAGTATCCCGTGTCAAGCTAGTGTTCCATAGTTTCTGGGAGGGGGATTTGATGTGGAAGTGATTCCATGAATTTTAAAACCCATTAATATTCAGCAACCCTTAGACATTTTCTTTCCTAGAAGTCACAGCACAAATATAACAAAAACATTGTGCAATCGTATTTTGGTATCTTTATTTTTGCCATTAAAAAAGATTTATGTAGTGTATGGAACTCATTTGTGAGCTACTTACTTTCACTAGACAAAGCTTGCTCAGTGTATTAAATGTCAGACTTGCTCACTAACGCCTACCTCTTTTTCACAAAACAGTAAGATACACCTTCCACAGCTCTTCATATGTGAAACATGATTATATGGAACTTTGGTAAGTGATACTACAAGTTTATGAACAAAGCACTTTCCCTGTTTTATTTTTAATTACTTCTCTAAAAGCATATCATATTTACTTCTTTGACTCCTGTGAATAATTTGTGTTATATAGCAAGGACACAGCTCACTAATATGTCAAAGAAAAGAGAACATATTAACTGCTCACTATAATGTGGCAAAAAAATCAGTGTGTGTTATGATGACTCTGAAAGTGACAAGTTACCGGAGATGGCATTTCTACTTCCCTGACATACACATTTCTTTATTAGGGTACAACTGTCTTGCTCAGTGCTTTTCCTAGCTACATCAGCCTGAACAAAAGGGAAACTTTACTATGGAAATAGATCAAGATGGGTAACTGTGTTCATCTGTCTGTAGCAGCAGAAAAAAGTAAGAGTCCAGTAGCGCCTAGAAAACTAACAAAATTTGTAGTACGGTATGAACTTTCCTGAGTCACAGCTCACTTCTTCAAAAACAGCTAGAATGTGAATCCATCTGTCCTTATATCTTGGAAAGTGGCATGATTTCAGATACTATCGGTAAACCATCTAAAGAATGCTGAAAGAAAGACAAAAGTTTCAGTATAAATCACGATTCCTTGTGGTTTCACACATTCCTATAGACAGCATGGTCATCTACTTGGGCTTGACTTTTTGACTTTGGCTATAACCCTCTATAGGAGAGAAGGGAAAAGAAGATCTTGTCAAGATCTTGGAAGCTAAGCAGGGTTGGTACTTGGATGGGGGACCACTAAGGCTGTCTCTGCAGAGTATGGCAATGGCAAACTCACTTCTCGCTTGCCTTGAAAGTCCCTTTCTGGGGTTACCATAGGTCAGTTGCAACTTGATGGCACACCCATAAGTACAATCCTCTACAAATGTATCTGGGACTAAGCCATCTCTGGATAAACATGGATTGGTTGTGCTGCCATGTAATTGTATTATTGTATTGCATTTAAATTTCTTCCACAAAATCAATATGGCACACAATTTGACCAGCCTCACATCTGTTTTGTTTTAGTATATTTATGGTAACATGTTACGGGCATTCTCTGTGATAAGTCTATTTGTCTGGAATAACCCACCAAAATGGGTGTGATGGATGCTTTATGCCACATTCAGGAAGGCATGTAAGGCTGTTCTGTTCCAGGGGGCATTTAAAGGAGGGTAAACTGGTTTGGGCTGGGTTTTTAAATACGTGTATTAATTGAATTGTAGTTTTAACTTGTTACTGGATGTTTATGATGCTTATGCCTCTACAACATTTACAGTTCTGTTAGCCACCTTGAGTTTGCAGAGATCAGGCAGGGAATGAATGAGCTCCTGGTCACTTCCCAAGAGCATAGGATGCAATCCTGAAAAAGGATCTAGCTTGCTTGAAGCTTAGCAATGTACTCTTCTTGAAAATGCCATGGTTATCAAGTGATTCCAGAAGCACACCATTATCCTTCCTTGTGAAATGCTCAAAACTAGAGATGGGCACGAACAGCAATACTAACTTTAAAAAGCCACGAACAGCCCAATCAGATGTTTGCAAACAAGCTGTTCCTCAGGCCCCATTCTAAATGAACAGGTGGTCATTGCAAGCCTCATTCATTGCTGTTCATTGCTGTTCATCAAGCCAGACAGTCTGGCACCTGCAATCAACCGGAGGCAGGGACTGCCTTAAGTCTGTCTGAACTCCTGCTGTAGCCCTGGAAACCCCAAGCAGGGCTTCCTTTCAAGTGTGGAGCTCCAAATTTGTTACAAGGAAGCAAAGAGCAGAGAGGAGGGGGGCTCCCAGCTCTGGTTTTGCAGACAGTGAGGGAGAGAGAGTTGCTGTTGGCATTTTGAGAGAGAGGGAGGGAGAGTGCCTTGGAGCTTGAATTTTCTTTGTGTGTGGTGGGATAGGGATCTACCTCTTCAAGTTCCAGGGCTGCTGCCAGGCTCTGAGCCAAGCTATTATTTATTACTGGTACCTTTCCTGCTGCCTGCTCAGGTAAGGTTTCTGGGAGTGGTGTGGTAGGGATCTACCCCTTCAGGTTCCAGAGCTGCTGCCAGGCTCTGGGGCCAAGCTATTATTTATTATTGGTACATTTCCTGCTGCCTGCTCAGGTAGGGGTTCTGGGAGTGGTGTGGTAGGGATCTTGATGGCTGGAGGAGGGCCTGCTGGCTCCCACGAACAACAAATAATGAATATGTTCACAAACAGGTCACATTCGTCAATGTTCGTTGTTCATTCTTCGTGGATGGCAATAAACAACGAACACCATGTTCGTTTTTTTTCTGTTCATGCCCATGTGTACACAAAATGCAGAAGCAAATTTAAGTAGACATTTGTTAAAAACCAGTAGTTAGGAAAAAATGACAAGATGTAGTATTTTATTTCATAGTAACTTGTCCAATAGGAAGCAGTAATGAGGGCTATGAGTATGCAAAATGAATATATATATGAAATACTTATACATTTGTAAAGATATCCTGTGTTTGGAGATAAGACACATACACATCTCTGAGGCAAGGTCGTCTGGTGTTCATATAAAGAACTGTACTCGGGATAATTAGCTAGTTTCCTCTATTGCTGACATCTCTTTTTACTCCTTTCTAAGGGTCTGACAGAATAATAATTTAAAACAAAATTACTTTTTACTCCAGCAGAAAATATTGAAGGCAGACAAGGAAAAAATTCATGTTGTACTCCAGACACATATAATGATAAGGAACAGCCTTAACACAGGTATGTTCCTTATATAAAAGAGAAGAAATGTTTAATTAAGTACCATCCTTCAAACATGGATGGAAAATTAAGTCTAAAAGCAAAATCAACAGGCAGGTGGGGGATAAAAAAACAACCCTGAAATTTGATAGTAAGAGCCAATACAGAGGAACAGTCCAAATATATTACTACATTAATTTTTCCTCCCACAAAATAAAGATGAGGTTATGAATCCATACAAACGTATGGTGACCAAGTTACCATACAATTATGGTATGGCTGCTGCAAAGGAGCTATATCACATTATCTCCCATCTACTCGGTAAGCTATCTGTAAGGAGGATCATGGGGAAGGGCTGTGGCTCAGTGGCAAAGCACCTGCTTGGCATGCAGAAGGCCCGGGGTTCAATCCCCAGCATCTCCAGTTAAGAAGCAGGTAGCAGGTGATGTGAAAGACCTCTGTCTGAAACCCTGGAGAGCCATTGCCAGTCTGAGTTGACAGTACTGTTCTTGATGGACCACTGGCCAGAGGCAGTATAAGGAAGCTTCATGTGACCACTTCTGTGGTCTGGGCTAGCATTAACTATTCCAGGGAATCTCTCAACTCAATAATAAGAGTTTTCTCTAATGCAGTCCAAACGACATGAGTGTTATCTTGTACAAGAACAAGCTGTATGGATGAGTGCTCATGATGGCTCTGGCTTCTGGGCAGCAGTAATCTTACTGTATTCCATAAGTTTCTCAAGATAAACAGCACTTCATTGTACCATTTCCAATTGCAAGTGGAGAATTGCTTGTCCTCCCCATATATATTAAGAAGCTGAAGGGCCATGAGGAATCAGGTAGAAAAGAATATGAAAACCTGACTACACTCCTCAAAATCTCCAAGATTCTCATAGGGGAGGGAAGTAGGTAGTGAGGTCTCACAAAGATCTATCTGGGACTATTTAATTTGGTCATCAATTATCTGGAATTGGGGAGTGAGTATCAAAGTGCCAACAGTGGCCCAAGTTGGAAATGACATCAAATTATTCAGGCTGGTGAAAAGTTCAGAGGATCTCTCCCAGCTGGGTGAATGAAACAGTATGGCAAATGAGGTTGTGTGTGTGAGTAATTGTAAAGTGATTCACTTTGCACAGAGAAATCCCAGAGTTCCATATATATGGATAGGATCTGAAGTAGTAATGATTGACCTTGAAAGCAGGCAGTGGTAAAATGGCAAAGCCATGGAAGATAAGTGTCTACTAGAGATGGGCATGGTCCAGAAAACAGACCAAAATTCTACACGGTCCAGCCCAGTTTCAGAGGAGTTAGCTGTGTTAGTCTGTAGTAGCAAAATCAAAAAGAGTCCAGTAGCACCTTTAAGACTAACCAACTTTATTGTAGCATAAGCTTTCAAGAATCACAGTTCTCTTCATCAGATGCAGCCCAGTTTGTAGTTCGTGAACACACAGTTCATCGACTCACCTTCTTCATGAATTTTGGTCCATCTGGGCTGATCCATTGGTCCATTTTCTGTGAATCCAGACATCCTGGCATTGATCTATCAATTCCCTAGGCAATGGAGGGCACATCCGCAGACCTTTTGCAGACCTTAAAACTTAATAGGCAGCTCTGCCTGCCGAGCAAAGAACTTCTATTCTGCAAGGGAGGGCAGGATGTTCTGCAGACAATGTTAGCCCTCAAACCTTTGATAGGCAACTCTGCCTGCCAAGCAAAGAGCTCCTAGTCTGCAAAGGAGGGTGGGACATTCTGTAGCCAGTATGTGAGCAAGGAGTAAGGATTAATTCTTAGGCAATGCCTGTGAAGGTGTCTGTGTGGTGAGTGAAGGGGCTCTTCCCCCACCCTTTTCTGTTTGATTTTGCCTCATTGCAACTTTTTGGTGCTGCTAGCCAATGCAAGTCAATTGGCATTTGTGACTCCAGTATCTACTGGAAGTTTCCCGGGGCAGCCACTTTGGGGGTCTGTAACTTGGACATCCAAAATGCAATCTTGACCAATCTTGGAGGGTGGCTGGAGGACAGGCTGCTGAAGATTCTCTGCAAGTTTGGGCTCTCTAGGTGTGAAGGTAGCAGAGCAAGGGCCCCAGGAAGTGACAGACCAAGGACCGATGAACGGTCTGCGAACCGGGCTGGTCCATGAAAAGTCCATGGTCTGTGGTCTGTGAAAATTGATGGATCATGGGCCGGTGGTCCATGTGGTTTTCCCAGTCCATGCACACTACTATCCATAATGGCTAAATGGAATTCCTATGTTGTTTCTGAATGCCATTTATGGGGGGGAGGGGAGAACAAGAGAGAGAAGCGTTGGCTTGCCATTTTCTGGTGTATCATGATGTATCTGCAGCTAGGGCAACTGGTGCCCTCCCAGCCCTACAACTGAATGTCTGGCTGAGTTGCCAGCACAGCAGTCAAAAACAGAAGCATTGTGTATCTGCAGCTAGCGGCATGGGCATCCAGAGCTGATGGGTGGTTAGAGGTCTCCAATCTACAATGCAGGTTCCCCCACATCAGGGGTCCAAGGAAGCTGCCCCACTTCACCTATCGCTATGTGCCCTTGGGGAGATTCTGCTAACTATTTGCAAGGTGCAAATTCAACCCCCATATTCCTTTGCTAAACTATTAAACAGCACACATGCACAAAAGCCAATTGTGCACATGTGTATATTGTCGTACTAGACATGTGGATGAATTCTGATGAATGATTAAGTGACTACTCAATCTGATCACTGATAAATCAGGGGCATACTGGCAACTGGTGATTATGATGCGATCTGGACCCACAGGAGTTTTGGCATCCTGATGGTTAACACATATTAGTCTAATGCAATAAACAAAACAGGAATTTTGTGATATCAGAAATGCTAAAACATTTTTATTCCAGTATAAACTTCTTTGGAATGAAGCCTATTTCCTCTTGGCATCTGTTTAAACTGCTTGCATTTTCACTCTCTGGTTCTCAAAGAAAGCACAGATCTTCAGAAAACATTATTTTCACAAGCATAAGACCAATTAAAAAACTTAGAACCATATATCTATTTTTAAAAAGGATGATTGTGATAACGGTAGAAGTCTACGTATTAAATGTTTAGAGTACTATGAATGAGAAAGAAGGGGATCAAACCCTGCCTGATTAATTACTTTAGCAAACAATCTGAACTGCTGGGTTTTCCCACTAAATTCATCCAAGTGAGCCCAAATTTAAGAGACAAGAAAGAAAAGCAGTTATTAGTACTATCGCTGCCATTTCAAGAAGGAAAAAGTTAACATGGTAAATGTATTGTATATCACGTAGGAGTGTTCGTGTGTTACTCATTATGTTAGGTAACACTGCATCCCACAGGAAGTCAAAATGATGTGACATAGCAACCTTTATTAATTTAATGGGAGCTGACCTGCCATAAATATGACACATTAAATTGAATAGAAGAGGTGACCTTGCCTTAATACAAGCATTTCTTCAGAAATGGTACTTATAACAAGGGCCAATGTTAAGTAAGCAAATTAATGACTGTTCAGTCAATTGGAATTTTTTTCCCTGAACAATAGTAGCATTGGTGGATGGACAACATCTTAATTAGACTCCCAATATTATTTAATAATGGCATCTTGAGAAGGAAATTTCTCCATGGAAGTGGCTAAAATATCCTATATCACTGGCAGCAAAAAAAAATAGGTATGCATAATTAACCAACCAAAGACCAAGTCAAAAAATTCTGCCATTGAAGTTATTCTTTGACAAATGCTGTTGGCCAAAAGTTGAGAGCAAATGGGTTATAGTCATCCACTTCCCATGGGAAGAACCTGTACTACCAGTACAGTAGGGTGAAAAGTGCTGCTGGTGCTCAAAGAAACTGCATTTGAGGGCTCCCTTCTTTTTGTCACAAGCCTACATAGCCATGCCATCATGTAATGTGTCCATCATCATCAATATATCTAATCCTCAACATGGCCAAACCTGTGGATACTTAAATCCAAAGACTGGAGTCATGATCAGGTAACACATATTGTTGTGCCCTAAGTTTGTATAAAAATCTGAAACCTAAGAAATTAAATAAAATTGATGTGCATCTTTGTGTGAGTTAAAAACCCAAAATAATAAAGCAGCACCCGTGTGTTTAAGAAACAAACACTCTGAGTGGTTATTGCTAGGAAACCACAACAGTATTGACAGCCTTCAAGCTTTGGCTACTCTCAGTAAAAGGCAGCAGGAAGAGGCAGGACCCTTTCCAGAGCTGTTTTGAACTTTGAGGAAGGACACATCAGGCCAGATTTGGCATCAACCACTCAGTGACTTGCTACCCAAGAGTGGCTGCTTGCTATTCTTCAACAGCAGCCACCCCACAAAAACAATGTTATGTAGTGGTTAGAGTTTCAGGCTAGGATCTGGGAGACCCAGATCTGAACCCCTACTTTGCCGTGGAAGCTCACAGGGTAACCTTCAGAGTGACATACTCTCAGCCTAACTTACCTCAAAGGTAGTGATGTGGATAAAATGGAATACAGGAGAATGATGTAAGCTGCTCTGGGTCCCCCTACTGGGGATAAAGGTGATATACAAATGAAGTCAATAAATAATAAATACAGCTGGAAATGTGCAGCAGATAAAAATTAGGTTGGTGAGTGGGTGAGTGGGAAGGAGGGAAGAAAGCAGGGCACCATGCACCCGGCGGGCAGGCATGCTGGCAGGCAGGCGGGCAGGCAGGCAGGTAGTGGGGGCAGATAAAAATAGGTATGAGAAAGGAAAGAGGAAACAGTGGGGTAGGAGAAAATGAGATGCCTCCCTCAAGTTCTTGTGGATTCCTCACTTGCTGTAACTAATTCTGAACTGGGCTATGGAGTGTGGTGAATTTTAAAAAATCCACATGATGCAGACACGGATAGACGGGGGTATTGTTTTACAAGCTTGGACAAAGTTCCAAATTTGCAGAAGACTATAACAATATACACAGCATAGCCACTGATAGCTTGAGACAATGTTGTGAGATATTGGTAGTCATTGTGGGAGTTGCTAGGCAACCTGAAACCAACATTCCAAGCCTTAATTAGTGATGGTGCCGCTAGTTTCTTCTCATTAAATACAGAATTGTGAAAAAAGCAACTCACTAATGCCTATGAGGCATTCTTGTTCCCTATCATCCTACAAAGCAATTTTACTTTTTATAGAAGAATGAAACAAACAGCAGCAATGAGTATACATCATATTTCCACTTCCGAGCACGGCCTTATTAGTTCCTATAATTTCTGTCATTCCTTCCTTCTTCCAGAAGTCCACATAACTTTTTTCAGATACAAAGTTCTATCCTCACAGAAAATGTGGACAAATTCTCTCCATGATTCTTTCTTTTGCTTTTGAATTCATCTCACAACCAGGAAGAATGCAGAAAAGTTATTAAGAGATGGCAATCCTAATGCAAAACCATGAGGTGAATATCTCACTCACCTGTTTCCTTAAAGTGAAGATAGCATTGACCCTACCCTTTGGAAACGAAGCCCATGGGGTAGAGACTGTAGCAAACAACTTTGTACAATTGAACCAATGGAGGGAAGCACCAGGAAAGTGCAGCCTACAGGAGGACCTGGAGCAGCCTTAAAAGCTGTTGACCTTCTTCCGTTATCAGCTGTCAGTTAGCATGGTAGCCTACCTTTCCTTCCAGATCATGATCACATGCGAAGTAGCCACTCAACTTGAGAACAGAGCAGAATTAATCTGAATCTTTACATGAATTGTCAGTCAGTAAGGGAAAGAGACTCTAAAAATGCTTGCAAGTAATATATAAAGCCCCTCCTCTAACCTATACTTACAAACATGTGTGGCCCTGAGCATCACAGGCAAATTTCTAGGAAATCCCTGTTCTCAGTTTGCTTACACAGATTATTTTTGGAGTCACAAAATGCATGGGTGGAAGAGGATTATGGGGAATCCTCCAATACCTCTCAAAGATGAAGGGACATATTGTAGAACAGCTTCTCCTGCCTTGTTGTATGAGGATAAAAATGGATCTACCACATTCATCACTCTCTTGGGCTTATGAATTTGAGGGGAGGGGAGCACTGGCAGGCTATTCTGAGCACTTATATTAACGTGCTGAGACTATAACTAACAGAGTTTTCCAATACCAGTCAGGGCATGAAGTCAAGGTATAGTGATCCAAGAAAGGGTGCCAGTAAATAGAGCCTTTCTGCTGGCTTGTCTCTTCTTCCTTTGCTGATGAGAAGGTCAGTGAAGCTATTGAGTTCCAGTAGTTCCAATAATGCCATATACTCAACCCATCACTGTTCTCCAGAAAGAAGAGTCACAGACAAGCCATTTTGAAAGGGAAAAAAAGCTACTCAGATTCTTAAGAGGAGAAATGTCTTCTGGGAGCATATTAAAATTAACACGATAAATTGTAACATTTCACATCTGTCTGTCACAACAGTCAACACTGTCAAGGTAGGTTGGATGTGACCTTTTCCATATAAAGTCTGGATCATGTGCTTTGCAAACACCATGTATTACAGTGGAAAGAAGACTGAAAATCTGAAAACAAAAGATGGGGTGGGCAGGAGAGAGTAATAGTTTCCATGACCTGCAAAATAGACTGTCAGATGAACTGACAAAGACGGAGTCAGAAGAAAAAGGAGACTAATAAAGTCCTCACGGTGCAAATCAAACTAGCACTTTAAATGTACATTGATGACTTATGCTCGATGAACTCCAGCCTCAACTGTGGCCCATTATTACAAGATACAAGCTAATTATGTTGTCTGTTTTCTAGATTGATGGCACAAAAGAAAAAGAAAGCGAGAGTCTTCTTTGCTTGGATGGCTGTCTGCATTACTAAATTCATATCAGCTGAGATCCAGAGGGGCACATACACATCTGATTCCTCTCCCCCTATTTTCAGTTCCTCCCAGAATCCTCACTCTGCTCAGAGTTATAATAAGAGTTTGAAAATTAGGCACAAGCACTGTTTAAAAGTAGAAATATTTCAGGGCTGACTGTCTTGAAGCAAGTGGTAAGTCCAGGAAGCAAGGTTGAGCAATCCGAAAGTACCTCGCCTATCTAATGCATTTTAATACTACCCTTCCTGCATGGAGCTCAGGGTGGTACATGTTTTGGTAGGTGAGGCTGAGAGAGAGAGAGAGGGACAGAGAAAGTGAACGGCCCAAGGCCACACAGGGATACCTATGGCCGAGTGGGGATTTGAACCTGAGTTTACCAGATCCTAGGGTGATATGTACTCTAACCGTCAAAAATGAGCAATAAATGTAATCACACTGAGGAAATCGACCACAATCAGCAACTTTACAGGTTCAAATGAATCCCTGCTGTAATTTGTGTCACTTGATGCCTGCAATACCACCCTCTAGCTATCAGAATTGTTGGTGCTATAGAACAGGCCAGCAGCTCCCCCTTGTGACAATTCACCTCAGCAGTAGAAAAACTAAAGTCTTTATATCCTGGTGCAAGAGTTGTTAGCTCAAGACTAGAGATGGGCACAAATCGAGAAAATTCTGAACCATGCGGTTCATGGTTCATCGTGTTTCACGAACCACAAACTTTCACGAACATGCCCCAGTTTGTGAGCTGGTTCATGAAAACATCAGACTCAGCAGGTCTGCAGAGAGCCCCCCCCCCCATTGCCTAGGAAACTGATTGATCGGCACCAGGCTGTCTGCAGTGATGAACCGAAATATGAACCAAACAAACTGGACTAAAATACATCACAGTTCATGAGAAATGAACTCCCATGAAGTGATCTGGTTAGTGATGGTTCATATTTCAGTTCATGCCCAACTCTCCTCAAAACCCTCAGTGCATTACAGCATCTCTTTGTTCCAATTCTCCTTGCAGAATTTTAAGCCTTTTTTTTTTGAAACTGGGTTTTAAATTATTTGATACATCAGACTGCTTTTACTCATTGTACTGTATTACAATGGCACAGCAACAGGCAGATATCCACAGGTGAGGAATCTACACTATCATATGGTCAAAAACCTCAAAGATAAATTAATGAGAAACCAAAGAGAATTCCTCTTTTGGAAGAGTAAAAGAGAATAAGAGGAATCAATTGCTGTATCTAAAAATTTTGGAAAAAGAAATTCCACCTTTCATAACAACTCTACAGCAAATGCAAATAGGTATATTTATTTTAAATCAGACTTACCAAATTGGTTGAATTGTTTCATTGTTCATTATGATTTCTGTAACCAGCTAAATATCCAGGCATTGCGTGGAAAGAACCATCTTTTTGGCATCTGTTCGCAATTAATAGAAGTGCTTTAGGATTTATATCATCATCAGTTTCCTCCATTATGCTCAAATGAGCGAGTCACATGGATGAAAGCACATGGATTATAGACACCTCAAACCAAATTCTCCAAAAGGTCTGCTTTCCAAAATAAGATGTCAATTGGAGCAATTTGGAAATGCCTCAGAAGTTCAAGTACATTCTAAAAAGGACATCTGTGTGGGAGAAGCCATCAGACCCAACAGCATTAACAAAGGCACATCGCGTAATGTAACGGGTAAGAATTATATTATGGTAACAATATACACCAGTCATCTGTGCCTTGGCATTACAATTCTGTCAGAGAGACCAGGAGAAGAATATAATGCCATATTTAAACAACAGGGCTGAATCAAGTAGATATCAAAGTGGGGGAGGAAATTCATTTTCAGAGGCTGAAGTGCTAAGCATTGGCTCAGTTAGTAAATGATGTCTGCAAAATAAACAGCCAAGATGTTTCTGGCACGGAGACAAGCAAGCCAAAGCCACATCCACCCATCCCAGCAGTTTATTTGAGAAATGAGTCCCATAAATTTTCAGAGCAGTCATACAGGATTTAGTTGCACAAATCCATGAAAAACAAATAAGTCTGGAAATTATCCAGTTCAGAAAACCCACTTGTCCCCCACCCCAGGTATGGGAGGGATCACTTTCCATTTGAGGTGTGCACTGAGAAAATTTCTGTTTCAGTTCCAAATGCGGGGGCTTCCAAATGAACTCAGTTCTGTTCCTGGTTTGTTCCAGTTCGGCCACTGCTAGCTCGGATCTAATCTGTTCGGGTTTTTCCCCCCATTTTAATGAGTTTTGGACCATTGCACACGCACAAGTGGGTGTTGGCTGTACTTTTCAAGGGGAGTTGGGGAAATGAGGCTTTATTCATGCTTAACCAAAAATTGCTAATTCATTACCAACCATTTCGCCCCCCCCCCTAGTCCAAAAACCAATAAGTCCAACAAATTTCTGCTCAAGCACAGACTACACACACAACAATGGACCCCAAAGAAGGCAGAAGTCAGTGGGTGTACAAAAAAGCGGGAAACTGGCTGGCAAAGCAGCAGTGACAGGTCAGTACCCAAGCAGGAGGGAGCTCAACAATTTTTTTTTAAA
Organism: Eublepharis macularius; assembly: GCF_028583425.1. Taxonomy (NCBI): domain Eukaryota; kingdom Metazoa; phylum Chordata; class Lepidosauria; order Squamata; family Eublepharidae; genus Eublepharis; species Eublepharis macularius. The sequence continues at coordinate 117,074,262 of NC_072795.1, forward strand.
AAAATCCTGCTTTATGATAGTGCCAATAAATTACCTTTACATCCTGCCATTACCTGTTGATGCCATTTTCCTTGCACTTTATAGTTCTGTTCCCATGATGAGGGGTGAATTAGTTTCGATCCTCAGGAGGAGCCCTCAGCCAGAGACAAAGCAGGCAGATCTGACGAAACTCCATTCTCATCTCTGATCTTTAAACTCCCAAACTGAAAAGCCTGGAAAAAAGCATTGTAGAGTTCTTCCCAGGCTTCATACTTACAAGTGAAATGCTCCCAATAAAGACACAGTCACCGTGGATCTGCTGTCACAATGGAGAGAATTGTTGGAACTATGACTGGCACTTCACTCAAAGCCCTCTGCCTCTGAGCACCTGTTCTTCTTCAAAAGATACTGTGCTTTTGACCAGAGTAGACGATGGAGAACACATTGCCACAATCCTTTGTGTTTGGCCCTCGATCTGTCTTGACTTGACACTGGGCCATAATGTTCCATGCCATACCCAAAATGAGATAGAGCACCGGCAGAGAAATGTTGGGTGGGGGGTGCTGCCATGCCCTCAACAATAGAGACGGCGTTATGTTTCACTCATAGCCTCCTACACCAGTGATTTCTCTCCTTCCAGTGAAGTTTAACGGAAAACAAAAACATCTAACCAGATTGGTTGCTCCAAGTGCAATACTGATCTGAAAAGTTAGCTGAGACCATGTATGAACCTCCTAAGGCCCTTCTTTCCTGTTCTTTAACTCGGGGTTAACAGTTTCAATCAGAAGAGCCCAGAAAAGAGAAAAGCCTTTCCAGGTGGGGTAAAGTTCCTCCTGGTGCTCCTTGATCTGTTATCTTTGGAGGATTAGGTACAAGGTCACCTAGCAAACTTCATGCTGCAGTGGGCATTTGAACCCAGTTCTCCAGATCCTAATTTGATGCTCTGGCTGTTATGCTGGCATTTCCCCTTTTCCTCAGGTTTGCAATAATTTTGCATTCTGTGTACTTCTGCTTTCCAGTGTTGCTGCCAGGACCTGAACTATAATGGTGGAGGGTTGTGACTACCTTAGATATATGTCAGGGCCTCTTTCTGAATTTCTGTCTTTCCTTTCTGCAATACCTCTTGCTGTTTTACTTATGGAGGTATAAGGGAAAACTGGCAAACAGATCATTCCATCTAACCAAGTGTCTGGCACCCAGGCTGGACTTGAGAACCCTCACGGAGCCCTAAAACACCCCTAAAACAAGGCTTACAGCCTCACCCACCTGCCCCACCACCCTTAGCACTCATGCAGCAATGGGGGAACAGGCAGCAGAAGCATGAATCAAGGACAGGAATGCTGAAGAACCCCCAGATGCAGACAAGACTTCATCAGTAGGAGGCAGGCTAAGCAGCAGCTCCTGGGTCCTAGCTACCACCACTTCCCAGCCAAGGCTCCAGAGTAACTCCTTTCCTCAGCCTGTGGGAAGTCCAACAGCTCAGCCAGAGGGAAAGGGCACAGGAGGCAGAGACAGCCGGCTAGCACCCCCAAGAGTGGTAGATAAGTGGCAACAAAGGTAGCATATGGCCACACCCCAAACCAGTGGCAGGCAGGAGAAGAGCAACAGCCCAGCAAGCATGCTAGAGGAGGTTAGAAATGGCCAGGAGAGGCTAGGAGCAAAGCAACCACAGGTGTGGCTACCTAGGGTAGCCAGGACAGTGGCTAGGTTTTGGGGGGCAGGACTAGGAAGTGGAGCCTGGGAATGGTGAAGGAATAAAAGGGAAGTCCAGTCATAGGTAGGGGTGGAGAGGAAGGAGTTGGGAGGAGAGAGCGGAAGTGAGTGTAGAACAAATACAGAGCCTAACTGAGAGAGTAGTGAGGGAAGCCTAGACAGCATCAGCCCACCCCACACTCTTGTCTGAGGTCTGAGTCACCCAGCCAGGACCCACTTCAGCAGGGCCAGAGCAGGGTGAATCCTCACACTGGTCCACAAACTATTGGGAGGGGGGGTGGAAGTTACAAGACAGCTTCACCCTTGCATCAAGTCAGTTGATCCCTGACTGACTGAACTCATTAAACTTCCTTCCTTCCTTTATATCTTCCACATCAGCTGTAGAAAGTGAAGCATTGGCAAAAAGTCTTAAGTATTCCCTTCCCAGGGACATTTCACTCTTATCAAGATAAAGTCCTCCCATTAGTCCCTGAAGAACCTGACGTAAGTTCAGTTTAGGCAGTTCACCCCTGAATTCCCCAAGTTCTCTCTCTCTTCAATAAACCCTCACCCGTTGGATGTGAATCAAAGAAAAACATTGTCTGGTCCACAGATCTCTTTCAATACTGGGTGGCAACCTACACAATGCCCAGTAGGGCTTTCCAACCTTCCCAACCCCAATAGGGTTTAAGCTCAAAATATCAAGTTGTATTGTTTGTGTACCAAAATTCAGGTCATTTCTTCCAGGTGCAGTCTCTAGTTATCTCCAGTAAAAAGGTTCCACATGATATTCTTGTTGACAAGTTGGTAAAATGTGGTTTGGATCCTAATACTGTTAGATGGATTTGTAACCAGTTGACAGATCATACCCAAAGAGTGCTTGTAAGTAGTTCCTCATCCTCTTGGAGAGGAGTGACAGGCAGAGTGCCTCAGGGATCCTGGCTCTTGTGTTGTTCAACATCTTTATAAATGACTTGGATGAAGAAATAGAGGGGATGCTCATTCAATTTGCAGATGATAATAAATTGGGAGGGGTAGCAAATGCAGTAGAAGATAGAATCCAAATTCAGGATAATCTTGACAGGCTGGAAAACTGGACTAAAACTAACAAATGAATTTCAAAAGAGATAAATGTAATGGCCTGCATTTAAAAAACAGAGGCATAATTATAGGATAGGGGAGACTTGTTTTGCCAGTAGTACATACGAAAAGGATCTAGGGGTCTTATTAGATCATATGCTGAACATGAGTCAGTGGTGTTATATGGTAGCTAAAAATGCAAATGCGATTTTGGGCTATATCCACCTTGTTAACATCCCTCTTAAACTGTGGTGACCAAAATTGATCACAGTACTCCAGAACAAAGCGAAGATCTTTACTTTGTTCTGGAGTACTGTGATCAATTTTGGTCACCACCGTTTAAGAAGGATATTGACAAGGTGGAGTATGTCTAAAGGAGGGCAGCAAAGATGGTGAGGAGTTTGGAGACCAAGTCTTATGAAGAAAGGTTGAAAGAGCTGGGTATGTTTATCCTGGAGAGGAGATGGCTGAGAGGTGATATGATAGCACTCTTCAAGTATTTTAAGGGCTGTTACATAGAGGATGGGGCTGAGTTGTTTTCTGTTGCCCCAGAGAGTCGGACCAGAGCCAACAGGTTAAAATTAAAGAAAAAGAGTTTTAAGCTAAACATTAGGAAGAACTTCTGACATTTAGAGTGGTTCCTCTGTGCTTCCTTGGAATGTGGTGGGCTCTCCTTCCTTGGAAGTATATAAGAAGAGGCTAGATGGCCACCTGACACCAATGATGAATCTATGACTCAGTATGAATGTAGGGCATGAAAGATTAGCCTGTGGCCATTTCTTATGTGCCCAAGGTAATGCCAATCACCACTTTGGGGTCAGGAAGGAATTTTCCTCCAGACCAAATTGGCCAAGGTTCCTGGAGGTTTTTTGCCTTCCACTTGGCATTGAATAGGGGTCATGGGGGGGGAGGGGAGTTAGTTGTGAATTTCCTGCATTATGCAAGGGTTTGGACTAGATGACACTAGGGGTTCCTTTCAGCTCTATGTTTCTACATTTGGTTTGGTCTGAGTCCCATTAGTAAAATGGTGATCTCTTAGACTATGATATGAAGTCATCCTTACAGAATATATTGCTTACTTCAATGAGAACCAAACTACACAATATGAATGACACGCAAATGGAATTACACATGAATTCCCATTGCTTTTCTGTACACTTGCCAGCGCAGCCAGACTGTGCTTGATCCCGTGTCCGTGCTGGCACAGGTTTCTTCTCCGTTCTTCCAAGATGCAGGAATGGTATCCCATCATGCACCAGCAGTTTGTGCATGCTTAAACCATCCTCTGTAACCGTACCCTGTCCCCTATTGCTTTTCTATGCAGGAAGAGGGAAGCAGAAGCAAAACAGAATCACCACTCTGCAATGGCAACTCGATGATAGGGTCCGCGGACACTCACCAATGTTAACAGCTTTTTTGCTGACACATGCATAGAGCAGAGCCACGGACACAAGTTCATCGGGGTAAAAGAGACACAGGAAAGCGAGGGGAAAAACAAATCTAGCCACTCACATAGACTTATGTAATTCGTCTCGTCTAGTTTGGCTCTGAGACACTTGAAATCACACCCCACTGACACAGGGAAACACATGAGACAGAAATGACTAAAAGCTAATAGGACAGCAAAGATTGGAGGTGTAAAGGTTTTTATTTATCTTGACAGCAGTGACATCTCTGACGTCAAACAACTGTATAGAAAGGGGATGAAGCTGAGGCTATGAAGTGATTTCATTTCTGAGATAAGATTTGAGAGTGGGTGTGATTCTTAGCTATTCTATTACAAAGTAACTAGAGCTGTTTTTTATGGTCCTGTGTGTGAGGGACTGGTGATATGCAAACATTTGATCACTTTCTCTTCCCTTTCCCCAAATTATTAAAAGAGAGGCCTGGATTTGCTGTAAATTATGTATTTTTCTCTAGCAAGGATCCTTAAGGAGCTGCTAAAGCAGCAGGTGAGTATGAAGAACAGGTGGGGGTACATATATGGTTCAGTACTGATTTATTATCAGGAACTTGAAAAATGTTCAAGTTCAGTATACTGATCAGAGTGTTTGACTAAGATCTGTGAGATCCAGGTTCAAATGTTTGAGCTAAATAAAGCATTTGATTATCTTAAAACCATTTATTGCTGTTGCACTGGAAGGAGGCTTAGGCTGACTAGAAAGCCTTCAAGTAATGTAAGCCGAGGAAAAGCTAGCAGGAGAATGATGTAAGGAAGGAGGGAAATTTAAATTTGAATTTTGAAAGGAGGAAGTGACTTCACAGGTAGGGAAGGGTTTGAGGACGTGCCATAGAAGTGGCATAACAGAAGGGGTAGGTTTGATGAAGTACCAGGAAGTGACATCACAGTGCACTGTCACTTGACCTTAGACCTGGAGGTGTTATCACAGGACACGCTAAGCACTGCCCCTCAAATCTCAAAGTTCTGAGTGCAGTATTCTGCATATGTGCAGCGGCTTTGCAAGTCCTCCCTCTGCACAAAACATTCTGTGACATGCAAGAAGTTGCTATCCAAAGGGGCAATGTGGACATTGCCTAACAAACCCTACTGAAAGTAATGTGTCATGGACCAGACCAGACCAGCAGAGAGACACAGAGGACTCTTCTGAGAAAGAGGCAGCTGGCGAACCTGACCCAGATCCACAGCCAGTGGCAGAGGCACTGCAGGAGGAGGCAGACTCTGAAGGTTCAGACATGGATCCACAGCCAGGTCCCAGCACTTCGGTCCCTCAGCTTCCCAGTCCTGGGCCAGCAACAGAGAGCCAGACACCAGCCAGCCCTGGGCTGGCAACAGAGAGCCAGGTATGGGTCAGCTCTCCCCCCTCATCACCAGAGCCTTGGGAACATCATCAGAGGAAGGCAAGGAGAGCTCTCCAAGCCAGAAGGCGCAGTGCCAGGCTAGCAGCACAGCACTGGCCCAGCATCAACAGTGATGATGAGTGCTTGCAGGAGCAGGACTGAGACAGCTGGCAGGTGCATGATGCAGCACAAGTAGCTGAGCAGTGAGGCTTAAAAGCAGCAGAGAAGGGAGTAGCTGTATGGAAGCAACGTGTCTACTTGGTACTGACCTTGCTGCTTGTGTTTGGAACGGATTCCCTTTTCTCTTACCTCGGCCTGTTATTGCGGACTTGATTCTGGAATGCCCCCTTTGGACTCAAAGCTGTGAGTGTTGCCTAACCTGTTCCTGAACCTTGGAAATGTGATTTGTCCTGATCTGACAACTTGGGAACTTTCTCCTGCCTGCTGCCTGTGTGAGTCTGAGGCAAGAATAAATCTATTTAATTTGGAAATTTCTAAGCTTTCTTTCTACCTGCAAATTCCGCAAACCTGCAAGAGAAAATGTACACAGTTTCATACAAAGGCATCTGATAAGCACAACAGTTGAGGCTCTAAAAGAACAGGTGGGGCACCATCCCCAATATTTAACCCAATCCAGAGGCCTTCCAGATAAGAAAGGTCTTGAATCCAGACCAGAAGTAGTTTTTAAAAATTATTTATTTGCCTTTTACAAAAAGATTCAATGACAGACACTCGTTTTGTGCAGAAATACCATTGCTGGTTGGAGTAGACATTACTGGGCTAAATGGGCCTATGAGCCTAGCCCAGTATAGAGCAGTATCATATACTCCTAATAACTGGATTATCGTCTGCACAGCATTTTATCCTGGCTTGGGGAATCTGATGGTCCTTGAGACTATCCAGTCCTCTCCACAGCTCAGCTTTTAGCTTTTATTGCGGTTTTTAATCTCTCTGTGTCGAACAAGCTTCTGGTGGCTCTTGGACTGAAAGCTCATTTGTCTGTTTGTGATTTGTTACAAAAGATCAGAGTCTGGCAGCAGGTCACCATCCCGGTACTGGCACAAGAAGCTTTGCTTAAATGTGCTAATAATTTACAAGGTGTATTGCTGTGGTGAGTAATGACTTCTTGAAACCCGCTGATTCCTTTTTTAGCTGTGCAATTAGCTTTCTGATGCTTTTTACAGTAAATGATAGGATCCCATTGAGCCCTTTGGAGGAGTTGGCAGAATATCTGGTTGGTTATGTACGGCTCTTCAGTGGTTTAATTTATTGGGAGTTTTAGGTCAGTAGCATTTAGATACAGTAAGGGAACTAACACTAGGTTTCCGCTGCGGTTTTTGTTTTCATACCGGAGTTTTGAAAAGATTAGTATTGGTGCATGGCATTACAGTCCAAGCAATGGGAGTTTTCTTATAGAAGATGCATTGCATTCACATCATAGGATGCATCCACACATCGCTGGAATTTGTGCTACTGTTGCACCATAGCAACAATTTGTAGCTGGATTATTTTATCCATACAGGAAAATTTGTTAGAGGATTGTTGTAACATAATCATGGTGCAATTTCTAAAGATACTGTATAATGCTGTTTGTTGGATTATTAAATTTATTTTCCAATTGTATAATCCAGATTTATCACATTGTTTATAATATGTATCATACTGTTCTTTATTATGCTGTTTTATAATTTTGTGATTCACCTTGAATCTCAACAAGAAAGGCAGAAGATAAGTGAAGTTAAATAACTAGCATTAAGCAAAAAGATGTGCAATTGTAGTCTTGGCTGAAAAGAGATCTGATGCTGCCTGTATTTGTTTGTAGACTTAAGGCTGGCGGTTTGTTTAGATTTATGTGTGCTTTAATGCTAAGCTTCGAAGAGCAACAAACATCTATGCAAAATTAGAGTTACTGTGCAAATTGTAAAGTTTCTTTCCATTCCCATAAAAATTTGGTGGAGATAAGTTCTAGTGTACAAATTGTATGTTAATTTTAATTCTATCATATGTGTAACAAGATTATATAATATAGGCAAGTGTGGTTTGAAATATTAAACACTTTACTGGTGTTATTGTATACATCCTCCTCTTGGATACACAACTTAATGCGGTGAGGGGGTTTGAGTGTGTCAGTGAAGCTGACAGCAACACTGTCAGGTGTTGGAGAAGGATCTAATCTCCTGGAAGAGTCACTCAAGGAGGAACGGTCAGAATGGAGACATCAGATTAAGATGCATTCACCGCATTCAGGCATCAACGGTCACATCAGCAGAAGAGAATGGAATGTTCCAATGGTGGAACATTGGTGGAGAAATTCCTGAATGTTAGCTACTGGACAGCAGCAGTAGTGGAAGATGACACTGGCAGAGGATCTCTTACAGGCAATGGCAGTATCACTTCAACTAACCCTGGTTAGTACTGCAAAGCAGAAGAAGGCAATGGTAAACCACTTCTCCTAATCTCTTACCTTGAAAACCCTATGATGAGACAATCCAAAATGAAAAAATATTATATAGTGCTGGAAGACGGGAAGAGCGAGGACAAGTACAAATAGCGATATTCTTAATGATGGGACTGGGTTAAAACCAAAAGGACATCCAGTTGCAGATGTGAATAGATGCAAAAGACGTCCAAAGCTGTGTGACACGCATAATAGGAACATGGAATGTGAGAAATATGAAACCAAATAAATTAGAAATCGTAAAACAAGGAACGGAACATTTAAACATTGCAATCCTTAGTGTGAGTGAACTAATGAGGACCGACTCAGGATATTTTCAGTCAGAAAGTCATACAGTATTTTACTGCGGAAATGAACTCGAAAGAAACAGTGTTGCTCTAATAGTGAGGCGAGACATAGCACAAGCAGTTAAGAGCTACGATGCAAAGTCTGACAGAGTCATATCAATTAGACTTCAGGGAAAGCCTGTTAACATAACCATCATTCAAGTTAATGCTCCAACTATAGTTGCTGAGGAGGAAGACATCAAAAACTTTTATGCAGGTGTCCAAGAAGAAATTGATCGTACACCTAAACAAGATATGCTGATAATCATAGGTGACTGGAATGCAAAAGTAGGAGATAAAGCAAAATCAGACATAGTTGGAAAATTTGGACTAGGATCACGAAACGAAGTAGAAGAGTGGCACATAGAATTTTGTGAAGCCAAAAACCTGTTCATTGCTAATACATGCTTCAGACAACCAAAAAGACGATTGTATACGTGGAAATCACCGGGCGACCAACAATTGGAAGCAGAAGATGGAGAAGCTCTATTATCTCTGCTAAAACAAGACCAGGAGCTGATTGTGACACAGATCATGAGTTGCTAATATCAAAAATTAGAATAATGCTGAAGAGAAACACTAAAAGAATCATGTACTAAAATACAATCTAAATAATATTCCTGAAGAATTTAAAGACCAGGTAAAGAACAGATTTGCAATCCTAAATTTAATTGATTATGAGCCAGAAGAACTATGGGCTGAAACCAGAGTCATTATCAAGAAAGAATGTGCAATGACTATTCCTGTAGCCTAAAGAAAGGAGAAGCCTAAATGGGTGACTGAGGAAACTCTTAAAACTGCTAAAGATAGACTGCAAAAACAAAAGGTGACAGAAATAGGGTCAAAATTCTAAACGCAGCTTTTCAGCGACTTGCACACAGAGACAAAGAAATCTATTATAATAACCAGTGCAAAGAAATAGAAGAAAACAACAAAAAAGGAAGAACAAGAGATCTGTTCCAAAAGATCCAAAAAAATCAAAGGGAAATTCAAGCCATGGCTTGGGATGCTGAAAGATCAACACGGAAATACAGTATCGGACCAAGACAAAATAAAGGAAAGATGGAAACAATACACCAAAGAACTATATAAAAGAGGTGGAAGGATGACAGATACTTTTGATGAAGAATCATTTGATGAAGAAACAGAAATCCTAGAAAGTGAAGTAAAAACTGCACTCACAGCAATTGGGAGAAACAAAGCACCTGGAGTAGATGGAATACCAAAAGAACTATTTCAAGCTACAGAAATGGAGTCCATCAGAATCTTAACAAGAATATGTCAACAAATATGGGGTAAAAACAATGACCTACAGACTGGAAACCCTCAGTTTACATTCCAATTCCAAAAAAAGGGATGCCAAAGAGTGCAGCAACTGTCAGACTATCACATTAATTTCCCATGCAAGCAAAGTGATGCTCAGAATTTTACAGCAAATGGGGATGCCACAACATCTGATTGTTTTGATGTGCAACCTGTACTCTGGACAAGAGGCTACTGTCAGGACAGAATATGGGGAAACAGAATGGTTTCCAATTGACAAAGTTGTCAGACAAGGATGCATATTATCTCCCTACATGTTCATCCTCTATGCAGAGTATATCATAAGGAAATCTGGATTAGATCTAGAAGAAAGGAGAGTGAAAATAGGTGGAAGGAATATTAACAATGTGAGATATGCAGATGACACCACGTTACTGGCAGAAAATAGTGAAGACTAGGGGTGTGGAAAGACACACTGTTTCAAGATTCTCATTTCGGGTATACCCGAAATGAGAATCTGTTTCAGCAACAGCTAAATCCAAAACGGCAAGCCGTTTCGGGTTTAGCGGTTTGGGTATCGTTTCGGGTTGTTTCGGGTTTCTTTTCAATGGGAAAATGCCTCCGTCTTCCTGGACGCCTGGGGGAGGCATTTTCCCACCGAATCAAGCCAAAATTGATGGGGACCTTCTTCTAACTCCTCTCTAACAACCCCCCAAGGCCCCTCAAATCAGGTCCCCCTATTCTCACCTAAAAATGGGAAACATGAACGTATTTTTAGATTGCTGCTGCTAAGCTTCTTCATTATTTCCTATGGGGGGAAAATGAAGAGGCAGGCTTGTCTTGCCAGGGATGGCATTTTGCATGCAAAATGCCCCCCAACCCTCTGGGGCCCTTCTCCCACCTCTACTCCCACTCCCCACCAAGGCTCAGCCTGCTGCCACTTGGGGGGGCATTTCATGGCCTCCCCAAGTAGGTGCTCTCAGCCCCCAAAGTCCACCCCCCACAGCCCCACACAAACCCAATTCCCCCCAAGCAGCCACACACAGACTCAAATCCCGATTCCCCACATTAGCCCCTCACAGACCCAAATCCACCCCCAGCAGCCCCACACCCATAACCCCAGGAACAGGCTGGCAAAGGCCAGCCCTCCCCCTTCGTTCCCTATGCTGGGAACTTCTAAACTCTCTTTCCCAGGGCAATTCCACACAGCCCAGGGGTGCCACAATGGTGGGCAAACTTCTGAGTGCCAACTTGTCCCTGGGAAAGAGCACCTGACCTGACACACAGACAACCACCCCCTCACACACACACACACACACACACACACCTACAGAGAAGCCTGGCCAGCCTGCCGTACTGTTTCCTATGATGGGAACCAACTGCACATCAAAGAATAAAACATGAACAACACAAAATAATTTTTTAAAACATTATTTTCTCACTTTCAAAGTACAAGTAGGCAAAGCATTATACATTACACCAGCAGTCCCCCACACAGAAAAATAACACGACTCACTTAACATCAGAGAATCACAAAAACACAATTCCTGTCAAAAGCACTTTATTTCTTTAACAGCTTTAGGTTACACAGCGGGGGGGGGGCACACCAAAGGGTATGCCAGAAGCCTCCTACACAAAAATAACACAACTCACTTAACATTAAAGAATCACCCCCCAAAATTGCTGTCAAAAGCACTTTATTTCTTTAACTGTTTTAGGTTACACAATAGGAGGGCACAACAGAGCATGAAAGCAGCATACTACACAAAATAATACAGCCCACTTCACCTTTTTTGACAGCAATTGTGTTTGAGTGATTCTCTGATGTGAAGTGAGTTGTGTTATTTTTGTGTAGTAGACTGCTTTTACGCCCTATTGTGCCTTCCTACTGTGTAACCTAAAGCAGTTAAAGAAATAAAGTGCTTTTGACAGCAATTTTTTGGGGTGATTCTTTAATGTTAAGTGAGTTGTGTAAGATTTTTTGTGTAAGATACTGCTGCCATGCCCTTTGGTGTGCCCCCCTGCTGTGTAACCTACAGCTGTTCAAGAAATAAAGTGTTTTTGACAGGAATTGTGTTTTTGTGATTCTCTGATGTTAAGTGAGTTGTGTTATTTTTGTGAGGTGGAATGCTGGAAAGCCCTTTGGTGTGCCCCCCTCCTGTGTAACGTAAAGCTGTTCAAGAAATAAAGTGTTTTTGACAGGAATTGTGTTTTTGTGATTCTCTGATCTTAAGTGAGTCATGTTATTTTTCTGTGGGGGGGACTGCTGGTGTAATGTGTCATAATGCTTTGCCTACTTGTACTTTGAAAGTGAGAAATGTTTTTTTTAAAAAAACTTCATGTTGTTCCTGTTTTATTCTTTGTTGTCCAGTTGGTTCCCATCATAGAGAACAATGGGGCTTGCTGGCCAGCCATCTCTGTAGGTGGTGGGGGAATTTGAGGGAGGGTGTCTGTGGTTCAGGTGCTCTTTCACAGGGACAAGCTGGCACTCAGAAGTGTGTCCACCATTGTGGCATCCCTGGGCTGTGCACATTTGCTCTGGAAAACAGAGTGTTATCGTTCACAGCATAGGAAACAAAGGGAGAAGGCTGTCCAGCCTGTTCCTGGGATTGTGTGGGGCTGCTGGGGCTGGATTTGGTCCTGTGAGGAGCTACTGTGGGGATTTGGATCTGTGTGTGGCAGGTGGGGGAGAATTGGGAATGTGTGGGGCTGTAGGGGATGGACTTAGGGGGCTGAGAGCACCTACTTTGGGAGGCCATGAAATGCCCCCCCCCAGTGGGAGCAGGCTGAGCCTTGGGGCTGAGCCTTGGTGGGGGTGGGAGGAAAGGTAGGAGAAGGGCCCCTGAGGGTTGGATGCAAAATGCCACCCCTGGCAAGACAAGCCTCTGTTATTTCCCAGCTGGAAATAGTGGAGAAAGGGGAGGAAGAGCACCTACTTTGGGAGGCCCCCCAAGTGGGAGCAGGCTGAGCCTTGGTGGGGGGTGGGAGGAAAGGTAGGAGAAGGGCCCCTGGGGGTTGGGGGCATTTTGCATGCAAAATGCCACCCCTAGCAAGACACGCCTCTGTTATTTCCCAGCTGGAAATAGTGGAGAAAGGGGAGGAAGAGCACCTACTTTAGGAGGCGCCCCAAGTGGGAGCAGGCTGAGCCTTGGTGGGGGGTGGGAGGAAAGGTAGGAGAAGGGCCCCTGGGGGTTGGGGGCATTTTGCATGCAAAATGCCACCCCTAGCAAGACAAGCCTCTGTTATTTCCCAGCTGGAAATAGTGCAGAAAGGGGGGGGAAGAGCACCTACTTTGGGGAGGCCATGAAATGCCCCCCCAAGTGGGATCAGGCTGAGCTTTGGTGGGGTGTGTGAGGAAAGGTAGGAGAAGGGCCCCTGAGGGTTGGGGGCATTTTGCATGCAAAATGCCCCCCCTAGAAAGACAAGCCTGCCTCTTCATTTTCCCCCCATAGGAAACATGGAGATCAGCAGCAGCATCCACAACATAAGAGATCAGCAGCAGCAAGCAAAAACCTTTCCCTTTTAGACGAGGTTAGGGGGACCTGTTTTGGGGGGCCATAACTTGGCCCCCCAAAGTCCAATCTTTTGGAAATTTGGGGGGTTGTTAGGGGGGAGTTAGAGGAAGGTCTTGATCAAGTTTGGCTTGATTTGGTGGGAAAATGCCTTCCCCAGGCTTCTGGGAACCCTGGGGGAGGCTTTTTCCCATTGAAATGCATTACTAAAACAAGCTGAAATACCGAAACGTTTCGGAAATTGCTGTTTCGGATTACCCGAAACATTTCGGGTTTTCTGAAACATTTTGGGAAAACCCGAAACAACCCGAAACAGGTTGTTTCGGGTTTTTTTCGGATATCATATACCCGAATTACACACCCCTAGTGAAGACTTGAAATGACTACTGATGGTTAAAGAAGAAAGCGCCAAAGCAGGATTACAGCTGAACATCAAGAAGCCAAATGTAATGACTACTGAGGAATTACACAATTTTAAAGTTGACAATGAGGAAATTGAAGTTGTTCAAGATTTTCTATTCCTTGGCTCAATCATCAGCCAAAAGGGAGACTGCAATGAAGAAATCAGAAGAAGATTGAGACTTGCAAGAGCAGCTGTGAGAGAGCTAGAGAAGATCCTTAAAGATACAGATGTCTCTCTGGGAACCAAGATCAAGATAATCCAAACAATGGTATTTCCCATTGCTATTTATAGATATGAAAGCTGGATAGTGAAGAAAGCTGACAGGAAGAAAATTGATTCATTTCAAATGTGCTGAACAAGAGTTTTGCGGACACCATGGAGAGCCAGAAAGACAAATGACTGGGTACTAGATCAAATCAAGCCTGAATTCTCCCTAGAAGCTAAAATGACAAGACTAAGGCTATCGTACTTTGGTTACATTATGAGAAGACAAGATTCTCTGGAAAAGTCAATAATGCTGGGAAAGGTGGAAGGCAGTAGGAAAAGAAGAAGACCTAAAACGAGAGGGTTTGACTCAATAAAAGAAGCCACATCCTCCAGTTTGCAAGATCTGGGCAACTCTGTTAATGATAGGATGTTTGGGAGGTCTTTCATTCATATGGTCGTCAGAGGTGACTTGACGGTACATAACACACACACACATTGTATACATGGACCGTAATAAAGACTGATTGATTAGCATCTCTGCAAATGTACTTACTTACTTTTAAAAAAGAAAATCAAACATCTCTGTAAGCCCAAATTTCAAAAGGGGGGGGGGAGAATTAAGTATTGTATGTGAATCAGATTTATCTATATTATTTCACTTTAGATTAAAGAACTTCCACATCGCATTCTTCCCTTGGCAATTTTGCTGTATGACAGTCCTCATTGGTACGTTGGGAGTTGTGATCATTATGTATTGTGGCTTGAAAAAACTATACTCGTATGAGCACACACTTGTGGAAGACAGAGGTTTTGATAAAATATGTGGGTTTCGATGTATTGTCAAAGGCTTTCACGGCTGGAGAACGATGGTTGTTGTGGATTTTCCGGGCTGTATAGCTGTGGTCTTGGCATTGTAGTTCCTGACGTTTCATGACACTGAGAGATCTCTGTCTTTTGGTGCTACACCTCTGAAGATGCCAGTCACAGCTACTGGCGAAACATCAGGAACTACAATGCCAAGACCTCGGCTATACAGCCCGGAAAATCCACAACAACCATATGTGGGTTTCCTCTCTGGTTTTTCCTGTGCCCATTCTTTCCATTAGGACTTTTTCTTGTTCAGGGGTGGTGGGACTATGGCTAGGACTTAAAAATGTAAGGCAGTATTAGAAGGGTGGAACTCATTGATCGATGCCTCTAGGAGTAATGACTGTAAGGAATTTTGGTCATTGGTAACACTTGCAATTAGCAATAAAATAATAGCTCCCTTCTGTATTCCTGCCAAAGATTGGGAACTTCATTTTTCTAAACTTTATTCTTCAGCAGCACCCATTAATCATATGTAAGAAAATCATAAGTGATTATTCCATTGGCCTAAGATTTTACCTGCGGAAATTGAAGAACTCTTTGGCAAAATGAAACCAGGAAAGCGTCTGGTATGTCCAGATTTGATCCCTATTGAGCTGTAGCAGCATAACATTGCTTGGTGTAACTCTATTTTGGCTCCAGTTTTCCCAGTGATAAATGAAACTGGTATAATTCCAAGTGATTGGAGACAAGCTATTACAGTCCCTATCCATAAAAAAGTTAGGGCAAATCCCACTAATTACTATCCAATTAGCCTTTTGTCTTCATTTGGAAAACTTTGAGTCCTTGTTATTACAAAAATGATTGGACTGGGTGACTTCTGAAAAGATTCTAGGCCTTGAGCAAGCAGGCTTTGTTACTGGAAGGTCTACAATAGATGATTTCATTTTATATAATTATAATTTAGAAGGCCTCTTTTAGTCACTCCCATTATTGGAAAGCACAAGCTTCCACTAGCTCCAAATACAAAGAGACAGAAGGAAGCCTCAAATTGCCAGCTTGGGCTCAAAGTGAAAACTCCTGTTCTTCAGTTAAAAACCAGTCAGCATCACCCTGATTTATTTGGCAGTGCCACCTGACTCTCCAGCCATGGGATCTTGGCACCACTGCCAGGGGGAAGTGAAACAGCCCAGAGGAGATAAGAAATGCACTAAAGTTCCCTGGGCAAGTGCCCTTGAAGATGCAAAATCCAAACAAACTGCAGCTTTATCAAAATACAAAGTTCAGCACAGACACTTATCTTAAAGCCGGATAAAAGCAGGAGCAATGCGCTGGTGTGTCTATTCAGGAGGACGCCATCTTGCCCCCTATATAATTTAGACAGGAAATATACAGCAGCACAGAGAAGTAAACTATATGTGGCTTTTATGGACCTCCAGGCAGCCTTTGATTTGATTCCAAGAAATTGTTTATGGGAAAAACTAGGGAAATCATGAACTGATCAGACTGCTTTAGTTTAGAAAACTATTTTCAACCTGATATAAGGTTATCATGTCCACAATTTCTCTGTGCCAACCTTACATGCCTTATTTCAAATTCTTTTTTGCTGTTCCAGTACCAACACTAAGGAAAGAGTAAATCGTTGTTTCTCAAGAAAGCAAGTACTAACCTCAACCCAATGAAAAAAGGATTTGATGCAACTCTGAATTCTCTTCCCCTGGCAGAACAGAATTGGAATATATGTATCATGAGATTGTATAGCAACTGGATGCACATAGCAACGATATTTCAAGACTGCAGATGCCTCAGCCAAAGTACAGATTAAAAATCTGGACATGAGGAATCTGTTCCCATGGGTCCATTCTGTACCAGATTCCAGACATCCTGGGCCTCGATTAAAATGGATCTGGAACACGCCCTATATCATGGTCAATGGACTGCTCCCCGCTAGTCTCCTGATTCCAGCAAGAAACATGAAATGGTAGAAGCTGGGAGGGGCTGATTAATTATATCTGAGCCCATGGCAAAGATTTCAGGCCCTGGGGTGGGGCAATGATGCCACAAATGTGCCAGAATTCAACCATCTATTTTGGTATATTATAAGATGCACATAAAGTTCTATGGATCTTAGTGAACAAGGTAGAAATTTCAAACCCCTAAGAAATGTGGACCCACCTCAAGTCTAAAAGAGTTTTCCTGCACATCCAGAGGATCAGGAGAGATTCCTACCAATCTCTAATAAGTATTTATAGCTTTGTGTCAGGTGGATCACCTGTGGTGCATCACCTGTCATACCCAACAAGATCCTAAGTAATATTTGTGCTCTAATAATATGGGTATAACTAAAAGCTGAAGCTATTTCCTGACTGTGATGTGAAAGTATGCAGGGGGAGGGGCTGCCTCTTCTGTTATCTGTATGCCTCCTAAACTCCTCTCTCCTCAGCTTGGGAAGAGATGCTTGCACAGACACTCATAACTAGGGCTGTGCAGAGACAGAAAGATTCAGTTTTCCCACTTCAGAATTTCTGAAGCAGGAAAAAGAATCGGAAATAAGCGATTTCCGAAGCGGCAAGCCACTTCGGAAACTGCATATTGTCCCGCTTCGGTATGCGCTGTGATGATTCGGAGCACACTGAAACTTCCCGCACCACCACTTATTTCCCCCACCGCTTATCCCCCCCTTCCCAATGGGAGGAGGAGGGGGGTTCCCTCCTCCCCCTCCGATGGAGGGGAAATAAGCGGCAGCAGGGCTTCCCATGCTTCAGCTGGCAGGCACAGAGATCCCCCCACGCCTTCCAGTTGAAAGGGCCTTTCCCACACTTCAGCTGACAGGAGCAGAGGGATCACCCCTGTGCCTGCCAGCTGATGTTTAAAGGGCCCTTTCTGTGCCACGTGCAAGCAGCAGGAAAGGGCCCTTCCCCTGTTTCAGCTGGCAGGTGCAGGGTATCCCCCTGCACCTGCCAGCTGGAGTTTAAAGGGCCCTTTCCCTGCCACTTTCAAGTGGTAAGGGCCTTTCCCGTGCTTCAGCTGGCAGGCAGACTTTTCATACAGTAACTCTGTTTTTTCCCGCCTAGATGCTTCCTTCTGAACTTAGCTGACTGTTACCTGAGGGGATGGGGACTTGGGAATTCACCCGCACTTTTTGAGAGTTAACTGGCAGATCCATTCCTTACACTTTGTAGAGAATATTTGAATAAATAATGTTTAGTTGGGTTCTTTACACAGAAAATGAAAGGCACTTTATTGCTGTTGAGCACCAGTGTCAGCAGCCTGTCAGGAACTCTACAGCAGGCCCAGTAACTCACTAAGAAGGTGAGTAAGAGCAGTGCAAAATATTTACTGCTGACATCAAAAACGGGAGCTGTATATGGTACCTTATATTTATATTTCAGCAAGCTATAGCCACGTCGACATCCTTGAAATAAATCCCCATGGGTAAAATTTATTCTTGTCTCAGCTTTCAAAACACTGCTCCTATAAACCTCAGTTGGGTCTGCAGTAGTAGGCAATATAAAGAACCAGGCTGTTGAGAAAAATGATCCTTGTGCGCACTCACACACGCACACACAAGTGACAGATGGAGAAGAAACCAGAGGGAAAAGCAGCAGCAACCAGGGACCCCACCAAATGTGCTTGGACTAGCTCTAACCATACGCTCTCTTCCTCCCAGTTCCCATCAGCAAGGCCAGAAGAATGAGCCAGGCACTGTTCCACTGTGACTGGTGGGGGATCTCACTGAGTCACCCCTCCCCATGGACCTTTTAGAATGATATTTTAACTGATATTTGTATTTTCTTAAGTAAGTCACTTCAAGATAATCTTTTTTGGGGGGGAGAAGGGGTCAAAAGCAAGGTAAAAATATGAGCAGTTAAATCAATGAACTTTTGTGGAAATCATGGCCATATAACAGATGATGAGACAGGAAGACACGCGCTAGCAAAGCCACTGGGATCCTCGGCTCTATGTAGAAATTGAATGCCTTGCTAATGTAGGGAGCTCAATGTTTTTCTGCTCAAAATTAGTCTCAAGCACCACACTGAGCAGATCTGAGACTGAGCAGTAGCCACCTGTACTACAGGGCCAGTTTACATAGGCCTAGGTAACACCTGTGTCACAGCTTGTGGCGACTTTGGGGCTAGACTGTGGCAAAGGCACACAAAGATGCATCTGGCTATGTAGACACAGAAAAAGGACAAACTGCAGTTCCATGCTTTGTAAGTAGGTCATTTTTATGACCCAGTGACAACCACAGGGGATACATGCCTTTTCTTTGGTCATTGCAAAGATTTAGTCCACAGACTGTGAACTATAGCCCCACCAGATGTCTTTCGAACTTGAGAGTACTCTTACAGGAACAGGCATAGACACAGATACTCCAAATACAAACCACAAGGTCCAAACCACTGAGGACTTTAAAAGTCAAAACCTGTACTTTAAACTGTACCTAGAGTCTTACCGGAGGTCACTGCAATTCTCTCAGCACAGGTTTAATAAGTTCTCTGCACCCCATTCTTGCTGACAAATGAGGGATTATATTCTGAACAGATGGTGGTTACTAAGCAGTTTAAAATCAGTCCCACATAGAGAGTATTACAGTAGTTAAGGTCTCTTCGGAATAAGAGTCCAATAGCACCTATAAGACTAACAACATGTGTGGTAGGGTATGATCTTTTGTGAGCCACAGCTCCTTCAAATACCAAGAAGTGGTATCACTTCTTCAAATACTAAGTATCTGAAGAAGTGAGCTGTGGCTCACGAAAGCTTATATCCTACCACAAACTGTGTTAGTCTTATAGGTGCTACTGGATGCTTGCTACTCTTTTCTACTGCTACAGACAGACTAACATGGCTACTCATTTTAATCTATCTTCAGAATAAGACAATATATAATAAGAGAGTCCAGGAAAGGACCTATCTAAAATATGGAGGAGGGAAAGATAGGAGGACTCCTGTTTAAGTCAGAATGATGTCAATAGCTGGGGAGAACACAATCTCCTCTTCTGAAACACCAATAATATTGGAGTCAATAAAGTTTGCACTGGACAAGGAAATGCCAACATATGCTTCCTTAATAAGGAAATCTAGATAGAATCTGATTGACTGATTTAAGCAACAATTAGGAAATTTTCATTCATGTCTTTAATTACCTCTTCTGGCACCTGCAGGTTTTTGCCAGGTTTGGGGGGGCTTTCTTATGGGATCCATGGGCATTCCATTGAGTAGGGTTGCCAAACCCATGGTGGATAATCCTCAACTCTAGGTCTTGTTGCCTGCTACTGCTGGAAGAGGCAATAGGAGAACAATTATAAAGAAAAACAAGGCCTCGTCTACTTACAAGAAGTTCTTAGCATCGAGTTCTGACAATTTCTAGAGCTATCTGGAAATAAGAAATGGTAGCTCTAGGGAACACTATGGAGTAGCAAGAAGTTGTCGCCATAGATTTCAGGTCATTTTAGGAATTGCCAGAATTCCACAATAAGAATTTCCTGTACATAGATGAGGCTTTATTTTTAACTTTAATTTTTTCTCCTGGGACACTGACCCCCCCCCCAACCGTCTCAATAGTTGCCAGGCACTGCGCAACCTTACCAGTCAGACATGTGGGGCCTGTTTCTTGGGCAATGCTTTTAGCAACAAGATGCATCAGTAAGGATGGGAGAGTAAGAAGTAACCTGAAGAAATCGCAGAATTGTTC
This sequence comes from Eublepharis macularius, assembly GCF_028583425.1. Classification (NCBI taxonomy): domain Eukaryota; kingdom Metazoa; phylum Chordata; class Lepidosauria; order Squamata; family Eublepharidae; genus Eublepharis; species Eublepharis macularius. The sequence goes on from NC_072795.1 coordinate 117,094,483, forward strand.
TCTCAGTCTGTGTAGGAGTAGTCATATTGCAAACAGACAGTGTTCAATCCTGTGAAACAAGGTGTCAGAACAAAATAAGAGAAGAACTACAATTGCAGTAGGGTCCATTAAAGTAAGCCCAACACATGGTTCAGAAGAGATATTGGGTGAAAAGAGTGAAACTCCTGTCGCACGCCTTGAAGTGGCAAAGAGTTCTCTTACATGGCTGCAGCTTATTGGGAGCTAGCAGGGGAGTATTTGGTGTTAACTAGCCTGCAGAAAATCTAGAGTTCAGCCAGTTCAGGGGTCAAATTGATGACTGAGTGGATGGTCACCCACAAAGCAACAGGTGTGGTGATCTGAAGTTCTACCCACTATTAGTCTTTGGTCAGAATACTTACAGTGGGTACAGTTTTCAGACAGCATAATTCAAAACTCCTTTAAGAAACCGTTTAAAGTAGAGGAACAAAGCCAAAAGCAGGCCTAATATTTAACTTAAAAGTGGAAAACTCTCTTGATGGCCATGCTCATAGCGATTTTGTGAATCTAGAGGAAGCAGTATCTGATTGGAAGAGCAGGAACTTTGCAAGATCTGAAGGTGCTAATTCTTATTTGCATAACCCTACAGATGAGCAAATCTATTTCCTAAGCTTAACACTTGGCAGAAGGGCTTTTTGATCTTATTAGTTCATCATTAACCATTTAAGCTGTCTTTTCCAATATCCTTTATCTAGAGGTCATTCAGGCCTTCCTCTCTTTCAAAACAATGGCATGTTATTTTTCATTTTCTGATTAATCAACTGTCTCTGTAAATCAATGTATGTAGAGGGCTCTATGACCTTCACTGAAGGGTCCCCTTGTTTGCAAATAGGGTTCATATCAAAGCTGAAGCAGATCTGTCTTGCTGTTCTTGACAGGGAGTAATAATGTAAATTAGGATTCAAGGAGTGCAGATCTAATTTAAATGCACCACTAAACAGGGAACTTTCAGTCCTACCACACAAAGTTTTATTATTTTAAAAGTAAATGAATAGAACTGGCCATACACTTTTGAAAATATTTACCACACCTGAATATGGAATTTTGGTTAATAAAAAATGGGAAATTTATGTTTATCATTTTGATGTCTGAGATGTTTCCTACTGAAATTCAGCACAGAGATGCTTTGGATTACCATCCATTATTTGCAGTCCTCAGAGTTGGTTGGCAGCACATTGGCCCTTTAAACTGTAAAAAGCCATAATTTTCAATGATGGTAGACCTGGCCTCCAAAGTCCAGAGACCAGGGCTGTTTCCACACTACTCACTCTCATTCGGAATGTCGTGGAATGTTGCAAAAAATATGTGGAAGATAGTGTTTTCTCATGTGAGTTTTGCGCGATGTCGCACAAAACTCATGCAAGAAAACGCTATCTTCCCCGTTTTTTCCACAATGTCCCACGGCGTTCTGAATGAAGGTGAGTAGTGTGGAAACAGCCCAGGTTTCCCCATTGAAAACAATGGCCTTTTAAAGTTTTTTTTTAAAAAAAAAATTTTATTGGATTAGAAATTATGTAAGTATTCAATACAATCATTTCCCTTTAAATAATTTCAATTCTAACCCCACCCTTTCCCCCCTTTTGTTGACTTCCAACAGTTTTCCAACCCCTTGTCTATCTTTTTCTTACTCATTTCAAACTTACTTTATACTATTAGACCTACACTTTCATTCTCATCTAAGCTTATATATTATAACACAGTGCTACCTTGTTCACTTCCCCTTTTGCCTTATAAAGTTATCTAGTACATTCCTAGCATATATTCTTTAATAATATAACATTTTATCCATTCACTGTTCTCTTACATAATCACTCTATTCTCATCGATATGGGTCAACCAATTTGACCCATACTCTACATACTTCTAAGTACTTCCATAACACTGTATACATTCAATATAAATCAATCAATTTAACTTATATTCTATATTTTGCTATGTTACTATATACTTCTTTCCACCTTCCCACTTTTCTTATATTCAATCTATTTTGAGTATATAATTTATCTATTATACAATTATCTGCCAGGAATATATTTGGTTAACTTATATCCTTATAATTCTTATAATAACACCTCTATTATTTAATACTATGTATATTAATCAAATGACATAGTTGCTTAGAACTCCTTGTTTAAATTCCCTCCCCCCGGGTAAAGTCACTTCTCTCTTCTTTTATTGTATTTCAGTAATTTTCAAACTGCCACAGTTCTCCTCCCACCTCCCATCTTTTCCCCAGATATTGCTTCAGCTTCTCCCAATCCATATTAAACTGTCCTGGATCAAGAATGGCCCTTTAAAGTTTAAAGGGTCAAGCAGCCACGGACAGTTGGGGACTGAGGAACACTTCCTCTCCCTCTCTCTTCATTCCTGCTGCCTCTGGGAAAGAGGGAAGCACTTCAAAAACATCATTTAGTTTCCGTTTATAAATTCAGAAAGGCCATGATGAACATGCTCAATGAATTGGGAGTATTGTTCAGATATATACTAAAATGATTTTTTCCCTGACACAAATGTCCAGAATGATAGCAATTTCCCCAATAATTAATGAAAATAATAATGACACTCTTCCTGACTTTACAGTACAAAATTAAAATAATTTTTAAAGAGCATACCCCTATCATAGAAAAAGAAAAACATAAGTAACTTGGATTGTATCACTATATGCCTTTGAGTCTTGTCTGAAGAGATGGGTCTGGACCATTTGGACGGGTCTGGACCACAACTGTCCACTGATACCTCAGCAAAGGTCTAGGAACAGGGAAAAGCAACTGGAAGAATACAGCAGTGTTAAGTGCCAAAGCAGGTTTACCGCTGAGACAAAGTCAAGAAGACAAAAGAAATGACTACCGAGGAATTACACTATTTTAAGGTTGACAGTGAAGTAATAGATCTAGAGGAGTTAGCCATGTTAGTCTGTAGTCGCAAAATAATAAAAAGTCCAGTAGCACCTTTAAGACTAACCAACTTTATTGTACCATAAGCTTTTGAGAACCACAGTTCTCTCCGTCAGATGCATGGAAAATATGCATTTGATGAAGAGAACTGTGGTTCTCTAAAGCTTATGCTACAATGAAGTCGGTTAGTCTTAAAGGTGCTACTGGACCCTTTACTATAATGAAGTAATAGAAATTGTTCCAGATTTTCTATTCCTTGGCTCAATCATCAACCAAAATCGAAAGTGCAATCAAGAAATTGAAAGGAGATTGAAATTTAAAAGGGCAGCCATGAAGGAACTAGAAAAGATCCTTAAGGAAAAGGGTGTGTCTCTGGGGACCAAGTTCAAGATAATCCACACTATGATATTCACCTTTACTGTGTATGGATGTGAAAGTTGGACTGTGAAGAAAGCTGACAGGAAGAAAATTGTTTCATTTGAAATGTCGTTCTGGATGACAGTTTTATAGATACCATGGATGGCCAAAAAGACAAATAAGTGGGTTCTAGATCAAATCAAGCCTGAATTCTCCTTAGAAGCTAAAATGATGAAACTGAGGCTATTGTCCTTCTGTTACATGATGAGAAGACGTCACTAGAAAAGACAATAATGCTAGGAAAGGTAGAATGCAATAGAAATAGAGGAAGACCCAAAATGAGATGGCTTGACTCAATAAAGGAAGCCACATCCACCAGATTGCAAGATCTGAGCAAGGCTGTTAATGATAGAATGTTTTGGAGGTCTTTCATTCATAGGGTCGCCATAAGTTGGAAGCGACTTGATGGCACATAATACACACAGTAGACAGGTATAGATAGAAGGGGAAAGAAAAGGAGGAGAGGGGAGAAAGAGAGATTATACTAGGACTCATATTTCCTTTGCAGCCCCTGACATGAAAAATAAATATTTCAAGGATTGCTTGGGCATAGCTGAGTTCTTCTGAGCTTAGTAATCAGAGAAATAGATTGAGCAAGGGCAAAAACAGCAGATCTTGCATGGGAGGGGAAATCTCATTTCTCTTCTCTCTTTGCCACAAGCTCTTGTTTCTTCTTCCCCTTTCACCATTTCTCTTCCCAGCCCCCAACATTAGTGGACTCTCTTTTCTTCCATCCTCCCTGTGGACTCCCCCCTCTCCACTGCTGCATTCATCACAAGTTCTCTGTCCCCACTACTGTCTCCAACTGTCCCCTCCTCACAGTCTTGCCACTACCAATCTTTGGATGCCATTTTGAATTTCTATAGCTGCCCAAAATGCTGCCAAACACTGACTCACTTCTTTAGAGGGAGGGGTGACATCTGCACATCTGCAGTCTTTTTCTTTCTTTTCCTTCTTTCTTGCTCTACTCTTCTGACCGATAAGTCTTAAGTAGTAACTAAGAATATGAGGAAGAAAGTAAGAATTCAGGCCAGAGAAAGTTAGTCCACAAACTACTACAAAAGGGGTGATTTCTTATAAGTTGCCTGAATTTAGTTGAACTAAAAATTTGGCTAAAATGACTACATTTTCCACAGTCATTGCTATCAGCTTTAGGATGAGGACCCGCAGTACAGAAAGCATTTTAAAAATATGATTTTTCTAGAAACACAGGAGTTCTCCAGAGTTTATAGAACCTTAAATCATACCTGTGGCTGACAGGTATGATTTACCTATCTGTACAGGAGTCAACAATTGGCTACTAAACATAGACATACTCAGCTATTGTTCTCTAGTGCAGAAGGAAAAACCCCGAATGGAAACATGCAAATCTTTATCTTTTCCCATCTAAACAGTTTAGCCTAAACAGCTTCTTTGTCTTGCCATTAAAATATAGAACAAAATATTTCTCTGAGCAGATCAATGCTGCTCCATATGATCCAACAGAAGATGGAATTGGCTTGGGTGTGTGAGTGTTAGCCAATGACATCCTCCTGCAATCATCCAGAGATGAAACAAAACCAAAATTAGCATCTTCACATCACAATGTGCTGTTGCTGAAAGATCCCAAACTCTTCTTTAAAAAACAAGGAAAATGTTTGTAGTACATTTCTCAGTAGTCTTGTAAAGCTCTGCTTGCCTCCCACCCACATAAAAAGTAATTACTGAGACCTTATTTCAAAAAACTTATTTTTCTATAGTACTTCAATCAATCAAACTATCAAAGAAAATGGGGAACAAGCTCTCGGTTTGTTATTTTTTTCATATTATTTCATTTCATTTTGCACAAGATGCAAGTTGTACTCACCAACATTTAGCTCCTTCACTAATGTTGCTCCAGGCCTCTTTCTTCTTTTGTCTAGAATAGTACTGCTTAAATAATTGTAATTCTACTTTCATTGCTCTAGGCATTTAGAGTGTTCAAAGCTTTTCATATACTATAGTCTTTTGATCCTTACAACGACCCATATTTTAGACTCTTTGACAAAAAGAGAATGGTGTACTTAAGGCAACCTAGGGACAAGATTCAAATTAACATCTGCCTCAACCACCTCTAATCTCACAAGGTGATGCCCCATCCCCATAATCGTGTGGTGAATTTCACATGTACTTCTCCTAATTTTTAAGCTCTGTTGAGAGTATACACTGCAGAACTCACAGAGGAGAGTGGAAAATTAAAATCCCGGGTCAAAAATGGTCACCTATGGATTTATCCCAGGAGTAGTCTTAGTGATTCTGGGACCCTGGGCAAAAGCCACGGATAGGGCCCCAGAACAGGGAAAGACAAGGAGGTGAAAAAGGCTCCACACCCCATGGAGGGGAGATAGAAGAGGGAAGAGGGCCTGCCCTCGGTCCCATCCACTGATGGTTCTGTGGTTTCCCCTCAGCTGCTTTGGCTGGGGCAGGGGCAACTGGCTCCAAGAGAGCACTTCACCAACACCTGAGCTTCTGTTCTACTCACTATCAAAGAGATCTTCTGAGAACAGACCTTCTCAAAGGTTCTCTGTAAGTGGAAATTAGAAGAAAGACATCTACTTCATTGGGTTTGTTGAAGAAACACTCAAGAAGAGCAGATGGATGACAGGAGTGAGTGGCAAAAAGGCAAAGGGGACAAGATCTCAAAAGAGGCATTCACTTGCAAGCTTAAAATCCTTCCTGAAGGAAACAATTGAACCTCTCCAATGGGGATGGATAAGTCTTTCAGCACTGGGCCAGGAAGCAATGCAAAGAAACTATAAATATCAGTGCACATACAAGAAACTATAAATATCCGTGCACAGACATGGCAGATTACAACTCTATCCCTTGCTGTAGTTGTCCATGGATGGTAAGTAGTGTCTGGCAGTGTCTTGATTAGATATGGGCACAAACAGAAAAAAACGAACATGATGTTCATTGTTTGTTGCCATCCATGAACAGGAACTCACGAACACTTACGAACATGACCTGTTCACGAACATATTCATGGTTGGATGTTCGTGGGGGCCAGCAGGCTCTCCTCCAGCCATCATCCAAGTTTGGTCAAGATCCCTATTGCACTACGCCCAGAAACCTGAACTGAGCAGGCATCAGGAAAGGTACCAATAACAAACAGTAGCTAGGCCCCAGAGCCTGGCAGCAGCCCTGGAACTTGAAGGGGTAGATCCCTACTGCACCACTCCCAGAAACCTTACCTGAGCAGGCAGCAGGAAAGGTACCAATAATAAATAATAGCTTGGCTGAGAGCCTGGCAGCAGCCCTGGAATCTGAAGGGGTACATCCTTATCCTGCCACACACAAAGAAAATTCAAGCTCCAATGCACTCTCTCTATCAAAATGCCAACAGCAACCGTCTCTCCCTCTCCACTGTCTGCAAAGTCAGAGCTGGGAGCCACCTCCCCCCTGGTCTTTGCTCCCTTGTAACAAATTTGGCGCTCCACACTTGAAAGGAAGACCTGCCTATCAAGCTAAATTGGGATTAGATTGGGGTTTGCAGGGCAACAGCAGGAGTTCAGACAGAGTTCAGACAATCCCTGCCTAAGTTGCCGAGGGAATTAATTGCAGGTGCCAGACTGTCTGGCTTGACGAACAGGAACGAACAAGGCTTGCAATGACCACCTGTTCATTTAGAATGGGGCCTCATGAACAGCTTGTTCTCGAGTAGCAGATTGGGCTGTTCGTGGCTTTTTTTTGTTCGTATTGCTGTTCGTGCCCATCTCTAGTCTTGATAATCAATCTGCAGTAAGGTGATGGGGCTCTACACTATGGCAAAAAGGTGGGCAGTGCCGCAGGACACCTGGGCAGCATGGGGCCCATGGGCAATCTTGCCCCACTGCTTCTGTATGGCTTGAGCAGCAATGGTGCTTTTGCAGGTGAATTAACTCTACTTACAATTCATGTGGAATGTTGTCATCGTCTCTCCATTCTTACTGGTTTTTCTGTTTCTCCTTCATCTTAACTCTATGATCAGCTCATATCTGCCACTTACTTGGAACCAACAAAACACAATTTCGGCCCATTTACACTACAAAGAGTGAATGCCAACATAGAGGTTGGTTAGGGGTTAACCAACATAGAGGTTGGTTAAGGCCTGATAGGCAGGTCTTCCTTTCAAGTGTGGAGTGCCAAATTTGTTACAAGGGAGCAAAGACCAGGGGGGAGGTTGGTTAGGGGACACTGAGACTGATTATATTAGAGAAATGCCAAGCTCTGAGAGATCTGCCTAAGCACTGAGGCTTTTTTTTTTTTTTACTATTAATCAAGATGTCTCAGAAATCAGTCCAGGTGTGTTATCAATCTGGGCCTTGACATTGTTCTATAACCGTAAGAATCCAGTTACATTAGCATTTCAGCCTTTCTCCTCACATGACACCAAAATGTGAATTCAGTGGATGTTAACATTAAGTTTTCCTGGCACTATAGCCCTGATGAAATCCATTTTTTGGATGTATGCATTTACAAAAGAATAGGAGGAAAGCTAGGTGTGAAACCTTATAGAAAGCCTGCCGATAGGTTTGCTTATTTGCATTATACCTCTCATCATTCCAAAAGCCTTATCAAGAATATCACGTATGGCCAATTCTTAAGATTAAAACGTAATTCTACCTCCTTTGAGGATTACAGTAGGGAATCTTCTCGAGTAGAGAGGGCATTTACACAACGAGGTTACCCACAGGAAGTGGTCAGGAAAGCTAGATTAAAATCTTATCTGATTTCCAGGGACAGTTTGCTAACTCCAACTACTAGGTCTGATGAGGATAGAATTACATGGTCCATGGAATTTTCTACTTTGGCTCTCGAGATCATCAGAGTCATTAGGAAAAACTGGCACATATTGAAATTCATTCCAGGGTGTGCCACTCCACCATTAGTGGGGCTAAGAAAAACGAAAAGCGTTAAGGAGTTGGTGGTACATACAGATTTTAAACAAGAAACCACATCTGGCAATTTGCCAGTGGGACACTTTAAATGTGGTCACTGTAACATATGTGACCTCTCAGTTAGTCTCACAGATATAATTAATCCCATTACAGGCAAGAATCTCTACATCAAAAGTTTTTCAACATGTGTTACTTCACAGGTTGTTTATGTTATACGTTGCTCGTGTGGGTTACTTTACGTAGGGAGTACCATTAGACAGCTTAAACTGCAAATCCAAGAACACATGTCCTGAATCAGAACCAAATCCTTGGAAGCACCCCTAAGCCAGCATTTTGATCAATTCCATACCAATGAACGAGAATTTGTTTTTTCTGTGCTCCAGACAGTGGACCCTAAACAATCTGTTAACACGCACAGAATGTTGCTACAGTTGGAAGCGCAGTGGATTGTCCGATTAAATAGCCTTGCACCGCATGGGCTGAATCTTGAGGTGGATTTTTCTCCATTTTTGGGCTAATATACACCAATTGGCATTCCACAGCTATACTTTTTATAACATCACAGCCTGGCCCCTTTAAATTGAAGGCACTGGGTTTTTATCTTTAATAATGAATACAACTTTAAATAGTGGATGTAGTCAGCACTACCCCACTCCATGAAGTAAAATCATTCGGGAACATAAGCTTCTAAGAGAAAAGTAGCAGTAGCAGACCATAATTGGTGAGTTTTTTTCTGTAATGTTGGTATGTGCAAGGACTGTTTAAATGTAATTCACATGTGTTGTTAAAGTAATCTGGCTTTTGGGAAATGGGATTCTTTGCATCTATGCAAAAGAGAAAAGTATCAATAGCAGACTATAATTGGTGAGCTTTTCTCTCTGTAAAAACATTTGCTATGATTTCCGCATGGCTTTATATACCAGCAAGGGCAGTTTAAATGTAATTTGCATGTGTGTTAAAGTAACTTTGGCTTCTGGAAATGAGACACTTTGTAACTATGTAACACTGTTTGGCACACTGGCTATTTCAAATGATGCATTCCTTCATTTATTTTAGATTTAAATGTGGCTTCTATGTAAAAGAGAAAAGTAGCAATAGCAGACTATAATTGGTGAGTTTTTCTCTCTGTAAAAACATTTGCTATGATTTCTGCATGGCTGTATATATCAGCAAGGGCAGTTTAAATGTAATTCGCATGTGTGGTTAAAGTAACTTTGGCTTTTGGAAGTGAGAGACCTTGTAACTATGTAAGACTGTTTGGCACACTGGCTATTTCAAATGATGTATTCTCTTGTTCATTTTAGATTTACATGTGGCTTATGACAAAGCACATTGTGCGAAATTTCCAAGCCGGCAAACCCGTTGCCACCTCCAGCCGGGAGTTTGGGAATTCTTCACAACTCCTTGGTTGATTTTGGCTTATTATGTGCCTTACAATTTTGTTCTGGAAGCAAGAAAATTGATTTTGGCTTTTTGTTGTGCCTTATATTTGAGTTTTGATAGCAAGAAAATTAAACTCTTTTGTACGTGGTCCTGTTCTTTGGCTTCGTTTCATTTTGTTTGGGACCACCCCCTCTTGGATTTGCACTTACATGGAACCAACAAAACACAATTTCGGCCCATTTACACTACAAAGAGTGAATGCCAACATAAGAGGTTGGTTAGGGGACACTGATACTGATTATATTAGAGAAATGCCAAGCTCTGAGAGATCTGCCTAAGCACTGAGGATTTTTTTTTTTTACTATTAATCAAGATGTCTCAGAAATCAATCCAGGTGTGTTATCAATCTGGGCCTTGACCTTGTTCTATAACAGTAAGAATCCAGCTACATTAGCATGTCAGCCTTTCTCCTCACATGACCCCAAAATGTGATGGTTCATACCTGTTTCTCCTGCTCCACATTCTGGTTATACAATCAAGACTGTTTCTAACACACCTTGTACTCAGCCCAAGATACCTCTTCATCCCTTGATTTGGAGAAGTCCTAGTGCTGGGGAATTCCCTTGGCCACATCTCCTGACAATCAGGAAACTCCACACCAAGGTCACCTGGATTCCCCTCCACTTTCCAAGCTTAGGAAATACAATTCTTTTGTAGTGTATTCTGTCCCAAATCTTGTAACTGGAGATGGAAACCACTTCAAAATATTTTTCTGCTAGTATCATGTTCATGCGCTGATAAAAAAACTTCCCATTCCTGACACATGTCGCAGACCTTCCATTTTGGCTTGTCTATGTCTCTGCTTCTTAACCCTTGCAAACACTTGTCTAACAGACTCCAAACCTCTCTGGTTTGTGCAGTTTTGAGGTTCCTTTAGGAATCCTGGCTCTCCAAACATTGGTACTCTCTAGAGGTGGGCACGAACTGGGAAAATATTGAATCATGCGGTTTGTGATTCCTTGCATTTCACGAACCATGAACCACAAACTTTCACAAACTTGCCCCGATTAGCGAACTGGCTCATTTGGTTCATGAGAACGTCACGTCTGGGGTAGCAGAAGGTCACTTCCAGGGCTGAAGAAAGCCCATCCCCCTCCTCCATTGCCTAGGAAACTGATTGATTGGTGCCAGGCTGTCTACAGTGACAAACTGAAAAATGAACCAAACGAACCAGCCTAAAATTTGTGGCAGTTCGTCAGAAATGGGCTCTGATGATCCACCGGTTCACGAACCATGAACTGGCCTGGTTCGTGATGAATTTTGGTTCATGCCCGTCTTTAGTATTCTCCCATTCTCCGGCAGACCTCATCCTTGGTCCAGCATCATGAATGGTTAGGTAACTATCAGCCTCTGTTCTTCCCTCTCCAGTCCCCTATTTCCTTTCTAGAAAGATGTTTGAAATAGTTGCATTTTACTGTGGGCATTTTAGTATATTGTGCTATTAGATGCCTCTGAAATTATTCTGACTGCTTGAGTATCTTTTATATTCCCTTCAATAAAACATTATCTGTTTCAATACATCTGTGTTTCTTGCTCTCTTTCAAGCTTGCCTAAAAAATCTTGATGTTGCTGCCAAAAACAATTGCTTAGCATTTGTTTACATGTAATTCGCCTATATGCTAAGTATAAAACTAAGCCTGCAGCTCTGTTTATAGTAGAAATGAGAGGTGGCTAGTTTTCTCTCTTACGCTCAGGCTTTCCAAAGAGTACATTTGGACCAGATTAAAATGTGAACCTCATTCACATGGACACATGCCTAGTACACACAGATCTTCACTATCATGCACAAAAACAAGTAGAAATGACGAACTCCATGTTGACTGTAGACTGCCCACTTAGAAGCATTACAAACAAATAAGAATACTATTATGTGCCTCTTTGTGGCACTTCCTTTTTGACTGGGGAAGCTACTACAAGGAAGTGTCTGAGACTCATTAGATGGAGGACATGCTGTCACAAATTTGGCAGGCAAACAATTTTTATCATTTCTTTCCAGTTCAATCAAGAAACCCTTTGGGTTTAGTAAAGGCAGAAGGTCAGTGGAATAAAGCTTGAAAATAACAGATGGGTAAGCCCAGCTTCTCAACACATCTATGAAAGACTAAGTGGGTTGCAACCAACGTATGCATCTCTGAAAGCAACAATAGAAATAGCAATGCTGGAGAAATCCTGGGGCTGTTTGTCCAGAAGCAATATGTCTATATTTTCCTCTGTATACATATACAACTGTAGAAAAAATGTTCTGAATAGAGACACAATTTTTCAAAAGTTACTTTGGTTTTAGGGAAGAGATGGTGAACTATTGAACGATTAAACAGAATGGGGAAGGCTGTGGAAAAGCTCACTCTTTGGAGCAACAGGCCAGCAGTAAATCTCAAAAATTAAGAGGACATTTTGACAAACTGAAATAAGGATCTGTCACACACACACACACACACACATCATGATATGTGATCATCTCACAAAACTGACCTACAGCCACCTGAAGGACCCCTGAGGTTATCCGAGGAATAATGGTATAGCACTGTATAAAAGCCTTCAGTCTTCAGTTGGCACCTTTGGGATTCTGTAAACTCCCAACTCCATTCATGAGCACAGAAGAAACTTTGAAGACGTTATATGCTGTGAATCCCTCACCTCCCACTTTTCACCAATTGACCGATTATGGAAGAACGGATCATGAACTCAGGAACAGAGCTTGAAAGATGGTAAACTTCTATCTATGCTAAAGTACTTCAGACTGCTAGCAGAGCACCACATGAATGAATGCTTCTTCATACTAAAACCCTTTAGGCTAAAACCCATTGCCCAGAAATCTAATTTTCTGTTTCGCCTCTGAGCAAAGCCTTTTGAAGGTGCCACCTACAAATAGGTATGACTGAGCAACAGCTGCCCTTACATGTGTACGGCCTGCCTGATGAGGTCAGGAAAGCTCCCACATTTCTGTCATTCTGCAAAGTGTGCAAAAGAGAAACTGTTTTTTAATTTGTGACAAATTAAATCAAAGAAATTTTTAAAATCCATTTTTTTTAAAAAAGCTGTAGTCATTGGTATTGGCACAGACTGCCCATTTGACCTGTCGGGTTCAGTACCTGGACTGCTCCTATGGATTAATACTACTGCCATTATAGTGAACTAATCTCATTTTAGGTTTGATGGCTGGACATGGCAGGATCCTTCTAGGGGGTTATTTATTTAAGGGAAGTCATTTATTTAAGAAAGGTGGACTACCAGTGAGCACAATAGGTAAAGAAATAGATGTGGGATTAGTAAGAGAGTTACAGAAGATTCTGTTGCTTGTGTGGAAATTATTGTCCCCCGCCCCCATTCCTTTCTATGAAACTCTATATGCAAATATAACAACCTTACCAGGTTGTTATACCTTCTCTCCCAGTCAGGTTCATACCTTAGAGGCTTCATGGCCATTGTGCTCTGTGGTGGTTGGCAGATAGTCGGATTTTACCAGAAATTCTAAGGTGAACATGTTATTGGCACTTGGCTATTGACTGCAGTTTTTCTCTCTTTTAGATGTAAGAGCATGGTGTCCTAAATAGCATTTTCAATGAGATATCGGTATTTATTGTTTTTCAGCCTCCTCGAATTAGAAACCCTTGGCAGATATGTTTTTTAAAAAATCTAAATATTTCAAAAGAATTCCCCGTCTCTGCTCTTTTGATGTGAACATAATCAATTTCTCACAGTCACATTTTATAGGAAGGGCTCTTTCACTTTCTGCTGAAGTGCCTTTTCCCTCATGTTATCCTTTGTTTTCATTTGAATGAAATCAATAACAACAGACATCATGAAGCTATTCTTCTCTCAAAGAAGTCTCTTGATAGACATAAGCATCATAAAAATCAGCATCGAGAACTTGTAAACAACCCAGAACTCGATGTGACGAGTTTAGTTTCATCCGCATATGAAAGACAGCCATTGTGTGGGAAACGGAAAAGGAAAATCAACTGTTGTGTTTCCAAATGTGCTTGGTCAATTCAACACTTATCCAGTAATTAAAAATATCTCTGTGGGATGGCTTTATTCGTTTGATGAAGAAGCCCTCCCAGCTCACAGGATAATTAATATTTGACTTGTCTTCCTCTGCAGTATTATTAGTAATATTTTTAATGCATGTAGCTGCTTCGATTAAATCAAGCCACTGGTTCACCTTACATAGTATTGTCCAGAGATTCTTGACAGTGCATCCATTCAGTTTGCTAGAAGCACCCCCAAACTTCCAAATATGGGATCCCAAATGTTTCGCGCATTATATGTAGCTTTCTTTGTTCTTCTTCTATCATCTTCATTACATGTTAAAAGTTCAGCAGATAAGTAATGTTTTGATCCTGCCGAGGTGCATTCTGGGAAAATTCTATTCTAGCCTTGCTAATTTTGCCTGTTTGGCTCAGTGTTCAGGTCTGGATCATAAATGCTTCACACATGCATGTTCTTGCACTGCTTTGCCATGGTCATCCATTTCCTCATTTCTCTGCACCAACACATCTGTGAGAAAAAAACACTAACTTCCAAATTAGGGTGGTGCCAAATTACATGCATGGCTATATCTTCACAGACATTTTCTCTCTGCCTTTAATCCAAACTGGATTTCTATTTTGGGAGTATCTACACAATATAATTCTCTAACCATCCACTCAGCCAGTTTTCCCTGCCCTTATCACACTCTCTTTCAAACTGGATTTACTACTATTTTTTTCTTGAAAGACTGCCATCCAAGTTGGTAGCATGCTGTCTGCTACACATTTCTAAAGATCCAGCCAACATAGGTGCAATTTTCCTTCTGCCAGACACTCACAGCTGCCATTTTCCCCACTGCACTACCAGAGGACTTTTTAAAAAATTGATAATTCAATAATGCTATAATGTTATAGCATAGCAAATATAGCTTTTTATTTATTTATAGTCCTCCTTATTGATAGTCCGCCTTTCTCACTGAGACTCTAGGCGGATTACACAGCATGAGGTTAATACAATCAGTATCAATTAAGTACATTTCAATACAATACCATAAGGTAAACATATACAAGTTTAAAGACATAGCATTAGCAAGGATCCAAGACAGTAGAAAATACTGAAGCAAAACATAATCAATTCTAGGACTAACATTAGACAACATGAAGTGCTGGTTGTACATAGTACATAATTTGAAGCAGCAAATATATAAGGCAAAAATTGTGATGAAGTCTATGATCCCCAACTCGTTAGCGAAGCAAGGAGTACTCAAGGTGATCGATCCATAACTCAGCAAAAACCTAGCTCAAGAATTATTTTTACCATTTGACCAATTTTGGCAGGCAAACTTCTACCTGAAGTCATTGTCCTCTGCACTTGCTCAATGCTGATGTCATGCAACATATTGACATCAGTTCCAGGTGGAAACCCAGAAATGATGTCTCTGCTTTGAGTTACTCTTTAGGAATTCCCCCAATCTTGCGTTAAGACTGAAAGGTCCTATCAGTGGACTTTTAGAAATCCACTGGCCAATCAGAGTCTCTGAAGGAACCACAAGGAGACCTCTTCCTGCCCATTGAACAAGTGTGCTGGTGTAGATCGGCCTGGTTTAAAGTGGGGAGGAATGCCCTATGCCTCTGTCTTTGTAGGTAGGGACTTATGTGCCTTCAGTGCTATTAGACAAGGACAAGACAGAGACTCACTAACCACATTGCGGACAGCATGCCACTGCCTGGAATGTCTGGTCAAGGAGGGGACCTGAGTTGGTGGGGCACTGCTCTGTTCACCTACAAAGAGCAGTCCCTCCAAGGTCTCAGGCAGTGATCTTTTCCAGTCCTAATATCGAGATGATTTTTAGTTGGAGATGCCAGGGATTGATCATAGGACCTTCTCTTACAATTCATGTATGTTGAGACTGAGATAAAATCTTTTCCATATGGCTTATTCAAGCTACTTTAGTGACCTTATGATGCACCTATTAATATACTGTAAACTGAATTAGGATATAGATTTAAGCATTGTTTGCAACGTGTTACCATTATGTTTAAAGATAAGAGGTTGTGCATTTTAATGCTTGTCACAGTGTGGTGATTGATTATTTAAAAAGAACTCATCTGAGCATATTAAATAGTAAAGCTTCCATGAGATAACCTCCCCCCCTCATCCAAAGTCACAATTACAGTTACACATTGATATTTACTTAAACACTCATATTGCAAAATTCTAGCACAGAGTTCTCAAGGATGCATATGACTGGATCCAAGATAGTGTCCAATCATGCACCATTACTATTTTTCTTTCTAGCTGGGGTGTTGCTGCTTCAAATCTAATCCTTTATTTATTTATTTATTTATTTATTTATTTATTTATTTATTTATTTATTTATTTATTTATCTATTGATCGATTGATCGATCGATCGTGCGTTTCGGTCCTGTTCTTTGCAATGAGTTACTTTGGGGCAGCTGTTTTTGCACTTAACAGCACCAAAATCACACAGAACACAGCCCTTCCTCTAAACCATTAACCCATTAAGTTTTTCCTCAGTTACATTACTCACACACAACAATGGTCCCTGAAGAGGGCAAGTGCCAGCAGGTACACTAGAGAGAAACTGGCTGTCTAAGGGAAAACAAGGAGGAGGCAGAGGAATTAAAACAATGCTGCTTTATATTCACTTTTGTCTTTTTCTGTAGTGTCAATAAATTATTACCATGTTTCCTAGGGTTTACTCCCAGGGAAGTGTCTTTAGAATTGAAGTCTATGATTGATGTCTCCCAGGGCTTTTATCAAGTTTGATTAATTGAACAGAGAATTCCCCGTTCCTACGGCATTTTTCCTCATAGGACTATCCAAGTGTCCTGATGTGGGTGTGGGAGACAGACCAATGTCCAGGGAAATATCTTTCAGATTGCAGCATATGATTGAACTCTTCTCTTTCCAAATGTTTCGAAAGCTGCTAGGCAGGGAAGGGGGGGGGTCTCTTTTTGCAAGGACCTGATTGGCAGGGAGACAATACTTTTCCTGGGTAGCAACAGGGAGGGGAAAACTGGACTAGTGACCATTGTTCTCATCCCTCCATCCCTGCCAACAAACTTAATTAATAACATAAGGGCTCTCTCCTCTTGGGATTTAATTGGTGAGTGCTGTTCATGAAAACAAGATGCTGCTGTGCAAGCCCAGTACCTAGTGCTTCTGCTGCTTCTGCTGTGAAGTACAACCCAAAACGAAACACAAACTTTTGGGTGGGAGAGTGCCATTAGAACTTGGTTTCCCAGATTCAGTTCACTGTTCTGGATGCTGCTTTAACAAAAACAGCAGTTTCCAGGTGTATTTCTGGCTCTGTTGTTGTTGTTGCTATTTTGCACACCCCTAGTATCCACTATAATGACCTTATAAAGACCAATGATAACAGAAACATTGGGGCCACACTCCAACATACTGAGTTACGCTTAAGTTCATTGGTTTACTTAGACTGTGGTCTAGGTATGTGTGGACTATGACAGATAAGTATGAACTAAAATAACATATCATGTAATCCTACTTACAGCAGCTCAGGAGAAGTAATTATGTGCAAAATGATGTTTCATCCCCCCTCCCCTAATTACTTAGTTTTAATGAAGGATGCTTGGTAGCCCACTAGTTCAACTCAACCCTGATCTCTGGTTGGAATCAGAGAGCAGATTCTAAGTTGTTCAGATGCGTACATCTACATGATTACAAACTATTTTCTCATAGTTCCCCACCTATCTACCATCACTGCTACCTCTAATTGTTAAATGGCACATCATTTTAAAAAATGTAAAATTTTCAAGTGTATACTTGCATCTTAGTGTGCCTTCAATGGTCGCCTATGAACCTAGCTAATGCAGCAATCATTTCTTGATAGATACTGCCGACTGGCTAGAACAACTAATAAGCAGTTTTTAAAAGTACATCTTACTCTGCAGGAGGAGATGAACTGTGAGTGATTCTGTGTGGGTCACTTTAATGATCTAGCCATGACCCCAGGAGATATATACTTTTTCTCTGGTAATCAACGTTTAATTCCTCAACTGTGCTAATGCCAAATCAAGCCACAAGCTGCAATATGGACTTGTTAACCTATTATCAAGGCATGATGTGGTCCTATAGCCTGAGTAATTACTGTACAGAAGCAAAGCTTCTTGTCCTATTGCAGAAGACAAACACACAGACAACATAAAGGCAATGCCCACATGTTAGCAAGAGTTCAACTAAGGTAACTTTGCTTGGTAATTGTATTCATACCAAATTTTCAGTATCTCTAGCTTTAATTTCATTCCTCATCGACCATATTTGTTTCTACTACTTTAGTTTCCACTGGTTTTAATGGGAAACACATTTGCAGCTGTAACTCCCCCCCCCATCGCCTTTTCTATCCAATGTAGATGAAATGTGGCTCCTACATGCCCAATATCAGACAGAAAGAAGGCAGGGTTCCAATTTCATAGGCAATTAAAGGCAAACTATATCAACAATAAAAGATCTATTTTGAACATTGATTTCTTACTTCCTACACATTGTTTCATATTTCTTCATCTCCCATGATTTTCTCCCTTCTTTCTCTGGCTACAGATCTTGAAAAAAAGGATTCTTTACTATGATGACTGATTGAGTACTTCTTGATTACATGAGAATCCCCTTGACAGTGCAAATGTCTCCCCACTTTTCATGCTAATTGGCTAAATAGCTTTCCAGATACTAAGCAGCATTTTTCTTAAAGATTCACAAGTCTTTCTTTTGATTGCCTCTACAAATGCTAAGACTTTCCTAACATCTCTGTGGAATCTGGCACAGCTGATCCCTTGACCGAGGAATGTAAGTCCTAAAAGTTGGATGGATAAATACTAAACACATTACCAACAACAAGGATTTATCCACTCACTTTGATCCCAACAATTCCATTTTATAACAGACGGAAAGAAATGAGCTTTTTTGGCTCATTCTTTCATTCATTTTGTAGCAAATGTGCATTCCTAATAAGCAGCAGCAGATGGAGCATCTCCTTTAGATGACCGTCTAGCTCTCTCCATCCCTGCCCATGTGGCCTGAGCATAGCAGTTCTCAGTGCGTGCTGTAACCCATCACAGCATTCACTGCAACACAAACTCTCTTATGCCTTCTTCTGAAGTATCCAGCAGCTACCCAGTGCACAGAAGCTAAAGAGACACCATGTGTTGGGAACTGGAAAGGGGTAGCTGGATGTGAGCGAGTGTTCTTGCTGAGCCAAAAACAGCTGCGCGACCAGGCACCAAGAAGGTATAGTGAAGGAGAAGAGAGCAAAGCGTGCACTAATGTGGCTTCTCCATGCATTGCTTTCCAAGTTCCACCACACAAAGATTGCATCCTTGCAATTCAGCAGTATGTCAAGATTCTAATTTTAGTTTGGACACCTGAAATTAACTTTTAAGTGATACATTTTTTTCAAGTCTCTGTTACCCATCCGCTTGCTAAACACATTATTTTATATCTTCTGCTTTTCCTGAAAACTGAAACTCCAGAAAACTGGAAGCACTCATCATTGGAAATACTGACCTCTCCCTCATTACTTTATTTAAAGGGTACAGCAGAATACCAAAGACATCACAGTCCTGATTACTGTCATGTACATATGGGCATAAATATGTTTTTGAATCAGTACTGGCACAATCTCCACCCTCTATGTCTTGTTTATTTTAAAATATGCATCCTGCTTTCCTGTATATTCAGGGTGGTTTACAGAAACATATGATAAAAGTCATCCAACATAGCAGTGTCAGTTAAAACAGATCATACAACCTATTAAATCATCAGTGCCAGAAGACAAATTATTACCCCCCAAAAGTCTTTAATTACCCTACAAAAGTGATAGGTTTTACATGCCTTGAAAAATACTGGTAAGAGGAATTCTTTTGAACATCTTGCGGAATGCAATTCCATAAAATTGCGGCAATAGCTGAAAATGTGTGGAACCTTGTGGAGCTGGCTTGGGAGGGGCTGTGGCTCAGTGGAGGAGTATCTGCTTTGCATGCAGAAGGTCCCAGGTTCAATCCCTGGCATCTCCAGTTAAAAGGGCCAGGCAATAGGTGATGTGAAAGTTCACTATATGAGATCCTGAAAAGACTCTGCCAGTCTGAGTATATACTGTCCTTGACAGACTTATGGTCCAATTCAGTATAAGGCAGATTTATGTGTGTTCATATGTGGACTGGATCCAGCAAATAGAGGGCCCAATGTGCAAAAAAGCTGCTGGTATGAACTGATCAGCGGCAATTAATGTTAACAAAGGCTACACAGATGAACACCAAAGAGTAGGATTTTTGAAAAATACAGCCTTTATTTATATGATTTGGAACAGATTTAATTGCCTGTGTAAACAATTGCCTGCTTAGTGGAACAGTGTTGGAGCAAGGGCAGGAGAAACAGAACTCCATCAGGCTGTGGTAGAATGTGCATGAGAATGTGCTGTAGTCTACTGTTAAGAAAGAATAGTTCAATCAAACTGCTGAACAGCCATGAACAAATCAATAGTCTGTCGAACAGTCCATTGAAAAATTGACTCCCGTTTTGCAACTGGAGAACATGTAAACCAAATTAGTGGGTGTTCAAGCATCCCTCCAGAATTCCTATTTTGATTTCATTTCTTCATGGAAATCAAACCCACAAGCCATTTTGATGCCACTTTGTTCTTTCTTCACACCAATTTTTTTCTGCAAAATGATTATATTTTTCAACATTATCTGTGTATCAACAAGTCAGCATTATCCACATATTATATGCATTATGACATACATTATACATATAAATAATGAAATTAAAAACCATATGGTGAGTATACAACATGGATTAATTTATAAAACAAGCTGAGAATAGAAACTGTTGGTGAAGCATACGCAAGTATAAAAAGAATTTGCATATGTAGAATTTGCACTTACTTATCCCCAGATCTAGTTACAATTACAATCACTCCCAATCTGGTAGGATTGATATTAACATTCACTCATTCCTAATCTGTTGCCTGGTCTTCTAATTCTGCTTGTGGATTCTGAACCCACAATTTAAAATGTTCTTGATGGCAAATTGTTTCCATTTTGTTCGCATACTCACTGTTCCTTACCTGTATAGAGCTACATGTTGCATAGAAATCTTTTCATGCCGTGTTTTAGGAGTGCTTTGTCATCTAATTTCTTCTCTTGTTTGTTTCCTTTCCAACTGAAAAGTCATACATTTGCAGGTTTACCATCTCCCAATTTTTCTCCTAGTTCTATTTGAAGTACATCAGGTCTGCATGGACAATTAATGAGATGCTTTATAAAATGCTTGCAGTACTGATAAATTATTTTATTTATTTTAGTTTTCATCTGAGCAGTGCTGTCATTCACTGACCCACATGTCAGACATGGCAATTTGAGTTGAGAACAGTTCAGAGATAACAAATTATTACCTAACACCTGAGAAAATCCCGAGAGCCTGTGAGAAAATACTGAATTGTGCAGGCCTTCTGGTAGTGTTTTGACAGATGGGGAATTTATAGTATTGTGCTTATCTAAAAGGTTAGCAAGATATCTATCTTTGCCAGGAGATAATCACAAAAGAAAACCTGGAAGTTCCACAACATTCAACATGAGGTAGAAGCAATTAACCTTTTGACTAACTCTCTATAGCATGCATGTTTCAGGTACTGTGTTTAAAAAAAAACACTATTGGCAAAGATGGGCTTCATAACTATCTTAAGAAATAAACAAGTACAACTTTGCTTGATTGATCATTTATGCTCAAAACAGAATAAAGATTCAGCTTTCAGGGAATCTAAATTGCTTTTCAACAACATGGTGCATTTCAGCTCAGTCATAAAAACCTTTCATGATTGTCTTCTTATGGATTTTCTCCTCACTACAAGGGCAATCTCAATAGCCCTTGTCTGATGCTCCAAGATACAGCAACTCACTGTAATTATTAGTTTTGCTGTGCTTGACTGTTATGACCTCCTTTCTGTCGTGTCATTAGATTTTGCCTTTAACCCTCTTCTTACACCCTCTGGGTAGATTGCTGCCACCAGGAATTATATTCCAAAATATTTAATTTAAATTTAACCTTTTATAACGTGCCCAACCGTCAGGCCCCTTCATGGGACTATGTGGCCCTGAGGATAGGAATGGGATATATAGGAATGACAGATACTCTGGGATGAACAAACTGTGTGTGTATGGGGGGGGATATCTCTGTGACTCTCAATATGGGGCATTGTTGCCAAGTAGGCCCCCTCTCCTGCTTTAAGGCCTGCCATGGACTGTGTTAAAGTTTCCTGCATTGCTGTTTTACTGCTACACAAAGATTGCCCTGCACGTGTGTGTTCTGATACACGTGTCAGTTTCCTGCCTGCTTGTTAATTACCTTGCTGCTGCAATAGACTGTGTTAGTTTCCTGACTCCATGTTTGGTTAACTGCACAAAGGACTCTCTTCCTGGGCAGCCCTGCCCAGACCTATATCTGGACTTCCCAGTGTGTGTGTGTGGACTTTGTTACAAGTGTGCCCCGTGCCTGCATTGCCATCTGCCATGGACCGTGCCTGTTCCCTGCTATGGACTGTGTTTTACGTGCTGTTCCCCCTGCCTCCATGGAAGCCTGCCTCATCTGGGCCCAAGCCGCTGCTAGCAGCCGAGCGCCTTCCAGGGAAACCTCCAGCAAGCCTGGCTAGGTGCTCCCTGGTCAGTTCCCGCCTGGAGCCTCCCGCGGGCCGGTCGCCGAGCTTGCCCTCGCTACTGGGCAACCTGCTAGCCAGCCCCTGCCATGCCCAGCCGGCGACCATGTCCTTGGGCAGCCAGAAGACCCAGGGAAGAAGCCTACTTTGGGAAGCCATTTCGGAGAAGCAGGCACACCACGTCCGCAGCGAGAGAACCTCGCCCCACTCTGCATACCTTAGGAGCCACCCCGGAGAAGGAACTAAGTGCCAACCATCCCAAGCACTTAGAGAATGCATCTCAAAGAAACCTCCGCATTCCAGAGCTGATGACATCAGGACAAGCCCTGTCCGCTGGAACATCCATTCAGCCCACTCAGATTTCCCCCTCCCTCTTTTGTCCCCTCTTCCTGAGTTGTCACTTAACATAATCAGATTCCTAAAGTGGCCCATCCAAGCCATTCAGTAACCCATTAGAGCCTTTGTTTTAATCTGTGAGAACCACCAAGTACAGCACCAGCCCCAGGGTACGTTTTGGGGTATTTAAGCTGGTCTCTCAAACCGCATGGTGCTCAGGCCATTCCTATCCAGAACCCCTTGCTGTCTGTCCGTGGATCCATTGCTGGCATTGGACCACCTCGCTGTTGTGTCTGTGCTACGCTTCAGGATTGTGAGTATTTCCCCTACCATCGTTGGGTACCTGCAAATGCGACTGTCTCTATATTTTCTACTCTGTATTTCCTAGTCCTTGTGTGTTTTCTGTGTGTATGTGCAAGTTCAGGCTTATGCCACACTACTAGTAAATACACGTGTTTGAACCTATTTGTAGTCTGTCTCTTTGTCACTAGAGTGTCTGGAATCGGGACCTCCGTAAACGTTGGTTAGATCCGCGCTAATTTTAGTTCCAGACTGCAAAGCTAATTTCCCCATTATAAAAAGCAGTTCTGGTAACAGCATATCCCATCACTCACCTGGTGAAGGATATACCGCCTTTCCACAAATGTGAATGTGTGTAGCAGAGCACATAGTGAAGTCCAATGAGAAGAAATATAATTTAAGATAAGTTTGTTTAGTGAAAGAAGATTTTCATTTAAGAAGTATTTACAATAATATATACAACAAACTGAGAGAGACACATGTCCATCACTTATACAGGAGAGAGAGAGAGAGAGTTTCACCAACAGACATTTTACAACAGGACAGAATCTTCACTCACAGCAGGGAGGGGCTACTTCAGGAGCTACAGATCAACAAACTATACAAAGTGTCAAGCCTTTCACTCTGCGAGTGCCCTGCACATTCAAATGAGACCACAGTGCTTTATTCCTACACAAACACCCCCCAAAATTTTATTTTTACAAGAAGTATATCAGTTTCACACTATTACTTAAGCTTAATGGTTTCAAAGATAGTTATCGGTTCTTACGTGAGTTTCCTCACGTAGGTTCAATCACACAAATATATATAACTTTCTCTCTCAGGCGCGTACACAGTTTGCCTGCTTCAGATAGAATGAAAGTTCACCTACACACAGTACAGGCTTCCACACAGGTTGCCTAACTGAACTAGAATGAGAATCTCCTCAGGTATCCGCACAGGTTGCCTGTCTAAACCAGATTCAATGTTCTCTTTCAGAAACACATAGACACTCTCAGGGTGCACACAGCCTGTCTAAACCAGTATGCCTCTTTCCTCTCTGCTCAGTAACTATAAACACTGCAGTTCACTCCGCCCCTAGAGCTCTGCTACTGTCCAATCAGATTTCACTCCAGTCATACTTCTCAACTCCACCCACGCTGTCAGTTATCAACCAATCATCTGACTCACTCAACCCTCTCTTTCAACCCCACTCTTCATTTAAAGAAACACACACACATTTAAAATCATTACATTGACTTGACTAGAGACTGAGGAAAATAACCCACCTTGCACTGATACTGGCAAATCAACTCCATGTACCATGTCTCTGGCATGCTTATTTTACTAGGTCTTCAGCAAAACAGACCAACGTAAGTAAAAACAGCATGTTGTTATGCAACATGCTTACATTCAGACAACATAACAGAGCCACAAAGACAGCCAGCGTAGTACAGAAGTTAAAGTACTAGATAGAATCTGGAAGACCTGGGTTCACATCACCCATTCAGCCTTTAAATTAACAGGTAAACTTGGGCTACTCACATTCTTGGCCTAATCTACTTCATAGTGAAGTTGTGAGGAGAAAAAGAGAATCGTATATTCTGTCCTGTGTTCCTTAGAGTAATGGTGAGGCAGACAGATAGATCAATAGCAAAGCCCTATTACAAAATGGATAGAAAATAATTTTGGATCAATGAATTCCTAAATTAATTAAGTCAAAGCCCATAAATGAAAGATAATGTTGTCATACTAAAATCGATCCAAATAATAAATTGATTTGTAGGCCAGTATCAAATATGTTTGATCTGGCCAAAAAAAGTTCTTCTGTGTCTCCAGCATGAACAAAATCCATCAACTAAGACATCTCAAAAGTACTGGATGCATCTCCATTCCACCAAATATCTTCTCACCTATTGCCACATTCCTGATGGGAATGAGGAAAAAAATCAAGAACATACTGCAAACATGTGGTCCTTCATGACCTAAATATGCCACAACTGATTCATTAATTCTTCTTGTTCAGAATTTTAGGGATATTAATTTAATGTACCACAACTGTTTAAAGAAAAAAATGTCCTTGTATATGAGAATGATTTATCAGCAAGAGTCCATGTATTAAAAGTCAGTGTTGATGAAGATTTTTTCAATTTTTAAAAAATAATTTGGCTCACTTAGGCTTTTATAATTATGCAACTCATAGTCTTCTGACACCCACATTTATTATTCGTTCCTCTGCTATGGCTCAAAAATGTCCTTTTGTGGTGGAATAAAATCTTTTCCTACACCAGATGAGGGACATGATGACATCCAAAGGAAATCAGGCTTTGATCCAGAGAATATATTGCTGTCATCATTCCTCCTGAGGTAGTTCCAAGAGGACAGATTTTAAAATGCATTGACTAAGAAATTATCTTGGCCCGATTGTGCCAAGCAGCAATCCTGCTCAAAAGAGAAATGATAGGAATACTTTTAAACTATAGTTGTGTATTATCATAGGGACAATGAATGATAAAATCAGAAACCAAAGAAACGTTAATATCAGTGCTAGGGCTCTCTTCTGGATTTGTGGTTCCATGTGGAACGTGTATTAATCCCTAGGAAGAATCCATGATATTTTACCCTCTGTATTAGCAGGTTTGAGAGTGGGATTGGGGGATGGAGAACAAAGACTGCGGAAGACACTGGGAAATTACTATATCTCAGAAATATTGCCATTTACTTGGGCTACTTAGACATGGCCTACAGCCCTATTACTCTACTGGGTGCAGTAATGGAGTTCTCTGTGGAACACAGAAGGGACTCTAAAAATAGCTAGATCTGGACATATATAAATCAGACGCACAAAAATAAGAAGTTAACATTTTACAGCTCGGACTGCATTGCAAATCAAACACTTGTGGATTCATAAAATGCTCTGGCATGTGATTAATCATCTTATCCCCAGATTTGACAGCTTTTGCCAGGCAGGGCTTCTTCAATAAAGATCTCACTATTGCCTCGTTAAGGGGCTTAGGAAAATTCTAACCAAAGATATATTTATAACCTTCTCCAAATGTTCTCTGACCTTGTCCTCATATGATATAAATTAGCCAGGAAGGGCAAGGGTTTATTTTGCAAGTGGTGGCTGTCTGGGACCATGCCAGATGCCCCTACACTCACTATCAGGAAGAAGGGACAAGGAACCAATGGACATGGTGCTGCTGCCAAGATGATTTGTCACTGTTGCTCCAGCCTTCTCTCTTTGGTGGGAAGGGAGGAAGAGACAACAGGCAGTCAGGTAGGGCAGCCCGGAAGCCACACCCACAGGCATACCATGGACAGGAAAGATACCTGAGGTGAAGTGGCAGCTACTGCTTCCACTAGCTGACAAGTAGATACCTCTGAGTATGACTGAGTGGGGGAAGGCAAGGAGGGAACATCTCCCCCCCCCAGTCTCTTCCCAAGAGGCCAGGGAGCACTAGTTGCCAGGTACACCCACAGGCTGTAGTAAAAGGTCTGATGCATGTCAAGGAAGAAACTCGTGTGTTCTTTTCCAGTACAGCAAGGAGAAAATCCAGTCTGAAGAGGAGGCTAAAAGTGATGAGTAACCACCCACCCTCTGTGCGCTCCGAGGCCAGCAAAAGAAGGGTTTAATAGTGAGAGTGAATTGGCCCATGACCCCAAGACAGTCGCTATTGTGTTTCAAAGTGCCCTCCCCAGTTCCAAAAGCCCTGTTCGCATTGGTCAAGGAGAAGAATCTAAAATTATTCACACAATACTGAGAAGATATTCAGAACTAAGGATCTGCCTCAAAGCTGATATCCAGGTAAGACTAGTTGACAGAGAATTAATTAACCAAGAATCTAACCAAAGTGTACCAGTGATCTGTTGAATCCTCCTTCTCTTGGAATCTGGATCTAGGTGTTAATAGATCCCAAGGCATCTGGAATGAGTGAGCTGGATTAGATTCCAGTGGTGCAACGGTGGCAGAGAAGAAAGCTTTCTCCACTGCCATAACTGCTACTTCATGTGTATTATGTTTCCACCAACAATGCCTCTTCCTCCCAGGTAACAGTGGCACAGAATAAGGTGACAGGGTATCATCACCTATCACCACCTGTCTAACCTGTATCCATAAGACTACCCCCTATTATTTGAGCCCAAAACATGTAAAAGGGCATACACTCAAAAGACAGTTGGTTTTAAATGATGTATAACCTGCCCAGGATAATGCAGAATCATACGTAATCCACACAAGCCAGTAAATTGGGAGTATGAATCAACCACAGTCACATGGAAAGGTATCATGTTGAATCCTGTCAACTGCACAGATGCAAAACAACTGAAAATCCTGCAAAGAAATCGTCAGCTGAAAAGGAAACAGGCATCCCAAGCAAAGCAAGATAATTTGATAGTCTTGACGATTTAGTCTCAATTATGACATTAAGCAAAGTGGCTGGCTACATAGCCACTATTAATATCTTATATACTAATAACTAAGTTCCCCCTATGGATATTTAAATCTGTGGATCGGGGCTACTTGGGAACAACACAGATGTTTCAGCAACCTTGGGGAATTCCCCAGGGTTGCACAAAAATCTGAAACCCCAGGAAAAAATAATTGGGGGATTTAAATCCCCCTAAACACATATGCATGCGTCCTGACTGCAACAGCAGCAAGACATCGAAGAGCCAACCGAAGCCACAGTGTGGCAGCATCAAGATGACCAAGGTCCAGCCTCAGAGGTGATAAGCTGCTTCAAGACCAGGCACAGTGCAGAGGCAGCGAGCTCCTGCAAAGTGTAGGGGAGAACTTGGGAGGGTATTCAGAAAGGGGAGAAGGAGAAACCAGGAAGCATCTTTGGAGAGAGAGAGGAAAGAAGGGAATTGGGGGAGGGTCTTTTGGGGCAAAGGGAAAGGATGCTCTGGGGGTGCACAGTGGAAAGATCTTTGAAGGGGGAGCAAAGGGGAAGATTCTTTGTGAGGGAGCAAGAATCTTTGGAAAGTGTGGGGGAAGAAAGAGGCAAGGATCTTTAGATGGGGGAGGAACAGGAAAGGATCTTTGAGAAGGGAAGGGAATATGGAAAGATCCTTAGAAAGGGGGGACACAGTGAAGGATCCTGGGGGGGGGGGAGGAACCAGAGAAAAGGATCATTGTGATAGTTAATTCCATTACTTAGGTAACCAGCCTGCAGGGAAAGTGTACTGGAGACAATAAAGAACAAGATAAAATATAGAATTTCTTGGTAATGGGATGGATCAAAGGGTCTGTCTTTAGGAGGACATTTGTAAGAGTTAATATTAAAGCAACTGAACACAGTATTGAACTTCTTTATGTTAACAAGCCATGGATACCATTCAGTGTAAGATAATTGTTGAAAAGAGAGACATATCCCTCCCAGAGACATCCTAAGCAGAGTCTGCTTAGGATTTCACTATCAGTTAGGAGGACTTGACTGCTTGGGAATGTGCAATCACCACCACCATTAGAAAAGAAAAGAAGTTGCTTAGGGAGCAGCGCCTAGGGGTCAGTGCCCAACACAGCTGTTTTGGGGGGCCTCCAGTGGCCATGTTGAGGCTCCAGTCAGACCCCTTTAGCTGGGCTCCCCCCTCAGGCAGAGGAGAGGATGCAGCTGTAGTGACAGGGTACTTGTTCTTGTAACTCCGTCATAATGGTTGGTGCATGACCCCTTGACTCTCTCAGAGCCCTAAGCAGCCACGGGAGCAGAACACCCAGATGCAGACGACGAGCGCCTTCCTGTCGGGGTGGGGGTAGCCATCATCAGACTGCTGGCAGCACCTATGATGACAGGGTCATTGCCACTGCCCTCAGCCATGAGCCCCCTCCCCAGACTGGCAGAACGGGCGCAGCTTGCATGAGGTGTCAGTGGTCCACACAGTGGCTGCACCTTTGTTCGCAACTCACATGCCTGTCAGGGGGGTGGCACTCTTGCCTGCGGCCTCACTGCACCTTGCCAGGCTTGGCCGCCAGTGCAGGTCTCCTGCCTTAGGGTGAGAACTAGTGGCACTGCAGTTTTGCCAGCATCAGCAGCCTGGTGGGCCTCGGGATTGCACTGTTAAATGACCATAGCCCTTTTCCTGCAGCTGCATGCTGCAGATAGGGAGATTGGTAATGGAGGGTAAGCTGTTGTTGGGTAACTTTGCTTACCAACAAAATTTAGGGCTTCCTAGAATAATTTTTAAATGATTGCTCGACTCTTTTCTTTTCTTTTGGAGGAACTGGTTGTTGCCAGCTTATGAAACCAGTAATTTTGGTATGTGAGTGACATCTGGACATGGAACCCAAAGCAGTGTCAGGTACTGAAGAACCAATCATTGAAAGCATACTTCTATAAATAAGGTTTAGCAAAAAATAGCCTTGCTCCTTTGCATTTCTTGCAAGTGATCCAATGCAGAAAAGAAAAGAAAAAGCAACCCTTCCCGCTCCCAGTTAGACTGCTGGTTTCAATGGAAATCTACAAGACTGTGGGGTGAAAGCTAGATCTTCCACACTGTTTCTTCTTAGGATTATGATGGGCTACAGCTCTAAATGACTTTATTAGATCTGTCTAAAAATACCCTTACATGGAAAACTAGTTTTGAAAAAAAAGGATGAAGACATGTCTGGCAAGTCAAGGAGTTTGGCTGGGTTTAGACCTGCACAGCTGTTTGGCTGGCATTCTGAGAGCTGTACTGTATCTGCAAGTTGGAAATATGACTTGAAATTACTTTCTAACATTCCTGCTTCAGACAGCACACATGGGGAGCGAATGAGAGAAGAGGAATACATTATCCTACATCTGTACACTTTTGCTTCTCTCCCCAACTAGGAAATTATCCTCTGCAGGAGTCCAAAGTATTATTGACTATGCTGGATAATACAGACTGTTTACTTTGAAAAGAAAACAAAGTAATTTTCAACCATTGTTTCCACTTATAATGTTCAATGCAATATACATGAAGTGCCATGTATATCTATGTATACCTTCAGCAACATCTTATCTTATTAGTGCCACAGAGTTAATTTTAGAGAGTTCAAGCTAAATGAAGGAGGTTTATCTGGATGCTTTAGTTAAATACACAATGTGGTTATTACTTTTTTTCCTTAGCATATGATCCTGAGCACAAATGATGCCACCTGCCAAGTCAAATGTATGATCATCATGAAAGGAGAAGGTAGATTCTCCATTATGAATTCAACATATAAAGTTTTCCTTTGGACAACAGCTGTTGAGTAGATGCTTCTCTTCACTGACTTCAGACAATTTTTTAGCTCCCACTGACAAACTCATTATCTAACACATGGCTATCAAGTGAAGGCCTGCATGTACACACCAAAACCACCTGCAGCTAGGAAAAACAGGCCATGTTTTTAAAAAGAGAGAGAATCCGCAAGACAAAGTTTAATACAGAGATGAAATATATTGCTAGGAGCCAAACAATCTCAGGATAGATAAATTGGTGTTCCAATTAGCCTCTCTGCTATCAGTGTAACTGTAGCAGCTCTAGAACGCAAATGCCTCTAAGGTCACAAGGAAGTAAGCAACTTGTTGTACCATCTCATACTTCTACACCTGTGATGAGCCAGAGAAAGATTAATATATGTGCCTATGATGAACTTCTGAGGAAACTGGTTTATGACTTAGAGTGCTAGTCCTCTGAGACTCAGGAGGACCCAACATTTAACTATAACCTGCAAAAAGAAGACCTACCTGATTGTTTTAACCCTACAAGTCCATAATTCTGCATTACTTTTTCAGAGCCAAATTACACATTATGGTGGCCACAGATTCAATTCATGGCCACCAGCACCATTTTACAGAAGAATGTGATCTTTCAAAAAAATGCTGCAAAGGCCTGATCCTGATCAGGCCCAGGATTCAGAAGAGGCAGGTGATCTTGTTCCCCCCATTCAAGTGCTGAATGGTACTCCCAAAGCTCTTTTGGTATTTGAAAAGGCCTGAGGTGGAACAAGATTGCCTGGTCCCACCACACTATCTAGCAGCTTTTTTAAAATGGTCAAATTCTTCTGTAAAATGGCATGACCGGGTCAAACCTGGGACCACTCTAATGTATAGTTTGGCTCTCAGGCAACCAGAATTGAAAGAGCACTAGACTCCTGAAACTTTAATCATTGCATAATGACATTTTGATAGATGCAGCTTATAAGATGAAATGGAAGCTATGCCAGCCATATATGCAACCATTAAAGGTGCAAGATGTTTGTTGTTCTTTTTCTTTGTCTGCACTCTCTCTTTAAAATAAATCTCAAAGAAAATAAATTGTGGTGATATTCCTACCATAATTCACCATAGCTTGTTATGTGATCCGCTTGGGAGTAGAGATGGACACGAACTGGGAAAAAACGAACCATGCAGTTCGTGGTTTGTCAAATTTCACGAACCACAAACTTTCATGAACCTGCCCCTGGTTCACGAACCAGTTCATTTGGTTCATGAAAATGTCACATCCGGGTCAGAAAATCAATTCCAGGCCAGAAGAAGGTCACTTCCAGGTCAGCAGAAGGTCTCAGGAAGTCCATCCCCTGTTGCCTAGGAAACTGATTGATTGGCACCAGGCTGTCTGCAGTCACAAGCCAAAAACCGAACCAAACGAACCAGCCTGAAGTTCGTGGCAGTTCATCAGAAATGGGATCTGGTGAACCACGATTCGCGAACCGTGAACCGGCCTGGTTCGTACTTCATTTTGGTTCTTATTTCAGTTCGTGTCCATCTCTACTTGCGAGTCCCAACCCATCTGCTGAAGGCAAATAAGATAGAAAGAATGGGAGTTTTCAGGTAGAAGTCATCTTCCACCATCCTAACCATGATGTTTTATAATAGTGCTAGTGTACCAGAATCATTTCCAACCCTGGTTATATGCGTAACTCAGTCTTTCCATACACATCGCATCTGGTCTGGCAATCATGAAAGAGTTTGATAAGCTTTACTATACATTTCTGTTTCTACCATGGTTGTTGGACAGACGGCAAGGCGGTTGCTTTACTTTGTTTTGTTTTATGAAAGCAAAATCTTTTTAAAAGATGTATCTATCTGCCCCTTGTATCTTACACTGATCAAATTCACAGGAAAGTTTGCCATGGGAGAATGTAGAAGCTCTATGTGGAAACCTTCACCCAATTCATGCACATGACTGACTGCTTTCCATATGGAACAGCGTGCATGCAGTTTATTGAAGATGCAAGTACATACAGTTTGCCCTGCGTGGAAAGCAGTTTTCAGAAGCAGTTTCCAGGTCGACTGACATAATCTTATCTATGCCTTCAGCTATCCCTGAAAAATAGAGGATGTGCTGTGAGGATAAGTTTGACTGGAATTATAAGAGCAATGCTTCAATTGCAGATTGCTATCAAAACAAAACACATGGTTGAGAGGGAGAGATCTGATAATTTTTACTAACAGAAGGCATTTCTGGTAGTAGAACAAAACTCATGTGCTCCCCCTCTCTTGCTGCAATCTAATGACTTCCTTTGTCCCACAGCAAGGGACAGCATGAAGGGAAAATGAGAAGTCTACAGCAGGAGGGGGGGAATGGGTAAATATCACCCCCCTTTACATTAACAGAAATTATTGTTGGGGTCCTATTCCAAATGGAAAAGATAATAATGCTAGGAAAAGTTGAAGGCAGTAGGAAAGAGGAAGCATCAAGATGATAAGGATTGACTTATTAACGGAAGTCATGGCCTTCAGTTTGCAAGACCAGAGCAGGTGTCAACAATTGGATGTTTTGGATGTATTAATTTGTAGGTTTGCCTTAAGTTGGAAATGACTTGATGTCACATACTATACACGTTCCAAACAGATGTCTGACTCTCAAAAGCTTACACTCTCAAAAGCTTGTAGGTCTCTTAGGTGCCACTGGACTCAAATCCTACTATTCCAAATGGCAGAATTGGAAAATATAAGCATTGGGTGTTTGCCCTTTACAATATCAGTTTTAAAGTCCTTTACGGACCTCAGGACAATAGCATAAAAGATCACAAAATATTAAACATGAACTAAGAAAAAGAGTGACATAACCAACATTTACAATATGAAACCATTTTTACAATATAAATTCATAAATTTACTTGTTGACAAGTCAGTAAAATGTGGTCTGGATCCTACTAGTGTTAAATGGATTTGTAACTGGTTGACAGATCCCATCCAAAGAATGTTTGTAAATGGTTTATAAATGAATACAGAATCAAGATTTGGGATGGCCTTGACGGGCTGGAAAACTGGACTAAAACTAACAAAATGAATTTCACCAGAGATAAATGTAAAGTCCTGCATTTAGGTAGGGAAAATCTAAGACATAATTATAGGATGGGGAAGGCTTGCCTTGGCAGTATGAAAAGGATCTAGAGGTCTTAGTAGAACATGAGTCAGCAGTGAGATGTGGTAGATAAAAAGGCAAATGCGATTTTGGGTTGCATCAACAGAAGTATAGAGTCCAGATCATGCAAAGTGATGGTATAGCTTCAGTCTACTCTGGTTAGACCTTACGTGGAGTACTGTGTTTAGTTTTGGGCATTGCAGTTTAAGATGGATGTTGACAAGATGAAACATATCTAATGGAAGGCAACAAAGATGGAGATCAAGTTCTATGAGGAAAGGTTGAAAGAGCTGGATATTTTTAACTTGGGGAGGTGATTACTGAGAGGTGATATGATAATCATCTTCAAGTATTTGAAGGGTTGTAACAAAAAGGATGAGGCAGAGTTGTTTTCTGTTGCCTCAGCGTGTTGACCAGAATCAGTGGGTTAAAATTAAAGCAAAAGAGTTTTCAGCTATACATTTGGAAGAATTTTTGACAGTTAAGCAGTCCCTCAGTGGAACAAGCTCCCTCAGAATATGGTGGGCTCTCCTTCACTGGAGGTTTTTAAGCAGAGGCTAGATAGCCATCTGATAGCACTACTAATTCTATGACTCAGTACAAATTTAGGCAGATTATGAGAAGGGATGAACCAGGGCTCAGCTCTTGTGGCCCTTTCCTATATGCTCAGGGTAATGCCAATTGCCACTTGGGGTCAAGAAAGAATTTTCCTCCAGACCAGATTGGCCCATGGATCTTGGAGGGTTTTTGCCTTCCTTTGGACATAGAGTTGCCATCACTGGGGAGTCGGGGAGAGGTAGCTGTGAATTTCCTGCATTGTGCAGGGGGTTGGACTACATGACCTTTGGGGAGCCTTCCATCTCTATGTTTCTCTGTTTCTGTTTCTAACTTTATCTTGTAATGAAGATTCAGTAAAGAGATATTCTAACTTTACAAATGTTCCATATTTTGTTGATCTTTCTTCTTAATTAATCAGAATTTTTTATAATTTCAACAATTTTTCTGGAGGCAATTTTACCATTACAGGCAATATTTTCCCCACTTTAAATACTGCCATGGAGTTAATGTTACTTTGTGTGCATGTTTTATTTAAAATTTTGCAAAATGTTGTTAACAATTTCTGAGATTTTTTTTTTAAAGCAAGGAAGCAATTCTAGGCAGGTAGACTCATGTTTTTCTTTGGTGTCGACTTCCAGGAAATTGTCCTTAGAATTGCATGCTTCCTTTCTATCATAGCTTTTATGATAGAAAAAGTTCCTTTTAGGAATTTGCCTTCTTAAAAGAAACTAAAGAAAAATGGTAGAGAATCAGTTTACAGATCATACAATTGATAGCAGCTCATGTAAACTGAACTTGGAAAAGGCCCTTAGAGCACATTTTGCTGTGTGACTCCAGATTAATTAATGTTTTGATGAAAACCTTGCCACAATCTTCTGTCAAACAGTAAAGGGAGTGTGACTTAAAGGTGTGAAATTTTTCCTTATGTGTAAAATTCCTATATATCCAGGGGAAAATAGCACTAATAATGTACAACAGTAATTGATTGACATGAAAGGCAAATGTCAATTTGGCTAAATTGAAATCATAGTTCATTTAACATGCTAATTAAATAAAGGCTGCAGGGTAGAGCCTCTGAAGAGTTCTGGTCTGCAAACACTTTAACTTTTCTCTTGAATATTCCTGGAGGAATTGCAACATGAATGTATATCATAAAAAACACTGAAGAATTGACAGAGGCTCTGAAATCTCAGTTTCATTTTATAAGAACTGCATGGCTTAAACATCTTCAGGTGAAACAATGACTTCTCCTTAGAATATTTGTAAAGAAATTACTAGGATGTGAAAAATTGCCAGCGTGTAAAATAGTGGTGCTAATAAATTTGGATTAGGGAACCTGGAAAGTGGACTCCCAACTGAAAAGCTCGTATTATTTTTTAGCATACTGCCAGATGACATCTACTTTGCTGGCTGACGTCTGACTCAAATGCCCAGTCGAGCAGCTTTGCACCTTTGCAGTAACTGGAGCTTGTGCTCCAGGATCATAGCGTGGCCGTGCCTCAATAGATGCATTTTGGTGTTGCACCTTACATCCCCTTTGCACCTGCATAGTTTGCAGCATCTATTCTGAGTGAGAACTGATTGCAAGATTCATCACCCAAAGTCGTGGGTAGGCAATGCAACTTTCTGTGTGGATCTTTCTTGAACAAATTGATCTGAAACCAGACAGTTTGGCAGC
The DNA here is from genome assembly GCF_028583425.1 of Eublepharis macularius. Lineage (NCBI taxonomy): Eukaryota > Metazoa > Chordata > Lepidosauria > Squamata > Eublepharidae > Eublepharis > Eublepharis macularius. The sequence goes on from NC_072795.1 coordinate 117,129,989, forward strand.
CATTAATGCTCATCAAGTAAGCTGTCATAGTAAAGCAAACAGAGACAGACAGGAGTCAGCAAAAGTGAGAGGAGACATGGTGGCTGCGAAAAATATGGCAATCTCAGCCACGGCACAGCCGTTAAGGCTTGGTACTGCATTTTGCTGCCCTGGAAGGAGATGAGGCAACTCTCCCCTTCCAGGACCTGAGGGGTGGGTGGAGCCGGCGCAATAAGGTGCGCTCTGCCCATGTCTCCCCTCATTCAGCGCCTTGAGCTCAGCCCACCCTCCACACCCTGTAGCAGGACAGGATTAACCAGTTGACTTATTAGGGGCCAGGTAGGAATTTTTCCCTCTTTTGCTGATTGGCCTGGGTAAAGGTGGTTTTTCGCTGACCTTGTTCTGTTCGCAGTGGTTATGGTCATTGGCTGGTGACGCAGCCTCTTAGGTTAGTGACAGATTAGAGTTGGGATTTGAGAGCGGGCTAGTGAGTGCCCTTGGCACATCCCTATTGGTGGGGAATTGGGGTCTGTCAGGAGCACCTGTGGCTCCATGGCCCAGCTGCGAGGGCAGGCTGCCTGATGGGACCTCCTGGACAAGTCCTTCCCTCAGGCTGTTCGGCTGGGGGTGTTTGGAGCTTTATGGGGGGAACCATTTGTCTGGCCGGCCGGGCCCAAGCCATCTCTGTTAGATGGCTTGCACCTGGGGCAGTGGGTCTCGCCCAGACAGGTTCAAGGAGGAGGTCCCATGGCGACCTCTGGCTTGACCTGTACTGCTAGTTAGCTCCCATTGTTGCCACTGTTGAATGTGATGTTGTTGCTTTAATAAAGTAGCCCTTAGTACCCAATCCTGTGTCTGCCTCTTACTTCTGACTAGAGTAGCAAAGAGCACACAACTGTGCATGCATAGTGGTGTATACCCAGCAGTTAGGAGCTTCATAGGAGCTGTAGTTTCTTGGGTCTTGAGACCTACCATCTGTTTAAGAAATGGGGCGTACATTTGGAAGGAACATAACTAATCAAAATCCAAGCCACAGACACCTTGGTAATTGACCTCAGGAGATGAACTAATCCAGCTGAAATTACCACTTACCTTTGAACAGACCACACCAAATGTTATTAACGGCCGCACAGCAAAATCTGTGGCTTTCCTCTGCTTCCATTCTCCACCTTTCCCCATGGTGTCTAAATGATTGTGAAGTCCTAAAGACACTGGAGGATTTGATGTCATCAAAAATGAACCTGAGATTTCACTAATGGGCAGATGACATGGTTACTTCTCTAACTGAACTCTGTCACTGATGTGGCAAAAAAAGATTAACAGTTTTAGTAATGTTTGGGGACAGGAGGTGTGTATGTGTAATGTGCTGTCAAGTCACCTCCGACCTATGGCAATCCTATGAATGAGAGACTGCAGATTAGAATAGATTTTAATACTGGTCCAAACTGGCATTTTCTCAGTGTGTGTAAAAACACTGGCTTGGATCCCAAGGTGCTGTTCCAGCAGCAGAACAGCAGTTCCTCCAAAGAAAGAGCATTTATGTTTGCACAGAAGGGCAGGGCAATTTTTATTGATTCTTTCCTCCTGAGGCAGTCTTCCATTTTGCCCCCACACTTTTCCTGGGTCTCCAGTAACCAGAAGGGGCACAATATCAGGGAGCATGTAAGGAGAAGGAATTTGCCTTCTTCAAGCACAACTCTGTCCACATACTTGAAGATCCAAGATACTGGATCTTGATTTTTTAAGCAAATAAACGTATCACTGTTTATTTTTCTCTCTTAATGAGTGCTGCACCTTTACCAACATGGTAGAAATTCTAATTGAATAAATTGTACATTCCCCATAAGATCATGTGTACAAATCCCTTGAGATTGAGAGTGTCTCTACACAACACTTTTGACGTGTGTTCTTCATGTATTGGGATGCAGTCTTATCCGGGAAGGGTAGTTTTAAATAGTAGAGCCTGTGGCGATTGCTCCGGGGGGGGGGATTCTCTCACAGCCCCTGCTGCCTCTGCCCCCATTCCTCTTCTGGAACCTTTGCCCTACCAAGGCTTGGTTAATTCAAAATTTTAAGCAGTGAGGGTGGGAGGGTAAAACCTCTGGAAGGGGAGACAGTTGGGCACGCCAGAGGCAGCAGAAGGCTGTGAGAGAATCCATCCTGTCTTGAGTGATCTCCACTGGCTAGGTCTTTCAAAACTACACTTCCTGGCTAACATTGCATCTCCCGACAGTTGACGGACACATGCCCCAGCGTATCGAGTAGAGAGACTCTATGCTAACAAAATCAAAAAAGAGTCCAGTAGCACCTTTAAGACTAACCAACTTTATTGTAGCATAAGCTTTCGAGAATCACAGTTTTCTTCGTCAGATGTATGGAGGGCAAGAAGAAACTGGTCAGATATATAGGTGGAGAGGGGAGGGAGGAGTAGATGCAAACAGTAGCTTCTGATATGGAGATCAGTTTGCTTCTGTTAAGGAAGTCAGTTACTTCTGATAATGTGATAACCATTCATAGTCTCTATTCAATCCCAGCTTGACTTGACTGACACAAATCTGGTATTAAGAATGGCAACATCCAGAAACCAGTGGGAGAACACTTCAATCTACCAGGACATTCCATCAAGGACTTAAAGGTCACTGTAGTTCAACAGAAACCTTTCAAAAACAAAATCCAATGGGAAGCTGCTGAATTGGAATTCATATGTAAATTTGACTCAGTCAAGCTGGGATTGAATAGAGACTATGAATGGTTATCTCATTATCAGAAGTAACTGACTTCCTTAACAGAAGCAAACTGACCTCCATATCAGAAGCTACTGTTTGCATCTACTCCGCCCTCCCCTCTCCACCTATATATCTGACCAGTTTCTTCTTGCCCTCCATGCATCTGACGAAGAGAACTGTGATTCTCGAAAGCTTATGCTACAATAAAGTTGGTTAGTCTTAAAGGTGCTACTGGACTCTTTTTTGATTTTGCTACTGCAGACTAGCACGACTAACTCCTCTGCATCTATGCTAACAAAGAATGGTTTGCTTGTTGTAAGCCAATGAGTTTATGACTCAGATAAGATTTAATGGGGGACCTACAGATTAATAAAATTTCTGTTTCTAACTACTGTGCTATTCTGGCTTTCCTCTTGCTACTCTTTTTCTGATTTTACGATCTTTTGGAGCACTGTAACCTTGGAAATAGAAGGACATTTAGGTCTAGTCAGGCTTTGTCTAGTTTCTAAATCTCAGAATGGCTCAGCAAGGTAATCTTGGGAGAGTAGAACAGCTATGATGTGGAAGGAGAACTACAAATATATAGGCATGTGTTAGCTGATGTGGCAACAGGCTCTTGACCTGGAGGAGATCTTTGATTGCTAAGGTGGGGGCACATGCAATCAGCCCTTCAATTAGCTGTGAGGCAGCCATGCAGAAATGGGAAAGCTGGCCATTGTTAGATCTGAAGGATGAGGAGTCAGTTCAACACAAGGCCCATGCAAGCTTGCCACCCTACTCTTTCTACTCTTCTTATCACATTTCAGAAGGAAGGCTAAAACAATTCTTGTTTGAACCCGGTAATCATGAATAGGAATTTAAAGGAGCACAACATGTGTGGCTTACATCCTTGGCTCTCTGAATTATAGCTGATATTATCATGTATGCAAATTCAATTAGATCGACCATCAATACAGTTCTTACATAAGAAAACCCTGCTGGGGTTTTCAAGGCATACCGAAGTAAATGGTAGGTACTACCCTCATATTAGAATCCGGCCAACATTCCATCCTCATATTAGAATCCAGCCAACATTCCATCAATGGATTTTGGCTGTGAATTTGAAACTTAAAATAATATTTTCAGAGAATAACAACCTACTGTATTATATGAAGCATAATTGTTTATCGAGTGCATGGAATCAAACAATAGAAGAAAAATTGAATGTCATACAATGCATGGTCTTCAGCTCATAAAACCATAAAGAAATTAATTATGAAGATTGATGCGAACAGTGCTATTTGCAGAGCTAGGAGGGTTTGCTCTTCCCTCTATATGGGGATTCCACCAAGTTTTACAATCCTGCTGTATCAGTTTAGCTTAACTGTTCCTAAATATAGATGAGCAATTATGCTTGCAAGATTAAATGCACTACCCTCTGCAATTTCTGAAGGACATATCCTGGGTGTACCTGTCTCAGATAGATATTGTGGCTGTAGCTTGGGTGGTATTGAATCTCTAAGTCAAGTTTTATTTGAATGTCCTTGGTACAACATGGTCAGGCAAACATGGATAAAACTGTTGATATTACAATGGACAGAGTCTACAGCAGACATTTTAATTCCTAAGTTACTAGTACATCCAAGAGTTGAAAATTTACTTATATTAGCTATTTTTTTAGTTCAGGCCATGAGAATTCGGGCAACTTACAGGAAGTCAGGTTTTTTTTGTAGCTTGTGTTTTGACTTTCTCTGGCCTGAATTCTTCCTTTCTTCCTCATTTTCCCAGTCATGTTTGATAAATACTACCTAAGTTCTATAGTTCAGATAAATAAATAAATAAATAAATAAATAAATAAATAAATAAATAAATAAATAAATAAATAAATAAATAAAGAAAGAAAGAAAGAAAGAAAGAAAGAAAGAAAAAGAAAGAAAGAAAAAGAAAGAAAGAAAGAAAGAAAGAAAGAAAGAAAGAAAGAAAGAAAGAAAGAAAGAAAGAAAGAAAGAAAGAAAGAAAGAAAGAAAGAAAGAAAGAAAAAGAAATGCAAATTCAAAATTTGGTATAGATTGATTATTTGAATTTTTAATTGGAAAAAAAATTAGATTTCCCTTTTGACAAGGATTGTTAATAAATGCACCTGTTAAATCTTATTCCTGTTTATTAATTTTGTATCCATAATAGAGAATGCAGAAAAAAAATTCAAATGAGGGAGAGTGAAACTAACAATTTATACAGTCAAATTCTGATTGGGATCATTTGCTTGAAAATTGCCATCCAAATCAGGTTTTGCTTATTTGTATGTTTAGAGGTACTGGAACCTAAACAAGTATCTTCAATGTTCTTTGGCAGTTTTTCAGTCACGCCATGTCCTTATATTTTGAAGGGCTGTCTAGCCAAAATAAGCTGGGGTCAATTCATTTGCCTGGTCTATCTCAAAATTGTGTCCCAGGTTTCACAGCTTCAAAAATTTCTCCAGTGCTGTACCAAACGAATGGAACTCAAGGAGTTTTCAGCATCCTGCTCCAATTCGCATGTAGGCGAGCTATTGACCTGCTGTCACCATACATTTTCTGAATCTTGACACATTTGCTGAATTGGCTTTAGAGTTTACGAGACAACTAATTTTACATTGTGTTTCCCACAGAACAAGTTAACTATAAGAAAGTTGAAATGTGGCTGTTTGAAAGAAGCAAAGCAATGGGCAGTTCCTGGAGTTGCATGTCTTCTAAAGTTTAAAAACAAAATTGTGTTCTGCATAAAGGAAAAGCTGAAGTCTTTCATTTGTCTAATGGTCCAAACAATATGGCTTCCCACATAAATTAAAAAACATTGCAGCCCCTGAGGTTACTACTTTACTTCCTCTTATCTAAATGAACAGATGACATTCGTACATAGGGAGAAATGTACCTCACTTAGGGGGCAGTTTTGTGTTGTGGTTAAGCGTGGCAGGACTCTAATCTGGAGAACTGGGTTTGATTCCCCACTCCTCTGCTTGAAGCCAGCTGGATGACCTTGGGTCAGTCACAGCTTCTCAGAGCTCTCTCAGCCCCACCCACCTCATAGGGGGATTGTCGTGTGAGGATAATATGACACACTTTGTAAACCACTCTGAGGGGCTTTAAGTCGTCTTGAAGGGAGAGATATAAATCAAATGTTGTTATGATGGGGGCAGCTGACATTGGGCAGCCTGGTCTCTGCTTAGAAGGACCCGATGTGGCTGGAATGCATCTCTTTGTAGAGTAAGCAGAGGTCCATAGAGCATGTTTCTTCATCCCTCCAACTGTCTGTCACAACTATAAGCATTTTGTTAAGTATCCTTCTGGACCACCTTTCATAGCTGGAGCTCAGTGGCACTGCTCTGCAGTGGCTTTATTCCTACCTGGAAGATTGGCGGTGCTGGGGGAGTGCTGCTTGGCCCTTTGGCCTCTGGCCTCTGGTGTCTCAAAAAGTTCCATCTTATCCTCTATACTTTTTAGCATCTACATAAAGCTGTTGTGTGAAGTGAGGTCATCTGGAGAATTTGGGCTTGCTTGCCATCAATATGCAGATGATTCTCAGCTCTGTTCTCAGGCTTCCAGAGGATCACAGGGACGCTATGGAGACAATGTATTACTACCTGGAGGAAGTTTTGTGATGAAAGAGGATGAACAAGATGAAACTTTACCATGATAAAGTTGAGGTGCTACTGATAGGAGGAAAGATTAGTCCCCAAATTGAGGGGTTCTCTGTAAAGGAGCAGATTTATAGCTTGAGAAAGCTGCTGGACCTGGTGCTCCAGTTAGATAAGCTGTTGGTGGCAGTGGTCAAGAACACTTTTCACCAGCTGTGAGTAGACATGGGCACAAACCGCATTATGAACCAAAAACCCCCATGAACCCCCGGATCGTCTGTTCGCGATCCAGCGGTTCGTGAGGGTCCATGGCCAACAAACCAGTGTTCATTGAAAGCCTGGTTCATTGTGTTCGCCTGCAGTTTGTGAAGCCAGACAGTCAGGCACCATCAATCAATTCCCTTGGAAACAGAGCTGGGGGAATGCCTGAACTCTGTCTGCACTCCTTCTGTCGCCCTGGAAAGCCGAATTGAAGCCCAGCTTAGCTTGATTGGCAGGTCTTCCTTCCAACTGCGGAGCTGCAAATGGGTTACAATTGGTTACATGGAAGAAGACACCTGGGGGAGGGAGGGGGAAGGGGGGTGTTCTGTAGCCATGGGCACTCCAATCTCATCCCTGCAAACCCTGATCGGCAAGTCTGATGGCCAACCCCTTGAACACTGGGCCAATGTCAACTGGTGGCTCTAATTGTATCGAGTGGAAGTTTCTGGGGGGGGGGCTTGGATTGGAGAGGGTATTAACTCCAAGATCCCTATTGCAATCTTGACCAAACTTGGGTGCTGGCTGGAGGAGAACCTACTAAACACTCCCTGTGAATATGGGCTCTCTAAGTGCAACGGGGGCCATTCAGAGCCCCACAAATTGCAAACCGTGAACTGGTTCGGTAATGGGAAATGTTCGTTTCGGTTCATTTGTTCAGGTTCGTCAGCAGCACCGAATCATGAACCGCAGGTTTGTTAATTTTTTTTTGGTTCATGCCCATGTCTAGCTGTGAGCCACCTATAGCCTTTCCTGAGTAAAAAATATGTTGCCACTGTGGTTTATGCCCTGGTAACAACTAGATAACATTACTACAATATACATGAGGCTATTCTTGAAGAATGTGTGGGAGCTACAATTGCTACAGAAGGTTTCAGCCAGAATACTGATTGGAGTGGACTGTAGAGACAGTATTACTCCAGTCTTGTTCCATCTGCACTACCTCCCAATCAGTTTCCAGGCCCAATTTAAGGTGCTGGTGCTGACCTTAAAAGATCTATACAGCCTGGAACCAACATATCTTAAGGACTACCTACTTCCATATATGACCACTATGGTCATCTTCAATGGCTTTGTTTCAGGTGTCTCTGTCATCTGAAGTTAGACAGGTGGCAATCCAAAAACAGGATTTCTCAGTAAAATTATAGAATTCCCTCCCCAAGGAGATTCATTTGTCCCCTCTATCGTCTTCCTCCAGCAGAAAAAAACTATTTTGTTTTGTGTTTCTTGAGCGAACTTCACTGACCCTCCATATTTAAGTTTTGTTGAATTTATTTATTTATTTATTTATTTAATAATCTGCCTTTCTCATTCAGAATCAAGGCAGATTACACAATGCAAGCCAATACATTAACAGCTATGGCACTAAATGAACAAATACAACAAGGTAATGTTGTATTTATTTGAAAACAGCATAAATCTGAAAACTGAGATGAAACATTGTGGGAGAAAAGTGTAAATAATTAAACACAACATCTTTAACGATGCAGAAACTATCCTACAGGAACATATCTACATCAACAGACAATATCCAGTAGAATAGTCTACAGTACCTGTCCCTTATCAGGGCATAACTCTGAGCCATTTTTACAGCACAGCCCTATTACCTAAGTAAAGAATAAACTGAGTTACTGAAAAATTCAGTTTTGCACAGTTTGTGGAAAGCAAGGGAGAGGGAGCTTTCCTGGCCTCCTGGGGTAGGCCATTCCATAAGGTGGGAGCTACCACAGGAAAAGTTTGTGTGCTGGCAGTTTTAGATGTTGTCAAACTGCATGGTGGCATCTGCCAAAGGCCCTGTTCAGAGAAACAAAACCATGATGGCAGAGCATAGGGAGAAAGGAGCTCCTGCAGATACAAAGTCACAAAGGGCCTTGTCTGTGCTAATCAAAACCTTGAACTGAGCCCAATAACTAATAGATAGCCAGTGGAGTGACTGCAAATGGGAGTAGTATGCATGTTCCATCTAGCTCCTGAAATTAAGCAAGCTGCAGCATTCTGCACCAGTTGGAGTCTCAAAGTTGACTTTGAAGGAAGACCTGCATAAAGTGAATTACAGTAGCATAGTCTTGATGGTACTGTGGCCAGATCAGGTGTGTCAAAGTAGGGGCCATTTTCCAGCCTAATTGGAACAGGGAGAATGCCTTTTTTGCAGCTGCATTTACTTGCTTCTCTAGCAACAGTGCTGGATCCAGTACAACCCCCAGGCTCTTAACCAAGTCAGCCAGAGTTAGCCAAACCCCATTGACAGCGGAAAGCACAATGTCCTTCAAGATCTCTGCCTTCCTGATCAGCATCATTTCCATCTTGTCTGGGTTCCATTTCAATTGGATTCCTTTCAGCCTGTGGAGAAATGCTTTTTTATTTGAAGATGTGGAATATATCAAAACTTTCATCCCTAGTTTAAAAAGTGTCTGCTAGCTGAGAACAGGTGGTGGGAAAGAAAGCTAGATGCTTTCTAAGTCACATCCACCATTAGGCTTTAGTTATGCAGACTTTCTGCTAAAAGCGTACCTTGTATATGGGGGGAGGGGAGGGGACTTGGAGGACTACAATGCCACAAAGATTTCTTCCTGGAGCTGTTAGGAAAAGCCTCTCTGATTTGCCCCTTATGCCCAATGAATGGGCAAAAGGACAGAATAAAACCTTTCAGCACAGGGAGGAGGCTCTCTTTGGCTAACTTGACCTGGAAGCTTAAGGAGCTGAGAGCTGGCTCCTTGCACATGGCAGCCATTGGCCATGTGGAGGCTGGAAACCTGAACCATGACATGTATGAGAACTTCTCAGTCAGCTGGAACTTTCTGAGATAAAGAGCCTGCCTAAACAGAAGATCTAAGTTAGGCATGTATAAAGGGAGTGATAGAGGAATTGTTTTACCCATTTCTTCTTGACTTCCCTTTCTTGCTTTGGTGCTGTGAATGTGAAAATGTTTTCTCTTTTCTTTAATAAATGTATTTAACAGTCATAAATACTGGTAGCTGTTCTCTGTATCACATAGACTCCCACTGCTCAACCACACTATCTAAAGTATGTGCCATGGGAAGGGGGCGCCCTGATGGCCTCAGTGGTGCACAAGTGCAGTAAGCAGTCCCTATAGTAACCAGGTGCTGAGTAGCAGGAGACTGGGCACAAGGCAGGGCTCAGAGTGGCAAGCCAGCAAGGAAAAGGGGGAGTTTTGGCTCTCCCTGTGGGCAGTTCCCACACAGGCCAAGTGGTGGCAGCAGGTACAAGACAGAAGAGAGAAAGCCTCTCTCAGGGTTAGAGAGATACCATACATATGGCAGGTGCCAGGGAAAGACTTGTACTGCCACTGGATAACCCCAAACACCTCAGAGGGCAAGAAGGGGCAGTACTCACGGGTCAGTAGGGCTGTTCCACCACACAGTCATTTGACCACAGCTGTCAGATACTGACTCAATACCTCTACTGCATCACCAGGAGATTTGGATAGCAAGATAGAGAGCTGGGTATCACCTGTGTATTGATGGCATCCAATTCCATAGCTATGAATACTTTCTTCTAAAGGCTAAAGAGATTGAATATTATGGGGATAAAGTTGCATCCTGTGGAACCTCACAAGAAAATTCCCACTCTGAAAATAGCTGGTCACTAATAGCAACACTTCGAGTCCATTCCATGAGGAATGTTTTAAACCAGTCCAAGGCACATCCCCTGATGCCTACTTCTTCTTCCAAACACATCCACAGGACAGCATGTTCTACTATGTCAAGAGCTGCATATAGATCCAAGAAGATCAACGAAGATGCATGGTCTTTGCCTACATTCAGGTGGTGGTCATCAACTACAGCCATCAGAACTGTCTCCGTCCCATAGCTCAGCCTAAAAACAGATTGAAAAGGGTCAAAAGCACAAGAGTTATCTAAGAAGACATGGAATTGGTCAACCACAACTATTTCAGTCACTTTGCCCAGAAAGAGCAGATTAGAGACTGGGTGATAACTGGCTACGCTATTTCTGTCTAGGGATGTTTTTTTAAGTAGCAAGTGGATGATCCAGTACAAACCCCTTTGAGTGGTTGAGGAAAAGAGCCCTGAGTTAGTGACTGGTTTATGACAAAAATCAGTAACTCATATATGTGGTTTTTACATTTGCATTTTAAAATTTCTTTGAATGTTTGTTGCCTTAGGGTCCCCAAATGGTTGAAAATGCAGCATAAAAATGTTTTAAATGAAAAAAAATCTATAAACACCATTTCTTCATTATTAGGATACCGAGAGTTAGATCTCCAAGGAATTTATAAACATTACTGGAAAGAATTTTGGTTTACATTTTTTTTTAACTGAATTGGACATACTGGTTTTCCTGCGCATTTTGTCTCTGCATTAAAAGGAAATCAATCGTTTCTGATTGCTGAACTATTTTTCTTTCATGCACACCTGCAAAATTGGATGTTTGGTTCAAAACTATTAATTTTTAAAACAATGCCTCCAGCAGCTTCTGCTCTGTCAAGAAGTTTGGTAGTATTAAAGGTTTAGATGGTGTACTTTGATGTCAAATGTAAAGCACTGAAATAATAACATAAGACTTTTTATGTCCCAAAGGATCCACTTAACAAAGCACTCCAGGATATGCTTGATCACATGTTTCCTTGTTCATTGTTAAAATGGGTCCCAAAATTTAAATAATCTTATAAACAACTAATATCTGTCATTCAGTAACTGTTTTGAACTAACACATTAACTACACAAAGAGCATAGCCAAAAAAAGCTTAAAATTGATATTACATGCATACAGAAGAGAAGTTCAAGACTTGACAGAACTGTTTACAGGGGGAAAAATCTTAATTTAATAAAAAGTTATGAAATTGAGTGTTTTCATTCTGTGGTTAAGAATGTCGCTCTCAGAAAAGATCTCAGAAAACCATCATGGAATAGTTGAGGTGGATACCTGGAGTAGCAAGCTGCTGAGCACTACAAATGCATGTGATAATAAGTCTTATAAACATATATGTCTTGTGAAAATGAAATGTCCCATGATGCATCTATAGACTAGACCCTAGTGTTTATTTGTGGGAGTATCGTGGTCTGATCACATATGACTTAGTGCATGTTTTCCCTGTAGCTGTTCCCCTCCCCACATACATCTACCCTAGAAGCAAAAAAAGGTCATCTGTCCAGTCATGGACCTGGGACATACATAATTCAAACAAGCCACCAGACGGTTAGCATCAACAGCAGCTACTAGGCCAGCCACCATCTTGAATGCCACTACAGTGCGGACACAAAATTATTCAAACTACTGCTCATTTTAAACTGTAAACAGATAATCCAGGTGATCATATGAAGGGGCACTGCAAACAAGAGAAGTTCAAGATGGGTAGCCATTATAGTCTGTCTGTAGCAGTAGAAAAGAGCAAGAGTCCAGTAGCACCTATAAGAGTAAGAAAATTTGTGGTAGTGTATGAGCTTTTGTGAGTCACAGCTCAATTCTTCAGATAAGACTAACAAAATTTGTGGTAGGGTACAAGCTTTCATGAGTCACTCACAGCTCACTTCTTTAGATATAGATATCTGAAGATATGAGCTGTGATTCACGAAAGCTCGTACCCTACCACAAATTTTCTTACTCTTATAGGTGCTACTGGACTCTTGCTCTTTTCTACTGCTAAGGGAAGTTCAGTTTTTGAGACCAGTTTTGTAAACTCGGAGCCAACTCGAATTCTGTGTTTGAAAAAAGTTGGAATGTACACACTCTCCCAGAGGCATTGCACAGCTATCTATACCATGTTTGCTTCCCTTAAAGCTTGAGTCAAATACACTCAAACCCACTACAATATTTTACTCGTCAGCAGTTGGTGTCATTTCTGATCTGTGGTTTAAGCCACTCCACTGAGCAGTAGAAGACCCCAGGTAAATGGGTGTGAGTTGAAGGGATGCATTCATCTCATGTTTAGAATAAATTCTGAGTTTAAAAGGGATTCAGACTTTAATGCTCAACTTTGTATTAAAGTATAGTATAGCCCCTTTAGGTCCACTTGTGAAGCCTGGGAAATATGAACTTCAGCAGGATTCATAGTAAAGATTTCTCAGGCTTTACCACAAAGTCTGAAAGAAGATATACATTCTAGATTAGATTATTATTCTGTGGAATTCTGGGGAATATGAATATGATTTGGGGCATTATGGGAGTCGGATCAGGATCAGGAGGATGCATTTTATATGGAATTTCAGGCATGTCTCTTTGTAACATTCTGGGCAAAATGAAAACAATTACAGAATTGGGAAAGGGCCTCTAGGCCATTTAGTCCACACATCCTCCTTGCTCAGTTTAGGAACTTCACACTGCAGTGTTCCATTGTTCAACTGGTCTCACCACTGGGAAGTTTTTCCTAAATTTCAACTGAAATCTACTCTCCTGTAAAGTCTTGCCTCTGAAGCAGCAGAGAAGTAGTTCTTTCCTATTTAATCTTTAAGAAACATATTAAACTAGAACGAGAACATGCAATCTCTGGACCAAAGTTTGTTTATTATCATATTTAAATTTAAATTCTAAACTTTTAAATTACAGAACCCAGTAAAGCATCTTACTTCTTATTAAATAACGTATGATTTTAAAGTAGGTTTCAAAGTAGGCAAATGACTCTCCAGGCAGGGTTTATAGAGCTTCTTTTATAGTTGAGGAGCTTCTTGGACAATTGCTATCAGTAGGTAATTTTCCCCAAATGTATGTCTATTTTGCGTTTTTCAAAATGTATTAAGGATACCTGTGGTTTTAAGATGGATGCAATTTGTAACAATTGGGATTACAGTCATTATGCCAGAGTTAGAATCAGGCACCTCTGGGTCTTAATAAGACTTCCTCCTCCAGGAGATACAAAGTGGGGACATCTTGGCTCTTAAGGGACTCTTTTGTCATAGGCTGGAAATTCGTGCTCACCGAGTATTCATTGAGTTTTTAGAGTTTTTTTTTTTAAAGTAAACTTCTATGCTCTCCTCATTTTCATATTTGGTGGAAAAATGTTTCAGTGCGTTCCATAATACAGAATATTATATTAGCATACAAAAGGATACTATCTTTGTCATGTTTCCTGACTCAAGAATGAATAATTGAAAATGCATTTGCTACTTGACAACTTCACACTTTTTTTTAAGGGAAAGAAAAGTCCTGCTGAATCGGACCAAAGTACCATATAATCCAGGCCCGGCATCCTGTTTCTCAGAAAGGCTGACCACATGCCACCAGAAAGTCCACAAGCAGGGATAAAGGCAACTACCTTCCCCTGTTGTATCTGCCCACTTTGAATTCAGAGGTGCTCTACCTATGAAGATTAGCCATAAGGAAGTCCTTATTTTTGGCTGCTTCCCTAAGAACACTTTCCTGGGGTTAAGCCCATTGAACATAACGGGACTTACTTCTGAGTAGACCTGTTTAGGATTTCACCCAAAGTGTGTCCTGAATGTACTTCCCATCAACTTCATTAATTTCTAGTATATACAAAAGTGCTCTGTATCCATCTTCTTCCCATAATTTCTACCTTGCCTGTGACATTTATGTTCCATTCTTTCTCCAAGGAATAACCTTACAACACTGTGTGGTAGATTACTAACAGCTGGGAGAGAGTAACTAGTTCACAGTCATTCTGTGTGCTTCATTGTTCATGGCTAAGTGTGGATTTGAACTCAGATCCTAACCCGACACCCTAACCATTACAGTACACTGGCTTTCAGCATCATTTTGTAATCCTCCATAGCATTTCTCTTTAATTGTCTTTTTTCCTAAATGAAAGGACTCCAACCTTTTTTATCTTTCTGCAAAGGGAAGGTGCAGCAACTCCTGGATAATTTGATCAGACTCTTGTTAATTGACAGCTACGCTTGGTTTCTGCAAAATAATTACAGATTAGACCTGAAAGCGTGGGAAATACTTCTCTTTGACCTTTCTGACTTTGTTTAATTAGCATTAACTTAAGTATTGATCTCTGAGCTATCTTTTCTTCAGATGCAAACCAGAGGTTTTATTAAGGCATTAATTATATAGTCCCTAATTTGTAATATGTAGACAGTATCACAAGAATTTTAAGAATTACTAATGATGTATATGAGGAATTTGGAAAAATGCTGGATACATCTGTGCTCTTTCTCAGATTATCAACCTATACACTACTTCAGATTCTCTCAGATCCTCCTGTCGGTAGAGCCCTCCTACATATCTGTCTGCTTGGGCTCATTCTTTTTCAGCAGCACTCCCAACTCTTTGCAATGCACTCACTGAGAATGTGAGAAAGGTTCCAACTTTAGCTTTTTGGTACTTAATCTCTCTCCAGCCTTGGGAATGTGACATCTAGCAGAGTCTGGAGAAGGAACATAGACAGGAAGGAGGCTTGCTGAATTACTGGCCAGCTACATTGCAGCTGGGAGGCGAGTCTGGGGCAAAGGGCAACTACCTGGCAGTGGCAGAAGCAGGAAATTGCTAGGGGGGGTGGAAAGGGAAGGCGTGCAGGAGAGACTTTGTGTTGTGTCATCAGGCCCTCATGGTTGTCGCTGCCATTCCTGAATGGTGGCAGAGGAGGACAGATGTTTTCCCCTCCTTTTCTAGGAGCCAGCAGCTGCTGGAGAGCCTTGTGTCAACTTGGTGGGGCAGTGTTGGTGCATAGGGCCAGAGCCACTGGGGTGAGTCATGCTGGTGGAGTTGCTCCCCCTTTTTATCAGGGTCCCCATAAGGGAGCTGAGGGAAGCCAAAGAGTACGTGCAGGAATAGCTGATCCCATCCCATATTTGGTTTGGAATTTCCCACCAATTTGTAAATGTCACACTAACAGCCATTTTGTGATTTACCTCCAATGGCAGACATTTTGAGGTGTTATCCTCTATCTCTTTCTCAAGCTTACAGAAGTTCCCACAGGCTCAACACGGTCGGGGATCCTGTATTACATTGTACCAACTGCACAAAATGAGTTGCACCAAGGCATACTAGAATAAGAAAGCAATAGGCACTCCCCCTTTAAGCATATAAAAGTTATTTGCATCTCTGTCTAATACTGATCTGAAGTCACATGTCTCTTTTAAGGCCAGGACAGTTGCTTTCAAATGAAAAACCTGAACATTTGTGGTGTCTCTATAATACCATGTTTTATTGTAACTCTAGAAGTTGAGAAAAATATTAATATGGTCTGCGCATTACTATTCCTACCAACTCTAATAATCTCCTTCTATAATATCTAATGTGCTTGAAGGTGAATGTGCCAGTGGTTATAAATTTAAATACTTCATGGTGTTTTTCTACTCTAAAATAAGGCTTGATATCAATATGCTGAAAAAATTTATCCCTTAGTTTTACTATAGTTACTATAGTAATAAATTGGGCTATATCTTGAAGTTGCACACTTCCCAGATGGCATTCTCATAGTGCCTTAACAGCCTCAAATGCTACAGTGACAGAGAGACAGTCCAGTAATAGATGTCATCTCTGTACAATTATAGTGCACAGTACTAAGCACAGGTTTCAGATTGAGCACAGTTATCCAATAGATTGTCTTAAACGTGCTCATGTGTTAAACATTAGAGAGCGTAAAATATTGACAAAGGAAGACATTTTTGTAGCTTTTAGATACCATGCTGGCTGAAAATGGCATTCTTTCTTGATCATATTTTGCTTTCTAATCCCACATGCATTTTCATTCAGAGAAAATTTAGGATACTTCATATACTGCAGTAGCTAGAACTGAAATGATATTCCTGCACCACACATTGTAATGTCATAAACTCTAGAACCAAAAATAAATATTTAGTTTAGCATTCAGTCTTGGTAGAATATAATGCCAATACTTGTATTCTGTGGATACTGCCCTCTGACCCAAAGCATCATGCCAGCATATCAGGGTGTTGTATTTATTTAATAGAACAATTTATATCCTACTCTCAACATCTCACAATATTTGAGGTGGCTTACAAAAAAAACAATGATAAACACAAATAGGCAACAGAAAAATAAGCAGACAGAATTTTTTTAAAGAAGTGCAAAATATCTCAAATATCAGTCTTAAATGCAAGGAACCTCTCAACAACACTATATTCAAATGTAATCCTAGAACACCCCCCCCCCCAGTTTGCTGGTTGCAGTATGGTACCAGTCTCTTCCTGCCCCCCCCCATAAGCACTGCCTCTTGGTGCCTTTTCATGTGGTTCCTGAGACTGATAGTTGAGAGATGAGACAGGCCCTACATGTCTGGGGTCCTCTGTTATCCCAGATGGTGGAGGTGTAGGGGCACCCATACTGACTAGCAGCCTCAGCTACCCCAAAATGCACCTCTTGTGAGGTGCTCAGGGCAGACACGCCATGTCTAGGGGGAGAAAGAGAGGATCCAGTATGAAGGGGTTCAGATGGCAACATCCTAGGTGGCACTTTCTCCATTTCATCCTGCTCTAACACCTCCATGCTCTCCATCTGTCTCTCCTTGGAAGGACTGCTGCTCACTTCAGAGGGAACCAGGAAGGCTCACCAGTGGCAAGCTTCTCCTTTAGTTCCTTAGGTGAACTCAAGGACCAGAAGATTCAAGTTCCTCAAGTCCACTGCAAAGGACTCCTCATGCTCCTCCTCCTTCTGCTACCAAGTCCCAACAGCTGAAGGAGAGGGAGAATTAACAGCAGGCCCCTGCCCAGTGCCAGCTCCTTCCCCAGGCACCATGCAGGCAGCACTCCTGCAACAGCCTCAGTGAAGGGAATCTTCAAGCTAGGCCTCTTCACTGTTCCACCCCTGCCAGAGGTCAGGGTGGTGGAAGGCCACTGTGAGACAGGTGGGGAGAAAGCTGCAGCCCTCCCCCTTCCCTTTACCCTGCTACTCTTCTGCGTCCCCTTTCTGCTAGCGCCCCGCTCAACTCCTCTCCTAACTCTCATTCTGACCCCACTTTCAAAGTAAGCCTGGCAGTGCTATGCAACATTCACTAAGACAGTACTAACTTACAAAAATTTTCCACCCCCCCACCCACCAATTTTTTTGGTTTTCAAACTGTGGCGAAACGGGGCCTTTCCTCCCACTGGTAGTCCCCGCTCTGCCTACCCCTCCCTTTTTGCCTCTAGCCGGGCACCTGAAGGGGCTGTCTCCCTTTCCTGTCTCTGGGTAGTTGCTGCCACCACTGTCCCTGTAGTGGGTCCTGGTTAGGCGGGACAGCCTCCTAACCTCCCTCCTCTGCTAGTGGGCCCAAGCAGTTGGAGGACTATGTGGAACAGAAGAGATTTCTTCCTTCATAAATTCCAAAAATAATTTATTTAACTTCTAACTATACACAGGCAAATATACAGTGAATGGAAGGAATAATAAAACAGAAACAGAAACCCTTACTCTATCTCCCTCATGCTTTAATTCGATGTTGTGTGGGCAGACACAATACTTGAGTACCTAGAGTTACATTAGTTCTATATCTCCCCTCAGAGCCATCTCTCCCTCTACTCTCCAGCCACCAACTGTCAACTTGCAACTCCCACTGACTTGCTCTCCCTCCAATCACATTCTACTCCAGAACTGGCCCCTCCCCTCTGCAGCCCATAGAAAGTTAACTCCACAAACAGAATGGCTTTTCTCCACACAAGCAATCAACACCTACCCAAATATCAGAAGTTTTTAAAAACCAACTCTGACTCCTTACTCTAAACGCTGGCAGTGGCTAACTACTCTAAAAGTTGTGGATCTAACCTGAAGATGGTAATATGCCCTCTTATTTAAAAGCTTTATTTAAGTTATGCTATTATTCTAGGAACACTACCAAGAAACTTTATTCCTCTTAGAGAATCAAGCAACTCCCTTCTTAAAACCCAGAGACTAGCAAAGGTCAGCCTATGGCTACAAAAACTACTTTTCTAAGCTACCTGTCCTGCCTTCACTGAAGCCTAGAGAACCAGAGCAAGGTGAGCAGCAGTAGGGGTGTGCATAATGAAAAAAAGAGCCAAAAATATACTCAGAAATCACTGGTTCAGCTCATTAAAGTGACTTCTGGAATGGCAGAATTTGAGGAATGAGGCTGTAACAACTGCCCTTCCCTGCCTAAAAGTGTGTGTGCTTCATTTCGGTTCTTACTGTGAAGAGGCCACACAGGCAGGCCAGGCAGTGAGCTGTCTGGCGGCATCTGGTTTTCCTTAATGGCAAGTCTGTCTGCACTCATCATGCAACCAATTGGATCCAAAGGGGAGAGACCAAGCCCTTAGCATTAATCCTATTGGAGGGAAGGGGATGTGTGCAACACAGATGAGTGCATTTTTTCTTTTTCTCTTTTTTTTTTAAATTATTGGTGAATTTAAATTTCCAATTTAATACATACATTCCCCTTATATCTCATTTATTCTAATCCCCACCCTTTCCCTCCCCCCTCCCTATTGACTTCCAACAGCTTTCCAACCCTTACCCCCTCTTATTACTTAGCTCTATTTCACTTGTATTTTTCTACAACACATATATCATAATATCTCTTACTCTAAGCATATTCTAGTTCTTTTATACATATACTCTATCAAATATACTATCAATATAGTATTTTTTGTATACTATACCATACAATATAGCATAGCATACATTATAATATAACATAACTAAACAGCCCAATATAGTATACTGTATGATGTACTAACACCATACACCATAGTACGTTGTATATGATATATAGTATGCATCCTCTAATATATCCGTTTTACTCTTCCTTTGTTAAACTGTATGTTCTAAATCAGATTTTCTTAAACATAATACTAGCTTAGATTGTAATAATTAAATTTCCCCCTTGATGGTAAAGTCACTTCTCTCTTCTATTTACAACATCACACTTTAGAAATTCTCAAACTGCCACAGTTCTCCTTTCACATCCCATTTTTTCTCTAAGTATTGTTTCAGTTTCCCCCAATCAGCAATATATTGTCCTAGGTCAAGGTCTATAAGTTTCCTTGTCATTTTGTCCATTTCTGCCATGTACAGCAATTTATAAATCCAGTCTTCTATGGTTGGTATTTCTTGTACTTTCCACTTCTGCGCATACAAAAGTCTTGCTGCTGCAGTCATATAGAATAACAATGTTCTATACTGCATTGGAACAACTTCCATTCCCAAATTCAGTAGCAACAATTCTGGGTTTTTATTTATTTGGATTTGTAAAATCTCATTGATTACTTCAATTATTTCTCCCCAGTATTGCTCGGCTACCTCACAAGTCCACCACATATGATACAGTGATCCTTCATGCTTTTTGCATTTCCAGCATTTGTCTGACATATTGGTATTCCCTAGCGCTATTTTCTTTGGTGTTAAGTACCATCTGTAAATCATTTTATATACATTCTCTTTAATATTTGTACAAGTTGAAATCTTCATTGTATTTTTCCACAGGTGTTCCCACGCCTCCATTGTTATTTCTTTGTGAAAATTTATTGCCCACTTCACCATCTGGATTTTAACTGTTTCATCCTCCATATGCCATTTCAGAAGTAATTTATAAATCTTAGATATTTCTTTCTTGCCTTCTTGTAGCATCACTTCTTCTAGTTCGGAATTTTCCATTCTTATACCTCCTTTTAAGCAGTCCGAATTGTAAAGATCTCTGATCTGCCTGTATTGAAACCATCCATAACAAGGAGACAGCTCTTCTTCTGTTTTTATTCTTAGCATTGAATGTTGTACTTGTATTATCTCCTTGTAGGTTAGACATTGCTGCTCATTATCAACAGTTCTCGGATCTATTACTTCATACGGAACCACCCATGAAGGAATTCCATCTTCCATATAAACCTTGTATTTTTTCCAGACTGTGAAGAGGCTTCTCCGAATTGAGTGCATTTTTTCTTCAGTGCTTCCTGGACAATGGCATTGGCATCGAGTGGCTCACAGAGATCAAATCGCAAAAGGTTTGCTTTGTGCTGGGGAAGAGAGCAACAGACGGCATGGTGCCGTCAATGCCAGCATCACCATTGCCATCCCTTTTTATGCACTTTTATGCACAATACAAAGAAAAGTCCATAACATCCACTTGGGGGTGCACATATGAGGTTGAGCAGGGAGGAGTTTCCTTCAACCTCCTGGCTGCCACAAAGGCTCATGTTATGCAGCTTTCTGTGAAAACTGGAAATAAAAAGCAATTACTAAAGGAAAGCTGGCACGTGGAGCTGGTTCATGCCCATTCAGTGGCCCTTTACTGCTGCTGTTCTTCACTTAGGTGCTAGGGCTACCACTGTGACTAAAGCAGTCCTCCAAAGAGCAGCAGGAGAAATTTCATCTTTCCCAGAAAGCCTTCTGGCTTTGGGGGCTTTTCCGATTAAAATTGTTAACCCAGAGAGTGTTAAAATATGGGGAAGTAGCAAGTGTGTGCACTGTTGACTCGCACACACATGTGCACACAAGTCTTTCCAGATCAGTATTCCATGTAGAAGGACCGATCTAGTCAGATTTTTTATTTTCTGGAACTTTATGGGACTCTCTCATTGTGAGTCTTATGATTTCTCTTTTTCCCTATTCATTCAATTCTAGGTGAAGAGTTTTAGTCGGAAAGGGAGACTGGCAGCCAGCAACCTGTCTAGTTTCCCATTTTTACTAGTAAAAAATTGGGGGGAAAGAGGGACATCCTCCCTCTACCTCCCTTCCAGTGAATGAAAAGCCGTCATTTAGCCCACCCTTTGTGTACACTTTTACGCACAGTGCAAAGATAGACCAGTTACCACTGCCAGCAGGGAGTCCTGGACTGTTGCAAAGCAGATTAAGTTGAGGAGGATTAGCCCCTCATTGTGGAAATAAAACTACAAGGCACGGGGAAACATAATGACAGGACTCAAAGGTAGTCGTTTATTGGCTTTGTCACTATCATAAAGAAGCAATTTTTTTTTTGCTACACTGTGCTGGTTTGCAATGGAGTAGTTTCATGCTTGGCAATGCTGGTGTGCCATGCCAGTGTCAATTTGCCAATAAGTTTCCCGCCATTGTTTGCACCCACCAACACTCACCTTCTTTGGGATACATCTTTGAGTGAGTTTTCATGTGCTTGAGGGGAAACTCATTGGATCAATAGGTTATTGGACAATGTGGTTTTTGGTTCCTTGAGGTCCATAAACATGGAACCCCATTGTTGCATGTTCTCAAACTCGATGGGTTGAAAGTTTAGTGGGAGGACTGTGTTCTGTGCAAAATTGCATGCAAAATCAGCAGCTCCAGAGCCTCATTTCCCACCCCCTTGAGAAGAACAGCATGCATTTGTGCATGCACAGCTAACAACCAGCTTACATGTGCACAATGGGCTAAACTCATGAAAAAATTTAAAAAATGGATCAGATCCAAGCTGGAACCATCCCAGCTGGAACAAACAGTAATGGAATGGAATTTTTACGGAACCCCCTGGAATGGAAACTGAAATGGAAATATTCTTGGTGCACACCCCTAATGAGCAGCCTTGTTTATTTTTTAAAAAAATATGGGCTTATTTATTTATTTGACAACATCACCTGACCTTTTCTTAATGCCTACAGAAGCCTCTTGAGGGGAAAACTTTGTTCCCTAAGCTGAAAATTAATTTGTGTTTCTTAACGTGGCCTCCACCTCCCCTGCATTAAAAACCTAGCAACAAGAACAACTCAGAACATCTCAACAAGCACACCCCAAAAGTCCACTAGAGGCAGCAACAAGAAGAACTGCATTGCAGAATGACAGTAAACTTCAAAATACATCTCTTTAAATATTAAACCTCACCAACCAGAAAAAACAATCTGCTTCCTCCATGACAACAGCAACAAATGTTACCCACCAACCACAGAAAACAAGCAAAAGGACCCCATAACAGCAAAAGCAATGAAAGTTTTAAAAGAAAATTTAAATGGAAATAAAAAGCTTGCCCCTTTCCCTTACCCTATCCTTCCCCAACCCAACATTAGGCCAACCTCCTTTCCCGTCATATACCAGGAAAAAAAACCCAGATGATTTCTCAACGAGACAGCAGTCTCCTTGAGGTGGTCCGAGCAGGCAGCATAGTAATCCAAAAGTTGCAAAATCCCAAAAGCAGTAATAATCTAAAAGGCAGACTCACAGAGCAGCCAGGGGCTAAGAGTACTCACAGTACACTCCAGAAAACTCACTCTAAAATGGAGTCTACTTTAATCCAGGCCTGCTTTTATGTTCTGGGAAAGAATCTGAAAGAGGCTCTCCTATCAAAGAATCCATGTGATTGGCCAGACTACTAGAGTTGCTCCAATGACATATCCCATTGGCCACTTACTCATTCCTCCTCCCTCCAGCCTTACTCCCTCTGCTTCCACTGCCTGGGGGAAAACCCAGGAAAAAACAAGAAGGAAGAAGCCACCAATCTTTAAAACAGCCAGAGAGGTGATTTCCAGATAAACTAGAATAATTCCGGTATATTCGGGAATCCAGTATTTAGTGTACCAGAATATAACAAGATTTATCCGGGTATGCTGAATATACCCAAATAATACCAGTAAGGGTATGATTCAGCTCAGGAATAGTGAATCACACACCCCTAGGAATGATACCTCTGTCTAACATTCAGTAACCATGGTGTTCTCTATGGCAGTGCATTTTCTCAGTAGCAATACTAATGCAATGATTATTACAGAATGAGCTTATCATCAGTAAACATACCGCTTTCAGGGAGTTTAATTTGTAGTTTCACATTGATCAATACTACACCAATAATAAAAAGATGAATTCCTCACGTTACAGAATGTTTTTAATGAGCCGTAACTTTTAAAACCAAAATGTAAATATGAGTCATTGCTTAAAATTGTTAACATTTGTAGCCGGCAAGCATACTGGGTCACATTTTCCTCAGCATTTACTCACCACACTACTGCAATATTCACTATCCCGAAATAAATATTCTTTTAGGGCCAAAACAGATGTAATGGAGAACACGGATCTCCATTCAGCCTGTAAAAAGGTAAATTGAGCATGCAATGCAGCAATAATTTTGAAAGGGGCTGCCCGGAAAGGAAACAGAGGATTTCACCATTTAAGCCCTGATTGAATTCACTGCACAGTTATTAACAAATTTTAAAGAGAAAGAAATGATGAGTCTTGATAAAGCTTGTCTTTTTCCTTTAAAATATTAATAGTGGTGCAGGAAATCCTATTTTAATTAGGGAACCAAGCAAAGTTTGAAAGGTTAGATCTTTCCATCCCTTCCCATGGGGCCCCAACTGAAACTGTGCCTGCATTCATTTGCCTAATTTACTTTTGGCAGACTTATAGAAACATAGAGCTTGAAGGGACCGCAAGGGTCATCTAGTCCAATCCCCTGCATCATGCAGGAAATTCATAGTTTCCACCACGCCCACCCACCCAGTGACTGCTGCTCTATGCCCAGAGGAAGACAAAAAAAGCCCTCTAGGACCACTGGCCAATTTGGCCTGGAAGAAGAATTCCTTCCTGACCCCAAAGTGGTGATCAGCATTACCATGGGCATATAAAAAGGGCCACAAGAGCTGAGCATTGGCTCATCTCT
Organism: Eublepharis macularius; assembly: GCF_028583425.1. Classification (NCBI taxonomy): domain Eukaryota; kingdom Metazoa; phylum Chordata; class Lepidosauria; order Squamata; family Eublepharidae; genus Eublepharis; species Eublepharis macularius. The sequence continues at coordinate 117,153,975 of NC_072795.1, forward strand.
CCCTGCCCTTCCTATTCACAATCTGCCTAAGTTCATACTAAGAGATAGAATCAGCATTATTGATACATGGCCATCTAGCTCTGCTTAAAAACCTTCAAAGTAGGAGGGCCCAAACCTCCTGATGAAGCCTGTTTCACTGAGGAACCGTTCTCCAACTGTCTGAAAATGTCTTTTGATTTAATTTTAACCTGTTCGTTCTGGTTTAACCCTCTGAAGCAACAGAAAACAACTATATCGGCTTGACATCTCTTCAAATACTTGAAGTTGGCTATCATATCTCAGTCATCTCCTTTTCATGCTAAACATGTGCAGCATTGTGGCTAGTCTGCAATGCTATAGATCTTGTTCCATACTTCTATTATGCTACTAAAACAAAGCTTGCATTCTGCAAAACTACACGTTCCTGGCTGCTACTGGAAATTCTCCCCAATATAATTCAGGTGTATGAAGGAGCAACTGAACTTCCACTGGTGAGGTGAGCAGTCTGCCCCATGTGTGGTTTTGTTTTATCTGTGCCTCCATTATGAGGCAAACAATGTGCCCCAAAATTTAACTTTTAAATGCAAAAGCTTCTTCTTTTGGCTTGGAATATATGTGTACTAAATTTCAGGCTTAGAAATAACAACAACAACAACAACAACAACAACAACAGTTGATTTATATACCACCCTTCATGGACAACTTAACACCCACTCAGAGCAGTTTACAAAATATGTTATTTTTATCCCCACAACAATCACCCTGTGCGGTGGGTGGGGCTGAGAGAGCTCTGAGAAGCGGTGACTGATGGATCACCCAGCTGGCTTCAAGTGGAGGAGTGAGGAATCAAAACTGATTCTCCAGATTAGTACCACCACTCTTAACTACTACACCAAACTGGCTCTCCTAATTTGGAAGGAGCTTCTCCGTTTTATGGTAGAACAGAAATATAATTTGGACTACTATGGATGTGCTAAATTTCAGCTTCTTAGCTCATGTGTTAATAGATCGACAATTTGGGGGTGTACCTTGAAATCCAATTTTAAAGGGAGAAATACACAAGTACCTTTTTCCCCCAACTGTTTCAAGTCATCGAAATATCTTGAACAACACGTGAAAAAAGCGTAAGGATAATCTTCCTTTCTTCAGCTTTGCAGTTCAAGAACATATAAGAACTGTGCAAGCAGAGGTCTCTTTGAAAATTTAGAAGATTTGTCATGTTTAGAGCATACAGTTCCTTCCTCCATAATAACATAACGGGGTTAGTGACTTAAACAGAGTTAAAATGGATTTGTTACTTCTATCATTTCCTCAAAAGTTTTCCTCTATGGATTTTGATAGGGTCTCTAAATATTCTACATTGAATGCCAGTCTTTAACATTTGACGAACATTGGATACTTGACTTCAGTGGATTGTGTCCCCTAAATTGAAAGTTGAAGGCAGATCTATCCTGTTTCGTCCTTTCCACAGAAACCCCTGAGCCTCTCTGCAAGATTTCTTTCTGGAAGCCATGGGTAGACATGGGCACGAATGGAAAAAAAAACCCGAACACCCTGTTTGTCGTTCGTTGCCATCCACGAACAACGAACAAGGAACATGGACGAACATGAACTGTTCCCAGACATGTTTGTTGTTCGTTGTTCATGAGGGCCAGAACCCCCCCCAACCCCCCCCATTTAGCCCCATCCCCTCAAACCCACTTACCTGGCCCTTTAAAGATCCCTTTAAACTATCAGCTGGCAGGTGGCAGGGGGGTATTCCCCCCTGCCACCTGCCAGCTGATAGTTTAAAGGGCCCTGTCCTGGCAAAAACAGCAGTGTCTGCTGGCAGCTAGTTTGAGGGGTTACAAAAGTGACCTTCCCAATGTCCAATACCCACCAAATTTGCAGGGGACATAGTCCTCACTGTCCTCTGAAGATCCCCAAAGTTTCAAAGAGATTGCATTCCAGGAAAGGCATGATCCACGGGTTTCCCCGTTGGCTGCCATTTTCTGTTCACAGTGGCAAAAACGGGACTCTCTGCTGGAAGTACTTTGAAGGGTTAAAGCCAGAAGGAAAGCCAGAAGGAGTTCAGACAGAGTTCAGTCCCTCCCTGCCTCTGGTTGCCAAGGGGATTGATTGCAGGTGCCAGACTGTCTAATTACCACCTGTTCATCTAGGATGGGGTCTCAAAAACAGCTTGTTCAAGAACAGCAGATTAGGCTGTTTGTGGGTTTTTTCTGTTCGTAATGCTATTTGTGCCCATGTCTAGTCATGGGAGACTTGTAGACGAATTGCTACAGGGCTTGTGGACAATGAAGAAGGGGGACTGGGCAACATCACTCCCATTCTGTCTTGCATCAGTGGAAACTGCATCAGCAGATGAGCTAGGATGGATGATGTTGCCAAATTTCCCTCTTCAATTAAAACGCCACCCCTTGCCCCCTGGCACTTGTTCACAAGGTTCCTATCATTCCTTTCATTAGCATTCTGAAGGTTTCTGGACACTTTTGTGGGGAATGGGCAGGAAAAATGAGTGCTGTTATGCTTAAGGTTCACAGATTGCAGCAGAATATATGTGATATGTGCCTTCAAAAATTCATTTCAATATGTGTTGGTTGACAGTATTTGATAACTGGAATTTATTATTTGACAGTTGACATACAATGGCACGACAGCTGACACATGCCATGATATTTATTTTTTGACAGTTGGTATATAATATATTGTATCAGCAGCACATCATATTTGCAAGTGGCATGCAAGGATGTTTTGTGTTTGACAACTATTGTTGTAACTGAGAGCATTTAGAGTTGACAGTCTACAGTATTTGATTTTCAGCACTCTGCACATTTTGGACTCTGTATTTACTATTTCATCTTTCACCAACTACTTGATATTCAATACCAGATGTTAGAATGGCTTGCATTCTAAATAAAGAATTTTTGGGCCTGACGGCTACTGCTGAAGGAATTAGAATCACATGGACCCATGAAGCCACCTCATACTGAATCAGACCTTTGTCCCCCAAGGTCAGCATTGTCTACTTAACAGGCAGCAGCCCTCCAGGATCTCAGGCAGATGTCTTTCCCATACCCTACTAGTTGGAGATGCCAGGGATTGAACCAGGGACCTTCTGTATACAAAGCAGATGCTCTACCACTGAGCCACAGCACCTCCTCAACCTTGACCCCTTAATTCCATTTGTAAGCCGGCTGGCTGAAGTAACACTCAGCTTGCGCTCTGATTATCCCTTAAGAAGAATTCGTATTATGAGCCAAACCTTCTGAAATAGGCTCCAAATAATGTCATTGTAATCCCTGCCTCAAATTAAGCCCCGGTAATAAATGATAATCTAGATTTGATTCTCACATCTCATGTTTAAATCAAACTGTCTGACAATCATGCTTTATATTTTAAAGTCAGTATTTAACATATTGTCCATTCAGCTCTAAACTTGAAATGCACTGGTACAGATATCATTGGTTCAAAAAAATTGATGGCACTGAGATCTGTATATCTGCATGACCATTGCTCTGCAAAATAAAGAGGTCAGAATAATTAAGTGGAAGGTTAAATTCCAAATTTAAAATGTTGATAGTTTTTTTCAAAGTTTGCCAGATTTGTTTCAGCCAGACTGAAAGTAGAGAATTTTGTTGACTTTACTACTGTGATAATGCATACAATTAAGGCCTTAACGTCCAAACATTTTGTCAGTATTTAGGATATGAAATTGTAAATTTACTAATGAAAGTCTGAACCAAACCACATCCATTTGTTAATAACATAAATACTCCAAATCCAATTACTCCCAGGGTTCATGAGCAGCGAGAAATCTTCCAGTCTAATGAATAGATCGATAAGGAAGTTAAGAGAAGGAATGTAGGTGAACTTTTTTATAGAATGGGGGGAAATTAAAATCAAAATTTATTTGGAATTAAAGGGGATCTGATAGGATAAGAGTAGCCTATTGATAATTATAGAAATGTAAAGAATAAGTTAGAATTTTGCCTTTTACTATAGGGACAAATGAAAGTAACGTAGAGTTAATGATTAGAAATAAAGGAGTCATAGTGCTGTTGGGAGTCAACATAGAAAAGGGGGGAGGGGGAGGGGTGGGCTACATATATCAATATAATGGGGAAACGTTGTAAAATGATGGGTAGAATGTATGTTAAGTTAACCCATCCAATAAAAACTTTAAAAAAGAAAAAAAAAGAAAAAGAAATCTTCCAGTCTGACATTCTGACTCCTTTTTATCTGGTTTCAGTTTCCTGGGCAGTAGGTAGCAAAGCAATCATGCTTCCTTGAACTATTTTTTTCTCAGGGGCTGCCATTCTAGGCTCATGGGCAAATGCTAGAAAACAGAGGGGGAGATGGAGACAGAAGTAAGGCAGAAGTGTACAATGCAACAGTCCTTTCCATCCCAAAGATAGGCAGGTACAGCAGTGTCCTTGCAAGGGAAAGACAAAAATGTTTTGCTTGCAATAGACATTGCACGTCTATTCAAGGGAAAGCAGGTATCTTGAAAGGTGAGAGAAGTCCATAAAAGGTAGCAACAACTTCTGATACGCTTTTTCTCTTTCTCTCTCTCAGCAGGTGGAAAAGGTGGGAAAAGGGGGAAAGGGGGAACTCCAAGGAGTCCCCAAATGGCTCTACAAGTGGCCAGCAAAGTTATTCTGCTTGTTTCATCCCACAAGAACTTCCTCAGGAGCCAACAGAGAATCCACCACTCAATATTCAATTACAACAACAGAGAATCTCATGTGCGGTTCATTCTGTGCACAGGGAGGTCTGTCAGAATGGACTTCTCTCACCTTTCAAGATACCCGCTTTCCCGTGAATAGATGGCGATGCGGGGCTCCTCAACCTTTGACTCATTTGGAGATTGTGGACATTTCACCTTATTAACCAGAGACTATATTCAATGTTGAGAGAGTGTTTGGAAGCTACGGTCTGTTGTAAGAGGAATATGTTGTTTCCTGTATTGATTCAGTATGATGGATTTTTGAATTGTATATATTTAAATTTTGTAATTCACTGAGCACTTCTTATAAAAATAATTGTGAAATTATTGATTGCAATGGAAGATAGGCATCAGGGCGGAGGATAGAGGCTGATGCAGTCATATTACATTTCCCTCCCAATAGACATAGCTGCATGTCCAAAGGAGAGAGAGGCAAAGCTGTCACATTTTCTTCCAACTAGGAAACTAGACAAGGTAAAAATGAGGCACTGCTTCTTGTCACCATTGCTTTTTAAAAAGGCAGAGCTAAACAGGTGTGATACACAAGATATGTGATGATGAAGGATCTGAGTTCCTATGGAACACACAGGTCAGGGGAACTAAGCCATCCTGCGCCTTAATCTTTTTGCATTTTAATTCTATCCCTGATATTAAGTCAGCTAGGATAGCAGAAAAGTGTTGATAGCAACACTGTAAAGCAAGATAAAAGCACTGGGATTCAAGTTTTGGACCACTCCTTCTGTGGGCTCTGGTTTTGAAAAAAGAGACCCCACTTTGCCATTCCAATGCTTGAACATCTCAGAAAAGGAGGAAAAACTCACTTACATGTCAACATCATTACATCTTCCTGTGCCGAGCGGTTAATAAAAATATACTAGAGTTGCTAGATCCCCCAGGGCTTAAACCGTGCAAGGGGGGGGGCGCTCCAGGAGAACCTACCTAGCACATGCACAGTGCGTGCGTGCTCTGGATCACTTCTAAAAAGACTTGGTGGGCCCCAGGAAAGGTGTTAGCAGGCACAATGGGCACCACATTGGGGACCCTTGTCCTACGGGGTCACTGTTAGTTGACCCTTGTTTGTGTATTCTAGAGATCCCATCCCCCTGGACAGGGTGGGGAATCCTCCACTCCCAGCTTCCACCCCCACCACCTCTCACCTGGCCTGTAAGGAGAAAGGCACAGGAACAGGTTGAAACCCCCCTAGAGCTCACTCCTGTACTTTGGACTTCTTCCACATCATGCTGGGAATGACATGGAAGCACTGGGCTGTTGGGGTAAAAATCGCCCCCCAATTAGTTCTGGATCACTTCAACCTGCTTCTGCACCTCCTCCATCATTTCACCAGATCCCATCTGGCAACCTTATGCACACCTGACAAACAACTAGAGTTCCAGGTCCCCTTACTCACCTGGTGGGAGGGGGACCTGGCACTTACCTTTTCTCTTCATGTACATTTGGGGCTCCAGTCAGCCTGGTGCAGAGCACAGGAGTGCTCCTGAGCCAGTGCAATGACATCAGTCTTGGAAAAGATGTCATCGTGCTGCACTAGGAGCGCTCCTGAGAGACCTATTCTCCTGCCTTTCCCCCCCTGCCAACCAGGTGAGTAGTGGCAAGGGGCAGAGGGTAGGAGCAGGAGTTCCCCGCCCACCACCAGGGGACCTGACAGTAGGTTAGCAGGAAAATCTGAAACCTAAAAAAATACATTGGGCATTTTATAAAAAGATTAAAGGAGCTCCTGTAGCTTAAACAAGATGACCTCAGTGGCTGTTGCTAGGCAACCAAGTAACAGTTAGGTCAGTATTCCAGGCTTGGTTTCTGTCAGCAAGAGACAGGGGAGGGGAAAAGCCCTTTCCAGGGCTGTTTGGGTCTTTGAGAGAGGACTCGTTGGAGCCAGGTCCAGAAACCACCACTGGATGACATACCATATGATTTGCATGACTTACCCAGGCCTGGCTGCTTGCTAATGCTCTACTGCAGCTCCCCCCACCCTTAAAGGCCATGTAGTGGTTAGAGTTTCAGAGGGAGACCCAGGTTCAGATTGCCGCTGTGCTGTGGAAGCTCACTGGGTGACTTTGACCCAGTCACACACTCTCAGCCTAACCCATCTCTCAGGGTTGTTCTGAGGATACTATGAAGGCAAGAAGCAGGATGTAAGCTGCTTTGGGCCCCACTGTGAAGAAAGGCAGTATACAAATGAAATAAATTAATAAATACAGATGAGGACTGGGGGGCAGAAAAATGGTACGCTTTTAATGGATTTGATGGAAAGAAAGACATAGGGAAAGATGAGCATATGGAGCATATGGAAGAGGAAATAATGTGAGGAAGGGGATACAGGGGAAAGTGAAGTCCCCCCCCACACACACACAAGTCTTCACAGGTTCCCCACAATGCAACTGGGCCATAAGAGGAGAGGCTGCCTGAGTGGAAGGGGGAAAGGTAAAAACAGGGAGACAGATAAAGGCAGGTGGGAAGGAGAGAAGGAAGCAGGAAAGGGGAAAGAGGCTATGGGGGAACGGACGGGAAAGACAATATGGTGTGGGAAGGGAACGTGAGATGCCCCCCACAAGTCCTTGTGAGTCCCCACTTGTCTCGTCACTAATATACAAGTCAAAACCCTCCATTTGAGACTTGCCTCTGCTATGAATGAGCCAGTGTTTCTCAGCCCTGCAACGCAGCCCCCTGGGAACTGTTTCTGTATTAGTTCATATTTTATTTTATACACTTATAAGATACATTTCAGCTTACAAAGTTGGGCCTTTAAGCAGCAGTGTGGGTACTTGGCACCACAGTCCGAACTGAGATCTGATCCCCTGTGCATGTTTTTAATGGCAAATTGCTCATCTGGAGTTCCAGTCATGTCCTTTTTGGGACTTAAAATGCTATATAAATGAGAGATCTTCAGATATCAGATCAAAAGTGGACCCTTTCAATAGTTTTAGCCCATTTATGAAACATTTTCTCCAACAAACTACATTTGTCAGTGGCCTACAATTTATAGTTCAATATCTTTTTAATTGTTAACCGTTTTTGCTTTTGATCAATTTGTTAGCATCTGCTCTTTTATCTGATTTTTTGTTTAAAAGTTCTCTACTTTTGATCTGCTTTTGTGATGGTTTTCATTTTTCTAGTTCTGTTGCCTTTTGTTTATCATTTTTATATATTTTAACCTTTGTTTTATTCAATGCCATTTGGAGATGGAGAAAAAAAGCCTAGAAATCATTAATAAACACATGCTTATTGATGTTTTCTATAGACAACCATAAACTGTAGAACTCTGCCCTCAGTTTTCACCTGCTGGTAGGGTAGGCATGTCCTACATTGCTAGCTCGGGAAATGGCAACTGACTATTAGCAAGCAAATTAAACAGAATACACACAAAAAGCCTCTTCCTTAGACAAGACAATAGCATTTCTGTTACAATACATTCGTTAATGGCACCTGCTTTTCGTTTGTCATCGATGCGCATGCTCAATGGCCATTTGAAATTGAGAGATGTGCAAGTACCATATTTGTGAGCATTTGGACACACGCATCATACTTCAAGTGAACGAGCTCACACATGGACGAGGAGGCAATCTTACTTGCTTTGTTGATTTCCAAACAGGATTGATTTTGCAAGACTGGCTCAGCGCATGTTATTGGAAACACTCTGGAGGTGAGAAACATAGGAAGCCTTGGCTTGTGGAAATGTTAACATTTCTTCAGAGCCCTTTAATTACAATACTTCACATTCAGTTTATTTTCATAACGGCACACAAGGCTGCCTTAGCCTTCTTCCCCTGCCTCAAGCCCATTCTGTGATCTTGCACTCTGTGGTGTTCTCCTCAGGCAGCAGCGAGGAAACAGAAGATAGTTAAGGCAGCAGGAAAGAGCATAAAGCAAATTGCAACTTCAGAGGATGAATGTGCACGCCGTGCGCCCCAGGCATCTGGTTTTGACATTTACCTTCTGCTCACCATTCCAAACAATGAAAAGAAAATTGTTCCTGGAGAGCTTGGGGGAAATTGTCATTCGCCCACTAACTTTTAAGCAGACATGCAAACAACCCTGGGTTTTCATGTTGTGCATGTAAATGCTTTTTCCCTGAGTGACCAGGACATCTGTTAGAATCTGAGAATACAGTATTGGCTTTCCATTTAAAAACAAACAAACATTTCTGTTCCTCATGAATGCAGATAATGGAAATAATCTTCAACTGATCAAAGATGCTATGGTTAATTAAGAAGTTATGTGATTCTCCTGCAGCTCAGGTTCGTTGGAGTCTGGAAGGCCATTTGTCCAATTCCTTTCCTTTACAGAACGGCATTCAGCAAGGATGCTTGTTAGCCCCATTGTTCTTTAATATGTATATAAATGATATGGCTCCTTTTTTGAGAAACCCAAACTCTCAACCTCCAATGTCAACTGTTACCCCGATATCGGTGTTATATGCAGAAAACACACTTTTGCTAACTAGGTCTCGCATGGGCCTTCAGTGTTTGTTTGTTGAAGGACTTTTCAAAATATTGCAATGCAGAAGAGTAGGTGGTCAGTTTCTCTATGGAGCTCTGATACGGACTGAGGCCTGCAGAGAGACATTCGATTCTCTTTTGCTATTATTTTTGTGGAACATCACAGGGGTGCCAAGCTGCATGGCTAATGTATCCCTAATGGCAGAACTGGGCCTGCAGTCTCTTGAAGCATGGGCTCTGGGCTCTGGCTGAACATTTCCTTTGCTACAGAAGCTGATGGGTATTTCTATTTATTAAAATCTGGTGTATATGTCACCCCATTGAGGAAATTAATGGGGGTGACTAGACTCCAATTGTTGGAGCTTAACAGTAATGAGTTGGTGAGACTGGTAAACTTAGCAGCATGCTCTTTAGTGAATGGATGCTTGCAAACTGGATCGAGTACTATGAAGAGAGCTCTCCTTTGTATTTGGGATTGTCCTGTTAATCTGTCACAAATTGGATATCAGAAGAAGTCAAACTGTCAAAGCATCCAATTTCCTTGCAAATGCAATGCTCATCAATGGAGTCAAATTCTCACATTCAGCTGCAACAGGATGAGCTGGCTTGGGGGGAAGGAATTGGGCTTAGGAGGTCAAATAATGTCAATTAATAGCAGGCTTTTTTTCAGCTGGAACGTGGTGGAATGGAGTTCCGGAACCTCTTGAAAATGGTCACATGGCTGGTGGCTCCGCCCCCTGATCTCCAGACAGAGGGGAGTTTAGATTGCCCTCAATGCCACTGTCTGGAAATCAGGGGGTGGGGCCACCAGCCATGTAACCATTTTCTTCGAGGGCAACCCACTGAGTTCCACCACCTCTTTTCCCAGAAAAAAAGCCCTGATTAATAGTAAGGTGTTTTAAAAGATTAATTTATTAGAACACTAACAAAAGAGAAATAGTTGCACTAATGAGAAAAGCTACTGTTTTAAAAGAGGTCAAGGCCCAGTCCTTGCACAAACTTTGCGAGCACCGTGCTTGATCCCTTGGAGGCAAACATGATGGGTGCAGCTGGTAGTTTTCTTTATTTTGATATATGTAGGATGCCAAAGCATAGTGTTTCTGAATCTGTACAGAGGGCTTTCCTGTGTGAAGGTACTCTTGCCTGTCTGAATGTCATGAAATGTAGTGTTCTGAGCATGCCCATCAAAAGTAAAAATGCATACCTCTCTGGTACTTCAATGTCTAAGAAGAGGCCTAGGGTAGGTTAACAAACAGTCATGGGGCCAGAATCATGCTCCATTCTCAGCTATTTGGTTGGTCTGCATGGTATCTGGGCAACTAAGAGCCAAGCTACAAGTGATGCCTGGCACAGGCTGAGAGGAGCTGGGAACGCTGCTGGGGCTGCGGCTGCCCGTTTCAATTGGTCCACATTAGAGCCAAATTCTAATGTGTTAGACTGACTGCTCTGCAAACTTCAGTTGATTTCAATGGGCTTTTACATGGAGATCCAAGCTGCAAGTCAGGCAGGACACCTACACTTCCCTTCAAAACTTGAGGGAAACTAACACATGTCCAACTCGTGTCAGGCGTCACTTGTAGCTTGGCTCTAACAAGGCCGTGTCATCCTCAGTGGAGTTAACACCATCCTAAGTCCTTTGAAGTCAATGGGTTTAGAATGATGTAACTGTGCTTACAATTACACTCCAAGAAGCTTATGAAGTCTCACCAGGTGCACCCTGCAAAATGGTGCCACTCACCTGCATGATTCTCTCATTAAAAGGAAGAGCTGTTTGGACTAAGATACTTGACTTCACATCACAAAGCTTTCATAGCACTTGCATGTGCACCATGACAGCATAAAAAATTCTGGCTAACTTGCCCACTATAGTGGACCATATATTCTCTTATGTAGGCTTGCTTCAGGCTTTCACCTGTATTCTGTTCCTTCCCAGAGATACCAGTAGTTCAGCAATGGGCCTGCAAGAGAAGACAGATCATGTAGCTTCAGTGGGAGGGAAAATCACAGAAGATCTCTCGAAAGAGTGCCCTAAAGGTAGCCAAATACTGTGTTTGTCTTTTCACCCTTAAAGCAGAAGGGCATTTGAGACAAGGGAAAGGATGCATAGAAGGGATGAGAGCAATGTGATGCTTACAAGGTGATGGTGATAGGAGGGAACAGACCCTCAAGCTATGATGATTCCATTATTATTTTATAAGAAAGGCAGGCTAACCCTAAGAATTGCCTGCTGGCCCAGGCTGCCAAGAAGACCTGGATAAGAAATGCAAAGCAGGATGCCCGAATACAATCTCCCTGCAAATATATTAGTTCCAAACCAAGCAGTATAATCATGATTATATCTCCAAATATATAATTTAGCTGCAAAGAGAAGTAATTGAGGTGCACAATCCAATGCTTTTTCTCCAATAAAAAATACTCGTTCTAGACTAATAGTGGGGGAAAGGATATATCCCAGTGATGCTGTCTACTGAGACTAAAAACATCATGGAGGGGCTTGTTTAGCCAGGGAAATGAAACACAGAGGAACAGTCTCCCATTCACAGTGCCATTGTCTGGATCCCTATTGACCCACCCCACCCTGCACAGCAGTGGCTATGCTCTGCAACTAAATTACATGCTGGGGGATCCCATTACAGAGGGTTGCTGTTGGAGACCAGCTGTCTCCAGAGCAGGAAACCTTGTGGGGTTCCACAGGGAGCAATCTTGTCTCCCGTGTTATTTAACCTCTAAGTAAAGCCTTTAAAAGAACTCATTTTTAGCTATGGAATAGGATACCACCAATATGCACAGGCCTTTTAAACTGCTGGAACGCACCAGAATGGCATTCCAGCAGCTTTGCAAAGTAGTCACATGTTCAGGTGGCCCTGACCAGCTTGCGAGGGACAGGAGCTCTTTAACCCCTGCTCTTCAGCTGGTTGGGCAAGGCCCCAAATGGGGTTTAAACTTCAGCTGAGAGGAGGGGGATTTCCCCCCTCCCTGCTGAAGCCTTCTTTCCTTCCTCCCTCCCTTCCTTTCTCTTTCCTTCTTTCCATGTCTTTCCATGTCTTTCTTTCTATCCCTTCCTCTGTCTGTCTTTCCTTCCTTTCTTTCCTTCTTTCCCTTCCTGCCTCCCTCCCTTCCTTTCTCTGTCTGTCCATCCGTCCGTCCGTCTTTCTTTCTTCCGAGGTGGCGGCCATTCCATGCACGATGATGTCACTTCCCAGAAGTGACGTCATCACATGGTTCTGGGAGCGCGCATGCACGTTGTGAGTGTGTGTAGTGACAGGGGTGCCACCTCCAGCCAGGAGTTGCCATGGGTGAGAGTTCCCTAACCCTTTTCCCCAGAAAAAAAGCCCTGAATATGCAAATAACATCCAGCTCTATATCTCACTATTCAAATCACTGTTGGATGAAGTAGAGATCTTAGATTGCTGTCTAACAGCTGTAGTCAAATGACTGAAAGTGAGCCCAAACAGGACGGAAGTGATGCTGGGAAGGCAGAGATCTTGAAGGGCATTGTACTCCCCACTTCTAATGGAGTTCATCTGACCCTTGCAGACTCAGTAGAGAGACTAGGGGTTATATTGGATCCAGCATTACTAAGGCAGCTGCAAAAAATGCTTTCTACAACCTCACTCTAGCCTGGAAGATGCCCCCCTACCTCAACATGGCTGATCTGGCCACCTGGATCCATGCCATGGTAACATCAGCCCTTTGTGTCTGTTAGCAGGAAGGGGATGTGCATGACATGCAAGAGTGCAGGTTTTTTCCAGCACTTCCTGGACAATGGGGTTATGGCTTTGGTATTGAGTGGCTCGGAGGGATCAAAGGTTTGCTTTGCACCGGTGAGGGGAGCAGCAGGTGGCATGGTGGCATCAGCGCCAGTGTCGCCATCCCTTTCTGTGCACTCTTATACACAAGGCAAGGAACGGTTGGCTTGGCAACATCCACATGGGCATGCACACACAAGTAGGTTTGAGGATAGAGGGGTCTCCTGCAGCCTCTGGTCCTCCAGCTGCCTCAAAGGCTCATGCTATGCAGATTAGGGTGAAAATTGGAAAGAAAAAGCAATTATTAAAGGAGGTCCCAGGCATGTGGAGCTGGTCCATGTCCACTCAGACTTGACTACTGTAATGCACTGTATATATATCTCCCCTCTAAGCTAATTTAAAGACTCCAGTTGTTGCAGAACACTGCAGCTCAGTTATTATCAGGAGCTAGGAGGAGCATGAATTCTGCAGTCATACAAGGTTAACAAAGGCTAATAAAGAGGGTATTAGTTCACTCCAATCTGGGTAAAAATGGTTGTTAAAGCCTAGAGAGTGCAGGCCTAATTGTGAGAATCTAGACTAGAGACACAGCATCCCCTGTTTAAAAAGCAAAGATTAAACATTTGCCAAAAAGCCCCATGGCACAGAGTGGTAAGCTGCAGTACTTCAGCCCAAGCTCTGTTTGTGACCTGAGTTTGGTCCTGGAGGAAGCCGGGTTCAGGTAGCTGGCTCAAGGTTGACTCAGCCTTCCATCCTTCCAAGGTCGGTAAAATGAGTACCTTGTTTCCTGGAGGTAAAGTGTAGCTGACTGGGGAAGGCAATGGCAAACCACCTTGTAGCAACAAGTCTGCCAAGAAAACATTGTGATGCGATGTCTCCCCAATGAGTCAGTAATGACTCAGTGCTTGCAAAGCACCTTTTACCTCCTAGAACATTGTCCAGCACTCTAACCAGGACACCACATTGGTTCTATCTAGGGATCTCACAGAAAGATGGCTAATTTGTCTACTTATGGCTGTGTCACTGGGCTAACAGTTCCTGCAAAGGTTTACTACTATCGGTTTGGATAAAAATGTAGTCCTACAAGACAATGCTTTTTGCTGTAATGGTTTGGAATATCAGAACCAAGTATGTACAAACTATTATTGTAGTGTGCAGAAGTGCACACTAAAAAAAGTTCATCTTGAGAAGGTTATATCTACATTTTGGAGGCTCCGTCTCAATTCTGGTCTGTAAATGTAATGCTTCATATTAGCTAATTTGGGCACGAACTTTTTATACATGTTTGAGATTAATGTTATTTTCTGATAGCCTGCAGATGTGAGCAAAAAAAAAATTAACTTAACTCAAAGAAAGATCAGTTGACATTTATACTAGGGAATTGATACTGCCAAAGTTCAGAAATCATGGGCTGAGAATATGAGCTTACACCTCGTATAATGCCCACGTATACTCCATGCAGAAATCTTTAAAAATAGTTGTTCTGCCAAATTTAAATCAAGTGTATTCTCATAATACTGAAAGTCTGCTCTGTTTTGGCACCTTTTCAGTATGTATCCTTCAGAAAAGATGATTTACAAGGCAGCTGCTGTGTTGGCACCTTGGTACATATTCATTTCTTCCTGAAATTGACTGGGAAATGTATCTAATGTATGTAATTTGCGCAATTCTCCGACTACTAACTTCTCCTTAGTCTCCTATCCAGCAGTTGCCAATTTAGGAAATCCCTCCTATATCTCAGGGGTGAGGCATGCTACGTATCACATCATGAATACACATGCATCCCTCCCAGAAAGGAAACATTATATGTACAAAAATATCTTAAGCACCAATTTCAAACTTGCAGATAAATATGATTCCTGCTCCTCCGCAAGTGCCCACTAATGCCCATAACTGATGGACCAACAAGGCCTAAGTGGAAAGTTATATTCAGGCAACAAAATTAGAACAGCGATAGAAAAAAAAAACTTTTTCAGGTTTAAGTAATTTTGATCCCCAAATCACTACATGCTTGGTATTCCCCTACCCTTCCCCCATTTCTGATTTCTTTTTGCACATGCTTTGAAAATTGGACTCTTGCTAAGATAAATACTTCATTACAGCACTGCTGATGAGTTGAGCATCCCCTAGCCAGTAACCAACTCCATCACCTGACTTTCTATTAGTTTATTTTTAATCAATTGTCATTAGGAAAACAAAATTAGAAAGCACAAGGCAGCAAATCAAATGCAATACAATTTTCTTTAGGGACTTGATCATTTAAAACTGCACTGTAAATCATCTCACACTTGAAAGATTACGCACTATGTCTTACCCAGTTGAACAGAAAGCTTCCTCATTAAAACATAACTTTCTTTTAAAATGAATAGCTGGAGAGGTTTGATTTTTTTATGTGTGTGTGTGAGTTGATTAGATCGTTTTGAAGTCTGTGCACAAATAAGTAAAAAAAAACCCGAACAGTATAATATTATAAGAACACAAGGACCAATCCCCATAGACACAACAGGTCCTATTAAAATAAAGCATCTAAAGGGCTAAATCAGTACCTGAAGACAATGTAAGATTGGATGAATAAACTGAAACTTAATCCAGGCAAAACGGAAGCACAGTAGGAACAGAGAAAAGCTCATCTGTTCGATCTGTTCTAGATGGCGTTACAGACTCCCCCCCTCCCCCCAACATTCATATATGTCACTTGAAAGAATGCATGGGTGCTAAATTGTCCTCAGACAGGCAGGTATTTCATGTAGCTCAGAGCACTTTTTACCGACCGAGCCTGGTTCCTAGAGAAAGTTAATCTGGCAATCAATACATATACCTTAGTAACATCCAAATTAGATTACTGTAACATGCACTGTGTAAGGCTGCCTTTGAAGAAAGTTTGGCAGTTACAATTAGTACGAAGTGTGGCTGTGGGGGCCTTGACTGAGAAGAGCCAAAATGAAAACTTGAAAGAGGTGCTACTTCTGTTGTGCAGTTTCTAATTTATGGTGGTGGTGGAGAGCTCCATCAAGTCAGAGTTGACTTTTGGCAATCCCTGGTGGGGTTTTCATGGCAAGAGACTGTGGTTTGCCATTGCTTACCTCTGCACCCGTGGTCTTCGTTGGAGGTCTCCCATCCAATTTCTAATCAAGGCCAACCCTGCTTAGCTTCTGAGATTTGATAAGATCAGGCTCCCTGGATTATGTCTAGGCTCAGTTCATGATGCTGGTTTTTTACTATTAAATGGTTTCTGTCCAAAGGATTTGAAGGACACTGCCCAAGTGCTGGGGCCAATGAATAATGCCTTCCTGCAAAAATGAGCCTTAGCTGAAGTTAAATTGGTTGGGACTTGCAAAAGAACTATTTTTAGCTGTTGCTCCCCAAAGTGAGGAATTCTCTTCCCTGGGTGGTGAGATTAATTATTTGGTTATTGGAGGGAGCGAGAGAGGGAGGGAGACTTATCAGAAGATCTATGTATACGAGGGGCAAATTTTGGTAGAAAAGTTCCTTACTACCTTGTACCCTTAGTTGAACATGGATCCATGGGGGGGGGGGAGGTGTGATGGATTCTACTATATTGTACTTGCCATTATTATTATGGAAATGTGATATATTTTTTCTCTTTTTGTGCAGAACCAGCTGCATATTTCAGCATAATTATTCCCATATTGGTAACATATTAGATTGTGCTGCCTGTGCTGAAATCGCAGTCCTTAG
This sequence comes from Eublepharis macularius, assembly GCF_028583425.1. NCBI lineage: Eukaryota > Metazoa > Chordata > Lepidosauria > Squamata > Eublepharidae > Eublepharis > Eublepharis macularius. Next base: position 117,170,582 of record NC_072795.1, read on the forward strand.
AGATCTGCCCATATCTGATAAGGGATATTGTACCATTATGTCTCTTCTGCAGCTGCTCGCGCATTTGCACTCGAAATATCTTTCCTATTCCCATTGGTAATGGCTTGCATTCAAATGTTAATGCTTCTATTCGAGTCCTCCTGCTTCTAAAAAGATTAACGCTGTCTCGTCATGGCCACATTAATTCTCCACCACCCAATATGAAGTCTTGATTATCACTCTGAACTTGGGGCAATCCGAAGTTGATTTGTCTGCTGAAGTTGATGAATTAACCTTCAGTGTTTTACCGCAGATCACCTGAAAATCTGTGCAACAACCATCAAAAGTGAACAGTTCAAGATCTGCAGTATAGAAGCTAGGTTTTTTTATAGCTGGCTGGGCACTATAGCATTCAGTCAGAAAACTGGAAAGACTCCCTGAAGGAATATAACGTTTTCTAGGACTGGGATGCAGGAAGAAACTCCTCAGCTTTTTTTTTTTAAGTACAGCACTCAAGAATTTGATGAGATAGTAAAAAAAATACAAAATGCATGTTTAATCTGGATAGAGACAAACATATAGATCAGCACGATAATGGTGGCATAATATTGCAGTCTTTAAATATGCAAATGATGCTTGTAGAATATTGAATGCCAGATGTGTAGGATGTGGATAACTGTGCTCAGCAATGAATAATAATAAGGTCTCATAGCCTTCTTTGTTAGACAACAACACTAGTGAGAGCCGATGTGGTGTAGTGGCTAGAGCCTTGAAATAGGATCTGGGAGACCCAGGTTTAAATCCTTACTCAGAGTGGAAACACATGAGACAAATTACATGTGAAGAGCACTTGATTGGTCCCACAAGCATCCCTGGGAGTGGTAGTCTCAACCTCCACCTCTCTCCAAGCAACTGGAGGAAAACCAAGGGAAGTGAATTTTCTTGCAAAGAACGGCTGCTTGATTGGACAGATTCTTGCTTTCAAAAATCCAATCAGCTGGTTTTCCTTCAGGAGCTCAGAGATGGGGGTGGGGGAATGTAACAGAACCCTGCTGGGAGAAGAAGAATAAGAGGGACTGGATTTCTCTCTCACTTGCAAAACACCTCGGCTTTTTTCCTGCCTCTTGTTACATCATTCCCAACATGCCCCCATCCCCATCCTGAGCTCCAGAAGATTTTTGAGAGAGAGAGAGAGAGAGAGAGAGAGAGAGAGAGAGAGAGAGAGAGAGAGAAGTCCCTCCAGTTTGCGATTCTCCCTGGCTGAGCTGAGATTCACATAGAGTGGCTGCTTTTTTAAAAAAAACTACAATTCCCATGGATCCTTGCAGGATATGACCCTCGCCCTTCTATCTCATATGTTTTGACCCTCAGGCATGGAAGCTTGCCTCAGTTACAATCTCTCAGCCTACCCTACCCCAATGTGTTGTTTTGTGAATAAAATAGAGGAGAGAATAATATAAGCCACTTTGGGTCTCCATTGGGGAGAAAGATGTGGTATAAATGAAGTAAATTAATGAATGAATATGATGGCCAGCACATCTCCCAGCTCAAAAATGTATTTTTAAAAAGCATATTTTGAACAGAGCAAGGATTTAACTTTGGGCCCACCTGTGATGTTTCCTTTCATTTGCAAATCAGGAATAGGGTACTCATTCAGGTTCCTGCTGTTAGGTTCACACAGCAGTGATGGGTGATTCAAAACAACATTAGCAAGAAGATTAGTGACTGGAGCAACTGGTTTCGGGACAAGGGAGCTGCTGCAGTTCACAATTCTAACAGACAAAATGAAGGAGCAGGGACTCTATGCCAAGAGACTACCCCCCCCCCACACACACACATACATATCAGAGTGGAAAACAGACTTCCATTATAATGCATACAATAAATACGCCACACCACCCAAAATTTTTAATTTTGTCCTGCACAGTGGGAACAGTTTTAGAATTTTTGGCAGAGCCATTATCCTGGATCCTTCAGTAATTCACAGGTGAAAATAGAGATCAACCTCCTCCTCACCTCAATAAGGATTGCTTAAGGCACTATTCTGCCTTTTCTGTGGTTTTTTTGTTTTATTTTTTTCACATGCTCTACAATAGTTGGTTGTAGAGAGTGCCCTCAATTAGAGTTGACTTATGGCAACTCCTGGTGGGGTTTTCTTGGCAAGACACTAACAGAAGTATTGCCTGTCTCTGCAACCTTGGTTATCGTTGGAGGTCCAGCGTTCCAATTACTAACCAAGGCTGACCCTGCTTATTTTCTGAGATCTGACAGGATCAGGCTCAACTGGGCTATCCAGGTCAGGGCACCTACAAGTTAGCCCTCTATTGCAAACTTAGTGGGAATGAAGAGACAGACACAGGCTTGGAACTAAATGGCCGTTTATTGAATAACATAACATAAACAACGGCAAGGGCAACTAAGCGGTACAGGTCAAGCCACGGGGTCCCCACTGGACCTCCGCCTTGACCTGTCTGGGCGAGCCCCACAGCCCCGGGATTAGGCCATTCAAGGAATGGCTGCCTCCCGGCCAGCTAGGCTACTGGATCCCCCCATCAAGCTCCTAACGCCCCAGCCGTACAGCATGAGGGAAGGACTTGTGCCTGGGGATCCCCGCAGGCGTCTGCCTGTGCAATGGTAGCCGTCACAAGCATACCGCACCGTTGGCAGACCCTGTTCCCCCCATGGGGAAATGCCTCCGGGTGCTCACCGGCCCGCTCCCTATTACCCAAAAACTCCTGCCACTGCAAGGGTCAAGCCTCTGCTTAGACCCTCGCACCCCACAGGTGGCTTAAGGCCAACCTAAGCCCTTGCCGGAAGTCGTCCAAGAAAATTTCATTACCCTCAGGAGACAAATGAACTCCATCATCCCTATAAAGATGGGCAAATTCGGCCTTAATTCGTGGGTGAGGCAAGTAAATTCCCAAGCCAGCCCCCAGAGGCTTCTTCATGGCCCTATTGGCCTTACGACGCGCTCCCTCGATGGCCCGGGGATCTAAAGCTTCCCTCCAGACCCGGCGTTGAAGAATCTCCGACCAAAAAATCAGGACACCAGGCCAACGGCTAGCTATCAGCCGGAGGTCATCGGTCGCCTGAAGGGACAGGGCCTTACCCTGAACCAACCCCAAGTCATTTCCACCAAGGTGGATCACCAAAATATCCGGAGGAGGACCAGTCCTGCCCCCAAACAGCAGTGGCAACAGGCCAGGCCATCGAAGGCCACGCCGACCCCGCCACTCAACACTGGCCACAGCACTGAGCCCCAGCTGAGATCCGATTTCAGTTCTCCTGGCTTGATGGGCAGCCCAGAAAATCATGCTGTGCCCGCATATCAGGATCCTGTGCTTTCCCGTGCCCGGTGCCGCACCTACGGAAAGAACAGTTAGTCACGGTCAGAATTGCATGAGGGGACGAATATAACCCTTAAAAGCCTTGGACCGCCACCTGCCGACCCTACGAATGGCACCCGATGAGTAACCCATCGCAGCTGCCGTAGAGGCCGCCCCAATCCTAAAAGAATGGGTTCCGAATTTGACCCCAGAAAGCCCCATCTTTCCAAGGGCCCGTTCTGTGACAGCCCAAAACTGATACCTAGTCAACGGGGACTGATCAGCATGCCTAAAAAGAAAACCCTCACCCGTGCCACGCACGCCAACATAGTCCCTGAGTGCCTGAACCGGGCAAAGGCCGGACTCCGCGCAAGGGCCCAAAAACAGTGAAGTTCCTTTCTGCCGCTGGTCAGTCTTAGACCGCCGTATCCTGATAGACACTTTGTCCCCCACAAAAGCAACGTCAGATGCCAACAATGCCCTGCAGGACGAGTCCTTACGAGATTGAGCCACCAACTCGCTGACCCTCAGGGCACCGAAGAAAGCCACCAGTGCAGCAGCATGGAAAAGCAGCCGCTCATACTCCGAGGAGCACACCGCCTCCCAAGCAGCCCCAAGTCCCTTCAGCACTGATGGAGAAATGGGCTGACGGGAATCCCTGGACCCACCGGTTTCCCTCGACCAACCTTCCAACATCTTGCGTATACGGAAATCCCCAGTGATTTCCGGCAAGCCGCGAGCCTTGCAAATGAATGCCAGTGCTGCTAGTTGACACCTAATGGACTTAACAGAAAGACCCCTGCCCCGCTGTACCACACAAAAATGCATCAAATGGTCCACGGGGACAGGCCAAAGCTCCTGTAAACCAGCGGACTGCCGAAAATCATTAAACTGCCCTACCGCACGTTGATAGGCCCGTCGGGTGCTAGGGGCAATGGCAAGCTGGATAGCCCGGTCCGCTTCTGCCTTCCAAGCTCCCAGAGCTCCTTGGGCATCTGCGCAGGGAACCGATCCGCTTCTGGAGCAAGGTGCCAGAAACGCCCCATCTGCTGGTGAGACAGAGCGTCTGCCACCCCATTCTTAATCCCAGGAACATGCTTGGCCCGAAATAAAATATTTAACTGTAAGCATTTCAAAGTGAAGGGGCGCACCAGCCCCATGACCCTAGGTGACCTTGATGACAAGGAGTTCACCACATGAACCACCGCCAGGTTGTCGCACCAGAAGTGGACTGTGTGGTTAGCTAACTCCTTGCCCCAGAGCCACACGGCCACCAATAAAGGGAAGAACTCTAGAAATGTCAAATCTTTGGCCAAACCTCGATCCACCCAGTCAGCCGGCCATTGATCCGCGCACCAATGTCCACGAAAATATACCCCAAAGCCCCAGGTTCCAGAGGCATCTGAAGCAACCTGAAGTTCTGCTTCTAATAAGAGGTCCTCCCTCCAGAAAGACACTCCATTAAAAGAAGCCAGAAATGCCCGCCATACCTCAAGATCAGCGCGCAGACCCTTACTGACCCTCAGCTTGTGATGGGGTAACCGTAAGGAACCCATAGCATCACACAGGCGGCGCAAAAAGGCCCTGCCAGGGGCGATCGCCTTACATGCAAAGTTCAAGTGCCCCAACAACTGCTGTAACTCGAGCAGGGAAACCTTGCTCTTCCCCCGAAAGTCTGCAAGCCTGCGTCGCAGCTCCTCAACCTTATCCATAGGGAGTCTTAATGATTGCTGGACTGTGTCCAACTCAATGCCCAGAAAAGTCAACACCTGTGAAGGGCCCTCAGTTTTCTCATGCGCCAGGGGAACGCCCAGCTCCTCTGCGAGAGAAACAAAGCCTGCCAACATCTGGGCGCACTGCCCAGTGCCCGCTGGCCCAACGAACAAAAAATCATCTAAATAATGACAGGTGTTTGGGCAGGAAAAACGGCGCCGCAACTCCCATTCCAAAAAGGAACTGAAGCGCTCAAATGCCGCACAGGAAATGGAGCATCCCATGGGGAGGGCCCTGTCCATATAGTACTTGCCCTCAAAGGAAAACCCTAAAAGCTCGAAATCTTCAGGGTGAACAGGGAGCAGGCGAAATGCCGATTTAATATCGCACTTTGCGAGCTCCGCCCCTATACCACACCGGCGAACCACCTTGACCGCCTGGTCAAAGGACGTATAGTGCACGGTACAAAGGCCCTCAGGGATGGCATCGTTCACCGAGCCCCCCCTGGGGAATGACAAATGATGAATAAGGCGGAATTCCCCAGCCGCCTTTTTGGGAACAACGCCTAATGGTGAAACTCTCAAACATGAAACCGGGGGGGCATCAAACGGCCCAAGGACCCGTCCCTCTGCACATTCCTTTGCAATCTTAACTCGGACCACATCTTCCATGCCAGCCACAGAACGTAAATTAGCAGACATGAAAGGCGACCGTTGGCCCTGAAAGGGAATACGAAAACCAAAACGGAAACCAGAAACCAAATATTCAGCATCCTGTCGCCTGGGGTAGTGCCGCAACAGGCGCTCAAGAACTTTCAGGTTTACCGGGCTGGGGCCCTTTACTAACAGCATGTTGGGTGTTACTACCCCCGAACCGCTTACCACCGCCCCCTTGCCTGGCCTTAGGACAGGCTGCATATGAATGAGGTCCCCCACAGGCGGGGCACTCATGCCTGTACTTGCAGGCCTTTCTACTGCACACGCCCTTAGACGTGAAATCCCAGCACAGCAGCCGGAATTGAACCTGCTGCCCCGCGGAAGCGCGGGTGCTGGGTGCAGCCTGGGGGCGCTGAATAAGATGGCCACTATCCGAACGGTCACCGGCATTTGGCTTAGCCGGGGACATCACCTGCAGCCAGAGCTGCTGCTGAATCTGGTCCCATGGCAAACTGGGGTTCAAAGCGGCCCGCATTCTAAATTCCTCATCGTATTGGAGCCAAGCCGGCCCCACAAAGTCCGTGTAACCCCGGTAAATGATATTCAAGTATTGAAACAGTGGTGCCGCCCTCCAAGGGTGCGCCCTGGCCAACACTCCCGCGTATATGAGGAATCCAGGCAACCAGTTAGACCAACTCCTGTCAACGCGCCTGCGCCTGATCTTTTCCTTATCCCGCTCATCCCAGTCTTCCTTATCCTTCTTCTCCAGTTCCCTGAAGAGAAGGGTGAAGACATCGACATATTCCCCTTTTATAATCTTGTCCCTAGTGGCCTGTGTCAGGTGATCACCCAAGGGGAGAGCGGTGTCACCAAACGGCAAAGCTCTATATGGGACAAAGCCATAAGGAGAGGGGCCATAAGGGGGGAAAAACCACTGCTGGCCCTGACCATAGGGCAAGCCGGGAGCCAGAAGGCTCCCAATTGGGTCAGCCACAGGGGGCTGTTGATGACCCGCCGAAGGTCCTGCATAAGCCTGCCAACTGGCTGCAGCAGTAGGCGCCCAGACCTGTGATGTAGGTGGAGCAGGTGTTGGTGTGAGGCCTGAAGGCCCGGAGGCAGCCAACTGACCCCAGGGCCCCCACGGCCAGGTGCACCCTTGCGCAGGCAAGGAAGACTTACCGCCCTGAGAGTTCGGATCCACAGCAATGGCCACCGGCCCTGGTTCAACTGCTTCACACTCTTCCTCTGGGGGAACCTCCTCGGATGCCCTGGGTTCTGCGGGAGCACCGACAATCGCGCCTTCCTCCTGAACAGCCCTGGACTCTAAGGCAGAAAGTCGCATTATAACTTCCCTCTGGAAGGCAGCCGCCGAAGCCTTCTCAGTGGGCCGCCGAGCCCTGGCCCCTGATCCCCCAGCCGGCACACCACCCCGCGCTTGTTCCAGTGCAGCCAGCCTGTCCAAAATCTCTTGCCGGCTGGGCCCACCATCCTCATCCTCGGAAGAAGACAAAGCTGGGGGATGAGGCCGTTTGGAAGCTGCCCGCTTAGCAGGCTGCTTGCCCTTGGATGGGCCGCTTCCTTTCTTGGGCGGCATCCCCGGCACGACCTACTACCAACAAAAGGAAATATGTTATTATTTCCCTCACAACAATACCCACCAATTAAATGGAGGCTGATGACCCCCTAAAGCACTGGAAGGGATCCCTATCCAATGCCAGCAACAGGCAAGGGGCGTAGGCCCAAGCCACTAGCTGCCGTGTGCAGGCCCCAAAATGGCCGCCCCACCAATATACAAAATGGCCGCCCAAATGGCCGCGTTCCACAGGAACCAAAGGGAACAAGCCAGAGCCACCAAGGTTACAGCAGCCTAAGCAAAAGGCAGCCCCTAACCGGTCAGACGGCTAACTAAGCCGAGGCCGAGGGGGAGGGGTGGTGACAGGGAAGGAAAGGTGCCCCGTAAGTAGGTGAGGCGAGCCCTCCTTACTGCGCCGCGTCCAAACCACCCCACGCGCCCGCCGTGGATGGCGCGGGCAAATGCACCCAACCCCCACCCAGGGGCTCCACCCGCAGCCAGAAGCCCCTGGCTGCCTCGCTACTGGGCGCAAGCAGACGCCGGCAAACGCCGCACGCCGCGCCGCTCGTCCTCGCGCCGCAGCGACGCGACCAGCAAAGCGAGCGCGCGTCTTCACGGCCGCTCAGCCCCGGGCCGCCGTCCTCCGCCGCCGCAAGCAGACGCCGGCAAACGCCGCCCGCCGCGCTGCTCGTCCTCACGCCGCGACGCGACCAGGAGAGCGAGCGCGCGTCCTCACGGCCGCTCCGACCTGGACCGCCGTCCTCCGCCGCCGCTGCCGCGGCAGCCGCCCAGAGTCCCACGCTCGGAGGCAGGCCCAGGCCCTGCTCAGGGAGAGCACGATGCTTTCCCCTCCGAGCAAAGGACGCGACTGCTGGCTGGGTCGGCAGAACCGCCTGCTAAGGCGTGTGGCTCCGCCCCCAGCCAGAACACCCGGATGAAGGGAGGGGGTCTGTCTCCCTCCCACAAGCCTGCAAACTACAGCCCCAGGCTGAATACAGCTAAGCTGCCGCCTGGAGTGCCGGATTAATTTTAAAAGCCAAGAAGGTGTACTAGTGACTTAAGATCTTTTGCCGGAACCTGCCCACCTCAACTGTCACTGCCATTACAGCTGTTGCCTGACTGTATGTGTACCTGCTCTAGCAACACTCCTGCTGTCCCCAGAGGAGAGAATCATCCATACTTCGTTGCTACTTCAGCCATCTTTCTAGTGTAGCAAACCCTACAATCATTATATAACCTCTTGAACTCTCATGAAATTCATTCTTCTTGTGAAGGTTCAGTCAGCTTCCATTTTTGGTTGCCTGGCTGTGTTCAGAGGGACATGCATAGTGTTCAGAGGCTGACTGGTTCCAGAAGAGAAGAGTGGAGTGGCCAGCCTCTGAGCCAGCAGAGGGGATTAGATAGCTTGTATTTGGCTAGCTGAACAAACAGCAGTAATAAAAGGAGCATGCACAAAAGAATAATTGGCCATTTTCACACATCTTACTGGCCGCACAAAATTGTGGAAAACTTCCAGAACGACAGCATCTTCCTGGTACGATTTCTTGTCATGACTCTGGTTTGTGGCACAAATCGCACCACAAACTGGAGTCATGATGGGAAATCACACCACAAATATACCATCATTCTGGGAGTTCTGCACTATTTTGTGTGGCCAGTAAGACGTTTGAAAACGGCCGTTGTAACGTCCAGGAATTCAAAGTAAGTCCTGGGTATGAATCTGTGTATTTACTGAATTTGAATGAGCTAGGAAGAGGGTTTCCCAGAAAATTAATGCTAAGTAATTACCTCTAGGCAGAGTGGACAAAAAGACTGGCAGGATGCAAAAAGGACTGGCAAGGTGGAAGCTTAGCCCATGCGTGTAACAGATTGATAGGAGCTATTCAGATAGGGCCAGTACAAGTAATCAAGACCATCTGGGTGCTTGATAGTAATAGGTAGGTCTAGGTCTAGGTGCAAGCAGCTGTGGCAATGGGTAGGCATGCTGATGTCCCATCAGTCTTCTGCCCAAAGCTTTGGCAACTCATTTGCATAACCTGAGGAAACCCTTGGCCTTACCTTCTCCAAAGTATGGCATTGCTAGCTCCTGAAATGGCTGCCTCAATGAATCAAGCCAAGATGAAGTCAGAGCAGATAGCACACATCTGGGAAGGGAATCCTTGAATACCTTGCTACTTTTAAAGACGTCTGAAGAAGCAAGAACTATCTCCTCTCCATGTGGAGATAGCAGTAGGCAGCTTGCACACAGGCAATAGCAGACTGGCAGTGGGAAGGATGGGAGGGAACTACCTTACCAAACTTGCCATCTGAGGTCACTGCTGGGATATTATATTTAAGTTAAAGATACATTTGAAAAAAAATGTAACTGTTGAGTAATACATTATCAACAATTCAAACATCTCAGCAGCTGCAGTGTGCGCAGTGCACAGTATGTGGTGCTTTAATGTTCATGGGCATGTATTTACATGGACATACACGGGGGAGAAAATACATCTACTCACCCACTTAGAGATTTCGAATCTAGAAACCCTAAAGACATAGTTAGACTCTGCAGCATGACAAATTTATGTAAACAACATTTTAAGAATACAGTCTCAAGGTGAGAGAGACTCAGGGAGCAAGCCCAAAGAGGACTACTCAGAAGTAAGCATCATTTCATTTAATGGGATTGACTCCCAGAAAAGTGCATAAGTAGAAGCAGGAAACAGAAAACTGGTAAATAGAGACAGCTGGAGTGCTTGCCATTATCTTATTAGGTACTTCACAGTGCCACCCTAAGCAAGTATACTCTGAATCCTGCTCAGGTTTATGCAGAGTCTCTCTACACATTACTAAGTACCTAGGGATGGTCAAGTGAACCTCATTTCATGTGTCCCCCATCCAAATTTTCATGCACTTGACCGCACAGTCACAGTCACACTTTAATTTGCTCCACGTCATGTGTTTGACATCAGTTCCCCCTCAACTGTTAAAAGGATTCCAGTTTCCCCACCTCCCACATCCATTCATTGAAATGCAGATTTTGACACTTTCTCACACCTTAAAGAACTGCAAATTGGCATTTCAAAGGAACCTACAGTACTTGTTCGCACTGCAAAGACAGAGTGGAATTGGTGCTTTACCCTCTGGAATCACTTGCAGATGCAGCCACACAAAGGGAGCTCCTACGAAACTGGCATTGAATAAGAACAGCCTGCACACGAATTGAGGACTAGATATACAATTCTGAATTTGAGCATCCCTAAGTACTTAGTAACATGTAGACAGACTCTCGGTGAGGTGTCCTTAGGATTGCACTGTTAGCAATACCCAGTCCCAGTTGCCTATGTTTTGGTTTCTCAAAGGAACGGAGCAACTGAAGTGCACAAGGAGTGAACTGTGACAGAGCCTGAGTAGTGTAATATAATATTTGGAATTAGGAACTGTGCTGGGCACCCAATATTAAGCCCTTGGACACCCAGGCCAATCCCCAGTATTTCTAGACTGTGAAATTCAGATTAGACAGATTCATAGAGAATAGGTCTATCAGTGGCTAACAGCTAAAGTGACTTAAGGGAACATCCATTTTAAAGGCAGTAAAACTCCGAATACTAATGCCAAGAGCAATATCAAGGGATAGTCTCGGTCTCTCTGCCCTGTTTGTTGGCCCTCCAGAATAGCTGGTTGGCCATGTTGGGATAGGCAACTCAGCATGTCTTGGATATTGGAGGTGCTGTAGAAACATGCAAACAGATATAAAGACTGCATTTTTGCATGGTGAAATAGAGGAGGAATTATACATAAAACAACCACCAGAGTTCATGGATAAAAAGAAAAAATACCTAGTATGTAAACTTCAAAAAGGACTTTATGGGCTTAAGTAAACTGCCAAATCCTGATCTGATGAACCAAGCATAATCTTACTCAATCTAGGCTTCAAACGTGATAAAGCTGCTCTCTGTCTTTACAATAAACACGGAAAAGAGAGATGGAATCTTATTTTGACTTATGTTGATGATCTGATTATTTGCCATGAAAATCAAGATGATCGTGTTGAAAATATATATCTAAACAAGGAAATGGAAGCAAAACATTAAAGCCATGTTAATTTTTACTTGTGAATTCCGATTGAACGAGAATTAGATGGTAGTTACTTTCTTTGTCAAAAACAGAAGATACTGGAACTTCTAAAAAGCTTTGGGCCCTGTCTTGTGCTAATCCAATGCCCATACCAATCGAAACAGATTTTTTCAAAGTCTACAAGTCACAAGGTATACAAGTCACAAAATTTCTACAAGCAGTACATGTAAACAGTACATAAGGTGCTTGGAAGCCCTAATAGTCCCATATAAAGCCAGAATTTTCCACAAGAATGTAGCTTCCAGGTCATAGAAGTCTTCTCTTGAGTAATGTATGCTGCCGAATGGCAGTACCTTATGTACTGGCTCAGAAACAGTACCTTATGTACTGTATACATGTACTGCTTGTAGAAATTTTGTGACTTGTATACCACCGTTGATGTCTAAAGGAAATTTGTGATTTTATACCATCGCTGATATATGTTATATGACAATTTGTATGCTGGAACAATTCATATGATGGACTTACTCTCACTGAGCACTTTTAGCAACTTTAATATATGAATATGGAATAATTGCTGATTGCATTTTCCTAAGGGCTCTTTGTATTTTCTGAAGATTAATTACTGCATGTGGGGAAAACACTTCTGACTGGCTAATTATTGTTTCAAATGAAATATAACTATGTCTAATATTCCATTGTGTGATACTGGATGCCGGATGTAATTGACTACTGGTCTGATTCAGCAGGGCTCTTCTTAAGTTCTTATGTGCTGTAATGAAGGCTGCTGATCCTATGGGCCCATGTCCCTTCACTTTGGCACTTAAGCCCAGTCGGACACTTAGGTAGTCTCCACTGAGTTTCCCAGTCCTTTGTTCACCCATAAGCAAATACACTAGATGATTCTTTAAAAAAAATAAAAACAAAAACTCCAAATCAACACAACTGCCACTGCCACTGCCACAGCATTTTTTAAAATGATCAGCACAACCTGATTTAACAACAACTATCTTTGTTTTAGACTTCATGTTTTGTGAGTGAAGAGTGGATGACAACTGTTCCTTTTTCGACCAAGAAATCTGCTCAAGCAGAATACTTTGTTTTTACAAGTAAGTGAGTGGAAGGGGGGGATTGTTAATTTGAGGTGTATGTAATGCCATTAGTCAGTGCCACTGCAGTAATATATGTAAAAGGACCACATAGTATTGTTTTTATACTTACATACTGTTCTAAAAATGAAATTCTTTGCTTTGTGAAACAATAGAATACTTCAGAATTAATTCAAAACTGCTTTCTTCTTAAACAGCACCTGCCCCTTTTCTTCTGCTGGGAAGGCTCTTCTAATCTGCCATGAATATTTAAGAGAAGCATCAGGGAGCTCTCTCTGAACAAGAAGCACCCACCAAGAAAACATCAGCCAGCCATTCTAAACAATTAACAACAACAAGAAGAACAAAAAGAAAGAATAGTCCGCTGAACATTCAGAGCAATACTGTTGCAGATCACAACGGGATACTCTGGCTATAAGCCCCCCAACAAAGAAAATACTCAGCAGGAGTCTGCAGTGACATCTTGAGTCCCAAAATAAAGAAGCAAAGACAGTGAAGGGATGCTGGAAAAACTGAGCATAGGCCATCAAAGAAATTATCAGTTTTAAATATCAAAGAAAAGAAAAACAGAGGTATTTTCCCTCTCAAACTTTATGTGTTGATGTTGAACATGGTCAGTGGCTGAGGAGACACCCTGCAGAAAAAGGGGCTCCACAGACACCTGCAGGGCAATGTTGCTGTGTGGGGCGGGAGGGGGGGTTCTACTGCTTCCCCCAAGGATATTTTGATGCTGTTGCAGAGGGGGCAGGTGTTCCTGCCCATGTCTTGCTGTGGGGGTGCCTGGGAGGGGAGGGGCCATGAGCTTCTTTTCCCATGCCTCTCCTGGGTCTGCCTATCAGGTGGTTTTATGCAATGGGTGGGGTGAGAAGGGTGAATGTTTAAGGCCCTCCCTTGCAGCCTCCTTTTGTTTTGTTGTCCCGCTGCCTTGCTCCCTCCCACCTGCCCCTTTCCTGCCTTGTTTGGACAGGATTGTTGTTTGGGGTTTTTGCTGTTTGGGTTTCCATTGTCACAACTTGTGGGGTTAGTTTCTGGGCACTGGGCACAGATCCACTGTGGGGCGACTGCACAGATCTGGGCAAGATCCATGGGGCGGGGAAGTGCTCCTGATGGCTGTCTCATCCACATTTCTACAGTGGTCCCCTTAAGGGATCTGGGGGGAAGCCAAGTGGGGGTGTGCCCAGTTTGGGAGCCATCAACCAGCTTTGCCACCAAATGCAAAGCTGGCAAGGGGTCATATTACCTGCCATTCTGTGGTCAGTGCCCAGTAGGATGGCTGGCAGGCAGTATAATCAAAGAGAGGTGGGTCATTTGATGCCTGGATCTGTGCTGCATGCTGTGCCATCGCTCCAATAACACTGTGGAGCATGTCATCCCAACGGATGTGTGTGTGCCTTTCTTGCCCCAGTGCCCCACACCTCACACCTTTGCCCCTGCAAGCACAAATGAATCCATGCAAAGCAATGAGGTTCAAACTGGGACACTGAATGAGAATCTCTTTTACATTCCTATGCTTCAAGAAAATGAACTGAATGATTTGTCGGCTAGACAGTGCTTGTTTACTGGTCCGTGTGCATGTTCGCACATGGAGCTTTATCGCTCTTATACTCAAACAATGTTGAAACTGGCAGGGGTTTAAAGTGTTGGTACTTCTAGCCAGGATCAAACTGGATTGTTTTGTCTTTGAGGAAGTAGGTTTCTCTTTATTAGCTCTTGATTGTACAGCAGTGTTCTCCCCACCCTTCAGTGGCAGGCATGCAAATTAAGTTAGAGAATAATTCTGCCTTAATCCCTCGTGACCTACTCTACAAAGCCATTTGATTTTTAAAAGGGGGTGGGTCTCGAGCCCCCACGGAGTCTTCCTGCAGAATTTATGAACTACCTTCAAGCACTGCTGACATCCTGATACATGGGTCAGCTGCACATCAGTTTTTCTTGGTGAATTATTAAGCTATTAACTCTATAGCTTTCTCAGCTTTAAAAAGCACACTTTTGCTGTGCACGCAGAGGATGAATAGCCTCAATAAATTCCATTAGGCTAAGGAACAATGAGAATAGCAGAGTGTTGACTTTAGGAAAATGAACACAACCCAGGGATTCTCAGTGTTGCAACGTGATTAGCATGGTGCTCCCATTTCTCTAGGTGAATGGGCTGTAGGAGCTGGTCTGTCTCTCAAGAGGCCTGCACAATGAAGTTTACAGCTTGAAGGAGGGCCGCACCAAATATTTACTAGTTTGTATATTTGATTCCAGATTAACGTATTTAATGAAACTAAACCTGAAAAAAATTATACTCAATATTCACATTGTTTTGATGCTGTCTGATACCCTTTTGCTTGGCATCTTAGTGTCAGTTTCTTCCTCCTTCTATACCTTCCGTCTTTGTGACCTAATTATTCTAATCATCATGTAAGCAGATTTGCTGTAAGTAGCACAGTATAATGTTACCTCTGATGTAATCATATCCCAGACTGGGTGCGACTTCAAGCAAAACTGGGTTGAATCCAGCCAGGTTTTTTGCTAAATTTTGCCCAACTCCTCTCAACTAGTAAGTCTACAATCTAGGCTTACTAGTTGCCCACTGCTGTCGAGCAATTTCCCAGAGTTTTTTTTTCAGTTGCCCGCAGACCACTGGTGATCAGCAGGAGGTGGCAAGCCCCCTGGTGACTGCCCACCACCAGCAGGCAACCCAGGATAGCACCCACTGGGAGTGCTCCTGGTGACATCACTTCCTGAAGTGATGTCATCAGTCTGGCCACAGGCGTGTTCTGGAACCAATTCTGGCCCCAAACAGGCCAAAATTAGCCTCTCACAGAGCGCTGGAGCACACCTGTGGCTGGCGTGATGACATTACTTCCCGGAAGTGACATCATCATGTTCCTCTGGGAGTGCATGCACACTTTGCTCACACATGAGGACACTTCATAGGGTAATTCCCAGGTCCTCCACCTCCTGCCAGAAGGGTATGGGGACCTGGGGACCCTATTACAATCCCCTCATACATGTTTCTTGTCCATGCCAGTCCTATGACCCCAGTATAGCCTTTTAGATGGCTAAACGGTACTCGATCCCCTCTAATTTACAAATATTTATCATCTACTTATGGCATGTTTGAACTCCTATCCATTTAATGGTGAATTCTGTTCCTGTAAATTTAAAGCCATATTTTCATTTTAGCCTATTTCAATCTTTTCATATTATTAAGTATTATTTTTCAGGATCTGCATAAAGTGTCTATTTCGTTCCTAAAATTCCATTTCTGTTTATTATTTTTTATTTATGAATGAGATTTTCATCTTGCCTTTCTGCCCTGGCATAGCCAACAAGGAGGCTAAAAAAATCATATAAGGACTAAAATCATCTTTAAAACCATCAAAACCAGCACACAAATCATTAAAACAATGTATATCCAGAGCTTAACATAAATACAGAAGACAAAAACAGCAGTTAAAACACTGGAGAGGGTAGAAGGATCACTAAGGGAATGCCAACCGAACAAAAAAGCCTTTACCTGCTGAAGGAAGATGGCAACAGAAGGGGAACAGGCAAATCTCCTGTGTACCCAAACACATTCTACTAAGAAAAATACAGTATCAATTAAAGCACACTAACTGTACAGCCATTGCCATATATTGTCCATTTGCACTGGTGGTCTATAGGGATGTGCAAAAACAAAGTGAAATCAGATGTGGGTCATTTGTAATTTCAAAAACTGCAGTCAATTTCTTTAAAATCAGAATTAAAACTAGGCATGTTAGGAAATCAAAACAAGTTCCAACAAAAAAGTGAGGTACCCACTTACTGAACACAATGCAAAGGTAAGATACCAAAAGTGGGGTCACACAGACAATTAACAAGTACTGTAGTCAAGCCAAAATATGTCCCTTAGCACTTGTCTATGTCCCTTAGCACTCACTGGGGACCAGAATACCATCCCATCAATTAATTTGACTATTCATTTGACCCACTTTACCACCTGTCAATCTGTGGGTGTTGTCTACCTCATCATGTGTAAATGTAATAAATTATATGTGTGTAGCACCACGAGGCAGCGTAAGACCCGCTTACAAGAACGTATGTCCCGTATCAGGTCTAATAATATTGAAGCACCTTTAGTAGAACATTTCCATCTATATAAGCATTGGGAGGACGAGTTCCAATATACAGTTTTGTTCTCTGGTCAGAATTCTCCGCCTCGTGTTTTGCACAAGCTGTTGTTAAAGAAAGAGGCACATTGGATACATAAACAATTCTCTGAACGGTCTGAATAACGAGTTAGATCTGTCTTGTTTTTTTATGAATTGCACATGACATTTTATTCATTTTTTACATTTGAATGTTTTTACATTTGAGTGTGAGTTACCTTTACAAATTTATGCTTGATATAGTAGAGACCTTTAAATTTCTGTCTGTTACACACGGTCCTTGTGTGAGGACAGTGCTCTTGAATGTTTGAATCCAAGTTGCTATGACTGTTTAATTGTTATTAACTGGAAAAATTAACTGATTTTTACTGTTTGAACTGTATATATTTTAAACTTTTAAGTATTTATTGTACTGTATAATTTATTGTAACATTTTCATAGTATGGTGGAAAAAGTTGGTGCCCCTGAAGAGGTTGCTAGATGAAACATCAGATCTCAAGCGGCACTGCATGTCAGGCGCTGTGGGAGTCTGTGCTTCCTCCCACTAATTTCATTCTCCATCTACAACCAAGGCAAATAGAATCATCAGTATTGAATTTATACAGTTCTTACATGTTTACATGGCATTACAGAGACTTACCTGTTGGATGTCTTCCTGGATTTGGAACTACTTGCTTGTTGGCCATCTTTCTGCTCCAATTCTTCCTCTGTTTGAGAAACTGTATATAATGGCACGTTGACTGGAATAATTTGTCTTAATTGCTTATTTTGATGATTAATTTGACTTAATTGTTTATTTTGCATGGTGAATGTATTTTGATTTGACTACAGTAGTTGTTAATTGTTTGTGTGACCCCACTTTTGGTATCTTACCTTTGCTTTGTGTTCAGGAAATCAAAACAAATGCTCTTGCCATGGTTTTCAGTGTGAAATGCTCCTTCCCGCATTTCAGACAAATAGGTCGGAACAGCCTCGTTCTACCACACGTTATCGAAATTCTCACTTGCAGAGCAAGCACAGGGATGTGTAATTCGGCATGTGAGATAGCTTTTCCCTCCTTTCCTGGCATCCTCAACCAGGAAGTGGGGAGGTTTTTGGTTTTTTAAAACAGAGAAAGAGCATACGGGTAAGGGAAGCTACACATTGTTACACCCTGTGATTCCCCTTCTTGTGTTCTGTTTCTTTCAGAATTTTTCTCTCAGTCCAGCTTACTTCCCATGTCAGAACATGAATGGGAGAAAATATGTTTTAAGGGCTCCAGAAGAGCACAGCTAAACAAGTCAGGAATGGAATAAACCTCACTCCCACCACCTGTGCACTCTGCTTTTGTTTCAACATAAAACATGCACACTAGATAATCCCACCCCACCTTGGCTGCGGAGCCTTTAAACACAAATAAAGATGTCCAAGATCCTCAATCAGTAGTTATCCTTTGCAAGAAAGACTATGGTCCGTTTGTCACTACTAATCTCTCTTGCATCTCCAAGTGTGTGCGCGCACGCTTGCTCTCTACTATTGCAGAGGATAAAGCTTAAGTTGCCTCTGTTCCCTCAATTCCCAAAGCTGCAAGACAGGTGATTTGCCTATCATCAGAATGTCTAGGTCTCTGCACTAGAGATGGGCACAGACAGCAATACAAACTAAAATAGCCACAAACAGCCCAATCAGCTGTTCGCGAACAAGCTGTTCCTGAGGCCCCATTCTAAATGAACAGGGTTTGTTGCTGTTCGTTGCTGTTCGTCAAGCCAGACAGTCTGGCACCTGCAATCAATTCCCTTGGCAACCGGAGGCAGGGAGGGACTGAACTCTGTCTGAACTCCTGCTGTTGCCCTGGAAACCCCAATCTAAGCCCAATTTAGCTTGATAGGCAGGTCTTCCTTTCAAGTGCGGAGTTCCAAATTTGTTACAAGGGAGCAAAGACCAGGGTGGAGGGGGGCTCCCAGCTCTGACTTTGCAGACAGCGGAGAGACAGTTGCTGTTGGCATTTTGAGAGAGAGACAAGGAGAGGGCATTGGAGCTTGAATTTTCTTTGTGTGTGTTGGGATAGGGATCTACCTCTTCAAGTTCCAGGGCTGCTGCCAGGCTCTGGGCCAAGCTATTATTTATTACTGGTACATTTCCTGCTACCTGCTCAGGTAAGGTTTCTGGGAGTGGTGAGGTAGGGATCTACCCCTTCAGGTTCTAAGGCCGCTGCCAGGCTCTGGGGCCAAGCTATTATTTATTATTGGTACATTTCCTGCTGCCTGCTCAGGTAGGGGTTCTGGGAGTGGTGTGGTAGGGACCTTGATGGCTGGAGGAGAGCCTGCTGGCCCCCACAAACAACGAACAACTAACATGTTCGTGTACAGGTCATGTTCATCAATGTTTGTTGTTTGTTGTTCGTGGATGGCAATGAACAACGAATACCATGCTCAGTTTTTTTCTGTTCGTGCCCATGTCTACTCTGCACAGCCTTGCTTGCCAGTATGTGCAAGCAAGCCTTTGCTTCTTCTCCGTAATGCATGTGAATATCCCAGGCAAAGGGCAGAGGTGGGGATAGTAGCCCAAGGCCAAGTTGATGGCTCTATTCCCCTCTCTGCCCTGCCTTATAGTGTGTGGGCATGAGTGCATGTGTGTGTGTAAAGACTTACCCCTGCCTAACAAGCAGCATGTATTTAAGGGTCCCTATTACATCAAGCATAAGAATTAAAAAACCCATGCTTGTATAGAGTCCAAAAGCCTGCCAAAGCCATTAGGATGGTGCAAAAATTGGCAGAAAATGGAAACACTATACACAGAAACACTATATGGAATGATCTTGTTTGACAAGATGGACTGACCGTTCTGGTTGAATGGCATCACTATCTTGTGAGACCAAGCTTTCTGTGCTAAATAATGTTTCCCCCTTGCTGCTTCTCCCACTTCCAAGGAAACTGAAACCAGGCAGACAGAGCAATAGTCAGATTTCCAACAGAAAAGAAATAATTCTTTTCAGATTTGGAACATTTACTACTTTTATGACTGGGGTGTTGTGCCAATCAGATCTTGATTAGTACATTTCCAGCTGGTTGCTAGTGGTCAAGGTTCAATGAACAAGTATGTGCCTCTCTGGTAGTATCTCCTAGGAGCTTGTTCAGAGGGAGATCAAAGGCAAACTAGTACATTCCCCTCTCAATTTCTTCACTTCAAGTCAGGCTGAAAATATTTGGGGTGATTAATTGATTAATTAATACTTATTTGCAGTCAAAGACCATAATTGTAATAATACATCCTTAACAACTCATGTAGCAGTTAGTAACAATGTAAAAAGGGAAAAGACATGAAAGATACACTTAATTTTAAAATATTTAAAAGGCATATAAAAATAGATATATTTCACAATGCATAAAAAACTCAGTATTTAATCCTACAATGAATTGACCAAATAGTGACAAACTTTGGTTATTTGTCTGGTTTTCATCATTCAGAAGCCTCTCCAGGCAAGTCATGTCTGCCTCCAGTATTGGTCTATCTAGAAGAGGGGAGATGAACTTGTCCCTATAATTTTGATGAAGAGGGCAGCAAAAAAACATATGGAGAAGTGATTTCACTTCTCCAGAAGGAAAGCAACAACATCTATCCTCATAAGAGATCCTCCTATATTTCTTTTCAATAATTATTGAGGGGATGACTGCACAACAGCCAGGGTGAAAGCTTTTCTGTAAGATGGAATATCCAAATAAACCAGACATTTGGCCATATCCATGACGTATCTGGATTCCCTGGAGACAATTATTTGGGGTGAACAGGGTCAAATCTGAAACACGCAAGTGGACAGGAATACATAACCATGCTACACAGTTGCACCAACATGTTCTAAGTAGTCTGTTGGAGTTTTATTAGAGTGTAGGAACAAATCTCTCCAAGACATAGGGATGGAAGATTCCCAACTGTTTTTCTTACTGAAACATAATTTCCTTTTGTTCTCCATCCAAACAGGGTATTAGCATCGAATAGTGTTTCATTTGTTACTCAGAGTTAAGTTGTTGGTTGTTGTTGCTGTGTTTTTTTAAAAAGTACATTATTTTTCACTGCTGGTTTCCCTCCCATTTACAATAAATTAGCCATCATCTGAAGAGGCTTGCCTAGATCAGTATGGATGAAGACTTTGCATCACTGCTGCTCTTTTGAATCATGCACCTACCCATGCTCTTGATGAAGTCTCCTTTTCCTCCATGAATATTTTTCTTTATCTGTGAATATTACTTAGAACACCTCATGTGCAATGATTACTAAAGACACTGCAGTTTAGTTCTGCTCAAAGAGCCATGATTGGATATATCAAGTTTTCTACTTAAGAAATCAGTCTTGAAACTTCACCGCTTGCCAATTTATCCCACTGATAACTCACTTGTTAAAAGCAATCACTGGTACCACTGAATGGGTGTCTCTCCACCTCATCTACCCTCTCAGCTGGCTAAAAACTTTCTCTGAGTCTTTTTTAGAGGGACATATAGTGGATTCAGAAAGCTCAACCTCACAAGATTTTCTAGGTCGATGGACTTCAGAGTAAGAGGCTACAAGTGAAGAGGACTTCCACCACTGAATCGGAACCATTCTTCTGCACAGAGATGAAGGCAGGATAGCCTCTCTGCACTTCCAAAACTCTCCATTGTGGTCCATGTGACTAAAAGATCATGTGACAGTACAGATTAGGAAATGAAAAACAGGTGGTAGCAGGGAGAAGTTCCTGCAACATGTCACCATAGATGATCTTTCCTTCACATTTCAACTCATGTATCAGAGCCAGTTCAGAGATGTTCCCAAGAACAGCTTTCCCTAGGAATCGCAGCCGTCCCAAATATACCTGTAATATACCAAATATACCTGTAATATATACCAAATATACCTGCCAACGCCTGTAATACCAAGCATACTTGTAATACAGTGTTCACAATACTGGCCCACCGCACAGGGTAATATATAAAATATGCTGAGCAGTTAGGGAAAGTGTCAGATAAACAATATTGAGTTGGACCCAATGATTCCCTTTCCCTAATATCTAATAATTGGGGAGGGAACAATGCCCAGTACATGTGCCAAGCTGCACCATGCCAGACTACTTTGTGTTGTGGACCAGCATACAGACTCCTCCTCTTCAGATGAGGAGGCTGAAAACTCAGTGGAGGAAGGGGATGCCCTCCGGACACCATCACAAAATGAGGCACTTGGAACTCCTTCAGGAGACCCTCTTTGATGTACAAGAGGAGCCCCGAGAACATGAGTCAGCCTACTCACCTTGGGAAACAGCCCTGCCTTCAGACTCAGAGCCAAACTACAGTGATGCCTGACACTAGTTGGACACTTGTCAGCTTCCCTCAAGTTTTGATGGGAAATGTAGGCATCCTGGTCTTGCAGCTTGGCTCTCTGACTGCTGTCCAGTGGACTTTTCAACTGTCACTTGTCCAACATTCCGCCAAGCTGCCTACAGTTCCCATCAAAACTTGAGGGAAGCTGACAAGTGTCCAGCCTGTGTCAGGCATCACTTGTAGTTTAGCTCTGAGACCCTGAGCCACCTCACAGCACTCACCACCAGCATCAGAATCAGGAAAAAAGGCAAGAGACCCAACGGCGGGAGCAGGGCTAAACCAGTCATGCAAGCCAGGAAGGAATAAGCAGCATTTGGAAAATCCTGAGAGGGAAAAGCTTCACATAGTACTGGCATTCACATTATTAATCATGGAGCCCTTTTAAGAATCTCTTGCTATTAACATGTCCAGTTTCCTCACACAAAACATATAGATATATTTAGATGAACTGCCCATTTTGTTTCCTACCCTGGCTCAAGTTTGAATCAATTCCTGAGAGCCTACAAATCTACAGCTATCTCAGTTTTACCTTCTTTGAGCTCATGAACTGCCTCCTTTGCAACAGACACTCCCCAACCCTTCCATCTCTGTCCTCTGTGCCTCCAAAGGGAGGGTGCAGCAACAGAAAGGGTCTGATTCTGAACAATGGTTGAATAGCCCCAGAGTCTCTCTACACAAGACCTCTTACATAGAGACACTCAAGTGACTTTCGTTCTGGTCTCATATTCAAGTGTACTCTGTCTCTCTAACAGTGCATGTGTATCCACAATGGGAGAACAAGTGTAAGAGTTTTCGTTTGAGCGTCCCTGTGTAAGAGGTCTTGTGTAGAGAGACTCAAAGAAGAGACAGTCAGAAGTGGTTTATGAGTGCACAGGTTCTTTTTGTGGTAGCCAGTTTCACAAGACAAAAAAAAAGGAAGGTTCCGACAAAATTTCACATAAAACAAAACATCAGCGCTAATTTGGGCTTTTCTATGTGAGCGGAACATTTAAAGAATGTTGAACAGATCCAAATTGTCTCAATACAACTGTCAAAGCATCTCATGGAACAAGGGACTCAGGGTAGATCTACACATTGGGTTGGATCCAGAATACATTTTTCAGTAATTGAAGGGGAAGTGTACTTTCTGTCAATTCCCCCTTTTTGCTGCCGACCTCTAGTTTGCCCCTCAGTACCATTTCTGAGTTATCCAGAGGCAGCATTTGGGGAAGATCAATCGGCTGCAGGAGCTGCAGAATGACAGGTAATTTCTGTTCCACTGTGAAAATATCGTCCATTAGCAGAAAATGTAGTTCAAATTCAACCCATTTTACGTAGTCTTTTTTTTTTTAGCCCTTTTAACTATGCATTATTTTAAATTAAATGTATCTGGCTGGGTCTGTAGTCTAAAGGGGAATACTGGAATGTCTCCTTAGTCTTTATACCATTTCCCCTTTGAAAATGGGCAGTCTCCAGCTGCTTTTATTTGGAGAAATGGTACATGACCCATGACCTTTCCCCAGTATGATCAAATGCAACTTGATCGTGCTGATTGTAAGCAAGAAAATTCCCAGACCCAGCAAATGAATTTAGTTTTTAAAAAAACAACGTTTAAACAATAACAGAACTTCAAGGGTAGCTGTGCCCTCATGAAAACCTTTAATGCATGTTGTTAGTCAAATAGAGTCATGATGAGTAGGGTTGCCAGGAAAAGTCTAGCCTAGCAATCATTAGGAGACTAGGGGGGTAGCTGTCGGCAATGTCACACCTCTCTGGAAATCTCTGGAAACTCTGTGCTAAAACCTCAGTGTTTCCAAGCAATTCTTAGACAGGGCAAATGTCACTTCTGAGTTTTCCCAGGAAGTGACATCATGCCATCAGTCAAGGGGCCATTTTTAATTTTTCTTCTGGGAGTTGGGGGTACAGACCTGGGAACCCTGTTCATGAGTGTCACTCCCCAGCATAAGATTCCAGGAGGCTACCTGGTATCCACCCTGTGGGCAATGGTGATAAAACTAGAAGCTCCACTTGCCACAGAATTTCAGTATTTCAAGGTGAATGTCTAAGTTCCTGCTCTGGGGCCGGAGGGGAAATCCAAGAGAAGCAAAAAGAATTTTGATATGACTTAGAAACATTTCTCAGGAAGTTTTCTATTCCTGGCTGTATGGTGTTCTGAATGCAGAAGCCTGTTTCTGCATGAAGAAACAGATCTTTTGGATCTCACCGTGTATTTTTCATTAAAGGCATTTTATTTTTTACATTATTTTATTAGAGGCATTTGCAATCCATTTTTCACTAGATCAGAAAATAAAATTAATGTTGTAACAGAAACACTAGCTCAAGGGCGACACTGACTTTCAACAACACAAGTATTAATTCTTTAAAGACTCAAATACCATTGCAACAAAAGGGCAATGAGGTTTCATAAAAGCTGCAATTGAACACTCCTCTGCAAAAGATCATATGCGTATATTTTGTTCGGTCTTAGTTAAATGAATCTAAAGATTGTTTATATGATTGCATTTCTCAAGCTGAAGCTACCCATGTTAGATGATCCGGCTGAGGCACCTATCCCATTCTACTCTCAAATGAGTCCATTTACGTTGTTTTCTTCATAATGGGAACCCAAAGCAACTTACATTGTTCTCCTCTCTATTTTATCCCCACAACAACCCTGTACATCAGGATTCTCTGGACCTGCCAGAATGGGCACCAGTCTCCGAAGCTGAAATTAGAGGACTAATTGCCTCATTACCCACTGGTAAATCTCCAGGTGAGGATATGTTACCACCTGAACTGTATAAAGCCTTCCCAGACGGGTGGGCCCCAGTACTGGCTAGGGTGTTTACTCAAACTAATGGTTCAGGCCTAATCCCCTCTGGATGGAAGCTGAGCATAGTGGTACCTATACACAACAACCCTGTGAGGTAGGTTAGGCTGAGAGATAGAATGTCATTGAAGCTCTCTGGGTGATCTTGGGCCAGAGTGAGGATTCGAATTTGAGTCTCCCCGATACTAGTCTGACACGCTAACCACTATAGCACACTTTTTCTTTCTTCCCCAAATACTATAGAACTCTGGGACGCCCAATGATGTTGATGGGCAACAGATTCAGGGTAGACAAGAGAAAGTAGCTTTTTACTCATCATCATCAATCTTTATTACGGTCATAGACAACACATTAATAGCATACAACCTACAGTCAGGGTAAGTCATATTATTTACAAATCTATTCACTAAAATTTCAGGGTACAGATTCTTAAATATTTAAAACCTTAAAGCCTGAGTGCCTAAGACCAAATTATTAAATATTTAAATCCTTAACATTATAAAATATCTAAATATTTCCCCCTGTAAAATACTTCCTAATCCATATGGCTTGCACAGCAAAATTTGCCACCTTTAATGTAATTTCATGGTCCTTATCAGCTAAAAGCTTATCTAGATAGAATCTATCATTCCTACCTGGGAACTGATTACAAATTGGAGTTATGAAGATTGCCCTAATATTTTGAGAAAGCTCACACTCGAAGAGTACGTGTCCCCTAGTTTCTATCTTTCCAGCCCCGCATATACATACTCTTTTCTCGAGTGGTTGTTTTGCATATCTGCCCTCCATGACTGCTGATGGTAACGTGTCCATTCTGAGGAGGGTAACTGCTCTTCTATAATCTGCTTTATCCAAGTGTTGTAAGTAAGGCATCATTATCACTTGGTTTTGGCTATCTACTCCCAGGAAATACCCTTTGACTTGACTCAAGTCATTCTGCCTTTCAATATCCAGGATTCTGTGTTTCACAAAGGGTTTGACCAAGTCATGTTCCATATTCATCAAAAACTGTTTGGAAAGACCATAATAACCCAATTTGCGCTCCATTTCTTTGATCCAATGTGGTACTCTAGAATCCCATGCTATTAAACCTGTTAAACCGGAGGGATTAGTTATTAGCTTAAACCAATAGACAATGGTAGCAATCCACAAGCGTGCTTTTACAGTGACCATACCGGATTCCAAACGAATATGTGCATTAGAGACACAAAAGGGAACCTGCAAAATGTGCCTTAAAAACTTGGATTGCACTTTTTCCAGTGACTGCCAATAAGACTGATGTGTTGTTATGCTCAAAGGCGCCACATAGAGTAATTGGGCAAGAGACTTAGCCTTGAAAATCTTGACTGCTGCTGCAACATTCCGACCCCCAGAAGACCAATAAAATTTCTCAATCGCTCACGCACTTTTAAATGCGCTTGTTGTAACATGGTCCACATGAGCTTTTCTAGAGCCTGAAGCCTGAAAGGCAGTTCCTAAATATTTAAAACAACCGACTTGTTCAATATCCACCAAGTCTATCTTCAACTGGTAAGTTCGCAATTTGCTTCCAAAAGCTAGAACCTTTGATTTTTGATAATTAATTTTGATGTAATTGGCCTGACAGTATTGAGCTAATATTTCCATAGCTCGTTTAAGGCCACTGGGGGTTCTAGAGATTAATACTGCATCATCTGCATATAGCAGAACGGGGACATGCCTGTTAGCTTTTTACTCAGAATTAACCAAATAATTAAAATGTATATGCAACCTTTCCATTAAGGCTCATGGAGCCTAACAAAAAGAAATAAAAATGAACTACAAGAACCCAAGAGGCTAAAAACACAACAAAATTCTAACACTCATCTTGAACAGCTTAGATGTGTTTGCTAACATTTTTTAAAAAAAAATACTGTATTTCATCAAATTTCAAGAAATGCTTTCTAAAATAAAAGGCGCTTCTAAAAACTAGCAAGGGAAGGCAAGAGTCCAAAGTCAGACCAAAGGTTAGAAACAGGAAATAAGTCAGTAGGGCACAGCAGAAGAATTGCCAGGAGCAGACCAGAGGTCAGAAATCTACCACTCAATTGCAGACAGAGACATGGCATAAGGTCAGAGTGGAAATACATGTTACTGAGTACCTGGAGACTCGTCTCAAATACAAGATTTTATGTGTGGTCCTCAATTCACATTCAGGCTGTGTCTTGCACAGCACACGTGCATGCCACTTTCACAGGAGCTCACTTGGTGTGATTGAATCTGCAAGTGAGTCTGGAGGGTTTTCTTTACAAGAACAAGTACTGTAGGCTCTTTTGACTTGCTGATTTGCATTTATTTAAGGTGTGAGAAAGTGTCAAGATCTGCATTTCAATGAATGGATATGGGAGGTGGGGGAAACTGGGATTTTGGCAGTTCTAAACAGAGAATTTCCTTGTCAAAGATTACCTACAAGCGTAGCAAAGAAAAGCACAGCCGGAGCAATTCCTTTATAAAAATGTAATGCAACAGTTTGCATCAATTTCAAACCACATTGGAAGGGAAAAGTGCCTCACAATAAATGGGATACTTTTAGCAGTCAAGGAGGAACTGATATCATGAATATATTCTAGGGATGCCTGTCTTCTGCTCCTACCCTCCACCCCCACCCCTGCTTACCTGGCCACTGGAGGAGGGGGGAGGAAAAGCATAAGATCTCTCTCGGGGGGGGGGGGTGGTCAAAGGACCTGGCAACCCTAATGTACTCACATGGAACAAATGGAAGTGTGACTGTGCAAGTGAGTGCATGGGAAGTGGGAGTGGGAACACATGAAATGAGGTTCACTTGAATGTCCATCGGTACTTAGTAATGTGTGTTTCCACTCTCAGACAGGCAGCGATCAGGAAACATGATCAGCAGAACTAGCAGAGTCTTCACACTGGCTGTGTTGTTCACACTGAAGTCAGTCCGCCTGTGGAGACGGCAGCTTTATAGTTCCAGATTAGATCTTACCGGACCCTTCAGCCAGCAGATCCCAACAGCTCTTACGGCATTCCATGAGGCACAGTGTGCTTCCTCTGCCGGCTGTCCTCAGGAGGGCACTGTAGTGCAAAGAAGACTGTTCTTCCCTGAATGCAGGCAGCTCAAGTTACACATGGCAAGGCTTTAGAGCTGTGTGCTGGCCCCAAGTTCTGGGTTCAAGTTCTCATTGCACTTGAAGTGATGGCTAAACAGGGCCTCCATGTTCAGATGTTCTCGAGAGATAACAATGGTGATAGGCTCTGTTCTCTGGTGCTAGGCTAAATGAACCCTTGCTCTGCTCCAGCTTTCTTAACTAGGTGCACATTCTTAACTATGTGCAGAAGCTAGTGGCACTGAATGAGGATGAATATCCCAATTTGCCTTAAGGATATGTCCAATCAATTCAATGGGACTGGATAAGCATCACAATGCAGTATGGCTGCAAATTGAGTTGTAAAAGCTGTGCACTTGACCGGGGATGGAGGCACCTCCGCTTACCTCAGCGGGGCCTGATGGACCAACAATAGCAGCTCTGGCAACAGACAGCCTCCATTGGCCTCTACTCACACAAGACGGCCTCCTGCCACCTCCTTCAGCTTTGCTGGTGATGTGGCTTCTAGCAAGCCCCATCAACACCAGACAGCTGCAGGGAGCCCCCACCACCTTTGCCAGTATTGGCATCCTCCCATGGGTCAATGCTGGGGAGAGTGACTGGAAGGTGCAGGTGGGGCAACAGAGTGGAAGGCACTATCAGGGAATGTCTAGCAACAGCAAGAAAGACCAGTAGGCCATGGGTAGCCCTGAGGGGAAAAGAAAGGACCTTAGCTCTGGAAGGGAGGGGCTAGGAGGGGCCTATGAGACCGTGGAGGGGAGTGTAGCAGGATAACGGCCAGAGGCCAAAAGTCCTGTCAGTTTGGGGACCCAGGCACAAATCTTGTGGTCATTGGATGGTGTCCAGGGGGGTCCAGCCCCTAGCCAAACCTTTATTAGGTTTGCTGGGGGACAGCTGGGGAGGAGAGGCCATGCCATGCCCACTAGGTGAGAGAATAGCCAAAGGCTGGGGAGAGAGAGTACAGGGTGAGGAAACACTTCCCTCCTCTCCATACTGAGGCTTTGTCCCCACCAGCTAGAAACAAGGAGATGCTAGAGGGTATGCTCCTCCCCCCTCCTGGACTCCTGCCCGACAGGTAGAATTTGACAGCATTTTTATGTATGTCTCCTTTGGTGGATCAGGCCCAATAACTTCAAAGTATGTCTGGCAGACTCCCCCTCCCCTCCCCACAAAACAATGAACTACATATCTCACAAAAATATTTTATGAAGACAGGTGGCATGTAGGTACAAATAAACCTGAGATACGGCATTTCTTCTCCTTTGTTTGAATTCTAGTACCAGAGCAATGTGAGAGTTCCCTGCACACCTTTCATCCACAAAACATTTCAAGCTCCATTTCCTGCAAAATGCTGATCACTACCATTACCTGAACTAATTGAGAATCATTATCAGCTGCTGTATCTAAAGGTCTCATGTGATCTCTAAACCTCCTTTAATGTCTTCATGAGAAACAGCACACAGGGGACTCAGCTGGTGGCTAGAAGGAACTGACAGCTAAAAATATGGATGACACTCAAGGGAGATTATTTAATTCATCATCATAGAATAGTATGACTGGGCCTTTTCAAACTAGACATAGAAATTCCAAGCATCATCTTGGAAAAATAAATTTAGGGCAAAACTTTATACTCTTCATTTGCATGCATTACGGTTACATTGATGCATTGCTAAACTACAGAGTCACTTCACAAATGACATTTTTAGGAATACACTTGAGATATTTCACATATATATCTAAAATGTAAAGTGTAAATACAACAAAAAGTTATTGGCAACAAACAATCCAATGTACTGGTACAGTCATCACGAGCCATGACTGATCGCCGCTATCTGACTAAATGTAATTATTAATACATGCCACTGCTGCTGAAAATGGAAGCTGTGTGTTTAGATCCCCCTTCCTAATGTCTAGTAACTTTATCATGATATTGTACATTGTACATTCATCACCACACCATTTGCAGTCTCTGGGAGGGAAATGGAGAAACACAAAATTACATGACATCAGGACATAGATAAATTGTAGCAGCTGTTATGTAACAGAGCAGGCAACAAGACACAGGGCTGCAGTTTTCAGCAGCAGCATGTATAAACTATAAGTATTAATTATATTTACCAACCTTTTTCCATGTAGAAACCAGAAATTAGGATGGTGCCATTTTTTTTGTGGGAGGTTCCTTTGAAAATAATGAAACACTCACAAGTACTACATTATTAAGATTCTTATTTATAAAAAGACAGCACCACGAAGTGAACAACAAAATTTGTATCCATAGAAATAGGCAACACAGAACTCAGTTTGTGACTGTATGCTGCTACTATTCCTTTAAATATTTTTAACATTCTTCTAGGTGTTGTTTTTACATAGGATCCTGAGTCAATGACTTGATTATCTCAATTAGACAAATTAATAATATCAATTAAGGACATCAAATGAAATAAACATTTTAGCAGATCAAAATCAAACAGGTCAACAGAGAATGAAACCCCGGCTCAATTAAACCAGACCGGGAAATCACAAGCTATTACGATAAATGCTTCAAATTCACTAACCTTGAATCAAAAAATTATTCTCAGTTCTCAACCGCATTTTAAAAACAAAATGGTACTTTTTTTTTTTTTACAAATGTGTGTATGGAGTTTTCTTCAAAGGACAATGCAGTCCAATGGCTATAGTTGCTGGACAAGCATTATTTATTTATTTATTTATTTATTTATTTATTTATTGCATTTCTAGACCGCCCTCCCCATCAGACGGGCTCAGGGTGGTGTAACAACATACAATTTGTAATGGCCATCAACTATATGGAGTTTGAAGAAAACTCCATATTAACACCAATGAACCCATAAAGGAACAAACAAATAGAATTATATCATGTAGTACATCTCTGGAAGACTTGCATTATCTTCATATGATGGAACTTTACTGGTTGAACTCCTGACTGTATTTGTATATAATTGTATATTAGGATATTTATTGGATATTTATGGGATGATCTATTGATACTTATGTGATCTATTGATACTTATGTGTAATATTCATTAGAAATGGCATGTTGACACTTTAGCACTTTGCACTTTGAATTCAAAAAATATATTAAAAAAATCATAATATTAATTTATTATTTTTGACCTTTGAGGTTTTTTCCTTAGAAACATTCTACTTCTCCATTTGTTGCTTGAGTAATGCTTCCAAGTATGAGGTTGCATTACTTGCAGCAGTCTCTCTCATGCCCAGTCCAGTGCATGACTGTAGAATGGTTTATACATTTTTATATATATAAATCCATTTTCCTTATTTAAAAAAAAAACAGTTCTGCACATGTATATTTTCTGGTTCAATGGATCACCGGACAAGCAAAAACCATCCATTTATTTACTTATTTATTTTAGCTGCCTCTCCAGAGAAGTGCTTGAGGTAGCTTACAACAAATTTACATAAAAAGCAGTGAAGAATTTAAAATAACCAGAGAAAAGTATTGAATCATAAAAACACAAAAGCCAGGAAAAGAAAGGGGAGAGACAACAACAGAAAAGCAGCAACAAAGCAGCAAACTGATCAAGCAAAAAGAGAACAAAACAAAACAAAGAGAGCAAAACCAAAATCAGTGTAAGACCCACAAAATAGAGCCAGTTTTTTTTTTCAAACTACAGAGAAAATACAAGATGGTAAAATGGACAGGGGGAAAAAACTCAACAAAGAAGGTCCCAGGCAAAATTCCAGGGAGAATGTATTCCACAGATGTGACACCATCACTAAAAAGGCCTTATTGTAAAGGTAGGAACAATGTTTCAGAGCTATATTAAAATCAACAAATGATGGGAGAGATGCTTTCACACAATCGAGGCCAATCCAACCCCGATCAGCAAGTGACTGTGCCAGAGGGCCACTCTGCCATGGAGGAAAGTTCCCATGTTGCATCCTATAAAATTGTCTCTTGCCAAATTCTGTCCTTTGCAGATGTTCTCGTCTATACCAATTTGTTGCCTCTGGAGTTGGCCATTTGGGGTCAGGTGGCACAAGGGAGAGTGGGAAATGCAGGCTAGGGTTCTGATTGCTGAACTGTTATTTTCACGCCAGCAGAGTTGGCATATGCCTGACTAAGCTCAGGTTCTAGGGACTCCTTTTATTGCTCCATAAAGAAATGTCACATGTGTCACTTCCCATCTAGCCACCAGACTCAGGATTTTGCACGGTTATCTCACAGCTTCCTTAACTGACAGAGATTTATACCGACAGCTAGAAAACCCTTGTCGTGTGTTCAGAACCAGCAAAACCCTCAATATTCTGCTTGCTCTGGCATTTGAAAGTCATTATTTGCTTTCTTCTGAATGTTTTCCAGTATTTGTTGTTTTACATTGAAATAAAAATCAAGACTTTCAAAAACAGGTAAGTGAAAGGCATGGAGCATCAGCATTGTAACTGGACCCAGGATGGACTAGGAAAGAAAGAATCCTTTGTTAGCATCAAATCAGATGATCGAAGAAAAAAAATCAGCCCGCTGTCTTTTCTCTGTTGTACATAAAAGAAAGGTCAATGATTCAAATGAAATGACAAAACTGGACACATCAAGGCTTATTGTTTCCAGCTGATTTTTATCGTCTTGTAAAGTTACCAGTGTACAATACCCTCCATTAGAATCTATATAATAGGTACAGTTCCAGTTTTCTCTGTAGGCCTGCTAGTTACTGGCACTGTTGACTTCGATAGAGGAATTTCAGCATTTAGGCATCAATTTCGCAATGGAGAGAAATAATGCTTACAAAGGAGAAGGAATAATTTAAGTGCTACTGGAGAGCCAGGAGAGAGGGCTAAACTGAACAGCTTCATATGCGCATGAAACAGTAGAATAGATATTCTCTAACTATATGTATGCATTTATCAAGAGACATGTCACTGAAATTTGGTGTTTACTGAGTTTTTTTATTCCAGCAAAGTTAGACTTATTTCAGGTTGTACTCTACACAATTCAATGTATATATATCCAACCCCCAAATAAGTTAATTGCACCCAAGCATAATGGCAACATTTCCCATAATATTCCAAATAGGGATGTACACCTGAAAAAGATTCAAGTTTCCCCGAACAATTTAGAATAACCCGAATTCCGAAGCGGCAAGCCACTTCAGGTTTGAGTGTTTAAACTGCTTTGGTACTGAAGCTCAAAGCAGCACTTTTCCTGCCATTTGCAAATGGCAAAAAAGTGTTGCTTTCAAGCTTTCTGCCCTGCTGCCTTTTTTACCTGATGGAAAGAGGAGGAGGGAACCCCCTCCTCCCCCTCCCATCTACAGGGCATTTGAAAGCAGCACGGTTTTGAAAAGCAACACTTTTCTTGCCACACAAGAAATGCCCTGCTACATTTTTCACCAGATGGGAGGGGGAGAAGGGGGTTCCCTCCTCCCCCTCCCATCTGTGGGATGTTAGAAAGTGGTGGGGCATTTGAAAGCAACATGTTTCTTGCAATGCACTTTACTTTCAAATGCCCCGCCACTTTTTTCACCAGATGAAAGCAAGCAGCACTTTTCTTGCTGTTTGCAAATGCAAACAGCTAGAAAAGTGCTGTGGCTGCTGCTGCTTTACCCAAATCTTTCTGAAGTGATACGAATTGCTTTGGAAAGCTTTGCATTGGGATTACCGAATCGACTCAGCAGTGCTGGGGCCAATTCGGGGATCCTGAATCTTTCCGAATCAGAAGCCCGAAGTGCACATCCCTAGTTCCAAATACTCCATGTCTGTTCAGGCATGCAAATCCTTCTATAATTCCCCCTTGCTTCTCGTAAGTAACAAGAAAAGAGATGTATCTAAGGAAGGGTCAATTTACAGTAAGCTGCAGTCATTACTCGATTGCAATCCAAAGGATCAGAGAGAGAAAAAAGTATAATGTATAAAATGTGGTTTCTTCTGTACAATACATGCATAGGAAACACTTTTGCATGTATTTTAAAGGCAGAGAACATGATTTATAAACACATGAGCTATGATATATGATTTGTACAAAAGAGCACATCTGTGTGCGTACCTGTACCTGCATAAAAATATATAGTGAAAGCATTTATACATGTATGAATGAACTACAGTAAAATAAAATATAATGAAATAAAATAAAATATGAAGGGCTACTCCTAAAACAGCCCATCACTGGCAAACAGGCATGTCAGTTGGGGAGGGGACTCTCTTGTTCTGGAGTAGCATCAACCAATCCGTTAGTTGCTTGGGAGTATCTGGGGAAAGGGGAGGCAGCTTGACACTTCTTGGCACAATTAATGTATGAAATAAAATTCTACCCTCAAGTCATAGTTGACTTACATTGGGGTTTTCATGGCAAGAGACTAACAGAGGTGGTTTGCCATTGCCTGCCTCTGCAATCCTGGTCTTCATTGGCAGTCTCCCATCCAATTATTAACTAAGGCCGATCCTGCTTAGTTTCTGAGATATCATGAGATCACAGTCTCATGGGCTATCCAAGTCAGGGACAGTTAACGTACAGGCTAGGTTAAACAAGGCTAGCAGTAACGCTAGCCATTATTGGAGTCAGAGTGGATGTTATCTTTTGCCATGTAGTTTGTGTTGGTTAAAGTGGGGGTTTAAATGTATATTGCTATGGTTTAAAATGCAGGCCTCCAAAGAAATGAGGGTGGCAGGATGGGTGATGGAAATGTATGTTTTTTTAACTGGATGTTAGCTGTACCTTAGGGGACAGAATCAACTGCAGCTTTTGAGTGCTGAGGGAAAGCAATCAGTCAGTCAGTTTGTGGTAGTCCATGTCTGTGTGGGTGAAATGAGAGAGCTTTCTGTGAGTGAAAAGTTGAAAGAAGAAGTTTGTGTGTTTAGTTTGCGGATGAAATCAGCCTATGTGGCAAGTGAACATCTGGGAACTCAGAGAATTCCACGTTCTTCTTTTTTAGGGATATTTGTAACCTAAATGGCAACCATGAGGAAATTGGTTTTTGTGACTGGGTCTGTGGAAACATTTAAAGATCTCAACCTAGTTTGAAACCACCACATTTATGAACCATTCTGAAACCAATATGCTTTTAAAATTCTGAAACCATTACACATATGTATGTATGAATAAACTCTGTTTCTGGTTAAGAAAACTCCAGCTTCATCTAGAATAAAGGATCCCTTTTTTTGTCTCAGCCAAGCCCGCTCCCCCAACTCTGACTGTACTGTCGTAATAGTACTTATAGCTATGATGTCCTATACTATAAGTCAAACTGAATGGGAACTAAGTCAAAATCCTTTGGTGACAGCAAAATTCTAAAGGAACATTAAGGTAATCAGGGAGACAGCAATACACGAGCCACGTAGACAAAGACGTCACTGCACTCAAAAATGCTCATAGCCAGTGGGCTGCCTATTAGATGCAATCCATTCTAAAAAGTTAAATGTAATTTTGATAGTGCAAATCAGCCATTTAATAAAACCTACTTTAACCCATATATTGATGCCTTGTATCTTCATTTGGTAGGTGTTGGTACAAGTGAAAAATAAAGTATGTAATATATAACTTGTGGCCGTCCACAGCTAGCTGCAGTACATCCCTTTATATACTGAGACACCAAAATTACATCAGAATCAGGGGATGTGAGAAGCAGATGTCCCTGTGGGGCTTATACTGGCTTCAGAAGATGCAGATAATGATAAAAGAATAATGATAAAAGATATGTACTGAAAGATATGTACATAAAATGATAAAAGAAATGTACTGAACTTGTCAGTTTTCCTTTTGCACTTACCACTGTTCCTAAGGAATGGTAAGAATAAAGCAGGCTATCAGGTGTAGTAAAATGGTATTTATATGAATGGATAGAAATATCCCATCAATTAATTTTGTTTCTGGTATTTTAATTCATGAAGTCAACAGAGAACAATCTAGCTCTTTATCCCGTAGGATGGTATTTTCACCTGCAGCTCAATTAAGGGCTTTTTTGGCCATCACTCTAGTTCCAGTTAGAGTGCAGAGGAGGAAAGAGGTTGTGCTTCTGTAGAAAGACCACTCACTTTGCATGCAGTGGGTCCCATGTTCAATTCCAGTTATCTCCTGTTAAAAGCCTCGTGTATGAAGAATCTCAAGATCCAGGGCAGGCAATGCTA
This sequence comes from Eublepharis macularius, assembly GCF_028583425.1. Lineage (NCBI taxonomy): Eukaryota > Metazoa > Chordata > Lepidosauria > Squamata > Eublepharidae > Eublepharis > Eublepharis macularius. The sequence continues at coordinate 117,206,464 of NC_072795.1, forward strand.
GTTAGAGTTGTCAATGCTGATTTTAATAGACCAAGGGTCTGGCTCAGTATAAGGCTGCTTCATGTGTTCTCTGCAGTGGGTTGCCAAAGGAAGCAAGTAGAGCAACCTGCCTCTTTTTTGTTACATTGGTTTTAAAATATGGTAGAATGGTGAGCAGGTTCTGTTGTTGGCATGGTGGTTTTTGTGTGTGGTTTTTGTGTTTGTTGCTTTATGTGTTGTTATATTTGTAAGTCATAGAATCATAAGGTTGGAAGGGATGTCTAGGGTCATCTAGTCCAACACCAAGCACAATGCAGGAAATTCTCAAATACCTCCCCCTCCGGATACATACACACCAAGTGACCCTTACTACATGCCCAGAAGATGGCAAAACACTGTCAGGATCTGTCTGGGGGAAATTGCTACCTGACCTCAAGGTGGCAATCAGCTTTACCCTGGGCATGTAAGAAGGGGCCACGAGAACTAAGCACTGGTGTAACCCTTCCTGTCCTCTCCCTCATGATATTCCCAGGTTCACAGGATAAGCATTGCTGTCAGATGGCCATCTAGCCTCTGATTAAAAACCTCCAAAGAAGGAGAGCCCACCACCTCCCAAAGAAGGCCTGTTCCACTGAAGGACCACTCTGTCAGGAAGTTCTTCCTAATGTTTAGCCAAAACCTCTTTTGATTTAATTTCAACCCATTGGTTCTGGTTATCTTGGACTTTTTCAGAGAGAAAGTTAAGATATTAATATTTTAAATAAAGTATTGGCATGAAGACCTATTGCACACCTTTGCTTTTGATGTAAAATGGTTTTACTCTAAGTAGCACCAGTACACACATAAAAATACATGAAATGTTGCTTCAAAATATATGTATTTATACATAAGCTGTATCAGATCTTTATGGAATCTTTGCTTGGAGGAGTTTGACTGGGAAATTCTAGAAAAGTCTCAGGCCACCTATTTGGTGAAGCATGGAGCGCAGAACAGATGAATCCTTCTGTTCTTAATACCACAACAGAAATGGAATATGAAGCACATTATTTACTTCAGTGGTCCTATTACTGAATGCCTCATTAACATCTGAAGACTGAACTAGGATTTTGAATGCTCCAGCACGAGTAGGAACACTCGCTTCCATGCCAATTCATTATTACTGGTCATCATAAATAACGGCTTTCCCAGTTTTCCAATATAGATTCAACCATCTGTATATGAAGGAGAGAAATATGACAGAAGGCAAATGGCAAAAGGCTATTTGTAAAACCATCTCAGGTTAAAGATCCTCTGATCTCACTGCCGCTGGCTTATGAGGGAACTTTATCAGCCCACAGGATGGTTATATCTGAGGTTTAAACCTACTATGGGGGCCCTCCGGTCTTTAGGCTATGGGAATGTTTAGTAAAAAAGCAGTTACATGAAATCAATCCATGTATATTCACATACATTCTGTTTCTCGATGGGACTTACCCCTAAGTAATATTTACAAGCATAGGATTCAAGCTTTAGGCTGGAAGCAAAGAACAATTTTTAAGAGTTGAAGGAGTCACATAGTTCGAAGGATGGGTGACGCTTTTCATGGCCTATACATCATACTTTTTCCTAATCTTACCTCAGATCAAGCAAGTTTTACAGGGTCTTTTGAACCCACACAAAAAAGATCTTTAAAATCTGTCAAGCAGAAACAAAAGTGGGATGGGTATACACAGCAAGAACAGCGGTTCTTGGCTCAAAGTGCCTTTGACAACAGGGTTTTTTAAAAACTGCCTCAATTTGCATTCAGATTCTTTACCCACTCCTGTCAAATTAGGTTAAAATTCTGTATACACTGCCTGGAAGGAAGCCCCATTGAGCAAACTGGCACTTACTTTCAAGTAAACATGTACAGGATTCGAATCCCTGTTAGAAATCGCTCTGAACTTGTAAGTAAATATATTTATCATGAGTTCAGTCCAAGGGGTTGCAGAACGCCTTTTGACCCGTGGCTTGTGAGCCGTGCAGAATTGGGCGCTTTAACTTTTAACCCCCTTTGGCTTGCTCCAGCTGTCCTGTGGGTACTCCCCTGTGGATCAGCTGGAGCAAGCTGAGGGGGGTTGCAAAGCATCCCTTTCCCTACGGCTTGAGAGCCACATGGAAAGGGGCGCTTTAACTTTTAATCATGATGGACCGTGGACCGATGAACCAGTCCACGAACTGGGGCAGGTCCATGAAAAGTTCATGGTCCTTATTCCATGAAACACAATAGATCGTGGCCCGACAGCCAATGATTTTTTCCCGTTTCATGCCCACCTCTACTTTCTAGTGCTGCTGAGGGCTCTGGGGTCCCCACCTCAGCATCCAAAGAAGAGGACAGAGCTAATTCCTCTGAAGAATGGTGATGCTCCTGCTTCTTAAGGGGTCTCTGAAAGAGTGGCTACTCCTGCCTGCTCTGCTTCTGAAATAACAAACTTACCTGCCTCCCTGCTGAGGTCAAAAACTCAGTCCATTACAAATAAGGACAGAAGCAATGGAGCCACCCCAAATTTGGCAGCTTGGCATACCCTGATATGAATGCCTTGAAATTCCCAGAGACGTGTTCTGATAAGGGGATAGATCCTATGAACTGAAAGGAGATGATGCTCACAGGCATGACCCTTTCCATCCTTAGCAGCCCATTATAACCTCCTCCCCCTGATGGGGGCTCTCATGGACAAATTATCATGGAGCACTGGGGCCTTCCATGAGGAGGCAGAATTGGGTGAAATTACCAGTTGTGCTGCACACTTTCAATGCATATATACCCCCTTTTGGTGTTTTTCTTCACAGTTATAAGACTGCCATTGTATGAGTGTCATTCGTTATTAAAACCATTGCAAGAGAAAACATTGAGAAGCAAATTCCCTCTGAGGAGCTGGACCGCCTAGCATCAGACAGTAAATAAACCACAATGACTTTCATTGTTATGCTAGTTTAGTACTCTCTGTGGGGAAGGTAAAGCCCACAATAATTCAAGGAAATAGAGTATTAAAAATAACTATTTGTATAGAAAATAGATGCCCTGGGTGTATTTTCGCAATAACATGTCTTGCAGAACTTAGATCCTGACAGATCCAGTTTTTCATACTAAATTACGAAGCCGAAACATCCATGCCTTTTGGTGTTCATCACAAACCTTTACAGAATCAATACACAACTAGATTATAATTTTTTTCTCCCTCTTTTTTTGCTATAGATCAGCATGCATCTTTAAAATTGTGCCTTGATTGTTATTGGCTTCAATTTTTTATACTGATAGAGAAAACATTGTAACAAACAGTAGGTGTACTGTGCATTGGGCTTAAGAAAATGGATGCTAGCATGGTGATAGTAGAAGTGGTATTCCAAATTATTCCATCATATTTTAATCAAAGTCAGGGACAGAGGAACTTAAGAAAAATCACACTTGGAAAAGTAACTAAAGCTACATCCTTAAGAAACTTGGTCTCAACTTAGATCAAGCTAAAGAGAGCTAATGTCAGATCAAAAAGCATAGAATTGGGTTGCATTCTCACTTTGTGTCTCTTGCATTGGAAATCCTACGGGATCACCATAAGTTGTCTGTGACTTGATGCCACTAAAAAAAAGTTACCACCAAATCCTTTCATCATGTAATCTGTTAGTCGTGCTCCTCAATGATGTTGCTATCAGGTTAGAAACATTGCCTCTCTGGTCATGAGGCGTTAGTGTTAGTGAAGGCAGCATTTACACTACCACACTGTTGGGGGAATCAAGCCTATAATATTTTCAGTATGACTTCAAAATGGGCTCAATATACAGCCAAGAATTACCTAATCCTTTTTCTTGTTTTAGTCTGAATATGTTTGTTTTCTGATGGAACATTATACAGATAACGAATCAGACACGTTTGGTTTAATTTCCTCACAGTAAGGATTATTATGGTGGTATGTTCCACACCCATTTTGAATGGGAATTAATGGTCATCTTGGCCCAAAAATTTCTTAGTAAAGCCAAACACTGAGTATCTATCAGAACTCTTCAGAGATTAAACCATCCATAAATTCTTCATCTGAGAGGATTCTCTTCTATATTGCTGACCTGCTTGCTGGGAGGTCACTTGAGGATGAAGATACGTCAACATTCCCCAAATGGAGAGATTTCAGTTTCCAAGTTCAATATAAATCACAAATTGATTGATTTTCTAATTGTTAGTATAACTTGGTGTCAGTAGTCTACAGAATTTCAGACATTTGAATCTAAGGACCTTTCCCCCATTATTCAACATAACAGATCTTTGAGTAAGCTTATATACTTGCTTTGAAAAGGTTGTATAACTGCAGTTGTCCATACTAACCATTCAACCATGAATTTGAAAGGGAGAGCACCACTATCATAAATGTCCTCTTCTTGGTGGGACCAGGAGTTCCCAGCAAGCCCCTCAAAAGTCAACGAAGCAGGCTGAGGGGAGGGTTCATAATGAAGGAGGCAGACCTGAAGGTATGAGGGTCCCAGACCATGAAGGAATGTAAAGGTGAGGACCAAGACCTTGAATTGGATCTGGAGGCTAATTGTTAACTAGTGCAGCTGCTTCAAAATCAGTGTTATATGAGTTGACCATGTGACTTGGTCAGCAACCTAGCAGCCACATTCTGCATCTCCTGAAGTCTCTGGAGCATCTTTAAGGGTAGCCCTACGTAGAGTGAGTTGCAGTAGTCTAAATGAGAGGTGGCCATCACATGGATCAATGTGGCAAGGTCAGATTGAGATAGATATGGGGAGAGTTGGGTCTGGCAAAGATGGAAAAATGCTGTTCTCACAACCATGGAAACCTGTTTGTCCAGGGAAAGCTTAGAATCAAGCCAATCTCCCCTCCAACTCTTCATGGAATCCTCGGCAGAAATCTGGGCTCCATCAAGTAATGGGAGTGGCAAATTCCCCATAGTCCAAGTCCTTCCCAGCCACAGGACATCAGTTTTCAAATGATTTAACTTCAGCCAGTTCCCCCCCCATCCATTTCACCATGGCATCCAGGCCAAGGAAGAGATATCTACTCCTGGTTCTTATCAAGTAGAAGGCAGAGTTGGGTGTTATCAACATACTGGTAGAACCACACCAAGGGGAATAAATATAATTGCAAATTATAAATATAAATGTAATTGCAAATCTGAGTACAACTCCAATATAGTCTCATAAGACTATAAAGTGACGAGGTGCATACAAGAATATCATAAAGTACTAAATGATCCAAAGACACTTCCCATTACATAAATACCTTAGTAAATTCAATAAATACAATAAATATTACTCTTCATGAATAAGTAGTTCACAATAAATATTAACTATCACAATAAATGTTAAATATTAACTACCATACAAAAATACAAGACTCTACACAATAATGGCTGCAACGGTTTAAACAGAGACCCAGCACCAATATATCAATGTAAATAAGTCCGTCGTTTCAGTTCTGTTTTTGAAGCGCTGGGAAGAAAAGCTTCAGGGGAGATGTACAGGTGAAAGGTAAGTATGCAAACAACAATGTAGTTTGAATATTTTTACTTTTCTCTTGCGGGTGGAGTTGTAGGTGTCAGGAACAAGATAAGTCCACTCTCGCCTAGCCCTATAGGGAGCCGAATATTGTCACACAAGTTTCGTCAGAAGACTTCCTCGGGGCAAAAGTACAATCCACCTAGATAGAATCTGTAATAGTATATACTTTCCAAATGAATATACTGTGCATAAACACACCCACGTTCTACACTCTTTTTCTCAAACGGTCGAAACTCACTACCATGAATCAAAATCACTCAAGTGGCATGCCACAATCTACGGCTGTGCGCATACCCATTTGCTTGAACTAGCAATTTAGTTAGCTAAAAATTACATGCAGCCTAAGAATTAAAGGGCCTGGTAACTTCTTATTAGAACAAATACAATATGAAGCCAGACCTACACATTCAATGACAGAAATCTTTGATGCAGGGAAAAATATCTCAGAAAAATATCACTACCCTACCCCGCCCCCATCCTTCTGTTTGAGGTTGATGAAGGACCAAGTAACCTGGTGGTAGTAATTGCATGAGAGGGACCATGTCCTCCTCACTCAGCCAGGTCTCGGTCACACAAAGCAGGTCATAATTGTCCCTCATAAGCTCCTGGAGTGTATCAGTTTTGTTCTTCACTGACCTGGCATTACACAACATCAAACTGGAAGAGAAGGAAACACACTGGGCCTGACCACCATTGTTGCGAGGGATGGGATGGAGGTTAGAAGAAGCTGAGCATATCTATATCTTGACCCACTTCTTAGAATGTCATATCTCCTTCCAACGCCATACCTCCCTTCCCTCCAGATTGCTGTAATACTCTGAAATGTAGACAGCTAGAACTGGGCCTGGAAAAACACCTGGCAGGCCGGAATACATCCAGCTCAATGACTGGCAAGTGATTTAGGCCTGGCAACATGGTATGCAGGCCTAATAGTCCACAGCCATAATCCTATCCTATTAGATGTTGGTGCATAAATTTATAAAATTGGAGGCATTTATAACTATATTTCATTGTCGTTCCCCATAGCCACTGACTTTCCCATTTCTGCATGTAAGCCATTTCATGTCTTGTAAAGTGTCTATGGTGGAAAACATTGTAAAAGCTTCTAATTGCTCTGTTTTTATTTTTTGGCAAGGCAACAATTTGCTACTGGGTCAAGAAGACTCAGACATTCTAACAGTTTCTAATAAAACAGCACTCACACACAGGTTTCTCTCCATTTGCACAATCCTTATCCTACAGCAACTGAACGGGAGATGGTATTCCTCAAGAAAGACGTGACTGGCTAAAACAAACTAGAATGAACACAGCAATGATTGGCATCCTTGCACAAAAAATTATGCAATAATTTTCACATGCAAATATACAGAATAAATGATTTAAGGAGGATTATAATAAGCAGCTTAATAACTGTCTACGCCTAAGCCGAACCTTTTCATTCACTCAAGAATCTTATCAAAAAGGACTCTGGAAGTCATTCAGTAGGATTCTATGAACAAATGTCAGTAATTTTTTTTATTAAACTCTCTTAAAATCATGGGGAAAATAATCTTGCTAATTGTCAATCAAATTTTTAAATAATATTATATTCCGTCTTTAATATATTTACAGTGAAATCCTAAGCAGAGTTACTTCAGCCTAAGACCATTGACATCAATGGATTTAGACTGGAGTAACTCTGCTTAGGATTTCACTGTTAATCATGTAACCTAATACAATGTTTCCAACAATCATTTTTTGATAATTTGAGGTGATATTTCTTAATCTACAAAGTTACAGTTCTATCTTAAGCAGAGTTACACTCTTCTAAGGCCAATGACATAACTATCTAGAAAGCTATACCTCTGTTTAGGATGGCACTGTTATTGTTCTATGATGCATATGCATTAAATGTACACTATGTCTCAAGGTTTCTTTCTTAACATTATATTTAGGGACTGGACTATTGTTATATGACTACATATGAAAACCAGAACACAAATTAAAACAGGGTTGCACCTACCTGGAACTGTTGTTCATTGTGTGTTCTTTTGTGCAGGCACACATGGGAAATGTGCGTGTGCAGTTCCCATGTAGGACTGCACCGAAGACACGATGATGAACAGAGGTATGTTTTTCAGATATCTTACCAAGTTCATTTGAGCAGTTGCTGTCTCCTGTTAGCCTCCTGGGCTCAGACTATGGTTGTTTTAACCATTTTCCAGTGTTCTTTGATACATGCAAAGGACCAACAAGGAAAACCATCACAAAATTGGATTAGATGCCTTTCTTGCTCATTGCGCCTTCCTTGCTTCATATTATCCTGGATCTCACAGAACCTTCTAGAACTTAGACAACTCTGTATTTGGGCCACTCCCTCTACTTCTCTTACCCACTCAGGCTCTTCTTAAATCTTCTATATATTCTTCAGCCCTGAGTGCTCTTCTTGAGCCCTGCTCTCAAGCTGATTCATGTCAATTGCATGGACAGGTATATATCATCTCATCTCCAGCATCTTTAGTCTGTGACTTATCATGTTTGATTATGTCAAAGTGTGAGGATTTCTTTTTTAAAAAATCCTGTTCTTTTGATTACTTTTACTTGAGCTACTCTTTCACTCTGTTAATCATGGGCTTTTTTGATTGATATACAGTCTTGAGTGTGTTTAGATTGCTGGCGGATGAATTACTGTTCATTATTTAATTATTTGTTTTAATGGTTTCATTGTTTGCATAGAAGCTGTCATAGAAATCAGTACAAGGAGGCAACATCAAGGGTATGCCTTGGCCTATGTGTCCTGTTTGTTGTAGAGATGGGCACGAACAGAAAAAAAACAAACATGATGTTCATCGTTCGTTGCCATCCATGAACAGAGACCCACGAATAACCACGAACATGGCCTGTTCATGAACATGTTCGTGGTTGGCTGTTCGTGGGGGCCAGCAGGCTCTCCTCCAGCCATCATCCAAGTCAAGATCCCTACCACACCATTCCCAAAAACCTTACCTGAGCAGGCAGCAGGAAAGGTACCAATAATAAATAATAGCTTGGCCCAGAGACTGGCAGCAGCCCTAGAAATTGAAGGGGTAGATCCTTATCCCAGCACACACAAAGAAAATTCAAGCTCCAATGTACTCTCTCTATCAAAATGCCAACAGCAACTGTCTCTCCACTGTCGGCAAAGTCAGAACTTGGAGTTCCTCTCCCCCCTGGTAATTGCTCCCTTGTAACAAATTTGGAGCTCCACACTTGAAAGGAAGACCTGCCTATCAAGCTAAATTGGGCTTAGATTGGGGTTTCCAGGGGAACAGCAGGAGTTCAGACAGAGTTCAAGCAATCCCTGCCTAAGTTGCCTAGGGAATTGATTGTAGGTGCCAGACTGTCTGGCTTGACGAACAGCAATGAACAATGCTTGCAATGGCCACTTGTTAATTTAGAATGGGGCCTCATGGACAGCTTGTTCGCGAACAGCAGATTGAGCTGTTAATGGCTTTTTTTAGTTTGTATTGCTGTTCGTGCCCATCTCTAGTCTGTTGGCCACTGTGTGATATAGGATATGAACTAGATGGATCACTTGTCTGATCTTGTAGGGTACCACTTATGTGTTCTTTGGTGCCCAGAACATTATTGACAGTTGGCTATTAGAAAATGCCAGGCTTCTCCTTAGGTTTAGGCTTGAGGCAAACTAAGAAGAAAGCTTTAACGTGGTTTCTGGAACAAGCAGAAATATTTACAAGTGGCAAGACTCTGTTTAATAAGATTTACTACTGGAGCACAGATCTCGAATGTTTATCTATCCTCAAGAGCAGATTAGAGTTTAAATCAAGAGGAAAATCAACGAACATCACAGCATTATCGGTACTTATCACATATTTGTTTTCACAGCCCCTGCCAAATTTACATTGCCAGCATCAATGCTCAGGAGGTAACAGATTAGCAGTCAATGTGATCATGAGCGAGCAGAGCCATGAATAGTCAACACCACTTGGAAATATTATAAATATGAAGGCAATTCATTACTTTTATCTGCTCTTCATGATTATTGAAAAGGGCTTTTCGGATTCATTGGATCTCTTGCATTTATAAATATGAACGTTTGTGTGACTATATGGGCAGTGATCATCTTCCCATTTCCCTTTTATTTAATTTATTATGTGGCCATCATCTAAGTCAGTTCATCAATAATCATTGTATCAAAATCATAAGGGTCTAATTCATATTTGCTGAAACCCTCGATTAGTCACTTTAGCATACACCAGAATGGAATCTCCAGATGTGAGTACATTTACGAGGTCACTTCTTCAGCCTCAGCTAGTGATGTAACCATTTTTTTATACTTAATCAGTCTATTTGAACCATTATTTACTAAAAATTTAACCCCAAAATAATTAGCTTCATCCAGATACAATTGTTGGTTCAATAAGGAGTGTAGCATTCTCAAAAGAGGAATCCTCCAGAAACACAGGGAGTTTAGAAGTATTAACACAGTTTATGTTCTGAATGAGTTGCTAGCTCTGAAGATGAGTTATAAGAACTTGATTAAACTGAGGGAAGGGGAGGTATCACGAAAAACTGGAGCGGTTTAATTAAAGCATAAACAGTAACAATAACTCAGCTTTAATTCTGCTTTTTGTCTATTCTTAACTCAGCCACAAATGCGGGCATGGTTCTCAGCGGGCATGGTTCTTTGCTTTTAAACTATGACTTATATTGTTCTTCAGTAAAGAGGGATACCTAGTTCTTTTGAAGCAAGGTTCTTATAGGTCCCTCTTGCAAACAGTTTTGGAGAGAAACCAATATAGATTGGTTTATCAACAGATAGGATTAGTGGAAAATTGGAGGTTCTTACCATAATTAAAAAAAATATTAAAGAGACTGATTATGGTGTGTGGTGATTTGTGGTTGCTCATCTCAGTTTTTTGGTATTCCTCCCATGAGACATTTGCTATCATATACTTATTTTTTGACAATTCCTGGCTTTCTGAGAGCTTTTTTTCTTGCTAAATTAAATGTCAATCTTTCTATAGTCATGAATGGCAGATATATTAAGTTACTTTACTCAGAAAGGATTTTTTTGTGTTCCTCTGGTTTGATTGATTCTTTAGTGTATATGTTATTAGATTGTCCCTTTTATGAGGACCTTCAATGGTGTTATATTATTCCTTTTTTAAATTGATTGGCCTGGACTACTGGTGTTTAAGGTAATATTTATTTTGTTCAGTGACAGGGATTCTAAAGTAACACTGGCAGTTGCTAAGTTTATATCAGTCCTCATGTCCCTCAAGCAATAGATTTAAATAAGTTCACTGTTCAATGTATCAAGGAGCTTTGAAGGGAAGGGAATATTTTCCTAAATACCTATGGGAGCTTCACAATATCATGGCAATTGTCAGAATATGGAAATATAACATTCTGATACCACAGTGCTAAAATTGCCACAATTTGTCCCACAAGTTTAAATATATGTTGGAAAGATATGGTATTTTTAAATGCCATAGTAAACAATTGATAATCTTTCTTTGGACAAGTTCTTGAAGTGAACACAGAGAATTGCAGAGGCAGAGGAAAAACTTCCATAATTTGATAGTAAAGAAACAGATTAGGATTAAAAGGTAGGGCAGGGCCTTCTTAATGATGATACCATGCTTGTTTGCCCTTCTTAAAGAAGTTTTTGTTGATTTCTCCCACAGTAATAAGCTTTCACAAAAAAAGTGATTTTGGAAATTCCAAGTCAAGAAAGATACCTGCAAAGAATCACCAAAGTTCTGAAAAAGTTAGCAAAATTTTCAGAGGTTTTATGCATCTCCAGTCTCTCCTAATTCCATGGTTCCATCAACAAATAAGTTACACTTAGCCACACAAAGAGCCCTTTCGCACTCACATTTAAAAGCAAATGATTGGCAGTCAGCCCTTTAGCCTTCGCACTTGCTTGGAACCACCCCCTTTTACACTCTCTGCTCCTGATTTGGTCTCACATTCTTTGCTGCATTTTATATTCACTTGTTCTACTGCGAGCGTTGTGGGCTACTGAATATACATCACTTTTTTTTTTAGTTTGAGCATGTGTGGTAAGACTAAGAATCTCCACTCTCTGTGTTGTCATTTCGAACCCTAACTGTTGAAAGTTCGAGTCTTTTTACTTAGAAGACAGCACAAGAGCAGCTGCACTGAGATTAACACCAATCCTTTCACCCCCCCCCCCCACTGCCTACTGTTCACGGAATGATCTTCCTTCTCCCCCCACCCCCGCCTTTTTTACTGTTCTCTGCAACCAGAGAAGAGCAATAAAAGAAAGCTGGTTCCACGCAGAAAAGGCTGCAGGATGGAAACGGGTGTGTGTGGGGGGGGGAACCACTCCATTTAGCCAGGTCCCAACTGAATGCTTTAAAGAAAATCTTCTTAGGATTGTGTTGGGGAAAACTTCCATCTCCACGACTGTTAAACATGCCAACAATTCTGTTTTAAAGTGCTTGATGCCTCAACGATACTGCCCTTCAGAAGCAGGGGGGAAATCAGATGGGGAAATGAGAAGGGCCAGAGCCGTTGTTCTGCTTGTTTTATACTAGCTCAACCACTCATCAGAAGGGACTGTTAAAAGCCCACAATTCTGTTTTAAAGTGCTTGATACCACAACGATACTGACCTTCAGAAGCAGTAAAAAAAATCAGATGGGGAATGAGAAGGGGAGGGAGCAGAGGAGGCAAACAATGGGCACAGCTGAGCTGCTGCTTGGTGCAACAGTTGCTGCCCAATGGCAAAAGAAGCATTAGGGGAGCTGATGAGAGTGGGTGTGGTTAAATCTGCTTTGGCCAATCAACTTGTGATAGGAAAGGAAAAGGGTGGGGAGAGAGGCAAACATTTTACACTTACTTTCACCGGCCCAAGCACGAGTCAGCATCTGAGGCAAAAAAAAAGTCGCGATATGTCCGTAGTCAGATACACCGGGGAAAACCTAACTTAGCCTGCAGCTGCATCACATGACTAGCTCAGAAGTGTAAAAGGCAGAAAAACATGGGATGCAAAATGGTAATGAATGTGCTGTAAAGGCCGAGTGCGAAAGACTTCATAGGCAGTGTAAAATTCTTGATCAATCTTCAGAGAAGGAGTAAGAACAAAGCTTCTTCCGTCACCCTACACCCTGTCAGTCACCTAGCTCCTCACTTCTCAAGTATTGTTGTGACAGATGGCCCTGTAGCAGAGAATGTGGGAAAGAACAAGGTTTCTTTTCATTGCTGTCGTTGTTTTAGCAGTTTTATTCTTTTATTGCTATAAGCCACCTCATGAGTTTTAAAAATGGCAGTGTAGGATATATATACCTTAAATAAACAATAACTGAGCTTAAGATTGTACTGCATATGTACTAAAACAACTCCATTTCACCAATACTGATGTTGGCTTGCACAGATTTTGACACTAAACCAAATACTCATACATAAATAATCCTGATTTGTTTTAAAACTTAAACTGAACTTTTCTACAGCCCCATGGCACAGAGTGGTAAGCTGCAGTACCGCAGTCCAAGCTCTGTTCATGACCTGAGTTCGATCCTGGTGGAAACTGGGTTCAGGTAGCTGGCTCAAGGTTGACTCAGCCTTCCATCCTTCTGAGGTTGGTAAAATGAGTACCCAGTTTCCTGGGGGTAAAGTGTAGATGACTGGGAAAGGCAATGGCAAACCACCCCATAACAAAAAGTCTGCCAAGAAAACATCGTAATGCGACATCCCCCCATGAGTCAGTAATGACTCGGTGCTTGCACAGTGGACTACCTTTGCCTTTACCTTTAAATTGATGAGATATAAAAAATGTAACAATTTTCTTTCAGATATCTTTGGAAATGATTCAAACAGAATCAAGTACCCTTAATTCATACTGATTTTGATGGGATAATTAAGGCCGTGGTAACATTCTTCTATTGAAATCAGTGTCTTGCTGAATGGTAGGCACATCCAGGCTTTGATCCAGCCAACACCCAAGAATAAAGACACGAGATACCAAAATTAGAAAGGGATTCCAGAATAGTAAAAAGATGCATTACTTAGAAGTATATGCAGATATGTAAAGTATAGTCAGCATTAAAAATTTGTACAAACATGATATATCAATTATTTGAATTATTACAATCCATCATGTGAAATGCAACAGCACCTGTTAGAATGCATTTAAGTGATCTTTTTATTTTTGATTATGTGTAATCCTGGAATTCATAAAGGTATATACAAATAACTTGAGAAGGACCATTGTACAGAAGAGAGCATCTTTTATCTTTTTTTAAAATTGTGCAGTAAGTTCATGACAATTGCATATAATTCCTCCTATTAAAGGAAATGTTTATTTGTTTGCAATAATGAAAATAATAAAAAAATCTCTAAAAATAAATACAAGGTGTATCACAGAGCAACACAGCTGAAGCTAAGTAGATCTCTGGTGAATGTCTGGATGGAACACATCCTGAGTCCCTTAATCATGAGTTCTGTGATGGGGGGAAAGGCGCAATAAGCAATGCAATAAATAAGTAAACCAAAGCCAAAACTTGATCAGTTAAACTGATCTCAACTTGCTGCCCACCTGCTGTCATTGGCTACAAGTAAGACACTGGCCAACACCCCATAGATGGAACTCTTCTAGCAAAAAGCACTCCAACTTAGTAAGCCCTCCTTAAGCCAGTAATGTAACTGGGAAAGACACCATGCACAGTAATGTCAATCTGGGATGACATTTAGCCATGTAAACATGAGCTAAGTGTTTTGGATGGCTAGCATGTTTGTCAGGTGCATATCTGGCGAGTCCCTTCAATGCCCTTCCCTGCATCTCCCTTCCCTGCCTCTTCAGTACATCTGACTAATAGTTGCACATGGAAACTTATAGACACTGTTAGGAATGGAAAAGGGAAATGTACAACCACAGCCATCATGATGCCACCAGAAGTATGCCATAAGTCAAATACAAATGCTGAAGAATATTTCATTTCAGATCAGTTACCATTCTGAGGTTAATGAATAGAGTGTTTGTCTCAGATTCTGATTATTTACTTTCTAAATGGATACTCCTAATACTTATTTTCCCCTAGCAAAGATAAAAGCAGCTTGTGAAAGGGCAGAAGGGCAAAGAGAGAGCTCAGTGCACCAAACCTCTTTTAAGTCACAGCCCCAAGCAGCCCTCTTTGATTTTATACAGTCATCTGGAATTAGAATCATAGAACTTGCATTTGACTTCTTGAGGACTGTTCACTTTTCAGGTTTTTTTTAAAACATCTAGCTTATGATTTCTGTTCAATTTATTGCCAGATCACCAAGAGATTATTTTTTTAAAATGCTTAATATAACTGAAAGGTATAAGTTTGGATCATTTCATGCACCGTGTTCTATAATATCTAAATAACTTGGTTGTGTTCATACAACCCCATCCCACCCCTTACAACCCAGCTCATCCTTTGACTTAAGAAAGCAGTTTAACCCAAATGCAGACAATTTCCTTTTCTGGATTCCAAGCAGCTGACAGTAGAGTAACACAGTCTATGTTTTAAAAGTCCAATGATAATTGAAAAGGACTGCTCTGTTGCTCTTGTCACTGGACCAAGCAGCGTGGGGAGTAAGGGACCATTCCGAGCCTCAGTGAGATGTGCCAGATAACAGATTGTTAGATGCTCCCAGGCTTCTTGCCGAACTTTTCTCCATGTTCCCCTAGGCACAGAGTTTTGTCTCTCAGCATTTGGCAGGTGAAGGCTGGTGCAGCACTGACATTTGAGATGGTATCAGTTACTTCTGTGGAATGAGAATAAATTGTCCATGTGAGTCTGATTATCAGGTCAACTGAAATCTCTGTTAAATTCCAACAGAACAAAAATTAAGTAATTATACTAAAAGGGATTTTTAAATTGTTATCACTACCCATAGTATTTTTCTAGGAATAATTACATTAAATGCATATTTTAAAAATTGAAGAGAATAAATCTGTATCAGGCTGCATGAGAGATTCAAGATGGCATGGGGAAAACTGAAGCCCCTTTTATACATATGCCCAGTGATGTGGATGGGAAGGGCTTCTCCTTTATGAGATCCCATGAGTGTGTGTGAATACTTCAAACAAAAGAGTGGAGACAATTACACCGGTCTTTTTTACTCCAAAAAAGTAATCTGCTCCTTTTCCTTGCCAGGCATGTTCAAAATAGCTCACAACACCCCCACCAGCATACAACCATCAAATTACAACATATGAACAAAGGTGGTCCTTCAAATATTTTGGACCTGGAGGTAACATGTCAATTTGAATGCCTTCTGGGAGAGATCTCTCTTCGAAAGTTATTGGAAGGACTGTGACAAAGTGGCCAAATGTATGTTTTGGGGGAAGGAGTTCCACACTGGGGAAGGGGCAGAAATTGAGAAGGGGGTTTGCCAAGATTCCCACTAATGTTACCCTATGAGGTCTCCTTGCAAGTTGGGGGAATTAGCGAGCAAGGAGAGGCAGCAAGAGGCAGGTAACTTAAAGATCGTTTGCACTTATGTATATGAGGATCCCTTCCTCTAGAGAACTCTTTCAATGAAGAAGCAGGTATTCACTCAAAAAGGAGTTCTTGTTTAAAATACTAAAGATCAATTGCAAACAAAACAAACAACAGGAAATGAATAGAGCATGGTTTCCAGTCCTGAAAAACACCAGACTAACAAAATACTCTATACCCTACAATAGCACTGCAGAGAAGATTAGCATATCAAGCACCAATCCATATGCAAAAGAACCTCTTCGGGATACAGTGAAGCCTCCCTCCATTAGCATTCCACACCCTGGGAAACTCTTACAGGATGACTCAGCCCAAACCCACCTTCCTGAGTAGATATAAATTACCTGCCAACATCTTTTCCACACTGTGACACTGAGAGATCTCTGTCTTTTGGTGTTACACCTCTGAAGATGCCAGTCACAGCTGCTGGCAAAACGCCAGGAACTACAATGTCAAGACCACGGCTATACAGCCCGGAAAATCCACAACAACCAACAACCAAAACAAACAACACTCACACAGGGCTAACTAAAAAAACAGGAAAGAAAGTTGGAGAGAGTCACAGAATGGGGTTATATTTACTAGTTCTAGAAGATAGAAGGCATCCGAGAAAGAGCAGCTTCAGTGATCAGCACTTTGCACCAAGAAGAGGGAGAGGGGCTCAGACATGCAGTCCGTGGGTACATGAGTGGGTTCAAAGCACACAGAATGAGGCAGCAGGCAGTCCAATTATACCGTGGAACATGCCCTGGGGCAAGATTGCATCTTCTGCCCCAAAACAATGACTTAATTGTCATCTCTGGGCCAAGACAAAGTATTGAGAGGCTGTCTCCAGGGTGGGACAGTGGACTGGTGAGCTGTCCCAGGGGCGAGACAATGAATTAGGAAGCTGTCTCCAATGTGAGACAATAAAACTGGGGAGGTTTGATTGTGCCTTCCTGGGAGGAACTAAAGTTATCAATGATGATTGGCAACCTGTGATGTCTGGATGGGTGAGGCTATAATAGGAGAATGGATAAGGCTAGGATGTGTGAATAGATTCGTTCAAGTACTTCTGGAGACCTCCATTGTTCTATGGTTTTGCACATCTCCGGGGGTGGGGCTAAGAGTTAGTATTACTTCACCTCTCACATTCCAGTACTTTTCCATCTCCTGCCTAGCCAGGCAGCTTGTCTGTGTTTTAAACACATGAGGAAAGGGGCTTATGATATTCCATATCATAAGCCTTCTTAATATTGTGAGGGCAAGTCTGACCACTAACACTAAATTCAGTTGTAATTGTATGGGTTCCTACAGTGAAACATCCTTGGATAATCTTATTTTATTTATTGGAGCATTTCAGTGTCCTTTCTCTCCTTGAAGGTACCCAAATAGGCTTACAGGAGATTTCAGATGACCAAACCATTTAAACAAATAAGAGAACAAGAAAGCAAAGAGATCTCTGGGCTGGTTTTGGACCACTAAAATGCCTACCAAGAGCCTCAGGCTGCAAGCCAAGAGCCCCTTGGCCTTCTGCCTCTGACCCTGCTGAGGCTCAATACTTGCAAGAAGAGAACAAATTGCCAGCCAGCAAATCAACAGAACCTTCTTCACTTCCTCACATATAGTTAAAAGGTAGCCTTTTGTGTATTTTGGACCCAAGCCATTAAGATCTTTAAAGATGAAGGCTAGAACCTTGAATTAAACCCAGAAACAAAGTGGAAACTGGTGTTACTGGTAGAATATTTATTGGATACGTTCATGACAGTAGTCCAGCCTGGATGTTATCAAGACATGTATGACAGTAGCCAGGTTCATTTTCTCCAGGAATAACCATGGCTGGCATACCAGCCTAAGCTGGAAAATGCACACCTAACCAGATCTGTCATCTGCTTATCTAGGGACAGCAATTAGTAGCGTCACCAAAGTACAATCCTGTTCTTTCAGAGGATGTGCAGCAACATCCATAACAGGTTCCTCATTAAACCCAAGTTCTCCTTGTTAAATCAAAGTTGATGGATCCTGCACACAGTGAAGAGTTATTTTCAGAAATGATAAAAGAATGGATTTGGAGAACTCCAAGTGGAAATCTCTTTTCTCACAGTAAATTTGAAGAGACTTGTTTTTAAAAGGACATTTCTAACTTGCATGGTTGTAAAGATTTGGACAATACCATGCTTGCATACATATCTGCAATGTCTGGTGGTTGCTTAAAAACCAGATGGAGCTAGACAAGATAGGTGTTTTACTGCCATTACACACATGGTTTTAATTTGGTTCCAATTAAAGGGTTCTTGCGTAGCTAAAAACCTTATTTTAAAATGGCTTGCTAAATAGCTGCTGAAACATAGTTTGCCCTTTATCATGGGAGATGTTACACTTCTAAGGTTAGCTGATTACATAGTAAGTTCAGCAATAAAATGTGCCCTACTTAATTCAAAACTAATACCCTTGTCATCTGTCAACAATATTCATCTACTACTGCCTTCTGTGTGGCTATTGAACTCATATCCAGATAATTAGAGCTATTAATTCCCTAGAAAGGTAGGGAAAACACCAAGCATTCACCAACATCTGCCATTGTATTAATGTATGGGTGAAACGATGCAGGGAAACAAACCTGGTTCAGAAGGCTATTAAAAATTCAGAGTCCTCAACATTTAGGTTACCAGTTCAAATACAATCTGGCTGAGTAACTGAACTGCTCGACTTGCATTTAGCAGTTCAATAACCTAAGGCACTGAAAAAATGTTTCCCAGTTATTATTTAGACATAGCATGGCATGATGATGATGAAGCTAAATTTAAAAAAAAAATTATAGATGTTGAGGGAAAAAACACATTACTTACTCCTTGTTGTTGTCTTAAATAAAGAGGATAGTATATGCACATTTATGGTGCATAAGATTGGATTTTATACATATAATTCCCACAGTTTCAAGTGACAGAAATAAATCAGAAGCCAACAGAGAAGAAAGTTTGGGAACTGAAGCTGCACCATGTCAAGAAGTAAAAAGACAAACATATAACAAATATATGACAGTCAAGACAGAAATAGAAGCAGGGCTGAACAAGAATATAATGTATGGACCACAAGTCAAGAGTGCTGCAAAGGAGAGTTAAACAAGAATTTGTGTCTAAACACACAAATTAAAAAAACATAATATAGACTTGCTTGGTTTTATTTATATATTTATATCCCAGGGTTTTTTTCTCCATTTGGGAACCACAAGAGACTTTCAGCATTGTTCTCCCCCGTTTTATCCTAAGAACAACCCTATGAGGTAGGCTAGGCTGAAAGAGAATGACTGGCCCAAGGTCCCCCAGCAAGCTTCCATGTCAGAGTGGGGATTTGAACCTTGGTCTCCCAGATTCTAGCCTGACATTCTAACCACTGCACAATACTGGCTCTCATCTCACTTTTTTTGCGTCTCCATTACATTGTTTCATGCAGCCAATTTTTTTTTTAATAATTTGCTTGGGCCATGGCAGATTGATGCTAAGTTCTATAAGTTTTTCTTCAAACAGCAATTCCAAGCGATTAAAAGGCACACCTTGAAAGCACTCTTTGGAGAACGCATTTAGAAATAGTGAGCTGACAAAGCAGATGGGGAGGAATTCTCCATGTTCAAGTGATTGACAGCATGGAACTTACATATATAAGTGTTTCCAGAGTTCCTCTTCATAGGAAAAGAGCCCAAGTCTTGATCAGTTGTATATATGTAACTTAACATTTCCATCATTTATACCCTGACTTCTACCCAATGGGGACGCAAAGCAGTGTTCATCTTCCTCCTTTCCTCCATTTTATCCTCCCAACAACCCTGTGAGGTAAGTTAGTCTGAGAGTGTGTGACTGGTCCAAGGTCATCCAGTGAGCTTCCATGGCAGAGTGGGAAATTGAATCTGGGTCTCCCAGTTGCTAGTCTGATGCTCTAAGCTCTGCACTCCAGACGTACGACTGAAAAGCCATAGTCTTGGGGAAATACCTGCCACCCCTTCCCCCACAAGTATTCAGTCATGCCACATCTGAACAGAGGCATGGTCAGAAAGAGATTATGTTGCCACACTGACCCATATTCAAGCATAGTGAAAGAAGAACTTTCATACTTTTTATGTCCTGCGCAAAATGTGGGTTGTGCTTGTTTTGTTCATTTTCTAGAGACATGAATAGATTACGCCCCCCCCCCCCATTTTGTATTTAGTTCACTAAAATGTATTTCAGTTTCTCAATGATGGGGGTTAAAAGGTAGTACTTTAGTTATTACATTCTTTATTAATTTCCATTGGTTTCATCATGAGACATTTCAAGCTACCAGTTTTTAAAATTTGTTTCACACCTCATTGTGATGGCATTCTTGGAGGAGGGGGATATACTTCTCCCAAGGGATCCTCCCTACCAATTAAAAAATCATTCTTTCAGAATGGGCAAATAGTAAGCCATGGAAGCAAAGTTGTCCCCCTTTCGCTAGATCCTCAAGTGGAATTCGGCCCCTTCCTGGCAAGCAGCTTTGCTGCTCAGCCAGGGGCCGTCCATTGCCACTCCTGAGGAATGGACGGCACCACCCCCTTTGCTCCTTATAAGGAGTGGCTGGGAGGGCGGAGCGAGCGTTGCGACGCAGCTTTGCCCTCCCAGCTCAGTGCTGCTCAGTCGCTCGGAGGGGACAGACGTTCCCAGAGAGCGACTGAGGGCTTAGAGTGCAGGCGTTCTTGCCTGGCTCTGGGCTGGGTCGGCAGCGGAGGAGCTAGGCAGCGTCGGGAGGCGTAGTCGTCGTCGCCGCGTCGTCCCGAGGCCCGGGAGTGCGACGGGCGGTGGAGGCGCGGCGCGGCTGCGTGGCCTCCAAATTCTCCGTCGGCGGCATCAAGCCGACTGGGACTTGCTGGTTTGGTGGGCCTTGTCCGGAGGCCCGTGGGCGAGCCGGCTGGCGGCGGCGTGGCGCGGCTGGGCGCCTTTTCCCTTACCTGCAATAGGGCATGGGGAGGCAGGCTAACCGAGGGGGTGTTGGGGCGTGGGGTGGAAGCGGGCCCGGCCCCCCCCTTTTTTCTGCGAGGAGTCTGAGTGGCGTAGTTTGCACGCGGCTTCAGGCCCGGCCGCCATTTTGTTCCTGGGGCCGGCGGCCATTTTGTGTAGGCCCCTTTGGAGTCGCCCCCCCTTTTTCTTTTTGGCCACTTCTGTTGGGCAGGGGGCATTGTGCCCTAGTGGGTAGGGCCTGTGCTGCACGTTAGTTGTGCCTACCGTGTGAGTGAAGGGGTCTGGGTCCTTCTTGCGGGGGCCCTTCCCCCCCCTTTTTTGGAATAAAGTGCAGCCAAGGCTGTGTTGCCTAGTGCTTAGTGCGATTTGGTTTTTATAAAAAAAAAAAAAAAAAGAAAGAAAAGAAAAGAAAAACAAGGAGGGAGAAATAAATAATCCCCAGTTGCTTTTGGTGACTTGCCCACATCATTAGATCTTGGAAGCTAAGCAGGGTTAGCCTGTTTGGTTTGTGAACCGGGCTCGGAGCACGGCATGGCTCCCAAGAAAGGTACGGGAGCTTCCAAGGGGAAGCAGCCTGCTCGGAGGGTGCCGACTAAGAGGGCCCCTCCTCCGGCTATTTCGTCCTCTGATGAGGATGACTCCTTGGGGGACCAGCAGGACATCTTAAAGCGCCTGGAGGCACTTGAACGGGCAAGAGGGGATACGGGCTCTGCACAACAGGGGGCGCGAGCAACACGGCCTGTGCGGCGCGCAACTAGGGACGCAACTAATCGAGATATTTTGCGTCGTTTAGCTGTCTTGGAAGGCGCTTCTGGATCTTCGCCGGCTGGAACCAGCAGCGGTCGTGCAGCGATGGTGGCGGATGCCCAGGAACCGGCAGCTGAAATGGTTGACTTGCCTGAGGAGTTGCCGCCTGTTGCAGTAGCTGTGGATCCAGTGGAGCCGGCTGGTAAGGACAATGCACCACATTACACTTGTCCGTGGCCTTGGGGCCCGTGGGCGCAGGGCTCAGCCAGTGGGCTGGTGAGTGGTATGCAGGATGCCCCCTCCAACACGGCGGCTACTCTTGCAGGTGCGGTGCAGACCGGCTTTAACCAGGGCATCCCGGTTGGCGCTCAGCAGCAGCATGCGGTTCCCTTTCAGGCTTGGGGGTGTCCCCCCTTTGGCTGGCCAGGCTTGTCAGCCGGCCCTTTGGGCTATTATCCCTATCAGCCATTGAACTATGGCCAGGTCCCTTTCCATGCCCTGCCGTTTGGCGACACGGCTCTGCCATTGGGTGACCACTTGGCGCAAGCCACGAGGGATAAAATCCTTCATGGTGAGTATGTTGACGTCTTTGCCCTTCTCTACCGTGAGTTGGAGAAGAAGGACAAAGATGAGATGGATGATAGGGACAAGGAGCGATTAAAAAGGAGGCGAGTCGACAGAACTTGGAACAACTGGCTGCCGGGCTTCTTGATTTATGCCGGGGTGATTGCCAGGGCGCAACCCAGTCGGGCCGCGTCTCTGTTCCAATACCTCGACATTATATTGAAAGGTTATACGGGCTTCACAGGTGCTGCATGGATGCAGTACGATGAGGAGTTCCGTATGCGGGCGGCCATGAACCCCAGCTTACCGTGGGACCGCATTCACCAGCAGCTGTGGTTGTCGGTGATGTCCCCGGCTAAGCCCAACTTAGGGGATCGTTCGGACAGCGGACATGTGGTTTCCCGTAATGCCCAGGTGACCAATACCCGCGGTGGTGCGGGGCAGCAGGTTCAACCCCGGCTGCTCTGCTGGGAGTATGCTTATAAGGGAACCTGCCCTAGAAAGCCTTGCCGGTTCCGGCATGAATGCCCATCGTGTGCGGGCCAGCATCCCTACAATGCCTGTGGGAAAGCCCGACAAGGGTGGGGTGGCAGAAAGCAGGGGGGTGGCAGTTCCGGTGGCCAGCAGCCCCCTGGAAAAGGGCCCCAGCCCGGTAAGGCTGAGGGTCCTTGAGCGCTTGTTGCGTTCTTATCCTCTTAAGGAGGATGCGGTTTACTTGTTTGAAGGTTTTCGGGATGGTTTTAGAATCCCTGTTCAAGGTTCCAGGGCCCCATTTATGGCCGAGAATTTGCGTTCTGTTCAGGGCAGGGAGGATATAGTTAGGCTTAAGATTCAAAAAGAATGTGCTGAGGGCAGAGTTTTGGGACCATTTGTGACCCCTCCAACCCCTAATTTTCGGGTGTCTCCTTTGGGGGTGGTACCGAAGAAGGTGGCGGGCGAGTATCGCCTCATTCACCACCTTTCCTATCCTAAAGGGGGGTCTGTTAATGACGCCATCCCTGGCCACCTGTGCTCGGTTCGGTTCACCTCCTTCGACCAGGCTGTGCAAGTAGTGCGCAGATGCGGGGTGGGCGCGGAGCTGGCGAAATGCGATATTAAGTCTGCATTTCGCCTTCTCCCAGTTCACCCGCTAGATTTTGAGCTTCTGGGGTTTGCCTTTGAGGGCAAGTTTTATATGGACCGGGCCTTACCAATGGGCTGCTCTGTTTCTTGTGCAGCCTTTGAACGATTCAGCTCATTCCTGGAGTGGGAATTCAGGAGGCGTGCCGCTTGCTGTGACTCCGCCCACTATTTAGATGATTTTTTATTCGTTGGGCGGGCACAGTCGTCTCAATGTGCCAGGCTCTTGGCCATTTTTATGGAGCTGGCAGGTGAGCTGGGGGTTCCATTGGCTCACGAGAAGACGGAGGGTCCAGCTACGGTACTCACTTTCTTGGGTATTGAGTTGGACACGGTACAGCAATCCTTGCGATTGCCTTTTGATAAAGTCGAGGAGCTCAGGGCCCGTCTGCAGGAGTTTAGGGGCAAGCGCAAGGCTTCCTTAGTAGAGCTGCAACAGCTTGTGGGGCACCTTAATTTTGCGTGCAAAGCTGTAGCCCCTGGGAGGCCATTTTTGCGTCGCTTTTGCGACGCTATGGCTCACTTGCGTGCACCCCACCACAGGTTGAGACTTTCAGGGGGTATGCGCGCCGACTTAGAGGTGTGGATGGACTTTTTGAGGGATTTTAATGGCATTACCTTTTGGCGGGACGACTTGCTACTTGAGGCGGAGTTGCAGGTTACGTCTGACGCCTCTGGCTCCACTGGCTTCGGAGTTTATTTCCGGAGGCACTGGTGCGCTGAGCAGTGGCCGGCTGATTGGCTGGCTTCAGACGTGGTTAAGGACTTGACTTTTTTAGAGTTTTTTCCCATTCTGGTGGCAGTTCAATTATGGGGGGCGGAGCTGGCGAACCACACTGTCCACTTTTGGTGTGACAATTTGGCTGTGGTGCATGTCGTCAACTCCTTGACCTCTAAGTCCACGCGGGTTATGCGATTAGTAAGGGCGTTTACATTATTGTGCCTGCGGCGCAATATATTGTTCAAGGCTAGGCACGTTCCAGGCGTATGCAACGGTGTGGCGGACGCTTTGTCTCGCCAACAGATGGAGCGTTTCTGGCAGCTTGCCCCGGAGGCGGATCCTCGTCCGGCAGTGATGCCTCCAGAGCTTTGGCTGCTTGGGAGGTCGAGGCGTGCCGCGCCATCCAGCTAGCCATCGCACCCAGTACGAGGAGGGCGTATTGGAGAGCGGTAGGCCAGTTAGAAGGGTTCAGACGGGAAGCTGGCATTGGGAGCACCTGGCCCATTCCGGTAGAACACATCCTTCAGTTCTGTGTCCACCAGAAAGGGCGGGGGCTGGCAGTGAAGTCCATTAAGGGGCAGCTGGCCACCCTCGCCTTTGTTAGCAAAGCCCGGGGATTTCCTGAGGCCACGGGGGATTTCCGGGTGAGGAAAGTGCTAGAGGGTTGGGCCAGGGAATGCGCGGTCCACAGGGATCCGCGACAACCCATTTCCCCGTCTGTACTTAAGGGCCTGGGTGCGGTATGGAAAACGGTTTGTGCATCGGGATACGAGGCGAGGCTCTTTCATGCGGCCGCATTGACGGCCTTTTTTGGGGCCCTCCGGGTTGGTGAGCTGGTGGTCTCGTCCGGCAAGGATGCCTCGGGCCGTGCTCTTATGGCCAGTGACTTGGTTTTTGAAGGGGATACGGTTGCTCTGACAATCCGCTGGTCCAAGACGGACCAGATGCGCAAGGGGACTTGTGTTCGGCTGGGCTCTTGCTCTGAGGTGGAGCTGTGCCCAGTCCGTGCATTGAGAAGGTATTGGCAAGTGCGGGGTCGGGGGCAAGGATGCCTTTTCCGGCACCAGGATGGCTTCCCCTTAACTCGCTACCAGTTCTGGGCGGTGACTAAGCGAGCTCTGGCGGCGCTGGGTCTGCAAGGCGTGAGTTTTGGGACTCATTCCTTTCGAATTGGAGCGGCTTCGACGGCCGCTGCCATGGGGTATTCGGGTCAGGTTATTCAAAAGGTTGGTAGGTGGCGGTCCGCAGCTTACCGCTCCTATGTGCGTCCTTTAAAGCATGTTTAAACGTTACTAATTGTTGTTTTTTCTTAGGTCTTGCGTCGCGGGTTGGACGTCAGCGCATCTTGATATGCGGGCACAGTTTTGTATTCTGGGCTGCCCATCAAGCACGCAGGACGCCGGTTGGGTCTCAGCTGGGGCTGAGCGACCGGGCTACGGTGGAATGGCGGGGCCGTCGGGGCCTTCGGTGGCCGGGCCTGTTGCCATTGTTGTTTGGAGTTGGGTGCGACATGCCACCCAACATTCTGGTTATACATCTAGGGGGAAACGATTTGGGTCTGCTGCAGGGTAAGGCATTATCTTATCAGGCGCTATTGGATATGCGTCTTATTGCGGCGCGTTGGCCGGGGGTGCTGATCATGTGGTCGGCTATGATCCCTCGGCGGGTTTGGAGGGAGGCTGAAGATCGCCAGGCCATTGAGCGGGCGAGGATGAAGGCCAATAGGGCCATCCAAAAGGGTTTGGGGGATGGGTTAGGCGTTTATTTGCCTCACCCTCGGATCAGGGCCGAATTCCCCGACCTCTACAGGGGTGATGGGGTGCACCTGTCTCAGACAGGTAACATGATTTTTATAGAGGATCTGCGGCAAGGACTCCAGTTGGCCTTAGGCCACCAGTGGGGCGCCTGGCCCTAAGCGGAGGCTTGGCCCGGGCGTTGGCTGGTTTGTAGGAGTAGGGTGCGGGACGGTGAGCTCCCTTGGCGCTTCCCTATGGGGAAGAGGGGCCTGCCTAAAGGGCTGGTACTGCTGTGACGGCTGCCAGGCCCACAGGCAGGCTGCCTTCGGGAAACCCTGCCTGAGAGTCCTTTCCCTCACTGCTATACGGCTGAGGTGTCAGGAGCTTAAAGGGGGGTGACCAAAGTTGCCTGGCCGGCTGGGTCCGCCCCATCCATTGGATGGGTCCCACCTGGGGCTTCGGGAGCTCGCCCAGACAGGTCAAGGCGGTGGTCCAGGATGGGACGCCGTGGCTTGACCTGTACCGCTTTAGGTCCTTGCCGCTGTTTTGCCTGTGTTGTTTGTATTAAATTAATAAAGTGGCCCTTAGATCCAACCTGGTGTCCGTCTCTTTTCTGAATGGGGTGGCAATTCGGCCCCTTCCTGGCAAGCAGCTTTGCTGCTCAGCCAGGGGCCGTCCATTGCCACTCCTGAGGAATGGACGGCACCACCCCCTTTGCTCCTTATAAGGAGTGGCTGGGAGGGCGGAGCGAGCGTTGCGACGCAGCTTTGCCCTCCCAGCTCAGTGCTGCTCAGTCGCTCGGCCCACCCGCCTCTCCCTATGTTATGGGTGCAGGATAAGCCGGCTGCCGTACGGAGCCAGGTAGGAATTTTTTCCCCCCTTTCCGAATTGGCTTAGGAAAAGGGGGGTTTTTCGCCTACCTTGCATCTATACTTGGGGATTGAGGAATTTGGCGAGGTGGTGCCTGTTAGGTGTGTCATGGCTGGTTTGTAGGAGTAGGGTGCGGGACGGTGAGCTCCCTTGGCGCTTCCCTATGGGGAAGAGGGGCCTGCCTAAAGGGCTGGTACTGCTGTGACGGCTGCCAGGCCCACAGGCAGGCTGCCTTCGGGAAACCCTGCCTGAGAGTCCTTTCCCTCACTGCTATACGGCTGAGGTGTCAGGAGCTTAAAGGGGGGTGACCAAAGTTGCCTGGCCGGCTGGGTCCGCCCCATCCATTGGATGGGTCCCACCTGGGGCTTCGGGAGCTCGCCCAGACAGGTCAAGGCGGTGGTCCAGGATGGGACGCCGTGGCTTGACCTGTACCGCTTTAGGTCCTTGCCGCTGTTTTGCCTGTGTTGTTTGTATTAAATTAATAAAGTGGCCCTTAGATCCAACCTGGTGTCCGTCTCTTTTCTGAATGGGGTGGCAAAGGAAGGTTGTTTTAAAACAATAACGGAGCAAATGGGAAAAGAGAGCTGAATCCTGTACCTTCCTGTACCTCACCTGTCCATTCTTGGCTGATGTTAGCATTTTTTCCCCTCAGCTAACTGACTTCCAATATGTTCTTGGCAAGCAGGTTGTCTGGGGGTAGCTATAGGCAAAACATCTTCACGTCACGAAGAACAAAAGTTCTCCCTACCACAGGGCAAAATAATACAGACAGACCACTTCCGCATGAGCGAGCTCAGCACATGATAGCTTGATTGCCCGTGTGGATTCTCCATTGTCCAGTTAAACAGCAAGCAGATTTCATTCCTCATCTGCTTCCCTCATGCAGAAATGTGGTATCCTCACCATTTGGGACAACAGTGCAGATGACCAGTTTGCCAAGTGTTTGTGTCAGGTAGCAATTTTCCCCAGGCCAGTTTGGCTAGGGATCCTGATGGTGTTTTGCCATCACAGGGGGGTGTGGGGAGGGGAGATAGTTGGGAATGTCCTGCATTGTGCAGGGGGTTGGACTAGATGACCCTATAGGTCCCTTCAAACCCTATGATTCTGATTCTATACCTGCAGCAGTTAAGTTACTCCTTGATATCTGCATTCAGCTCCAGGGTATTTTCAGAACTCAGGAACTCTGCTAGTAAAGAATGACTCGAGCAAACGTTCAGGCCATGAAATTCACCATCTCTGGACCTGTTGTACAGATGTCTTTTACACGTCTTTCCCTCTCAGCTGTCAGTTGTAAAGTTATTTTACCTACTTCACATCAAAAAAAAATCTGCATGCCCAGGCACGCCAAGATGATGGAAATGTTTGCTACTGTCTACATCTTAACGTTACCATTCTATTTAACCCTGCAGGTGAACTCAGGAAAGCCTGCCAAATCAGAGTCACATTAGATGAAGAATGAAATAGAGATAAGTAGTGGCTGACATTGAGTGATGTTGTAGTTCGGGGCTGGAGTGTCCTTAAAAAATCAGACACTCTCAGGTGGGCCCATTCCCTGAGATAAATTGAGCCAGGTCTCAAGTTGTTCTTCTCAGTAATGGCACAAACATTTGCTAGCAAAGAGACAGGAAAAACAGGGTAGCTTCACATTTTTCTCTGCCAAAGTCAGAATCTCGTACAGCTGTTCAGGCTTACCCCAAATTTTTGATGCTCTCAAAAGGATGTAGCTTCAATTCTCTCTACTTTTATAGAAATTCTGGAATTATGCTAAGTTTTGCTAATGAGTCGATGGATTAAAAAAATCCTGATAAACCTTTAAGATACAAGAACAGCTTGAATGAATGAAAGATGACAGCAGAACAGTTTGTCTTGAAATATCACAGCATTAGGAAGAATGTGATTGAATTTTGTGACAACTCTTGCTTGGTTCAAAGTTCAAGTTTCATATTCTGTTTCTGTACATTTTGGATAAAATGGCTCACCCTTTTTCACTGGACATACACATGAACTTCAACAGAAGTGGTGTCATTAAAACTTCGGCATGAATTTATAAATAAGTGGCTCAGAATGGTATTAGTGAAGCTATCCCTGTTTTAATAATGGTATAAAAATAAGACAAGGATAGCATATAATGTCTAAAATAGAGCCAATGAAACAAACGAAAATGGGAAAATTGCCAAAGAATACTATTTGAAGTGAAAATCGTCTTCTCATCCATCCACAAACTTTAAAACAAACAACACCAAGCTGCGTTCACTATCTGTTAGCTGCAGCATTCTATGTATCAAGCATTACTGACTATTTTTCCTTGGTACATCCATAGGTTCAAGCACAGTAAGGCTAGTGATAGAAGACAGGACACTGATAGTGAACAGTGGAAGTGGGGCAAGCAGCTCAGCAGACATTTGGAGTTAAGACATATTATTAGTAGCAACCTGCCCACTTCTATGATTCAATAACTGTCAGACAACAATATGCCAATTGGACTGATTGGAATCCTATCAAGACTCAGAAGAGATTTAGCTCAGTGCAACTTATTCCTACGTATGCATACAAAGAATTAAGCCATGAGACACAATTGTTTGATAGGGCTAGTTTATACATACTTGTTCATCACTGCATAGGAGGTCTTAGGTATGGGGCCTCTGGGATCGCTGCCCCTGTCCCCATGCTGGGGAAGCCTCACCATCTTGTAGCCAGTTGCCCCAGATGCCTCCATTACTCTGAGTCTTTTCTCAGGCAATGGGAGAGTGAGCCAGTTGCTCAGGGCAGCAGCCACCAAGGTAGGGGTCTGAGACAGGAGGAGGAACAATAACCATCCCCTCAACCTCCGTCTCTTCACTTCTGCTGCCACCACCTCCAATGTCATCCTGTTTTGGCAGAGCTGCAGCCGATGGTAAGGAACGGAACCAGTGAATAGGATCCAGTGATTGTGCCTCCTTCTCCAGCCCACCAGTGAGTAGGATCCAGTGAGCATGCCTCCTTCTCCAACCCACCGATCCTGTGGTGCTGGTCTGGAGCCAGGGGGAAGGAGGAAGCAGCTCCCAGAGTGCAGTTCTCCCCCAACAGCTTCAGCTATCCAGCAGTAGAGGGAGCTCGCAGACTCAGCACGGGCTGTGTTGCTACCGAGAGCCAGGCTGAGGTGGAGGCGAGGTCCAGTGACGGAAGGAGCAGAGGGAAGTCTCTTCTGAGAGTGACAACATGCTTGGTTCCGTTCTAAAGGCACACCAGCAGGAGCAGGATGCTTTCCGACCCACCTACCCACCGCTCAATCTGGGCAGCCAGTAGGCCTGTCACAACTTTATGGGTTTGCCAGTTTTGAGGCATTGGGCTGGATCCTTAAGGGATGAGCAGGGCATTTGGGTGGCTCACCCCTACAGAAAAGGGAGGCAAGGGCCAGCATTGGGCTGGGGTGGTATGCATCAAACAGCAAGAGGCCTTTCGACGCCAAAGGATCCACTGCCCATATGCCTGGCCAATGCTCCAATCTGGCTGTAATCAATCCAGTTGTGGCCATTCCAACCAAACGGAGGTGTCTATGTATCATTTGCCGGAACCCAACTGGAACATAGCACATGGGTAGCAAAGGACAATGATTCGGCAGCCCCCATCCTTGAATTTTAGCCAGGGCTGCAGGATCATTGAGATTGCCCCTACATCACTAATTGCAGCAGCATCAAATGGTGACCTGTGTGTATGAATAAGTCACAAACAGCAGACCTCATAAACAACTCAAGCATAACACTTTTAAACTGTGAGTCCATTCATACATCCATTTAGATGTTAAATGTTGAGCAATCAAGTGATGAGAAATGAAGCTACGGACGGGTGATATGAACCAACCCTTGTTCAATGTGCTTTAAGCCTCTTCTTTATTGTGTAGGAGCTGAATTGGTTTTGATTGAATATTTATTATGTTAGAACTTCCTTGAGAAAAATATTAATTCCCCCAACCAAAATGCATATAGGGATTCAACTTTTAATTATTAAAATCTGTAGTGATTAACATTGCAAACTAATATATTTTTATTTATAAACCTTGTATTTACATAATACCATCAAAAGCTAACATTCTATTTGGTTAAAATATCTTTTATACTAATAGGCCCTGATCAGTGGATATAAATGCAAAGACTGGCGCCATAAATAGACAAGACAGATCTTCCTACATATCTGAAAAATGCCCCAGGTTTGCAGAAAAATCTGAAATCTTTAAAAGAACACCATTGGGGGAGGGGTTTAAAAAAAAAACCAAAATGGTAAAAGGAGCACCTGTAGCTTTAACCATAAGCACTCAGTGGCTGTTGCTAGGAAAACATAATGGTTTAACCAGTATTCCAGGCTCATTTTCTCTTAGTACTTTCCAGGTCTTTTTTGGCCTTCGAGGGAGGACTCATTGGAGCCAGGCCCATAAGCAACCACTGAATAACTTGATATCACATAACTTACATGTCTCATCCAGGACTGGCTACTTGCTACTGTTCAACGGCAGCATCCCCGAGCTAGTGTAGTGTAGTGGTTAAAATTTCAGAGTAGGATCTGTGGGAGACCCACATTTGAATCACCATTCTGTTGTGGAAGCCTATTGCATGACTTTTATCTTTATTTTTTTTAGAACTTAAGAATGTTATTAAAACAAAGAAATTGAAGTAAAGTAAGTGCATAATATAAAATTTATACATATTCTAAATTAGACACTAAATTGAAAATTATATACAATCTTATATAACCAGTAAGCATATAAACAATATAGGTATAATAGCTTTGAGAGTAAAACAAGCAACACATTCAAATTTCCTTCAACCTAACTACATAACACTTCTCCTTCTCTCTCCCTCCCTCCCTCCCTCTCTCCCTCCCTTTAAGCTTCTGTGTCAATTAGTTTAGCCTAAATAATTGAAGCAATCCTTCCATTTTTTTCCAGAACTGTTATTGGTCTATTTTGTAAGTAGGTAGTCAGTTTGGTCATTGAAGCATATTCATAAATCTTCTCTCTCCACTCTGAAAGACCTGGACAGGCATCATTTTTCCAGCTACCTGCAAGGCAGATGGCATGACTTTGACCCAGTCACACACTCTCAGCCTAACCCATCTCTCAAGGTTGTTCTGAGGATACTATGAAGGCAAGAAGCAGGATGTAAGCCGCTTTGGGCCCCACTGTGAAGAAAGGCAGTATACAAATGGAATAAATGAGTAAATATAGATGAATGTGGGGGGAGGGTAGATTAAAATGTGTTTAGTGCTCCTGTTTTCAGTTCCAGTAGACAGAGGGAGAGGGAGGAGCTATTGCTGGGTTTTAGAGTGAGAGTGGATTGGGGAGCTTTTGGCTGGATTTGTTGCTGCTTCAAAAGAGACTGAAAAGACTCTTTCTTATTTTCAACTCTCGTCCTTGCTGGGAAGGATGTTGGGTGAGGGTGCCTTTTCCCCTCCACCCCACCCCACCCCAGTCTCAGGGCATTGCCTGGCTCTGGAGCCTAGCTTGACCCCCTGAGAATTTGGCATCTCTGGGTACGAAAGGGGGCCATTATAGGGCCCTGAGATCTGACGAATCACAAATCTAACAAATTGTTTCATGAAACAGGACAATTTCGTGAAAGTTCGTGGATCATGGAATGCAATGAACCACGAAACTCAGGGTTCTTTTTTCCCCATTTTGTGCCCATCTCTAATTCCCACTTATAATTGTGTACTATCCAATCCTGAAACATCTTTTGTATTTATGGTTGCCAGGTTTCTCTGTACTCCTGGTGGGAAGTAGGGGTCCTGGCACCTACCTTTTGGGTGTCTTGTTCATGCCTGCGTGAACTGCACATGCAACCCAGGGCCTATGCAATGACATCACTTCCAGGAAGTGGCATCATCACACAGGCTGTGGGGCACCCTGGGAGCGCTCCCACACTCCACAGGGGGCCCGATTCTGCCCCAAATTGGCCCAAATTTGGCCTAAATCAGGCCCAAATTGGCCTGGAATGGGCTGCTAAGGCATGGGCGAGCACTCCCCTGCCTGGCTCCAGCCAGATCTGGGCCATTTCAGGCCCAAATTTGGCTGAATTCGACCTGAAACTGCCCAGATTGGGTCCAAATTGGCCTGAAATGGGCTGCTGCCACATGGGGGAGCACTCCCGTGCCCAGCAGCAGCCTGATCCAAGCTGTTTGATGCCCAAATTGGGCCCAAAACAGCCTGGATCAAGCCCAAATTGGCCTGGAATGGGATGCTGCTGCATGGGGGAGCACTCCCCCGCTTGGCAGCAGCCCGATCCAGGCCATTTTGGACCTGAATTGGACAAAATCGGGCCTGAAATGGCCCAGATCGGGCGTGAATTGGTCTAGAACGGGCCACTGCCACATGGGGGAGCACTCCCTCATACCACAGCAGCCCAATCCATGCTGATTCAATCCCAATCCAGGTCGTTTTGGGCCTGCGGGAGCGCACCACACTGCCCCAGGAGTGCACCTGCGAGGCTTGTGCTTCCCCTGCCAGCCAGGTAACCAGGGGCAGGGGGTGTAAGGTGGGAATGGGAGATCCCCTGCCCCTGGCGGGGGAATGGCAACCCTGTTTGTATTACTGAAAGCCAATATAATGCTAGTTTTCTTCCCCAGAATGATATTTAAAAAGCTGCTTCCCATTAAAATCAACATTGTGGGTGACAAACAAAACCTGTGAAATATAGCATGCATCCATAATTCACCCAAGGCACAGACCAATTCAGCTATGATACTTGGGTTTGTGCTATTTTATTTCTGGGGAATCATTTGATATATATGGGGCTAATTTTCAAATAACATGTTTAAGATCAAGTATTATTCTCACTGCCGTCCTAAACATATTTATTTGTAAGTAAGTCCTTCTGCAGTCAACAGAGGCTGAAAAATTAGTTGTTGGAAAAAATAAGCCCCAGCATTCCGAAAAATCAAGCAGGTGTCGCATACATGGAATGCTGTTCATTCTGTTTAGGGTTTTGCCTTTACTTTTTTACACCAGTGGAACACAAAACATGAAACCCTGCCTTAGTCTGACAAGAAGTTTAATGATTCATTTAAGAGCACCTGCAGGGCAAACTAAACAGAAAGAGTAGATCTCTTGCCAAAAACTGTATTGGTCATGCTGTGCTGGCAACCTCAGTTGTTGCACCCTGGAAAACATTCATGCACCTATCTACTGTGGCATGTACATTTTTACAGATATAAAAACACACCATTACTCTCTCTTTTTTGCAGTCTTCATTCAGATGGTGCTTGAGAGTTAACCACAGAATTGTATTGTTTCTAGATTTTAAAAATGGCTGAATGTGATGATGGGTATAATTGAACAGAAACCATCAGGACTGCTGAGAGCCTCCATAGGCCCCCAGTCAAAGCCCCCCAAACAAAGATTCCGTCTAGACCCCCCATATGACCCTCTAGCAGTCCAGATTCTGGTTGGCCAAATTAAGTTTGATTTCCAGGGATGCCGAAATTCTTTCCCTACGTGTCAACAACGCAAATGTTCTTGCATCCTTTCCATCCCTCCTCCAAATTCCTAATTCTAATTGTCAGAAGAATGAAATACATTGTAATAAAGATGTGTGTGTGTTGTTAGGATAGAAAGGAGAACATCTTAAGGAAAGCACAAAATGCACAGTGCAGAGGTTAAAAAGTCAATTAAATAATAGATTAACAGTGCAAATCTAAGCAGAGTTACTCCAATCTAAGCCCATTGAATTCAACGAGCATGGACTGGAATAATTCTGGAATAATTCTGTTTAGGATTGCACTGTTAATCTTTCAGTCTTTTTCCTTACAGGCAACACCTATAAACAAGCACTGTCTCATCGCTCACGCTTTTTATTTTCAACTGCAAACCTATTTTGATAATAAATACTACATATATTTAAGCATTCAGTAGAGGTTTTTATTGTGGTACAAATTAAAAGTAAAATTGATCCTCGTTTCCCCTTGAATTCCCTGTGAAATCTCTACAGTTAGTTTTAAAGTACTTACTAAGCGATGGTTGTTGTGGGTTTTCCGGGCTGTATTGCCGTGGTCTTGGCATTGTAGTTCCTGACGTTTCGCCAGCAGCTGTGGCTGGCATCTTCAGAGGTGTAGCACCAAAAGACAGAGATCTCTCAGTGTCTATCTATCTATCACATTTTAAAACAATTTCTCTGGTCCTCTATTTTATACTAACAACACCCCTGTAAGGTAGGTGAGGACAACAGAAAGTAGCTAGCCCAAGTTCACCCGGTGAGCTTCAGAGCACAGTGGGGATTTGAACCCAGGTTTCTTCAGTCCTAGTTCAACCCTCTAAATCACATTATCACCATGTCTACCTTAAGTATACTTGAGATGCCACAATACATAAAGAAATCAAGGCAAACATTAAAAATTGAGGTAACTGTAATTGTATACCTAAATATAGCTCAATATGTTTTTGGCAGGATTTCTCCAAGTCTTTAACGCAGGCATCTTCTGTTGATCATATCTGGACTAGTGTGAATTTGAGAGAGAAATGTATTTCCAACATCAAGGTCTTTGACAGCAGTGGAAGACACATCTTTTTGCTTTCCTGTCCTCTCCCCTTGGCGTTAAGCTGGGCTGAAGTGCACAAATCTTCAAACTCGTAGTTCATGGCAGGTCAGTGACAAATGTTACTGCCTTCATCCCATTAGCTTCATTCCCAGTGTCACTGGTAGCCCCTGTATGCTGGATTGTTCCATGTAAGTCTCTTTCAACTTTAACCCACATTTCTAGTTTATAGAACAGACCCTCGGTCTGTGTAGGGAATTTACCAATAATGAGAAATAAGTCAGACTGAAAGGGAAGGTTACAGAAAGACAGTGGTTCAGATCTGTGGGAAAATGTAAATCAGAGAAGGCTTCTTAAAACAGTGAAAATGGAAGGTGCTATTGAGAAATCTTTTCTCTTGACTTCTAGTTAGGGTTGCCAACCTCCAGGAAGCCTGGAGTTCTCCCAGCATTGCAACTGATCTCCAGACTACAGAGATCAGTTCCCCTGGAGGGAATGGCAAAGGCAGGCAATGTCTTCCTGAGCCTTCCTATCTTTCTGCTAAAGCATCACCCTGGGGGTGTAACATCAAACAGCTTCAATGGCTGAAGTTACAAAAGGTGCCTTGATTTCTCTTCAAAGAGAAATGAAAGAGAAGTGAAAGAGAAATCTTGCTGTTCAAAGAGACAAAAGAGAATAAGAGGACACAACGGCTATATCTAAAAAAAAAATGAATTTTGGAAAAAGAAATTCCACATCCCGTAACAACTCTAGTTAGTATGGCATAGATTGGAGGTGAATCCCTCCCCAAACTCCTCCCTCTACAAGCACCGCCCCCAAGTCTCCAGGAATTTCCCAGGCTAGAGATGGCAACCCTATTCTATAGTCCCGGCAGAGCTAATTGCTACTCTTGTCTCATAACAAAGCCTAGAACCTAGCGTGGTGAGTTCCTCTTTGTACTGAATGTGCTCAGGCTTGGCACTGTTGAAGTAACAACCAGGTACAACATTGGAGTCCTGTGGTGGGAACTTCAAACAGCTGGTCCTAAAATGCAGACACAGATATAGGTGGTGGTTGTGGCACAAAAACTGGGTGGGATAAACTCTCTCCAGCTTCATTGCTCATTGTCACTATTTGACTCAGTTTTTTCAACACCATTTCTAAGAACAGTGGCATAGGTATCTGTCCCACATTTTTTACACTGAAAACCAACACAGAAGATTCATTCAGTCTCTCTGCAGTCCGGCTCTCTTCCTTTAGCAAGCTTTGCAATGCTTTTCTGTCCAAGGCCTCTAGCACCTTCCTGACCAGCTTCCTGCTTCCCCATCATTTAAAGAAATAATTATTGCTTGTCCTAATATTCATAGCAATATGCTCCTCCTGTTCTCTCCCCACCCCCAGTATGGTCAACTTGCATTTGCTTTCCCTGCTCCCTCTTGGTCATCTCATTTGCACATGACTTTCACTTCCTTGCCTTTTATGGCTTCCTGATTTTGCTCATTAACCACACCAGCATCCTCTTATACTTTGCCATTTCATGCTTAATCTGCTATATGCATTCTATCTGATCTCCTATGACTATGGAATTAAATAATTTACAATTATTCTGAAGGGGTTTAACCCTCTTTACCCTCCCTTTCAGCTTCCGTAAGCGTCTGATTACACAAGACATTAAACATGAGGTTAGCTGGGGAAAACTTGCATTTAACGTGTGACTGGCACTCACCTTCAAAATACTGGAGGGGGGAAGGGCTCCCAAGTGCGTGCATGTGGGGAGACAAGAGGGGCTTCCTGGTCCCCTCCCTGCCACCCAGTGTGTGTTTTGCAGGCAGAGAAAGGCTGGGGGGAGGGTTGACTGGTTGTTCATTTCTCTGGCAGTAAGAGCCAAGCTACAAGAGACGCCTTACACAGGTTGGACACTTGTCAGCTTCCCTCAAGTTTTGATGGGAAATGTAGGCGTCCTGGTTTTACAGCTTGGCACTCCATTACAGCTGCAAGACCAGGATGCCTACATTTCCCATCAAAACTTGAGGGAAGCTGACAAGTGTCCAACCTGTGTCAGACGTCACTTGTAGCTTGGCTCTAAGACACTATTTTGAAGGAGAGTGCCAATCACACATTACATGTGAGTTTTCCTCAACCTAATTTGCGTTTCACGTTTCTTGTAATCAGACCCTAATCATTTGATTTGTAAAAGAATTTGCCTCTTCTAAAATCGAATGCAGTTGTGTGGAACTTTTGGGGCAGCCTTTCAATTGCTAAATACTGAGCTTAATAACATGGTGATCACAGTTCTCAATTGGTACAACAACACTTGCATCTTGCACAAAAAAACCTGAGGACCTGCTATGTATCTGGCCCTGAAGGTGTAACACAGACAATACTTCTTCTAATACTATCTTGAAGATGTTAACTTCCTGCCTAGCAACCTATTTTTTCCTCAAGTATCCCCCCCCTCAAAAAGTAGATGACTAGGGAAGACAATTGCAAACCACCCCGTAACAAAAAAATCTGCCAAGAAAATGTCTTGATGCGATGTCACTCCATGGGTCAGTAATAACTCAGTGCTTGCACAGGGGACTACCTTCTTTACCTTTATTCCCCCCTATCCCCGTATCTCTAGAAGGGAATGTTCATGAGACGATATCAATTCACCATCTAAGTAATGGATCCTTTCTATAGTGTTATTTCCATCCTCCTCAGATTGATAGCCTCCCAAATAGCCTTTTCAGATTGATACCCCCAAGGCCTCTTAAAGACCCAAGAATCTGTCATCGTGGTGAAGGAATGCCTATAACAGGTCCCTGAAAGTCTCATCCACAGATTTCTCTGCCTCTCTCAGCTTCTCCAGATCAGCAACCTTAGCTTCTAGGATATGAATTTATTCCCTAAGAATCAGGTGCTCCCTTCGTTGAGCACATTCCCACAACTTCTACACAGCAGGAGGGCACTGATATATGTGACACAGTGTGCAAACTCTGGGTAGCCCCTATTCTAGTGTTCATTTTCTACCTTGGTTTTGCCTTTTAATGTATCTAAAGTGAAAGGATAATATCCTAAGCTTTGCTTCTGGTTACAGTGTGCCTTATGTATTATTTACTTATTATTTATTTATTTATTTAGATTTCTATTCTGCCCTCCTCACGAAGGGCTCAGGGCAGATTAAAGCATATTTAAACACATTCAAGTTAATTTACACTGTTAAAACCATAATAGATTGATAAAAAATATAATATAATATAATATACTCACTTATAAAAATATATATTCAGATGGCGGCAATCAATAGCAGCAGACACAACTCGACACAAAAAGGTGGTGGACAACCTTAGTAGGGAGGGGTTCAGATTTTATTGTGGGAGTTGTCCTCTGCTTTGGAGTGCTTTCCTCTGGTGTTAGATGCGGGCCTGATAATTCAAAGCCACACCAGCTTTCATTTTGATGTCCTAACCATCCAAGGAGAATTTGCATTGCTATGTATTTTGCATTTTCCTTCCCCTTTTGAAAATGGCCATGAGGACCAATCTCTAGTTCCTACTTGAAATGCAGAATTGTTCCTTGTACATATGTACATAATTTCAGTTCAGTATCTTCAGGTTCAATTGAGTTATCTGATTACACACAAACTCGCACACAGAATGCTGAACATTTGAATTAACTCTGGATTTAATAGTCCCTGCCCCCGCATCCTTTAGATGGCAATGTGTTTCTGAAATACAAAGCTACAGTCTATTTTTGGTAATGTGTTTCTAAAATACAAAGCTACATTCTATTTTTGGGGTTCCTTGTTGAGCCCATAAGCTGGGGACCTGGACTTCTACCCCAAAGTCTAGCCATGATGACACTCAATGCTTATTCTGTGTAAATAATCTTCATGTTCACAATGGCTGGAAATAAACCAAATAAAAACCATTTTCACAGCCATCACTAAAATATTAAATCTTTCCTTTGGGGAAGCTGGCTAATTGTGCATAGAAAGATGACATGCACCAAACATCCATAATATTCAGCAGCTTAGAGTTTTAGCAGGTTTTAACACGAAAGCTCCTCTTTATAAGATGCTAATTATACAGTGAATAGTTTTCAGTTAGAGTCAATTGCATTTTAGAATTCACTTATTACTGTGAGGATAAAAAAATTGCTATAATTGTCTCAATTAATCACTGCTGTGAAGGCCTAAATGATGCCATCAAAAATATTTTCCAACCTTTTGGTCCTTTTATTTATTTTTAAACCCATAAATAAAAATGTGGATTTCACAACCAGATGCTAAGTTGACCAAAGTAAGGTACATGGGGGATTTTAAAATCATAAAGCACAGTCCAGTCAAGGACAAGTAACTTCAACAAACTGTGGATTCACAAACCATCTTTGTGGCTCAGAAACCTTGTAAAAAATGTTTAACAAACTAGGTGATACAAATATTTAAGACAAATGATCTAAACCTTAGTGGAATGAGTTATGAGTATGTTGACAATTTTCTCCAGCAGAGATATGGACTCATAATGCCATTATAAAAATACCAATACAAGTATTTGCCCTGACTTGAATAGCCCATGCAAGCATGATCTCATCTGATTTTGGAAGCTAAGCAGGGCCAGCTTTGGTTAATAATTGGATGGGAGACCAGGGTCACTATGCAGAGGCAGGCAATGGCAAATTACCTTTGATAGCCTCTTGCCTTGAAAACTCAAAGAGGGGTCATCATAAACTGTCTTTGACTTAACAACAGTTTCTACCATCATTACCATTTAGCAAAAACTGAAAGATGACTTGGCTTTATATTTCTGCTGAGTAATAATTTTCTTGGTATATCTTCACCATCTTTGAGGTGAAGACTGCTGTACAGAGCTAAACATTCAACTAAATAAATCCAGTTAAGTATGTGTGTTAAGAACACCCCATTCCATTATGTAATGCTTTTCGAAGTACCCCTTTTGATTTTCAGCCAACACCTTCTAACTCACATACAAGTAGTTTCATTCCTCATATTACTAAAAAAATTATCACTGACCATGAATGAAAAGGGCTTACAGTGATGCAGTTAAAAAAAAGTGGATCTTATTCGTAATATTAGATACCTTTCACACTCATACTTTAAAGCATTTCCATACCTGTTTTGTGTCCCATGTTTGAAGAGGTTTCACAATTGCAAGCTAGTCATGGGATGTAGCGCCGCTCTTAGTCCATGGTATTCCCGATTTTTCTACCTGTGGACATACCAAGATGTTATTTTGAACCTGCTGCTGACTTGCTGCTGGCTCGATTAATGCCAGTGTGAACACTTTTGTCCTCTTTTTGCTTCTCTCCCCCCCTTCTCCTTTTCCTTGGGAGCTGATTCGTCTGTGGGGATTTCACCATACCCACTCTCCTCAGTTCCCCAACAGCTTTGTCCGCCCCTTTTTAAAATATTTCAGTGTTTGGTGGCAGTGTGGCAAAGCGTCCCTAGCCGACCTGGCTGGCTGGCAGCAGGGAGCCAGGTGCCCGCCTGTCCTGTCCTGAGCATGGAAAACAGAGCACAGAGAAAAAAGGAGGCAGGCAAGGCCGGGGTCACAGAGTGCAAGTGAGTGTACTCACCCTCTGTGCCCGGGTGCCTCTGTCTGAGCAACACCCCCAAAGAACTCGGGCTTGGCTTAGTGGGCAGCCCCAGCAGGGGGAGGGCTTTGGCTGTGCAACATGAGGCACTTGGTGAGCGGTCCAGGGCTGAGCCAACTTTAATCTTCACTCAGCTGCTTGCCCTTGCCAAATCCTGGGGAGTTTGTGAACCAGGGATTATCTGCAGCCTGGAGAGAAGGAGGGTAGAAGGCTGGGAATGAGCAAAGGGCACAAGGGACTCTCCCTCCACCATGGCCTCCACTCAGCCTCTCCTCTCTTCTGGCTCCCATTCTTGCACCACCACCCCGCCCCTGCATCCTGCTGCCACTGCTTCCTCTTAAGCTTCCTCATCACATTTAAGTCATTTGCTTCTCTACACCACCCTTTCCTTTTCCTTGAGCTAATTAGTCTGTGTGAATCTCAGCACCCCGTCTACTTTTTCTGTAATTTTTTCCTGTATTTTTAAAGGATTGTAACGTTACAGCACTGTACTTCTGTATTTTAATTAATGGATAGAAGCAAAGCTCTTACGTTACTACTGTTTGGGGAAAAGGTGCCGCGGGAAATCACCATCAGTAGATATGCTCTCTGGCTCCACAAAGGACCACTTCTGTTCATTCTGTTTGAACACATTTCCCTTTTGATTTTTAATGCTCAATATAAATGATAATGATCATTTATATGATCATTATCAATATAAATGATAATCAATCCTTAAAAATGGAATGATTATCATGTTTATGTTTGTTAACCCATCCAATAAAAAATTTTGAAAAAAAAATGGCATTCAAACAAGCATGGGGAGTATTTCTCCAAAACAATCACCACACCACACCCATTCAGGGTTCACGTGATTGCATGAGACCAATGGTGGCAGGAACATTTGCTGGGCGGGGACAATCAGCTCTCAAAACCCCTCGGCACTATTTTCAAACATGAAAAGTTAGGATGCAAAAATGTCTGCACAGAGATGCAGTATTAAGGGGTGGGAGTTTCAAGTGGTAACGTCACAAAGTTAACTTAAAACGTATGCACAAACTTTTTTTAAAAAAAGGGTGACGTGAATTCCAAAGCCTCAAAAAAACTGGGGCCTTGAAGTGAGTGTGAAACAAAATGCAGGACACCAATTTGAAACTTGTTTATATTTGAAGTTACCACAATGAATCTGGGTTTTTTAAAGTGCAAACACGTCCTATATAAGTGATTACTAAAATGAAGTGACATGTCTGTAGCAAATTAAATTAAGGGGAGTTATCCTGACTGCCCCTTTTATTAAACGAAGAAGGTAAGAATAGACAAGTGGCCCATCTTTCTAGCTCTTCATTCTCTTTCTGAACTGCCCATGATGTGCTTTAGAGTTGTTCACCAACAAAACGTTAAAGAAACTATATTAATCTCAACAACCATGCAGTCTGTCATGTTGGAAAATAATAGCCAATGTTTGTGAAAGGAGTGGATTTTGAAGACTGGCATCTTGGAATGAAATGCAACACACAGGAAAGTCTAGTATAAAAACTCACTCACTCAGGAAGTTTCTAATTAGGGATGCTCATGAAATGCTCTGTCATCATCATATTTCTCCACTGTATTTAATCTCTCATTCAACAGCAACACAAACCACAATTTTTCGTGGGTAGCTGTGTTGGTCTGCCAACAGCACGATTTGGGTCTAGTGGATTTTAGAGACCAACAAGATTTTCAGAGTGTAAGCTTTCGAGAGTCAGAGCTCCCTTCAGACACCAAGAAGAAAGGAGCTATGACTCTTGAAATCACATTCTGAAAATCTTGTTGGTCTCTAAGGTGCCACTGGACTCAAATCCAACTGTTATGACCTTTACTTTCTTTTGAGTAGATTTTTCTTTTAATCTTTCCCTCAGCACCCTCTAGGTAGTTTGCTGACACTAGGAATATTATATTCCAATATATTTTATTTAAGTTTTCCCTTTGGTAACCTTCCTAAGCATCAGGCTCCTTCGTGGTTCTATGTGGCCCTGAGGATAGGAATGGGATAAAGCAATGACAGCTACTCTAGGATATAACAAAACAAAATAAACTTTTATTTAGTCAAGAAGCGTATCGGTTTCATAAACATAGTTCTCAGTTCTTAAAGTTACTTCCTATAAACTCATTCACACAGATCTCTTCTAAGGCTTCACACACAGTTAGCCTCTTTCTCTAACTCAATATTTCTCTCACAGAAATGCTTAAACTCCTCAGGCAGCACACAGCTAGCCTCTCTTTCTCTGACTCTCATTCACAGGAATATTAAACCTGCTCAGGCAGCACACAGCTGGCCTCTCTTTCCCTGACTGAGTGTCCTTTCACAAACATGCTCAGTTCAAGTTCCACACAGGTTATATTTCTCTCATAAATACTTCAATATACTCAGGCAGCACACAGCTAGCCTGCCTTCTTCTGACTCAAAACTTTGATCTCTGCCCTGTCAGTCTAAACTGCATTCACTCCACCCACACTCTCAGTCATCAACCAATCATATCACTCACTCATCCCTCTCTCACCCCCACTCTTCACCTAGCTCACACCAA
Source organism: Eublepharis macularius (assembly GCF_028583425.1). NCBI lineage: Eukaryota > Metazoa > Chordata > Lepidosauria > Squamata > Eublepharidae > Eublepharis > Eublepharis macularius. The sequence continues at coordinate 117,249,777 of NC_072795.1, forward strand.
GCATTTAAAGATACATGCACATATTTACTTGAAATCATTACACCAACATATCAAAATGGACTTGAACACTTTAATTTTCTTTGCTGCCTAAGATTATTATTTAATATGCACTTTAGTTAGATACTTATTTATGTAACAGGCTTCAGCTCTCTGCATACAATTCCATAATGCACTGAAACCCACAGGTTGTCCAATCTGGGAACATCAGCTGAACTCAGCAGCCAGTATTTGATACCTCCATCTCCCCCCCACTCCATTTTAAAAAACAGAGTATGACTACAATATTGGTCAAACACATATTAATCATAATATCAAATAATGAATACAATCTATACATACTTAAATATATAATTTGGGGCAAAATACTAGGGAAAAAACCAAAATGATGTGTAGGAGATATGGGATACTGGCATGCAGACCATCAAAGAAATGATACAATACAGCCAATGGAATTCACTTGTCCCTAGCTCTCACTAGAAGAGATACTAGAATATCCAAGATCAGATCTTCCCAGCATTTTTAAAGGCTAAGAGAAACTGCCCAAGTCCCTAATTTGACTTAGGGTTGCCTTTATATCGTTCCACTACCTCACTATTTAATCAATTGACAAAGACACCCCCTCCCCTCCACACACACACACACACACACATTTTATGTAATGTTATTTGCTCTGAACAGAAAGGTGCAAACAAAGAAATAATGCCTTTTCCTGTCTTATCAGGCTGACAGAAGTCCAAGTCAACTGACTTTAATTGGCTAATCCATGTAAAGGCTGAACGGTAAAAACTCACATCACCATTGCCACCCCTGGTAGTGGAGCCCTGGTTGAACTTAAGGCCCGTGGTGTTAACCCTTGAAAAATTCTGGGAAGACCTGATCACGAACCTTTACAGATTCTTATACCCTTACTTACCCATAACATTATTTAGTTAAAATATTCATAACCTGCTTTTCTAAGTGTTGCCAGCTGTGGGTTGGGAAATCCTGGAAATTTGGGGGTGGGGCCTGGGAAGGATGGGGTTTGGCAAAGGGGAGGGACTTCAGGAGGGTATAGTGCCATAGAGTCCACTCTCCAACACAGCCATTTTCTCCAGGAGAACCGATCTTTGTAGCCTGAGATCAGTTGTTATTACAAGAGCTCTCCAGGCACCACCTAGAGTTTAACAATCTTACAGGAAGCCTAAACAGTATCCAGATATACAGATAAAATTGACAATAGATTAGAAAAATTGCTACAAAAGCAGGTCAATTACTAAAGTTCCTTTTAAATAATTCCACCTTCTCTACCCTCAAAGATCACCAGGCATGACAATTCCCACACAAATCTAGGTAGCCCATTCCAGACAACTGGGACTGTTAATGAAAACACCAGTGCAGGCTGAAATGACTTCTAACTAGACATGGGCATGAACCAAAAAAATTTAATGAACCAGCAGTTCATGGTTCGGTGCCAACGATGAATCTGAACCAGTGAACCGCAACGAACATTTCCCGCTGATGAACTGGTTCAAAGTTCGTGGTTTGTGGGTGTCAGAACAGCCCCCGTTGGACGAGAGCCCATATTCCCAGGGAGTTTTTAGCAGGCTCTCCTCCAGCCAGCACCCAAGTTTGGTCAAGATTGCAATAGGGATCTTGGAGTTATACCCTCTCCAATCCGATGCCCCCAGGAAACTCCGATTCGATACAATTAGAGTCACCAGTTGACGTTGGCCCAGTGTACAAGGGGTTGGCCATCAGAACTGCCTATCAGGGTTTGCAGGGATGAGATTGGAGTGCTCATGGCTACAGAACACCCCCCCTTTCCCCTCCCTCCCCCCGGGTGTCTTCTCCCATGTAACCAATTGTAACCAATTTGCAGCTCCATGGTTGGAAGGAAGACCTGCTGATCAAGGTAAGCTGGGCTTCGATTCGGGTTTCGAGGGCAACAGAAGGAGTGCAGACAGAGTTCAGGCATTCCCCCAGCTCCATTTCCAAGGGAATTGATTGATGGTGCCTGACTGTCTGGCTTCACAAACTGTGGGCAAACACAACGAACCGGGCTTCCAATGAACGCTGGTTCGTTGGCCATGGACCCCTCACGAACCACCAGTTCACGAACAGACAATCAGGTGGTTCGTGGGTTTTTTTGGTTCGTAATGCAGTTCGTGCCCATGTCTACTCCTAATCTCACTCAGTGTAAAGACTGTAAGCAGCCCGCTGTGTTGAGGGCTCATACCAGGACGAGAAGCAGTTATGATCTTTAATACTAATGCCTCTAGAAACCATATTTACAGTTAGAAACACTTTCCAACCTGAACGAGTTCTTCTGATCCAGATTTTATTTTTGTGTGCTTGGGAGCAGGGAATCAGTTGCACTGTTTCATGCTATCTATATTTAATTTCTACTGATATATTATGAACAACACGCAGGCCAAAATCAGGCATGGCATGAAGCACAGTCAAACACTACTAATTTAAAATTAGATTTAAAGAAACTTAACTGTGTTCTAGTGGATCTGTCTTTTTATCATATCTGCTTGTACCGAGAACATGGTCATACTGCAACAGGCTTCAAATTCATGGCTTCCAGTCCATAGTAAAATAAGCGAACTTCATTATAGATGTCTTGGCTGAACTATTGCCATTCTTTAGGATGTATTTGTGTAATTTCAGTGTATCATAGTAATGTGACACTTCTGTAATGAAGAATTAAGTGCTGAAGGTGGGTTTTTTTTTAAGTTAATGGGTGAAATGGCAGAGACCCATTTTTATATTCTTTTATGGCGTTTATAACCTTGATAAAGTGCATGCAGTCCTTTATCCTTGAGGCTTGTTTATTCTTTAACTCTCATTGAGCAAGCTCTGTAACCTTCATCCTGGACATCCCTCTAATTGTTAATGGTAAAACGGGCTCCACTTTTTGTACCATCCGAAATCAGAATCATTTATCATAAGCTTCCCCAAAATCATCACTAAGGTTCCAAAGACCAAAGCAAATGCAGTGAGGCACTTTAACCTGTACACATGGGGACTATTGAGCCACTGAGTCAGTGACAAATTGCTTGTGTTTGTTTGTTAAATACGTGCCAAAGTCTGTTGTTGTTGCAGGCAAACTACAATCTGATAACCTCAAGTGCCAGAACCAATATCACTGAATTAAAGGCAACAATTTAGTAAGTGAAAAGCAACATTCTTTTTAATAGAACGTTAACAAATTCCAACACCTCTTGAGCTGGGGCACTCTTCCTCAGGGATATAGTAAGAACCATGACAGAGTGAAACGTTGCTTCCTCAACTGACAGAATTTTTAACATGCTAGCTTGATATCTTTCTAAAGAGTGGGCAGAAATTGAGAAGGTAATTGTGGGGCAAATAGAGAGCTTTTTTTCTTAAGAATAGGTGGGGCTAGAGGAACCTACCATCTGGCCAGACATCATCATCATCACAACAACAACAACATTTGACTTATATACCACCCTTCAGGACAACTTAACACTAGAGATGGGCACAAACCGAAATACAAACCAAAATTAAGCACAAACCAAGCTGGTTCATGGTTCGCAAACCAGCGATTCATCAGATGCCATTTCTGACGAACCACCATGAACTTTAGGCTGGTTCATTTGGTTCATTTTTTTGGTTCATCACTGCAGACAGCCTGGTGCCAATCCATCAGTTTCCTAGGCAACAGGGGATGAACTTCCTGCAGACCTTCTGCTGACCCAGAAGTGAACTTCTGCTGGCTCGGAAGTGATGATTTTCTGGCCTGGATGTGCTGTTTTCAAGAACGAAACAAACCGGTTCGCAAACCAGGGGCAGGTTCGTGAAAGTTTGTGGTTCGTGGTTCATAAAATCTGACGAACCACAAACCACATGGTTCAGTTTTTTTCCAGTTCATGTCCATCTCTACTTAACACCCACTCAGAGTGGTTTACAAAGTGTCTTATTATTAACCTTACGACAATCACTCTGTGAGGTGAGTGGGGATGAGAGAGCTCTAAGAAGCTGTGACTGACCTAAGGTCACCAAAAAAGTCCTCTGATCAGAGGCAGCTAGAGGCTATGAAGGCCAAAGTGTTGCATAGCTGGGCTCCAGAGTATGAAGCCTGTGGCAAGTGTTTGGCTATGTGCAAGGCAGCTAGAGCAAGGCTGCTTAACATGGGGTTTGTCACCCAAGATGTGGGAACATACACTTGGCTGGGCTGGAGGATCAATGAGATCCAAGAGAGAGGAGGCTCCTAGAGTCAGCTGAATGTGCATTACATGGCAAGACTTTAAAAGGATGGCTAGAAGGGAAATGAAGTTGAAACAGGAGGTGACAGAATGGAGGGGGTGAAAGGAGGCCAGAGGACTAAGAAAATGACCTCTCTGACACATGCCAGGTAACTCTATAGTGGTTGAAGCTGAATAAAGGTGGAGGGATTCAGCAATGTTCATGGTTTTATGTCTGTGTGTACCCCAGAAAACAGGAAACCTGCTATGCAGCAGAAACGTCTGCCGGTTAGATAATGTGTCTGAAACCTGTTGTAGATGGGACCGGGCAGGCAGGGTGTGTGGCAAGGCTGCTGGCTGTACCAAGCTGGGCAAGGGCATGCAGGCTGTTTTCCTAGCTTCTGTTTCTCCGACACCCAAAACTGCTATTTGCCATACAGACAAATATACAGGCAACATATGGATGCATGTATGTCCCCTGGGAGACAAATAGCAGGGGAGCAAGGATGACAAATAGCAGGGGAGCAGTTAAGGATGCAAAATTTGCTCAAGCAAGGAGGATTACCTTTCATGTCAAATTGCCTTATAGTTTAATACTCATTTATCTCTCACAAATTACAAATGATGAAGAATCAAACTAGATGGTATGTTGGGAGGCCCATAAATGGATTTCTTGTGGTTTTTTAAAAACAAAAACAAAATGTAAATAACTGCTCTGAGGATTTCAGGTTAGAGATATGGCAAAACAGAGATGGTTGTTAACCTTTTGCCATGCTGTTTTCCTGGCCTCTGCTTTTCCCTCACACTGCAAAATTGCCATTTGCCCCCCATCTGAAATACATGGGTACCATATAGATGCATGCATGTCTCCCAAGTGGCCAATAGCAGGGGAGTGGTTAAGGGTGTAAAATTTACTCAGCAAGGAAGGTTACCCTACTCAACTCAGTTCAAATCTGCCCCCCCACACCTGCTATTAACTAAAACAAAAATAAAAAAATAAGTCAGTGTCATGTCCAGACCCTCATTAACACTGGTTCATATAACAACAACAACAACAACGATAACGTTTGATTTATATACTGCCCTTCAGGACAACTTAACGTACATTTGGAATGGTTTACAAAGTATGTTATCATTATCCTCATGACAATCACCCAGTGAGGTGGGTGGGGCTGAGAGAGCTCTGGGAGAGCAGTGACTGATCCAAGGTCAACCAGCTGGCTTCAGGTGGAGGAGTGGGGAATTAAACCTGGTTCTCCAGATTAGAGTCCTGCTGCTCTTAACCATTACACCATATATGCAGGAATGCAGCAATATGAGGGTTTGAATGCATGAGATGACATGACCATCTTGATGGACAATGCTTTCCAGTGCCATTGAGTGGACAATAGTGCTTTTTCTCCCCCAACCACATAACTTATGCCAGTCACTGCGGATATTTTATAATGTACAAAGCAGCTGGGAATAAAACATTAAATACTAAAATGATTTCACATTTATTAAGAAGAGGCCATTTTTTCATTTAACCTTAGTGCTGCTGATGCTGCTCTTTTCTTTTACTCTGTACTTTTCATTTAATAAATGAATACCAAAATATTGCCAGGTTGTAATACTGAACTTCAGTCTACGAAAAACTATAGTGAACAAAATGTAGGTTTTCTTCTTATAGAGTAGCTGCAAAACATGTTGAATGTAGGAATTTTTTTTGCATACAAACATTGCAGAAAGTTGTTCCTCAGGGCTGGATCTAGGGTTGCCTGCGCCTGGGTCAACTCAAGCCCTGCAGGCGCACTCCTGACACTGTGTGATGACATCACTTTTGTGATGGGAAAAGCATGCTGCCCCGCTGCCGCTGAAGGGAAGGGAGCACGCAGCAAGCCGGCCACCCTGGAACACGGCATGCCACAGAGCTGGCGGTGGCCACACGGGCAGCTGAGTGGAGGGCTGGAAGGCTGCCTGCACATGTTTCCCTTCCCCACTGATGGGGTGGCCAGCTTGCCACATGCTCCCTTCCCTCCAGCGGTAGGTAGCATGGGCAGCACGCTTCCAGGGGGCACCCTGCGCTGCTGCCAGCCACCCCATCAGCGGGGCAGGCGAATGGTGCAGCAGCCTTCCAGCCTTCCATTCAGCTGCCCATGCAGCCACCACGAGCTCTGTGGCACGCCATGTTCTGGGGGGCCGGCTTGGCGCCCCCTCTTTGGCAGCACCAGGGGCAGAGTAACCCCCCTACCCCCTCAATCCATCCCTGTTGTTCCTAGAAGAGTGGGGGGGGGATTTAGGAAATATGTGACTGCCCTTCCCTGATTTAACAAGCGTTTGCCATCTAGCCAAATTTAAACACTTTCTCCTTTGAATTCCATGGAAGAAACACAAGCATGTGCTCGACTCATTCTTAAGAACCTCTGTGATGTAATACTTACATATGAATGAATTGTCCCAATATGAGATACAAAAGGTCCATTGGTACATGTTTTATTCCCTCAGCCAGCTACATAATGTACTAGATTCTGGTAATGGAATTTTCCTGTAATGGAATTTTCCCCAGACCAATGAGAAGAACAGAAGCAGTACAAACTGGAAATGGAGGTGGGGGGATTAAAAGAGAAAGCCGTTTCAGGGACATAGATCAGATGGGAGAAGGCTAAGAAAAAGAATTAAACAGGCAACAATCTCAGCTCTGCTGATAGCTAACCAGACCCAAGAGTGAAAAAGTAGAAACATCCAGTGTGGCCAAGAGCCTGAGGCAAAAGAGTTCCCAATGGCTTTGAAAGGCCACAGTGAAGGTAACCAATGAAAAGAATGAGCAAAGAAGAGTTGAAAATAAGTAAATCATGTGTAATTATATACCTACTTCTGAACAGGGCCATAGAGTGTGGATAAAATATTCCACACAAAAGTGTCAGTGATAGAGGGGACTCTTCCACAAGCGCGGCATTTTCATCCCTGTGGCCTGTGGGTATCTCAGTCATCCCCCATCAGTCCCTGACTGTCCCTCCTTCTTTCCTCCAGCCTGCTATCAGCTCTTCTTGTCCTCTTCTCTCTCAATCTCTCCTGGCTATTAATAGAGAGGGACTGTTCTCTCTGGAAAAAGCGGTCCCACTCTGAACAGCAGGATGAGTCAGAACTTTTCAAAGACTGCTAAGTCTCTCACCAGATTGAAGGTCAGGGCCACTGCTGGGAGCAGCTAGGCAAAGAGTTAATAACAACAACAACAACATTCGATTTATATAGCGCCCCTCAGGATAACCTAATGTCCACTCAGAGTGGTTTACGAAGTATGTTATTATTAAATTTAGAAAGTACAGAATCTCCCATAAAAAAACAATTTTGAGTAATTTGAGACATAATATAACTTTCCCAAATCCTATCTAAATGTAACCATATGAAAACTTATTGGGATCCAGTTATTGCTTATTTTAGAACCAATAATGTTATATCAAATCGTTCTGATTATAAGAAATGGATGTACACTTAAATAAGTTTATCCTATCACGTATAAATATTGGATTTTGAAATTTGTATATGTTGGTATTAGATAAGGACTTATATCGAAATTATTAGTACTCTATTGTGTAACTACTTTATTTTCTATTTTGGGGTACTTCAGGTTGAATGATGGTCTATTGAGTTATAAGCTTACTTCACAGTCTATTGGTCTTTAATATTTCAAAATAAAAAGAGAGAAGGAGAAAAAAGAAAAAAATACTATACTATTCTGTTTACTCGCCTTCTCCTCTTTCTCTTTATATCTTGTACTAATAATGACTTGTAATGTATACCTTCAAACACTTTTTTTCTTCTTTGCTTTCTTTTGGAATGCTGTAAATAACTTGTATTTATTTTGATACAATAAAAAGAAACATTTTTTTAAAAAACAACAACATTATTATTATCCCCACAACAAAACACCCTGTGAGGTGGGTGGGGCTGAGAGAGCTGTGGAAGAGCTGTGACTGACTGACCCAAAGTCACCCAGCTGGCTTCAAGCGGAGGAGTGGGGAATCAAACCCGGTTCTCCAGATTAATCCCAAACTCTTAACCACTACACCAAACTGGCTCTCTTTGGTTTTTCATCTCTTCACCTGGCTCCTCCCAGAAACCACACTTCTCCCCTCCTGTTCCCCATCCCTAGCCATAAATGGAGAAGGATTCTGCTTATTCTTAGAAAGCTCTGTCCCATCCTGACTGGCATTTTGGCATAGTGGTTAAGAGAAGTGGAACTCTAATCTGGAGAACCGGGTTTGATTCCCCACTCCTCCACTTGAAGCCAGCTGGGTGACCTTGGGTCAGTCACAGCTTCTAGGAGCTCTGTCAGCTCCACCCACCTCACAGGGTGATTTTTGTTGTGGAGATAATAATAACCTATTAGAATCATCAGGAACCTGCACAAAGGGGGGGGGGGTGAAAGGAGGAAACAGCCCATCTTCGGAGCATTCAGCCTGCCTCTGACTCTTCATGGCTTTGGCTTCAGCTGTGCAGTGGTGAGGGTGAGGAGGAAAGACTTTGAGGCTCTGTTCTTGAATTCTGCCCAGGTCTCCTCCCCCTGGGACAGAGGGATACTCCTTCCATCCTTGCCACCCTTGCCATGGGGCCCAATCGTTGGCGGCATACATATATGCAAAGTCCACAATGGATTTCAGATATGCTGCCAATGCGGGATTCAAAAGGCAGGATCAACTGCCCCACCTCATTCAGGCTGTGACCCTCCTGTACCTTGCTGAAGTGGCATGGGAGGTGGCCCACTTAGTGCGGCCAAATGGCTTGAGCTGGCCTGGGTGCACTTTTGTGTGTTGTGTCATAATAGCAAAAAGCCGCTCTCTTGGAATGACTGGTTTTCCTCTGCAATATGCAGAGTTTTGTTTGTGTTCTAGGGACCCTCTTAGCTAATTTGGGGTGAAAGTAGGACCCGCCACACCTGTCTAATGTTCCGCATGAACTGAGTAAACGTGTGGCAAGATCCTGCATAATATGCATGAATGATGTGGCATGTGTTCCCGGGCAGTCACATCAATGCAGAAAATGCTCTCCAAAGAACACACTTAAAAATCACGAATCATCTTTCAGCCTCTTCCTTCCCTTTGTATCCATGCTGCAAGTGGAAGAGGGAAATTGATTTTCCTGGGTCCTGGTGGTTTCCTCTATAGTCTAGCAAGGGGGAAATTTTGGACTGCTTAATAATTATAACTGTTCGCATTTTCTGAACATACGCTTTCTACTCTCTGAGTTGCCAAACGATGTAGAGAATGGCTCCCAATTATCTTCTATTATAATTAGATGGCATTATGTTAGCTGGGAAGAGGCAAGTGTATGCATTTTCATTCCAACAGAGGCATCTATTAGAGTTCAGCACTGGGTAGCATTATATATGCAGTCCTTCAGAAATTCAATACTCTCCCGTAACACAATGATCTCAAGGTCTCCAAACAGAATGTTCTTGAAAGGCGTCTATTTCACAGCACAACACAAACAAGAGATTATTGCAAGGACCTGCTTGAGAAAATTTTAAGTGTCAGATTATTTTTTTAATGAGCATTAAAAGTATTAAAGCATCTACTGAAATGAATAGAAGAAACTTTTAGGCACTAAAAGAATGCCTGACAGTCTGCAACAATGGTTTTAATTAGCTTGCTTAAAAGACAAGGATGTATCCAAAGATAGACCCTATATTCCCCTGGTTAAAAAGGCTTCAAAGAATAGAGGGTGAAAGACCTGGAGCTGGGAGACTCTTTAAAGAAAGCTGCTTGCATTAACATCCTTATCCTGGGAGAGAAGGAAGCACAAGCTACGTGTGATTTATTAGGCTGAAATATCTACCCTTTCTCTGCAGGAGCCAAGACACAAAAAGCCATGCAGCAGCTTTTACGGTCATCTCAGGCATCAAAAATATGGAATTCCCTCCCTAGGGGGATTAGTCTGTCCCCTTCTATCGTTGTCTTCCACCAGCAGATTAAGATTTTCATTATTTTATTTGGCATCCGTTCACTGACTGTCTGTGACCCTCCTTCCCATTCACGTGTCTCTGTGTTTTCAATGTTTCTAATTGTTTATACGCTTGCGTGTATTATCTTGTTTGAATGATTTTATTGCTCACTGCTTTGGGGATCCAAAGTTGGGAGTAAAGGTGAGCTAAAAATGTTTAAAATAAATAAATATGGGAGAGGGCGGCTGGCTGATGAGGTGGCTGGGACGCCCACTCCAAGCTGCCTCAGAGTGGAGTCAGCAAAGGAGCTGGACTTGGGCATTATAAACCACCTCCCCTTGAGGCCATAGGAGAGGCCAAAGAATCTGGGACGTTTTGAGGGCTTCAGTCTCAGCTAGACTGGTGGAGCAGGTGGCATGCCGGTAGAAACACCCTTAACGTCTACCTGTAAACAGTCACCCAAATATCTGTGAGTTTATTCTTTGTTTTTCTTTAATCTGTGGGTGTGTGTATGCATTTTAAAATTTTGTTATATTTTGTCTGCTCGCTGCCTTGGGGCCCTGAACTGTGTGGAAAGGTGGCATAACATTTTAAATAAATATAGTATATTTTTAAACTGAAAAGATGTTGTTCTATCACAGACATCTATTAATCAAAATCTAACTCAACAGGGTAAAATAGTTCTTGTTAAGATGAATTATGTAGAATTATAGAAAATAGTAAAACAAAAAACACAGTGAAAGACGGCAAGTGGAATTAGTAGATATTACTGACATGTACGCCTCAAGCTAGATGGTCCAGCTAGCCTGATCTTGTTAGATCTTGGAAGCTAAGCAGAGTCAGCCCTAGTTAGTATTTGGATGGGAGACCATCAAAGAAGGCCAGGGTTGCTACACAGAGGCAGGCCGCGGCAAACCACTTCCGAATGGCTCTTGCCTTGGAAACTCTATGGGGTTGCCATAAATTAGCTGCAACTTGGCAGTGCGTCCCCACCCCCCTACACACACATGCACAGGTTAAAGGCTGGTTTTCTTTCTGGGTCCGACTCCTTACACCATATACTGTCTATTCTTGAATATTTTCTCAAAAACCATTTTGCAAATATTTCTCATAAATCCAGCAAAAGGATAAATTCTGAAACCTTCCAGTTTAACTTGACTTACCTAGATCAGTAAGAAAATAAACAGAATGAATAACTTAAACTTCTAGAAAAGTTATTCTTAATAGGTGCCAAATGACACCCCTGGGGTAACTTTGGGGTGCTAGCACTTTGGGGGACAAATGGGGAGGGGGACAGGAGGACTTTAGGCAACCCCTTCTCCCCCCTCCCCCCTTCTTAATGCCATACTGAGAAAAAAAACTAAGATAATAAAGCTACCTCACCTAATATGCTGTTTTATGACCTAATTTTTTACTTGTGGTTTGGGGGTATTTAATATTGCATACTTGGTGGGCAGTACTAGATTATATGTTAAGACACAGTGTTTTACTTTTTTTTGTAAACTGTGTAAGCTATCAAAGGCTTTACAAGGATAAAAAGTAAGGTAAAAGAAATCAAGCAAATAAATACATGCAGATATGTTTAGCATACATACATTAACTATGGTGTGCACAACAAAGTTTAGCAAGGAGAACTTGTGTATAACTTCTTTTATGATATGACCCAGATTTTCAATTGCTTTTAGGAACTGCTAGATCACAGGAATTGGGTGTAGATATGGTAATGGATGCATATTATTAATTATGATTTGCATTCTGTATAGTGGTTGGAGCAAGGGTCCAGAATCTGGGACACCCTGGAATCCCCATACATTGCTGTGTAAACCTGGGCCAATCACATACTCTCACAGTGCAATTCAGTCAATGTTAAAATAACTATGTTTTAATAAACAGGTAAACATGATAATGATAGTAAATGATGATAAAAGGTAAATAACTATGATTTAATGAAAAGATAAAAATGGAAGAATTCTCTAGTAATATTTTTTACCTGTGTAGTATGCCTAAAACAAACCTCAAATGTTGAGGTGTACCTCTTGCCAGGAGATGAATGACCTGATAAAGAAAAGCTAACTAGATGTCAAGGTTTTCTTATTCTTAAGTGCACACATATATGAATGAAGCTTGAGCAGTCACCTGGAACAAGCAGGGTTGCCAATTCCCTGATGAGGATGGGGAATCCCTTGTTCCCAACTCCTGTTGAATGGCAGCAGGAGTAAAATAAAATCTAAAAATGGCCAGAAGGCCTATGTCATGATGTCACTTGTGGGGAAACCTTGAAGTGACCTCACACCTTTATAGGAATCACTAAAAATGCTATCATAAAACCATAGAGTTTACAGAGATCCCTAGAGAGGACTGACTTCACTTCCATGTTTTTCTGGAAAGTGACTTCATGGCATAGTCTGTCCTCCATGTCCCCGCCCCCTCTGGCCTCCCACTGAACAAGAACAAGTGAAACGTAATACTGCTGATTATATCATCTTGCACTGCATAATTCACATTGAGTCGGTGAGAAAATTAACCGTAAGTATAGTAAATAAATAAATATTGTAACATCAAAACAATTCCTGCAACTATACTCTGCTATATGTAGGACAAGAGAATAAATTGTTTTGGATCCAGACTAAATTTTCCAGTAGCAGAATACAAATCTCCTGCCTTCCTCTTTGCATTGCAGCCCACTGATCACCACAAAACACTATTTCTTGGGGATAGGAGACCCTGATGAATGAAAGGGGGTCTGCCGCAAGAAGGGGGAATGGATGGAAATTGCCAATTTAGGCTGGATCCAACCCATAGTGTTATTAGTATAAAAGGTTTTGACAATATTACTTCTGATACTGAAGATATTGAATTTCTTTTCCTTTTTTTAAGCTTCCTGTCCTTTTAAATATCTGATCACAAAAGGTGGCCCTGATAAATGTTGATTTTATCAGAACTTAGTCCTCTTTAACTAATGCATAGAAGCATTCCCAGTGGTTAAATACATACACATCTTTCTTTATTCATAAGCTATTATGAATGTTCCCATAAGTTTCATCTTTTGATTGGCATTAACGTAAAGCATTCACATCTTTTTAAAAAATAGCCCATGCTATTTGCAATCTGTTTTTCTCCATCAGGATCTTTAAGGACTTTGGAAGGGGTTTTATTTATATCAGGTTGAGCACTCAAGTCACCATTGTGTATCTCATACACGGTTCCATTTTTCAACAGACATTAATAAAGTTTAGAAGCCAGGCTGTGCTTCTTGACAGAATATTAAAGCCAAAGCCTCACTGGAGATATAAAGGCACCCATAATTACAGGCACAAAACTGGCTGGACATTGGACTCATTTTGTTGCTTATCCATAAAGCTGTGTGTACCTGGCTAATTGGTTTTATTTAGCAGCACCATAAGCCTACACCTGTAGTTTCCTTGGGACACAGTTCATTTCTGTATCTCCTTGAGGGAAATCCCTCTCCCTTTGTAGACGGTGAGGACATATACCAATACAGATAAAAATTTACCTAGCGAATAGCAGTAGGAGCAGCACACATATATTCATACAGTACATGTAATCAGAGATACATACAAAGTTCTGCAGCCAACCAAGTTACCATATCATGTAAGTACATCTCAATATTAATTAATGAAAATCCAAAGTGAATTCCCTCTTTTAGTAAATTCATTATTCTTCAGTTAATCAATAGAAACTGGGACAACCTGTAATCCTTGGGCCATGATGATTCTCGTGCTGCTGTCTCCTTTTAACAGTTGCATGAGATGAGAGAAGCAATAGGGGACAGAGAGGGGAGAGGCAACATATCTTGGGGATAGGGGTGTCTTCCAAATATGAGAGTTAACAGAACTCCTTGCTAAAAAAGGCTGTCTTTGTGGGCCTTTGAGTGCGCAGAGTTTCCAGTTGATTCTTGTCACTCCACTGTCTCTACTGGCTTGGAGAGAGCTTTCTGGATCTACAGAAGCAGCAGTGGATGAGATTTGTTTGCTCATTCATTAACTCAGGGCTTTTTTTCAGCTGGAACACGGTGGAACGGAGTTCTGGAACCTCTTGAAAATAGTCACATGGCTGGTGGCCCTGCCCCCTGATCTCCAGACAGAGGGGAGTTTAGATTACCCTCTGCGCCGCCAAGCGGAGCAGAGGGCAATTTAAACTTCCTGCTGTCTGGAGATCAGGGGGCGGGGCCACGAGCTATGTGACCATTTCCCCAAGGGCAACCCATTGAGTTCCACCCTCTTTTCCCAGAAAAAAAGCCCTGCATTAACTCTACATTGGTCCTTCACTTGCCTTTCTGCCTGTTTTGTTTTTAATTTCCGAAAAACAAAGTTCTTTCATAAATAATAACACAATTTCTCAGTTTGTTAGAGATGAAATATGCTGTTGCCGGGGTGCTTAAAACAACCAGCAACTCCTGGCGGGAGGTGGCAATGGGTTTGCCTGCTATAAATAATCTCCCGTTTCGCTCCAACATGCTTCTTCAAAAGCCTCAACTGTATCGATTCAGACGTATTTTTCTGGTTCTTGTAATGTCTATTTTTAATTTCAGCAGCATCTCTAGAGGTGTTTCTCTCTCGAGATTATTTATAGCTGGCAAACCCGTTGCCACCTCCCGCCGGGAGTTGTGGTTGTTTTAAGCACCCCGGCAACGGCATATTTCATCTCTAACGCACTGAGAAATTGTGTTATTATTTATGAAAGAACTTCGTTTATTGGATACAAAGAGACATAAAAATTGATACATCCACGGTACTTGTGGTTTATCCATTCTTGTTTCTATTCTTGTTTCTATTGGTTGGCTTGGACCATTCTCCTCTCTTTCGTTTTGGATTTACTTTCCGAAAGACAGGCTGTGTGGGAGGGGAAGGAATACAGGCAAAAGATAGTCACACTAAGTAACTCCCACTTTGTTAGACAGCTTGCATAAGCAAACTTTTGTTTGCTTGTACCCTCAGGAAGGTAGGCTGAGATGTACCTATAGAACCGACTGGGACTAAGGGGCAAATCATTTCATCTCCAATAAAAAAAACAGTAAAAACTGTACTGCAAAGTCAAGGGCAGTTCATCTCAGACCCCCTGTCATGGCTTAACTCAATAATGGATATATTTTTGCCAGCCTCGCTGAAATCAACTGGGAGGGATGAAAAACGATAAAATTCACAAAATGCAACAAGGTGCTGACAGCTAATATCCAGTCATCCATGCATATTCTTGTTGTTTTAAAATAGATTCTCCCACTTATTACTCGATCCTGGGAAAGGAAGAAAAGAGGGCAAAAATGTGCATGTGACATGCTGTCACATCTTCTTCTGCCTATGCTGCAAAACTAGTTTTTCCACAGATAAAAAGTAATACCTGAACCCAAATAAATTCCTGTGCACATCCCTAAAAAAATGGTCATATTTTGGCCTGCTGCAGAGCACAAGAGTGCTGCTGGGAGGGCCCTGGAGCACTCCCAGCACCAGCATGAGGCCCTGCATGATGATGTCACTTTCTGGAAGATGTTACTTCCCAGAAGACGGAAACAAAGGTGAGTGCCAGGTCTCCTGCCTCTCACCTGGAAGTTGAGGGGACCTGGCAACCCAAAGCAAGATAGAGCCTGTAGGCCTCAGTAGGACACAGAGTCAGATCTGCACTCCAGGATGCCTCTCTTGCATTCTGCTTGCTGCACAGCTAAATGGACTAATAGAGAAAAGGTATAGGGGGAGGTGTGTAAGTGTGCTACCATGTATCCTATAGTATCATCCTCATACTATGGACTTCACTAGTTGGCACCCTTACCCAAAAAACTGATTCCTACTGAATTAGATCTAACACCCTCTCAAGAAGAGAGAGAGGACAATAGGATTGATCCATTGTTACCAAATTAAATTTTCTACTAGGTTTGTTTAGCTTGGCTCACATCCTAGCAGCCTCCAGCCACAAGCAAGCAGTCTTTATCTGCTGTGCAGACTATGCCAAAGTCCTAAGGAGATGGCAAAACAAAGCCCACCAGTGGTGTTTTATCTGTAACCTGAAAATATGCGGGAAATAATACAGTCAGCCCACACATATAGCGCTGCTCAGTTTTTTGGTCTATTTGCATTGTCTGGGAATATTGAATGATGAAATGAGAGAACATAAGGTCCCTCAAAGGTCTTTGGTATAAAAAAAGGTTCCAGGCTATTTTAAAATTGTCACTCTTTCATCAGTGTTGTTGCACACTCGTGAGAGAATGAGAGAAAATGTATTATACACCTGCGACAAGACAGGGATCCATACTTAATGAAGAGGGCCACAAGTCTGATACACCTGAAGGAGCTATGAGTAGCCCAGAGGGATATGGGTTCTGAGGCTCTGTGGTAAAATATGAATTGCGGCAGAGAAAATTCTAAGGCATGTCTTCTTTAGCTCAAGGAGCCAGTCCAAACAATTAGCAGCCAGACTCATTTTTTTTCAGCCTTCAGGTTTTCATATTTTAATAACCAGATTTTCTAATTATTTCTATTACAAAACCTAACCCCAGCTTCTTCACAGTTTTTATTATTTTATCAATCTATGACAAAAGCATTGTGTGATATATAAATATAGGGTTAATCCTAATTGTCACTAAAATAATTCCCTCACAGCTCCTGGGAGATCACCCCACTTCCCTACACCTGCACATCAAGTGAGCAGCCCAGACAGCCAAGTTTATCCAGAGGGTAGGTGGGGTGCAAAGGAAACCCAGCCTTCCTCGTGTGATTCATTTGCCACTCTCCAAAACCCACTTAAGACTATTGGGGAGCCTCACAGGTAATAATCACCATCCCCCTTTATGTACTTTCCTCAAATGCCCATTTGGCATCAAAGGATCATTAAACCAGGAGAAATTGTGATGCGGAGAGGAGTCTGACCAGGAAAACTGAGGTAGTCTTATTTCCTTTATTATTGTTGTTGTTGTGTGTTTGTTTGTTTGTTTGTTTGTTTAGTTATTTAATTTATAGATTGCCCTCCCTGCAAGCGGGCTCAGGGCAGGTTACAGCAATAGGTAAAAAAGAACAAGACATACATTTCAGTAAATCAAAATCTCAACAGATATAAATTCCAGTATCCCAAGATGGGCCCCCCTTCACTCTTCCTTGCCCACCAACATTAAAAAAGAGTGGAGGTGTGAGTTGGTATTCTGTGATTACACATGTGTGTGGAGCAGATGTCTATGTGCCACCCCCCACCCCCCGCCCTGCTAGTGGGAGACCAGCAGGGAGGCTTATTTGATGCATCTAATGCCGGCCTCAACCATATGCCTCCTGGAACATCTCTGCATAAACAAATGCATTATTCACTAGTAAAAGATCAACACACCTTGAGTATATGTAGGCTACAATTAACATACAGATTCCCAATCTGAATTTAGCACAGAGTTACTTGACATTTGCATCTCTACCCCCCTTGGGCAGATGGGTGCATGCATATTGATGAAGGCTTCCAGTCGCCTCCCCACAGCCAAGCAGGCTGGTTTTAACCCAATCCTCTCCAGTTGTGTCAGAGTTTGCAGGGCCAATCTACTCCCTGAGCCTTGACTCTCTTTACCACACCCACTCCTAACCAACCACCCGGAGTCCTGCATCCTTGCACTTTATTGCCTTACACTCATGATATGAAAATATATCAATCTGGCCTCTGGTGACATCCCCAGGCTATCTCCAAATGCTGCACATTATCATCAACCCATCTCCATAAACTTTCCTCCTTTACTGGGTGACATTTATGGCCGGAGTCTTCACAGTACAAGGAGTATTTCATTACAGTGAATTAGGTCTCTTGTTCTCCTAGCAGTAATCACCAGAACAATTTCTTATAATTTCATTATTATTTCTAAAAGCTCCACAGTATCAGAGCCACCCTAGACAGCAAATAGTTAAGAAATGGATTCATCCACTATGACTGAATGGTATAAAATTAAATTTTACACATCAAAAAGCAATATCAAAAAGAAATGACAAGAACTTCCTTTTCCTTTTTTCATGTCATACAACAACACATTGTGATACAAAATGATAAATATGCTTTGGGTTGGATCAAGCCATCTTTTTCATTCGATCTCAGCCAACTCCTTATGACATCCCCCATTCCACATTACTTTTGTCCAGGGCTTTTTTTCAGTGGGAACGCAGTGGAACGGAGTTCCAGCACCTGTCGTGACTGGTGGTCCCGCCCCCCTGATTTCCAGACAGAGATCAGTTCCCCTGGAGGAAATGGCCATTTTGTAAGGGGGCCCGTGTGTTTCTTCCTCATTTTCCCACCTCTTTTCCCAGAAAAAAAGCCCTGCTTTTGTCCGTGCATAATCCAAAACTTAGCCTTTTTGGTGGACCTCTCATTTCTACCAATGGAATAACTGGTTGTATCGAACTCTTTTCTTTTCCACTGAGAGTCACAGGGAAACACTACAATATAATCATTGCTGAAAATACTAGGTGCTACAATGAAATTTCTAGGCACAGGGGCAACCTGGAACCTGAGAGTTGTCTAGCCACGTGCTAAGGTGAAACTGATGTGAAATCACCTCAGGAGCACTAGATTTCTCTGCTCGGTGACCGCAATTGTGAATGCTGTGATGATATTATAGCACACCTAGAAAATACATGAATCTTGGCTGAGCTACCCTTTTGTAATATGCTAGAACATTCAAGTGTCTAGTTCCCTTCAAAAAAATTGTGTGGTATCTTTATCAGAGTAACCACTAGGGCCGCTTCCACATGGGGTATATCTCTGTTGTGGACTCATTGCTACTGCAAATGCAGAAGCAACCATAGCAGCGATGAAGCATCCACACCAGGCAATCCTTTCCTCCCAATCCCTAGCACCAGCCACTAAACCCATGCCAGATTTTTTTAAAAAATGGTAGTAGCTGTGGAGAAATGAGTTATCCACCAAGAAAAACTAATACAGTTTGTAAAGATGTTAAAGTATATGCTATTGTTCTTGTTGTTTTGGTTATGTATACAGGTTTTGTAACAGGATAGCAGGAGGGTGTCATACTGTCACAATGTATTTTCAGTTGGTGAAACAGTGACTTTTGCCTAGGGGAGATTTAAAGGTTACTAAAGAAGAGCTTTCAAGATTGCAATAAGTTTTCAGTTAGGAGGGATGTTTTGAGGAGGCTCCTGAAGTCTGGGTTCCAGAGCCAATAAGAACAAGGCTTGACTAAGCTTCAGCAGCTGATTGGCTGGAACCCTTGGGATAAGACAAAGAAGTGGCAGTTAGGAGAGGTAGTTGAGAGAAGCAGCAGAAGAGAAAGGCAGCAGAGAAGTAGCTGGAGGGCAGATTTTCAGGTAGAATGTGACCAGCTGAGGCCTTCCAAGAGCTGAGTGACAGCAAAGCTGAAGACAAGGAGGATTTGCCATTAAGGTGAAGGCAGGAGAAAGTACACAGATAGCCTAGGAAGAAGCTATAAGATCTGCAGCTGAGTCTGCCTGATGAGGTAGGAAGTGTGCCTCCGCAGGACCAGAGGAAAGAACACAAAGTAGCCTGAGGCAACCCTATTCCAGCATCAGATGCCTGGCCAATCAGGACATTCTCCAGCTGTAAGCAGTAGGGTACTGGCTGGGGTGGAGGAATAAAGAAATCTTGCCTTTTTATTTTAAAAGGGAGATTTACCATTAGAATTTCATCTTGGCAATTGTCCTTTAAATGAGATGCAGAGTGTTATAAACAATTGATCTGCTGTGGTTTTAAAAAGTAAATTTCTCTCTATTTTTTCCTATATAAGACTTCAGACTTTATTTCCCAGAGACCTGACCAAGGAGACCTGGTAAGGCTTACAAACCTTTGGAGTTTTATCAGATTGCCACCATACTATATTGCTATAGTGATATACTTATTTTTAAGTCAGGGGGAAAGTCCTCTGGGAGTAGGGGGAGGGAATAGCAGGTACAAGAAGATTGGTAGAGGGTCACAACTCCAGATGCAGGCAGGGAAGTTCAGAAATCTAGACCTTCCTGTCCACAGCATAGGGGAAATGTCTCTGAAAAAACTGGAGCAAACCAGGTTCCAGAGACATTGGGAGTAAACCCTTTGAAATCAGGTTATGATGTGAGGAGCATGGGTGGAGAATGTGACAATCCACTGTAGGGCACATGGGAGGATTCACTGACTCTCCCTGCCTGCCTGCTGCTTCCTGAGCCTCAGACAATGTAGTTCTGGCAATCAGCTGTAGGGTGCGGTTGAAGTCTTCCTCTAATAGCCCTGCCTACCTTGATGATGCCAGAGTCTCAGGCAGCAGCCAGCCCACCACCTGGAATAAGCTGGGGCAGGGGGAGAAGGTTCACTCATTGCACTACTGCTATGCCCACTGTCTCAAGCAGCACCACCTGCCAAGAAGCACAATGGTGAAGGTGAGGGATGGAGCCCCCCCCAGCCATCTGCCATGAATTTCAGCTGTGCCTGTGTACCAGGAAGGAAGCATCCCCATGGTCCTTGCCTGCACAGCAGCAGCTGGCCCCATCATCATCTCCTCTTCCTATCAAAAGTGGCACAGCTAAATGTCAGAGTCTTCCCTGTAACACCAGCTCGAAATCTGTCACCCACACCAATTTAGACCATGAGTGGCATCCACAGAGCAAATTCCACATACAGGGTAGCCATCGTTTTCAAGCAAGTCAGACTACATGTTTTGGAGGAACCCTGGTGTTTCTTGATTGATCAAAGCCCTCTAAAAATGCCCCATTGTTTCTAAAAATGCATTGTTCATGATATCTTTTACTTCATTGTCTTTCTAACTTCACAATCTCCTGTGAATCTCAACAGGAAAGGTGACCTGTTCCTAAACCAATAAGCGAACTACAAGACAGGCTACTTCAGATGGTGCAGTACAAGCAGACACACACGGGACAAACATTGGCACATACCTAAAGTTAAACTGCAACCCACCACCACTATTTTAACAGCTGATCAAAGTACTGAAGCATTTTACTCAATCCAAGCGTTTTACTTTAAGACATGAAGGAGCCACCCTTTCCCAAAAGTATGATCTCAGCCATGCTTCCTCAGGCCTTCTCAAATTAAACTTGCTTCTTGTAAGCAAAGCAGCACCAACATTCAATTTAAAAAAGTTCTTGTTCAACAGTTATTTTATAGTCTTATCTTGTTTAATTACATCACAGAATTACAACAGTGTCATTTTCCTGTACATTCTTGAAAACATACTTCAGCTATATTCAGGGTTACATACACTTCAGTGGGTTAACCAGTGAACCAACTATCGATTGCATGTCTCTCTATGGAAAAATGCATTCCAAATTTCAAACTCCTGACTTACATAAAAACTTCTGGAATGAAACCTGTTTGTAAAATGGGAGCTTCTGCATTCTTCAGACTGGACTGGGTGGGAACAAAAGAGGGGTGAAAGAGACCATCCTTGCTTCTCACTGAGGCTCCCCAAATTGTGTAGAGACTTGAGGGAATGATAGATAAGTTACAAATGGCAGAACAGTGCAGGTAAAATGGAAGTTTATGAAGTGGCAATTGATGTCTCAAGTGCCTCAATCCAAGTTAGCTCATATCAGCACTGGAAGGCAGGGAATTAATCAAGTTAATAGTGTTATATCTCACCCACTGCTGGTATTTTAAGCATTAATCAAATTGCAGCCCACTTTTAACTCAAAAGATTGAGTTTCAACTCAACATGCTGGGCATGTTTGCAAATTACATCCTTGTGACATGTGGCAGGTTCATATAGTCAACTGGTTGACTTCTTTCAGTGAAGCAAACTTTAAATAGGATTTTCATTAGTTCTGCTACACCATTTATCCCTGAGGTTCACTTCTAGTCTTTGTTTGACTACAGTGAGAATATAACAGCAGCTGCATGTCTGCATAACTCCAAATCTGTTTATTCCTGTGGGTTCCGTACCAGGGACAAAAACATTGTGTACATTTGTTCATTTGCAGGTTGACACTTACAAATTTCACTTGGTACACTTTGACGCCCACTCGAAAGTGAAAAGTAGCATCCTGTCCTTGTTTATACTATCCTCATACTGTCAATAGTAGGATATGTTCATTTACTCTTTGGCATTAATCCCTTGAAAGATAGTATTCATGGTTGCTCTTTCTAGTTTAGTTACTAAAGGAATTCATTCAGCTGGTTTAAGCTTAGTCATATCTATTTACTGAGAGGCATTGAATAAGAGGCTGAGCTGAAAATCATCAAGTCTCCAACTTAGGTGGCCTTTGGCCAGTCAGTCTTAGACCTTAGCCATTCTTCTGCAATATGGGGATAATGCAGGGTCACTCACTGTAAGGATTATGAAAACCTGCAGTGTTGGGTTTTTTTTAACACTCAACAAGTGATATTGTTTTGGGCCCTTTACTTCAGGGATATTCACTCACACACTAACTTGACTTTCATCCTTTCATAAGCAATGGCTCTTGAAGTCAAACATTTAACACCCTGTTTGCACAATATCTCAGTAACATGACTGCATTCAATTGTGGAAAAAAGATGATGGTGCATATGCAATTACATATTGCTTTGTCGCATCTCCTCCTCCCCCCACTGCTGCCACCGTGTCTGCTGCCATTATCTCCAGTTGTTTAAAGGGCATATTATAGGTTATGTTCTTCTGATTGCAGATAAATTCATACACTAGCACATTCACACAGCCTCATGGAAGCTGTAATTACTTTTCTGGGGACCAAGCAACTGGGGGTATGCAAAACAAAATGCACAAGCTGGAAATACACATGGAAATCACTGCTCTGTTTTGTTAAAGTGGCTTCCAGAACAGTGAACCAAATCTGGGAAACCAAGTTATAACATTACCTTCCCACCAAAAAGTTCATGTGTTTCATTTTGGTTCTTACTGCACAGTGGTGGCAGCAGGCAGGAGAGTGCTGGGCTGGCATCATCTTGTTTTCCTTAATGGAATTCACCAACTGGATCCCAAGGGGAGATAGCCCTTATGTTAAACTACATAATTAACTCCATTGGCTGGAAGGGGGAATGTGCACAATGCACATGAGTACATCTTTTTTTTCCAGCACTACCCAGGCAATTGCACCACCTAATTAACTCTGTTGGAGGAATGAAAAATGTGTGCAATGCACATAAGTGCCCCCCCAACACTACCCAGGCAAAGGCACTGTCTCCCAGCCAATTGGGTTTCTGCAAGGTGGGACTCCTCCCCACTTATCAGCTTTGGAAACATTTGTTTAACTCCATTGGATGGAAGAAGGAATGGTATCTTGGTGGGGGGGGGTTGTTCTGTTACCCAGGCACTGGTCTGTCTCCTCAGCCCCCACCAAGACACTTGGATGGTTGATCACTATGAGGAAAAATGCCACTGGTCTATTCAATAAATTAATGATAAAAGCCTTAGAAAAATTCAATCATAGGCTGCAATCCTAAAGATACTTCCCTGGAAGTAAATACTGAATAACATGAGGCTTATATATGAGTAAACCTGTTTAGAATTGCTGCCATAATCTTTCCATTTTCTGAGTCAAAGAGCAAACATATATCCCAATGAAACTTCCACTCACCTACAAAACACAAACAATCTACTTTTCTTTTCAGGTTCCCACCCTACTGCAAGTGCCCCCCCCCCAATCCAGCATCTGCCAAAACATTATTTAAAACAAATTCTCCACATCAAGCTTACGTGAAGCCCCAGTGAGCCATTGGCCTACTCTGCCCTCAGCAAAAGGAAAATGTATGGGGAAAGCATAGGTCTGTTGCTGGGCAGATTCAGATAATCATGCTGCCTCTTTGCCCGCCTGCCTGCCTGCCTGCACTTAGGTGATGGAGATTGCCGGTGATTAATGCAAGAACACCCTGTTTTGCAGTGGAATGCTAAGTGTCAAAAGGAGGGCTTTGCCCCTCATTATGGAGAAGAAACTGCAAAACACAAGGAATCTTGGCAACAACAGACAATAGCAGGATGCAATTGAAAAAGAAAAAAGTGAACATGAAGCAGGATTTTTTAAAAATGTCTCTGAGTTTCGCTGGTTGGCTCATTCTCCAGCTTGGGCGCCTCCCCAATGCCCTGCTACTGGTTTCCCAGCCAGTTTCCCACTGTAGTGCGTGCCAACCAATACTTGCCTTCTTCAGGGCCCGTTATTGCGTGTGCATATGTAATGCACTTGAGGGAAAACTGAGTGGATTGATGGTTTAAAGGAAGGGGACCAACAGTTAAAGTGTTTTTTCGTTTTTGGTTAAGTGTGGAAACAGCTGTCCAGATCCCCATTTCCCCACCCCCACAAGAATAGTGTGTGCCTGTGCAGCCACTTGCTTTTGATACCTTCCCCAATTATTTTTGGGGTCTCTAAACATTGAACCTCATTGGGGTGTGTGCTCAAACTCAGTGGGTGGATGGTTTAGAGGGAGGACTTGTGTTCCGTGTGATTTTGATACCATTAACTGCAAAACCAGCTGCCCCAAAGAGCCTTGAAGGTCTCATTACAAACAATGGATCTGAAACTCATGATAATGAAAAAATCAAACAGATTTGAGCTGAACTCGCAATGCCTCACCTGGAAAACTAATACCAGTAAATAGTTCATTTGGAAATCCCAGATTTGAACTTGAAATGAAAATTTTCTCAGTGCACACCCATACAAGCAACCTCTAATACCATGCTCAACTCTAATTGGCACCCTGTCTATTTTGACCCCCCTCAAAAATGGAGCAACACAGCACGGAATTGCTGCAAGTTCTCTCTAGTGACATGCACAGGCATGCCTCCTTGGCGGCAGACAGGCAGTAGCAGCATGGACCTCCTAAGCCTACTCCACAGGTGTTAGAAGACCAACCATGTGCTCAAAGTAAGTGGCAGTTAGTGGCTATGGCCCACATGGTACGTGTGTGTGTTCTTTTCTTTTATTGTTAACTTTATTAACCTAAAATAAATTTCTTAGCCTGGAATTTTTAAAAATTCTTTTTAAAAAGTTGGAATACATTTATAACCCACCCACACATTTTCCATAATTGTTCAACTTCACAACCATAATCCACTCCATAGCCTGCATGCAGATTTCTATAATGAATTGCTTTACTTATTATCATTTTGTCGCTGTGGTGGTTGCCATCCCCCCCCCCCAAACAACAGAGCAGCATCTCTATCATAAAGGACTATGCCCGATACATGTTAGCACACAATGGGAAGTCTAGTCATCTGGGATGGTGAGAACATAAAACCAGATTCTCTTCCTGGAAGTCATCTGGCTCCTAAGAGCATGTAGAAGAATGGGGGTGGGGGATGGGGGGGAGGTTGGTTTACATATGGTCACCTTATTATGTTGTTTTCAAGTACATTATTATTATTGTTGGTATTTCAGCTAAATAAATTGCCCCAGAGCATGTCATGTTTTTAATGTGATATTTTCTTGCAGTCCCCAGAGATAGGGAAGATTAACAGTGTAATCCTAATTAGAATTACACCCTTCTAACCTTATTAATTTCAAATTGACTCAAAAATATGTAACTCTGTATAGGCTTGCACTGTTAGTTTGAAGACTCTGCAAGCGCAAAAGCAACTAAAAGTTGCAACACAGACATTACAGATGTAACTTATTTACCAAGGCACATTAGGGCCATAACTCTGAAGCATAAGAAGTTACTGGCACAGCACCCCAGTCAAACATGGAATAGCAACAGCAAGGCTAACCAATCACAGAGTATGACTCCCATGTAAGCAAAGTGTCCAATCCAGATTCTTTTGGCAAGTGTCCAAATTCTCACCAATGCTGGAGGTTAGAATAGATGGTCTCTAAGATCCCTTCCAGATCGTTGATTCTATGATATAGATACTGATAATAAAACAGTATTTTACCTGTAACTGTTGTTCATTGAGTCGCCGTCTGTCCAGGCACACATGGGATCTGTGCATGCGCAGACATTCTAAAGCTCCTACAGGTGCGAGACACTTGCCTAGCCTTTTAGTGCACTTTCCTCCCAGGTGCAGTTATAAAAGGGAGAGCGAGCAGATCCATCCCCCAGCCATCTAAGCTGCTGGTGCAGAAGAAAGGTAAGAAAAAAGAGCTCATAGTGGTGAAGGAGGGAAGGATGTGTGCCTGCACAGACCACTCAATGAAAAAAAAGTTACAGATAAGTGCAACCCTATTTTCATTATTGTCTCTTCTCTGCAATCCAACATGGGAGATTAGCAAGCTAATTTACCCAGGAGATGGGTGTGAAGCTCTTTAATGGAAGAGACTCTTGAGGACCACTTTGTCCACAGCTGGAGTCTACCTCAATGGCATCAATGTTGATGCCAAGGAGACAAAAATAGTCAGAGTGGAGAGGAAGCAGGCATGAGCACTCCCACCCACACAACCTGATGAGGCATATGGCCTGACAAAAGGATGCATATCGGACAGAACAGTACTTGGCTGGGATTGCATCATTAACCAAGGCACCTCGGGGGTAAGAAAGGTGGTGAATTAAACGGTATCCCCCCAGGACCTTCTTGGGAACCACCCCCAGTGGGGACACCCTGAGATTGGGGAGGGGTGGACTTTTGAAGGAGCCCACAGTGTAACCGGCAGCAAGCTCTTTAGCCACCTTAGCCGCACCACCCCTGCAAGTCCCTGGTGGATTTGAGATTGCTGGAGATGGTGGCCAACTCAGGGGTCCCTGAAAGGGATACAAAACCCCATGGAGAACCCATCCATAAGAAAGGTGATGGCCTCTCTGTTGGGGTAAAGATTCAGCAAGGGGTGGAGGGCCACCTGGTGGATGGGGGACAAAGTAAGCTCCAGGGCCAGTTGAGGGAAACTATTTTCCAGAAGAGACAGGTTGGGCTGCAGTGCTAGCAGATCCCCCTCCTTGCGAGTGCTGGTGGAGGGGGGACAGGTTGCCCAAAAGGGCTGCTGATCACCCAAAGACTGGAGGCATTTGGGCTGGGGGTGTGGACTGGAGCAGCCATTTGCAGACGTGATGATACCTGCGCCTGGGACACTGACACTTCCCTTGGTTGTATTCTCAATACACCTCCCTGCATCCAGGCACACCTGGAGCCCTGTGCTGTTATAGCAGAATAAGAAAGCTTGTGTATTAGCCATGGAGAATGCTAGATAATAGGATCTGCACCTTTAAGGGACAAGCTCATTGGAATTGTAGTCAGATACTCCCTTCTGATGCACTTCTCCAGGGATGCGCAGGAACTGTGAATTTTATTGCCTCTTTTCGGCTATTGTGCTCTGTAATTGTTCTTCACTAGCAAGAGATGGAAGGATGTATCATTTATCTACCCCAACTTCAGAAAGGAACTTCAACCAGAAATAAAGATGCACCCTGATCATTTGTCTCACTGTGAGTTGTCTTTGGGTCCATGTAAATGGGATACCTTGCCCTGGTTAGGGGCTGTGAAGAGGCATATTAAATACTTACCTGAGAACAGGACTGAACTAACTTTCAACCTGGGACAGGAATAGGCGTCATCTGCCCGACATGCACAACCAAAGCTTGTAGCTGATGAGGTCCCAGCAAGTTCTGGCATTATGAGATACCTGCTTGCAAAATGCCTCATCATAGTCCATGGCTGCGGTGTCCCCAGACAGCGCCTGTGCACACAGCACGTTTGTTAAGTGGTTGGAAAGGTGCCACTCCCTCTCTGGGTAGGCTGCCTTCATGACCCCCATGAAGACAGTGTAGCCCTCCAACCAGTTGGCAAAGGTGTGCTCTGCCTCCTCTCCGTTTGGTCCCTTGTTGTCCCATTTGGAAAGGGGTGTGCTCCACCCATCCTCTGCCTCAGGACATAGTAGGGGGAAAACGTTCACATAGAAACCATCCAGGATCTTGATGCAGACCTTGCGGGCCAGGTGAATTCCTGGGGATCCTCGTCATCCCCATAGGCGATGGAGATCTTGGAGGCATCCCCCCTTCTCTTGTTCAAGCAGCCCCAGGCTCAGGGCCTCTTTCCTCCTGCCAGCCCTCTGCTGAATGGCCCAGGCTGGAAGCCCAGGCACATGGGTGGCATCCCTCCAGTAATCATCAGCAAGGTCCCCATCATCCTCCTCTGAAGAGGACTCACCAGATGATCCCATGCTTTCTTATATGTTATCCCTGCAAGATGACTTCTGAGACTTGTGGGACCTCTATCTCCGCTTCTTAGTGGGTCTCTTCCCCATCTCTGGACTGCTGGAGCTGCTGCTAGAAGGTGATCAGCCTTTCCTGGACCCTCTTGACTGACGCACCCCCAGCAGCCTTACCTACTGCCCAGAAGGGGGCCTCAACAGGCCTCAGGACAGCAGCCTCCATCGCTGCCTTGTACCTGGAGATGCTCAGCTGCTCTCACCTCTTAGAGAGGAGCTTGATGGCCCTGGACAACCCTTGCAGGATGCACCCTGTCCTCAGCTTGGGGGAGGGTCACTGTGCTGACCTGGCAGACCACAAGCTACCTTCTCCCTTGCCCTATGAGCAAGTCTGGCCTGGCTTCCTCTGCCCCCCTCTGGAGGAGCCCCGGGCACACTCTTGGAGCTTGCACCTGCTGGCTTCTTTGGTGGCTTCTGGCTGCAACAGCCTGCCTGGCTGCTGCAGCCAGAAAAGTGCCTCTGCCTTCATGGAGGAAAAGCCCAAGGCAAAGCATCGAAACTCCCCTCTGCTCCCCGCAAGTGATAGGGGCTGTCCCAGGCCCTTGGGCCCTGCTGCAAGCCCTTTGGAGGAAACAGTAGCCACTGCCCAAGTCCTCATCCTGTGAGCATCTGCCCCCCACAGTGCCAGCCCACCCAATGAAGCTTCCCTGTTGTGGCATCCAGGCAAGGCAGGGTCTGTGCCACACTTCAAGTTGTGTGTGGCCACCTCACCACCGCAGCTGCCACATTGCAGCTGCCACCTAGGATCTGCTACTCCCTGCTTGCACTCTGCAGCAAATCAGGATGGACCTGAGGGAGAGCTAGACCACTCAAGTCAGCCCACCCAGGCACACCCCCTCACCTGGTTGGCTGGTTCTGATTGGTTGGCCAGGTCTTTCCAAGCTATTGGATCCCATATAGTCATGAGGGGCCAGAGGGAGTGGCCAGGCACAGCCACTGTGGCAGAAGCCTCAACTGTTCACCCATGCCCCACAGCTCCACAAACCAGCCTCCTGGTGAGTCAGAGCTGTTGCCTCCAGTTAATCTTGCTGTCTTTCCAAATCACTAGAGTTTACGTATGTTCTTGACATAGTATATCCTGTGTTACATAAGATAAATATGGTTACATTTTTCATTTTAATCTTCTCTCATCTAATTTCCAGAAAACTTTTAAAAAAAAACTTTCCATATGGAGAACTACACCAATAAAAGTGTTAATGATTCACATTTTTATCATACTATTTTATTATCATGGCATTGCAAGTCTACCCATACCAAGGAATTGTAAAACATTTTATATCTACTGACAAATTCTGTGTTCATTATGATTGATGAATCCAGCTCTCCTAATATTACATTATTAATCATTTCTATTACTGAGCAAACCAAGTATATTTAAAAATATATTAGCCTTTGTATCTAAGTTCTACTTCAAAGCTTATCTGCTAATGTTTAATGACAAAATCATGCATTATATTAAGCCAAGGTCAAAACTGTAAGGAATACTTTTCACAAGATTAAAACATTTACATTCACCTTCCGCCCTCCAAGTAACAACACCATATAGACATCTCAAGCTGAATTTACTCTCCATTTGCAATCTATGTATACAAGTGTAGTTGGAGTACATTATGGCCTTAACAGTAACTAGAGCGGAAGCAAAGCTTTACAAAACAGAAAGAAAAAAAACCCTCAGATGTCATGTCACCACTCACATTTTAAATTTGACAATTTGTATTTAAGATTCACACTCAGCATCAAAGAGAATGTGCTTCCTTATTCTAGTCATCTCTTGCCTTTCATCCTGGGTGGTCAAGGTGGATCATGCAGGGTTCCTTGGGGGCTCCCAATCAAATACCGACAAGACTTACAGTCAGGGCTTTTTTTCAGCTGGAACATGGTGGAACAGAGTTCCGGAACCTCTTGAAAATGGTCACATGGCTGGTTGTCCCGCCCCCTGATCTCCAGACCGAGGGGAGTTTAGATTGCCCTCCACGCTGCAGCACAGAGGACAATCTAAACTCCCCTCTGTCGGGAGATCAGGTGGCGGGGCCACCAGCCATGTGACCATTTTCTCCGAGAGCAATCCACTGAGTTCCACCACCTCTTTTCCCAGAAAAAAGCCCTGCTTACAGTGCATGACTAAGTAGAGTTACCCTCTTCTAAGCCCAAATAAGGGTGTAACTGTATCAAATCCCTTCAGGCCAAGCCCTGGGCTCAGAATTGCTCGATAGCTATCAAGTATCAACTATCAAATACAAAAAGCATAGAATACCAAATACTTTAAAGTATTTATTTATAACTTGCTTATTCTTAGTAAGTGCACAAATATGCTCCGATAAAGCCATAAAAGCATAAATGTATATCATTTGCTTAAAAAGTAGCAGTATCAACAGTTCATAATCAGTAACAGTGACAGAAATTCCTCTGCAATTATACTGTCTTACAAGCTTTCAAAAGAGAAAATAAAGGAGTATTCGGTGAAGCTTTTTTCACTGGCAAACCATTTCTGAGAAGTGGATCAGCTGGGAAGAACACCCTAGAATGGGCCACCTCCTTGCGGCAAGGCCCAGAGAACAGCAGCTGCAGAGATAAATGAAGTTGGCACTCGGACTCACCAATGAAGAGATGGTCCTTTAGATTAGGAGTCCCTAGTGTTGTGCCCGCCAACTCCTTTCCTGGTGCCCACCAAGTGCTTTTAGAAAGTGGGTGAGGCTAGGTGGGGATTTTGCCAAGCATGGCTTCTGATAGGTCATTGGAGGTTTGATCGGCTGTGCACATTTTTAAAAATATTGCTTTGGAAGAAGCTGCTTCCACAGCTCAAGGATCTTCACTGTGTGACTGAAGATAAGTGGTAGCAGCCATTTTTTGGCTGGCTCAGCTTCCTGCAACAGCAATTCTGTTGCTGCACCCACCACACTTTGTCAGAACTCCAAATGTGCTCGCAGACTCAAGAACGTTGGGGACTTCTGCTTTAGATTAATGAGTCCTAGGCCATGAAGGGCTTTAAAGGTCAAAAACAGCACCTACAACTGAGGGCACAAAAACAAACCAGCAACCAAAGCAATTCCAAAATAAATGTAATATGACCATCAAAATTATCTCTTCTGGTTAACAACAACAACAACATTCAATTTATATACTGCCCTTCATGACAACTTAATGCTCACTCAGAGTGGTTTACAAAGTATGTTATTATTATCCTCACGACAATCATCCTGTAAGGTGGGTGGAGCTAAGAGAGTATGAGAAACTGTGACTGACCCAAGGTCACCCAGCTGGCTTCAAGTGGAGGAGCGGGGAATCAAACTCAGTTCTCCAGATTAGAGTCCTGCGCTCTTAACCACTGCACCAAACTGGGTAAAAAGCTGCTGCAATCTGAACTTAAGTTTCCACGTTGTCTTTAAGGGTTGCCATAGGGTCACACTTAGAATGTTCAGGTTTTAGGTACATCAAAGTGGAAACAGAAAATGCTGAGAAACATTTAGGAAGGCTTTTAAAAAATCTTGATGAAAGCTGTTGGCTACAATGCAAAGTCATGGGAGGAATTTAATTTTATTTCCCTTCAAAACAAACCTCTGCACTCAAAGAGCTGGTATTTATGTTTAGTTCTGCTAATTTTGTATTTTATGGGTTCTGTATACCACTGGTTTCCTAGGCAATAGCTGCACTCTACAGAAGCTCTAACACCACTGTAATTATAACTTTAATTACCTGCAGATAAAGTTCTGTGAGTTCAGCATGATGATGTTATCTATATAGTGTGACAAGAGTGTGTTACATATATGACCTATACACAAATAGTTCTGGCTACATACTAGGAAATTGAATGTATAGGTATTTCAGTCTTTTCAAACCCCTTTGGTACAATTCGTGCATCCTTGATACAACAGCTACACTCCAAGATATGTGCTCTCTGCTGTTCACATTACTCATTGTTTATTATTAGTAAACTCAACTGATTTTCCTCAGCTACTACCTTCAGTGGAAGTTTTCTGCATGGACATATTTCAAAGAATTAGTTTACAGCATGCTAAGCAGTTAGTCCTTTGTGATGGTTGTGCTGTCTGATTAAATTGGAGCTTGCAATCTAATCAGTGTTCCTGATCACCACCACCCTCAAACTGTTCATTGGATCCATTTCTGATCAATGGGAGGTACAACTAAACAGGGGAGGGGGTAGTCATTTCCCCCCCAAAGTTCTTGAACATCAAGGGGAAAACCCCTCATTTTTCAAAGTGCTATGGGCATGCATGTGCCATCTTTCAATTTAGGGACCTTGGCAAATGCACTCAGGCAGCACTTAGGATTTTTTCCCAATGACATAGAAAGTAGTTTTGTAATAGAAAATATAAAATACCTGGTAGTCAACCTGTATTTTTGGTGTTCCTTATGTGGTATTCACTGGTTTTAATTTAAACAATAAAATGAATTCAAATGAGATAGACATTTCCTTTCATGCTAAGCCATTTTCTATAAACTCATCAAACTTGTGACTAGAGATGGACACAAACAGGAAAAAAAACCCAAACATGATATTCGTTGTTCATTGCCATCCACGAACATGGTCCTGTTCATGAACATGTTTGTGGTTGGCTGTTCATGGGGGACAGCAGGCTCTCCTCCAGCCATCATCCAAGTCAAGATCCCTACCGCACCACTCCCAGAAACCTGACCTGAGCAGACACCAAGAAAAGTACCAATAATAAATAATAGCTTGGCCCAGAGCCTGGCAGCAGCCCTGGAATTTGAAGGAGTAGATCCCTATCCCACCACATACAAAGAAAATTCAAGGTCCAATGCACTCTCTCTATCAAAATGCCAACAGCAACTCTCTCCCTCTCCACTGTCTGCAAACTAAGCCAGAGCTGGGAGCCCCTCTCCCCCCTGCTCTTTGCTCCCTTGTAACAAATTTGGAGCTCCACACTTGAAAGGAAGACCTGCCTATCAAGCTAAATTGGGCTTAGATTGGGGTTTCCAGGACAACAGCAGGAGTTCAGATAGAGTTCAGACAATCCCTGCCTAAGTTGCCAAGGGAATTGATTGTAGGTGCCAGACTGTCTGGCTTGATGAACAGCAATGAACGAGGCTCGCAACGACCACCTGTTCATTTAGAATGAGGTCTCATGAACAGATTGTTTGCAAACAGCAGATTGGGCTGTTCGTGGGGTTTTTTTGTTCGTATTGCTGTTTGTGCCTATCTCTACTTGTGACCTCTAAAAATCTCATGATATTGCATGTAGTATTCATAAACAACATTTTAGTGTATCAACAGATACACTAAACACTGTAACATTCTGCAGGTTTCGGATCTCCAATGAGAGTGTTTTCCACCAGACTGGGGACAGAGCTGAGAAGGCGCTGGCCCTGGCTGAGGCCAGACAAACATCTCTTGGTCCAGGGACCACCAGTAATTATTTATCCACAGAGTGCAAAGCCCAGTGAGGGACATAATGGGAAAGGCAATCCCGAAGGTGTGTTGGCCCCAGTCTGTTAAGGGCTTAGAACACCAAAACCAGCACCTTGAACTGGATCCAGAACTCAACTGGGAGCCAGTGCAGCTGGCACAGCACAGGGTGAATATGTGCCCTAAACGGACTCCCAATAAGGACCCGTTCTGCTACATTCTTGACCAGCTATAACTTTCAGGTCAAGCCTAAAAGCAGCCCAGCATAGAGCAAGTTGCAGGAACAAATTTAGAATTTGACCTTATAAACTCAGACTTTTTTAAACCTTTTCTTATAATGTTGTTCAAATTCCTTTTTGCTGCAAGGATCAGATTAAAAAAACTACAAGCAGATACTAAAAAAAAATCTAGATCCAAATCTAAACCAATTTTCTTTTTTCTTCTACATCTGCACTTTTTATTTTTCTTTTAATTATTTTTTTCTTTCTCATCTTCAAGTTCACTGAAGCGTATTTCAGCCAACAGATTAGCTATTACAGGTCACTAGAAGAAAGTGGATGTGAAGTGGACATGATACATGAGATTCCACAGGATTCAATTATGTGCCTCAATAAGTCACTCATTTTTTATGTTATGACCACACACTACACATTGCAAATAGCAAAAATTATCTGCTGCCTGGCTGGTTATGATTTTATTCTGCAATTAGACAAATTGGCTCAGGGGCAATTACAATACCAAATTCAATTTTTACAGCAGCACATCAATCACAAAGATTCATTTAGAGAATGATTTGGTCTTCTTGTCAATAATACATATTGTTAATAACTTGCTATGTTTGACTCTCATTGGCAAAAATAACCCACAATCACTGAATTATTGTATTGAAAATACTCCAAAAAGTTGTAAAAATGAATCACTGGTAACAGAAAAATTCAGTGTAGACAACTGACCCACACTTTGAGGCACCACTTACCTGATCTGACTATGGGACAAATGCGTAACAGTAGCTCCATGAGGAACTGCATATGCAAATGAGTGCTGCATGAGCAATTCTGGTCCCTTGTCCAACCTCAAAAACCCAAAATCTGTTGACTAAAAGGGAGGGAAACTGGATTCAATCCCTGCTACTTTCCTTTCCCTAACATATACCTGAAAGATTTTTAGCTTAAAGGGTCTGTGTATGCATCAACAAAGATGTGTTACTGGAATACTGCCTCCATTTGTACCTAAAGTATTTTGAGCATGCATAAAGAATTCCAAAATGTGAATACAACAAATGTGTAGTAAAGAAAGATCTCCATTGAGGTCAGGTAAACTGTAATTTCATCTTCACAATAATAATAACAACATTTGATTTATATACCACCATTCAGTATGACTTAACACCCACTCAGAGCGGTTGACAAAGTATGTTATCATTATCCCTACAACAACAATCACCCTGTGAGGTAGGTGGGGCTGAGAAAGCTCCTAGAAGCTGTGACTAATCCAAGGTCACCCAGCTGGCTACAAGTGGAGGAGTGGGGAATCAGACTCAGTTCTCCAGATTCGTTGCTTGCTCTTAACCAGTTTGAAAACAATGGGAATGATCCATGTACAATTAAGTACATATAAACTCAAGTAACATTGGGAGGGATGTGTAGCCCAATCCTTTGCATGTCTACTCAGAAGTAAGTCCCATTGAAATCAATAGAGGTTACTCCCAAGCTTGCAGAAGAGTGGAGTTCTGCTGAAATACATTGACATAAAAATGCTTTACTTTTGCTGGATCTTGCCCAATATCCCCTGCAATTTGGCAGATTTATTAGCATTCCGTTTGCATTTAATTACATTCAATGGGGCCAGTTTACATCTCTTTCATCCTGTTAATACTGACAAATAGATATCTTGAAGCTGTTCAGCAATATTTCAAAAATAAGAACATTAGCCAAAAGACTTGATTACATACAGCTGTTACCTGAATTACTGTGGAAAACCTGAGAAAAATGGATTGATTAAATAGCCTTGGTATGAGGTCTGCTACTTTCCTAACACTCGTGAATTAATACAGTTCTTTCTACCCCCAGTATCATTTAGCTTATATTTAGTGTAGATTATGTCAAATGCATACGATATAGCATAAGAACTATTTCTGTTTGGTTTAGTTGGCTGAAGGTAACCAAAAAGGTTGAAAGAAAGAAACTTTTACATACAAATGCCAAGACCAGTGCAAACTGCCCCCCCCCAAAAAATCTTTAATAAAATTCCAAGAGTTAAAATTGTATAATTAAAACAGTATCACTCTGGTTCCACATATATAACTGCCTTCCCCTAGTGTAGATATTCATGGAGTGAGTAGGTCCCTGTTATTGTACTAAGGAAGCCAAACAATGGCCGATTCCAGATGACTAACCTTAAGGCGCTTCATGCTGCCCTCTTCCGGATCGCAACGGGGAAAATGCGAAACATCGCGTTTCCTCGCGCAAGTTTTGCGCGACGACGCGCAAAACTCGCGCGAGGAAACGCGATGTTTCGCATTTTCCCCGTCGCAATCCGGAAGAGGGCAGCATGAAGCGCCTTAAGGTTAGTCATCTGGAATCGGCCAATGTCATTATAGAAAGAAGGTTTCTTATAGAAAAGGAGAGAAATGGTAGGTGGATTCAACAGGGTAGGAAAGAGGACAAAACAAGGGGCAGAGCACAGTATTACACAGCACACAATCTCTCAAACAATAACAATAATGTTGAATTAACTCAGCTAAGTATATTTGAACTAGGTTGTAGCAGGTTTCTCAGAGAGTGTACAGAGTTCCTTTTAGTACCAAAATAGTGGAGGAATCCTTAACCCCTGGCTTACTGGTCTTGGGGTCTCCAGATGTTAAGCTGTTCCAAAGTGGGGACCAGAGAACTGTCCACAGCTCCCAGATATTTATGGGCAATGGCATCTAACCGAAGCCAGCCTCCTCAGTGAGATTGATTAGCAGATCTAACCAATCCCAAGCAAAGCTCTTTCTCCAACGTCAGAGACTATTGCTACCAATCAGAGAATTTTCTAGATCCAATTCTTTCGGTCTTCAATCTGCAAACCTCTTACCAGCAAAAGACTCCTCATGCCCTGTTTTTCTTAATATCATACTTCAAAGACATTCCATCCTTGATGATAGCCCAGCTATCTGAGTAAAAAAGCCTTTTTTAATAATTTTGTTTTACATTGTTTGCGGGAAGCCAGGAGAGTGACCTCCTCAGGCAGGCCATTCCACAGGATGGGGGCCACCACAGAGAAAGCCTGTGTATGGGCTGCTGTTGATTTTGCCGATGTGCCACAAACAGATCTGAAACTATTTGTCATAAACACATATCCTGAATCTGAGAAAATTGTGTTTCTACTATCAGATAACGATACTTACGTATCTTACAGAGTCTCTCAGTTTACCCTGGCAGCCAAGAAGATTAGATCTAGGGCAGCACTGATTGAGGCAGTTTTATGATTTTTTTTGGTTGGAATAGTCCATTTTATCTTTTAACTGTTTTTAATTAATTTCACAACAAGATTTTAAAGTTTTTATTAGCTACTGTACCTAATGGTTTTGCAAACTTGTAATGGACAGTGACCAAATACAACAAAAATCTGATTCTGATTCCCACCCACCCAGCTCTCTATTATGCAGGATTTGGGATTGTTTGTAAGAGCTGCAGGGATTGGGAAATTTTCTTCCTTGTGATTATTTTTCATGCATTATTGGAGTAATGGTATCTGATGCTTTTAGTTGTTCAACCTCTGTTACAACTTTGGGCAGGGGTGGTTTTGGCATTGGGTATGGATCCTTTGGGGGGAGGGGGGAACAGAGCTTATGATTCCAGTTTCCCAATAGTTCCGGATCCTTTCAAGGGATTGTGCGGGTGATGCATTACAGGGACAAGTCCATCTTGGGGGCTGCCAGGGCATGCTCACTCCCAGGTTGCAGGGGGTCCACACATAGCTTTGCACCCTTGCTGAATCCCAAACCCTGTCATCCAACGATTCCCCCCTCAGCAGGTGAGCTGAGGAGGGTGAGGGTGATCATTGGCCGGCAGGCAGATCATATCCAGTGCTAGGATCCACACTCTATACTGCACCAAGGCTTCATAAGATGCAAACCAATAAAGTTGGGGACTTTTTATTTCCAACAAGCTGTCCAATGTTGCCTAGCCTTTGCCCCCCCCCTTTGGCTCTGGACCCACAATCAAGGACTTTCATAATTACTTCTTACAACAGTGTTGCAAGTCTTTAGAAAAGAAGAGAAGATGTTATTGTGGGAAACTTCAAACATTGTCCTACACAGAACCAGTTACAGAGGTCAACGCCTGGGTCAGCATGGGGTCAAACCACATGGAAGCAACTCCATTATCCCAATTGCAACATATATTTAGGTCTGGGTGCTTGTCAAAGCACACTCATTTATGGTTACCACCAAAAAACCTTTACCTGTGCTGATGAACCAACATTTGAAATCCTTCCACACCCATGATCTCCATGCAATGCCAACACATCCATGCTACAGATCCCCAAAAGACAACCAAACATTTCTACATATTTCTGCAGGCTTTGTGTATGATGTCATAAAATTGATTTTATTTCTGAAAGAAGAACTAAAAGAAAGATAATGCTGTCTTGGGACACAGAGAATGAATAAATTATGTTTCTCATTACATCTTTCATTAGTCATCATTACCCACCCACTGGCAAAATTTCCAAAGAATAATTTCATACCTGGCTCCCTTCTGAGGATAACGGATACACAAAGCTAATAAACACAAGTGTTGAATGAAGAATTTTGTATAATTCTTATTTAATAGTGTTATGAATAAATTAATTATCAAATTGCTGTAGTAAATATGTCTTGTAATACTGTCATAGTTTCTTTGGAAGAGAAAATAAGAATCGCAGATTTCTTTGCAAAGATTTAGATTTTTTGTTAAATGTGTCAGAGACGCATTTAATAATTTTTTTCTTCTTCAACATGTTTTCATTTCATCAGCATTTCAAGATATATTTCTTGACATGGTTCTTCTTAACAACATGATTTATTTTAGTGCACACTGCAATGTACAATCATTATTTGAAAAGCACCGTCATTATACTAATTTGATTGCTGCTTTGTTCACACAGGATTTCAATGAAACAAAGTTCCCTGTAATCTGTTCCATTATTAGCTTAATACAGCCACCCATCATAGTGGCATCTATGGGTTTGAGGCCATCCATATAACACTTCCCACAACACACACAAATGAATATACAAAGATCTTATTTCTGGTAATGTGCTTACACACACTTCATGAATCTTACAGAAACAGCAAGAAGGGAAACATGACTTACAAGAGCCTCTCTCTCCCCCTCCTTCTGTTTCACATGCCAAGGTGGAATTATTTTTTGTTAATGATACCCCACCTCTGAACCCAAAGATTTTAAAGGGAGTTAACCACATTGATTTAAAACATAACAGATGGCCAATAAACTGCCAATTTAAAATTTAGAAACATTTACACTAGCAAATTAACAATACAATAGCTCATCACCATAAATCTATGCGATAACCATAAACAGGCTAAGAAGAATCAGGGGAGGGAGGAATATAAGCACAGTTTTTAAAAAAAGTTACACAAGTTTAAAACTTAACCATGCACCTCAAACTCCAAGGTTAGGTGCAAGGAAGATAGCAACAAGGACAGCATTCTGTAGTGGAAACACCATTAACAAAGAGTAAGGGATAGCCCTCTAGAACGTCCATTTTCCTGGGACCAGAGGAAATGCCTATTTCTTCCCTTTGTACTACACCCAGAAGTATGGGGAGAGGAAGTAAAACACTTCCACACTCACCACTTCTATGTAAAGCAGCTATTAAAGTAAACATGTCTCTGAAGAATAGTTGCCTTACTTACATTATTTCCACGCTACAGTCAAATACTTACGGCACTTAGTAACAAATTTCTTAAACTCAGTTTGAGTACCATTCTATTGCCTACTGTTCCTACAGGGACTTGCCACATTATTAGCTTTTTACAATATTTTCACCATCCAATAACACTCCCACATTATTGTTCTTTTGCTTTAAAATGTTGAGTTAGTGAAAAAAGATAGGATCTCCCTAGGACAGCAAAGCCTGATAAATTACGTAATTTGCCCAACAGTTTCCATTAGTACCATAGTCCCCAGAGTAAAGAGTCCCTTTTCTAATTTAGGAATGGACCCGTTACCAAACTTTTTAATGTGGCATTTCTCCATTTTCTCTGCAAGGCCTTATCTGAAATATGAATTATTTGTATTGTGCCAAGGTAATAAAATCC
Organism: Eublepharis macularius; assembly: GCF_028583425.1. Taxonomy (NCBI): domain Eukaryota; kingdom Metazoa; phylum Chordata; class Lepidosauria; order Squamata; family Eublepharidae; genus Eublepharis; species Eublepharis macularius. The sequence continues at coordinate 117,289,636 of NC_072795.1, forward strand.
TCATTGAGACACCAATAAATATGAGATGTAACAACTGGGAAGGAGAACTCCTCTCTTAGGAGCTGAAAGCATTAACAGTTTAGAACAGAAGCAATGAAAAATGACTGGCTAACCAAGATATGCCAGTGCTTGGATATGACGGAAGTTTAGACTCTCAGTACATGCATTAATCTCTCTCAGGAAATGTCTTTTATGACAATTCATTTGTTATTTCCATTTCTGTTTTTGCACAAGCCATTTCCCTAGATATTCCTACTGAACATAAAAATAAGCAATAATTTCCAAGAATTACTGCTTTGAAATATTAAGAACACATACACCAAGTTAAACATAAAATGAATGGCATCAGAGTTATTTTGATGTAATAGGATTTTTTTAAAGTAAGATAGTCAAATGTTTCCCAGTTCAACCTGAATCCAGCAACTGGCCTATTCTTTGGATGAAGCCAGGTTTGCAAGGCTAAGATGCAAAAATCACAGGCAAATTGAGTTGCTGGATTTATTCTTTAAATTAATGGCACACGATCCATAGACATAGTATAGCACCCCCACATTCTACACTGTCCAAAGCAGTTTCGATTTGGCGTCTTGTTTTTTATTTTAGATGGGCTTTGAAGCCTCAGTGCAGTTTCAGGCTTTTGGGGCTTTGCAATTCCCATCACACTTTTTTTAAAAAAACTTTGAGCATTTGATAGCTGCTTAATATCTGTAATGATGTTTTCCATGCATCCCCCTCTTTTATACAGACTCTAAAGTAAGCATCTCTTAAGTCCAACCTAGTGAAGATTTTCCCTTTGGCCACTACCCCCAGCAAGTCTCTGATGAGGGGTAGGGGGTAGGCAATTTGACAAGGAAACTGCATTGATTCCTCTATAATCCATACACAACCACAAGCCCTGATTTTTCTATTTGTGAAACAACAGTGGGGCTGCATAGGAGGAGCTTGTGGGCTGAATAAAGCCTTTCTCTAAGTTCTCGTCAACGAATTTACAGAGCTCCCCTTGTTCCACCGGGCTCATGGAGTACAACTTCCCCTTAGGGAGGGCTTGCCTGAGGATCAGCTCAATGGCACAATCAATGGCCCTATGAGGGGGAAGCTCATTAGCCTCCTCTTCTTCAAATACTTGGCTTAGATCCCATTACTCAAGGGGGATCTCCTGAATTTCCTCCTTGGTGAGGCACACAATCTCTGGCTTTGTAGGAGGTGTAGGGCTCCACTTGGTGTCCCACACATGTTTCTGACACTCTTCTGCAAGAAAATACATTTTCCCAATTTTCACTGGATGTAGGAGTCATGATCATGGAGCCAGCAGACTACCAACCCCTCAGGGAACTTCATGGTAGGGCTTACCACCCACCTCACAGGGTGTTTTGTTGTGGGGATAATAATGGCATACTTTGTAAATGGGTCTGAGTGGGCGTTAAGTTGTCCTGAAGGGCGGTATATAAATCGAATGTTGTTGTTGTTGTTAATATAAAGGCTCTTTCCTCCCAGTGGCTTCCCATCCCCACTGGGGTTAACTCAGTCTCCTAACTGGGAAGGGTCCCCTTCATGAAATTTCCATCCATCTGCTCAGACCTAACAGGCTCTGGCAACTTCACCAAATTGAGTCCCCCAACCCCATTACTAGAGCAGGAGTAATTAAGTCACTGATGCACCGTGAGTCTATTAGGGCCCAGACCCTGATATGAGTCACCTTTTTTGGGTTTACTAAGGTGACAGGGATGAAAAACAAGACTCTGTGGTGTCACCATTTGTGGCACCAGCTTCTCTAGGACCTACTGTTTAATGCCCTTCATAGCAGGTCTCTGCCATTTCCTGCCATCAGTGCCCCTTCTCCATTGCAGCTGGTTGGGTATTAGTCCCTCCATCTGCTCTAGCCACTGCCTCCTCCTCACAGGGTTACTTTGCTGCTCCTCTGGGCTTCAGGTGGCCTGATGATTCTCGCTTGGAACTCTGTTCCTTCCGGGAAGGGCTCTTTTGTTACCAGGACATTCCTCAGCAAAGGGACCTGTGGCCCCACATTGCAAGCACAATCCATGCCTCCTCCTCTGCTTCTTTTCCATCAAGGTTGTTGGCTCTCGCAGATGTGGTTCCTCCCTCCATTGGTAGTCCATTGCCTTTCAATCTGGTACCACCTGATGCTGGAGACGGAGCAATTTCACCACTTGCTCTCGGTTTTCAATCTCACACGCTAACTGGATCCACCTGAGTACTGTATGTGGGTCATCTTGGATCAAGGCCTTAGCCACCAAATCTGGGTTTAAGCCAGCACAGAAGAATTCCACCTTCACCAACTCATTCCAAGATTGCACCTTGGATGCATGCACTCTAAAATCTGCTGCGAACTCTTGCACTGACCAATTCCTTTGCCTCATGCTCTTCAGCTTAGTCCTAGCCCGTTCCTCCTCAAGGGGGTCTTCATATTGTGCCTTAAGTGCACACAGAAAAGCTCTCACACTCCACAGTTCTGGTGCTCAGGACGTGTAGAGCATGACATATCATTTTGCTGCCATTCCCCCCAACCAGGAACTTAGATAACTCACCTGGCTGGCTTCATCATGGAAAGTGTGGCCCCTCCCTCAGTCAACGAGCTCACGTTGGGCCCACGGTCTTCTGTGGAGTCTTTAAGTTTGTACTGTGATAGTCCTGTAGCACTAGTATCCTGATTCAGCTACCATGGCTCAGATGATAGGATTCAACAGTTGCTCAGGTCCAAAGAACAGAGTGTAAGGATTCCTGGCAAAATATCAGGTTCTGACAGGTAGATCTCAATGACTTCAATGCATGAGTTAAAGATTTATTGATAATTCATGAGTTCAGCAATCCAGTACCACTACTGAACAGCTACATTGCTCAGAATGAAAACCTACACCAAGCCCAACCCTATACTACAGCCTAGTCTCCACCCCCTTAACTGCCAGTGTTCTAATTTCCCACTTCCCATCCACCATGTGTAAAGCAACAAGCAATGCAAAGCAACTAGGAATGCAGATGTTTTAGAAAGTTGAGGAGCTCCAAGGTTAAGTATCCATGACAATGGCAGAAAGACCGTCAGAAGGACTGATAAGCTTTCCCAGGACAGGGAGACAGTTCAAACAGTATTAATGTATCAGAGTTCAAGCCCTTCACACTGGGTTTCAGCAGGAGCAAAGCATGGCAGGGATGCCAAGACCATAGACATTGGAGAGATTCCTACATTACCCAGAAGTGACATCTCTCTCACACACACCGCTATCCACCTGGTTACCATCTCTGAGAGAACCTGTCATCTTATACAGCTGACCTCCCAGTGGGCAAAAAATCTATAGTCACCCTATTACTAATGGAGGCTATAATACTGTCTATGCAGCTGTAAATAATTTCCCATTGGAATGAGGGGAAGAAATTCTGTCCCTCAAGACAAAAGGGGCCATTCAGGAAGCTCAATGTCCAGACTCCAATTATGGTTTCTTCCCCAGATTTTTCTTAGTCCCTAAGAAAGATGGAGATTTCTGGCTTATACTAGATCTTAGAGAGCTAGATCTATTTCAAGGGTCAAATGTAGAATGGTCACATTCTCCTCTCTACTGTCTCTCTTAAAGGCTAATAACTGGTTTGCTGTCCTTGACCTCAGAGATGCATATTTCCATATCACCATTAGGGAGGATCACAGAAGTTATCTATGATTCAAATACCAAAACAAAGTTTTCTATACACAGTTTTGCCCTTCAGTCTCTTATCAGCATCCACAGTGTTCACCAAGTACAGGGGACCAAGGCTAGTCCATCTCATATCCCTAGGTTCTTGGGTTTTTTAAAATCTAATCTGGGCAACTGGCTCATCATTGCCCTGTTTAGGAATCAGTTGGTGACTGATGTTGTTTGTTGAAACATGTCAAGAACTAGATTTGGTGATTTATATGAAAAGTCACAGCTGGAGCCTACCCAGAGTTTCCTCTACATTGGCACAACTTTGGACTCCATGAGTGGCAAGGTCACCCTGCCCCCTGACAGGGTTCAGGCAAAGTGACTCCAAATCATCTGGAGCAGACAGTTTGCCCAAACTAATGGTGGCTACCACATCGGTGGTATCCCTTGCCAGACTGAACATGTTATCTTTGCAAAATTGGTCTGTGAGAAATTTCAAAACATCCTCATACTTCCTAAACCATAAATTCTTCCATCCCAAGACATGTCCTCAGGTCTCTTCAATGGTGATGCAAAAACAGTTACTTTGTTCATTGGTGTATCCTTTGGTATTAGACAGCATCAGGTAGCTCTGACAACTAATTGTAGGGCTGGAGTGCACACTGTGGTGATGTTACTAGACAAAATGGTCTGACAGGGAAAGGACATTGCATATTTATGTACTGTAATTCAGAGCCATATATTATGCTCGTTTTGTTCACAGCTATGCGCTGGAGCAAAGGTATTCAAATCCAAACAGGCAACACCACAGTGATTTGCTACCTCAACAAATGGGGAGGCATGGCACCGCTAATCCTTGTGCAGAGGCTACAGCCATCTGGAGTTGGGCGATTCCTAATGAAATTTCCGTGCAGGCTCTCTACATGATGGGCTAAAACAACACCAGTGCCCTGTTCTGAGTTCCAATCATGAATGGACTGTGAACGATATCAATCTGTGGTTGTTGTGGATTTTCTGGGCTGTCATTGGACATAGATATTGGACATAGATATCAATCTATGTCCAATATTTCTGCAGTGGGGAGTTCCAGATGTGAACATGTTTGCAATTATGGTTAATGCAAAAGTACGAGTGTTTTGTTCTAGGGTAGGGAGTGATCCCCTCTCTTTCACGTATGGACAGACTGCCATGTTCAAGCCCAGATGTCTGGGCTTGAACATCATTACAGAGAGACAGATAATAGTTGTAATGGCATTTCTATATTTTTCCCCACCAGTGCCCTGTGCACATATGAAGACTCCAAGTTTTGCCACATCCCACCAATTCTCTTGTATCCAGAGTCATTTGCCAAATAGAAAGAATACTTCAAATTCTACCCCCTTTTGGCCCAGGCAAATTTGGTTCCTAAGTTACTTGCTCAGTCCAAACAGAAGACATGCCACTTCCTCTGGCACTGGACATGATTCAACCAGGAATGCTGTTTCCTTATGACTGGAGTTCCGTGCATTTGACAGCATGGTGCACTTGACCCAGTCTATGACATTTCCTGTACAAGTACAACAATTCTCCTGAATGCTGGAAGACTCCAAATGGAAATGTTTTTCAGAATACTTGCAAAGTAATGGTGCCACGGCTGAGAGTTGCCCTTTACCCTTTATATTTGACTACCTATACACCCCTAAACTCAGGAAGTTTTCACTACTATGTCTCTTAAGGTTCACCTATCAACCATATACGCCTTTCATGTTTAGGTCAAAGACAAGTTTGTGTCCTCTCATTCTAATCCTGCCAGTTCCTCAAAGGAATGCTCAATCTTTAACCCCCAAGATCATCACTAGGGGTGTGCAAGCCAAAAATTTTCGGCTATAGCCGAAAGTAGAAAGCCGAAAGAAGATTCTCTATCATTAAAGCCGAAAGCCGAAACAAGAATCTCTTTCGGCTTTCGGCTTTCGGGATTCTTTCGGCATTATTTCGGCATTCTTTCGGCTTTTTTCTAAGGGAAAATGCCTCCGTCTTCCAGGACGCCTGGAGGAGGCATTTTCCCACCGAATAAGCCCAAAATTGGTGGGGACCTTCCTCTAACCCTTCTCTAACAACCACCCAAGTTTCAGACAGATTGGACTTTGGGGGGCCATGTTATGGCCCCCCAAAGCAGGTCCCCCCATCCTCCCATAAGAAAGCGAAGGAGCAGCATATTGTTAGCATGCTGCTGCTGATCTTTCTTCATTATTTCCTATGGGGAAAAAATGAAGAGGCAGGCTTCCTTTGCCAGGGGTGGCATTTTGCATGCAAAATGCCCCCCAGCCCTCAGGGGCCCTTCTCCCACCCCTCCTCCCACCCCCCACCAAGGCTCAGCCTGCTCCCACTTGGGGGGGCCATTTCATGGCCTCCCCAAGTAGGTGCTCTAATCTCTACCACTGACAGCTGGGGGAGGCTTGTGTTGCCAGGGGTGGCATTTTGCATGCAAAATGCCCCCCAGCCCTCAGGGGCCCTTCTCCCACCCTTCCTCCCACCCCCCACCCAGGCTCAGACTGCTCCCACTTGGGGGGGCGATTTCATGGCCTCCCCAAGTAGGTGCTCTTTTTTCTACCACTGACAGCTGGGGAAGGCTTGTCTTGCCAGGGGTGGCATTTTGCATGCAAAATGCCCCCCAGCCCTCTGGGGCCCTTCTCCCACCCTTCCTCCCACCCCCCACCAAGGCTCAGACACAACTCACTTCACATTAAAGAATCACCCCAAAAAATTGCTGTCAAAAGCACTTTATTTCTGTAACTGCTTTAGGTTACACAGTAGGAAGGCACCACAGAGCAGGAAAGCAGTGTACTACACAAAAATAACACAACTCACTTCACATCAGAGAATCACACAAACACAATTGCTGTCAAAAACGGTGAAGTGGGTTGTATTATTTTTTGTAGTACATTGCTATCATGCCCTGTTGTGCCCTCCTACTGTGTAACCTAAAGCTGTTCAAGAAATAAAGTGTTTTTGCCAGGAATTGTGTTTTTGTGATTCTCTGATGTTAAGTGAGTTGTGTTATTTTTGTGTAAGATAGTGCTGCCATGCCCTTTGGTGTTCCCCCCTGCTGTGTAACCTAAAGCTGTTCAAGAAATAAAGTGTTTTTGACAGGAATCATGCTTTGTGATTCTCTGATGTTAAGTGAGTTTTGTTTTAATTTTTCTGTGTGGGGGACTGCTGGTGTAATGTGTCATAATGCTTTGCCTACTTGTACTTTGGAAGGGAGAATATAATTTTTTTAAAACTTTATTTTGTGTTGTTCTTGTTTTATTCTTTGTTGTGCAGTTGGTTCCCATCATAGGGAACAATGGGGCTGGCTGGCCAGCCATCTCTGTAGGTGGTGGGGGAATTTGAGGGAGGGTGTCTGTGGTTCAGGTGCTCTTTCACAGGGACCAGCTGGCACTCAGAAGTGTGCCCACCATTGTGGCACCCCTGGGCTGTGCAGAATTGCCCAGGGAAAGAGAGTTTAGAAGTTCCCAGCATAGGGAACAAAGGGAGAGGGCTGGCCTTTGCCAGCCTGTTCCTGGGGTTATGGGTGTGGGGCAGGTGGGGGTGGATTTGGGTCTGTGAGGGGCTAATGTGGGGATTTGGGTCTGTGTGTGGCAGCTGGGGGGGAATTGGGTTTGTGTGGGGCTGTAAGGGGTGGACTTTAGGGGCTGAGAGGACCTACTTGGGGAGGCCATGAAATGCCCCCCCCAAGTGGGAGCAGTCTGAGCCTTGGTGGGGGGTGGGAGGAAGGGTGGGAGAAGGGCCCCAGAGGGCTGGGGGGCATTTTGCATGCAAAATGCCACCCCTGGCAAGACAAGCCTTCCCCAGCTGTCAGTGGTAGAGAAAAGAGCATCTACTTGGGGAGGCCATGAAATCGCCCCCCCAAGTGGGAGCAGTCTGAGCCTGGGTGGGGGGTGGGAGGAAGGGTGGGAGAAGGGCCCCTGAGGGCTGGGGGGCATTTTGCATGCAAAATGCCACCCCTGGCAACACAAGCCTCCCCCAGCTGTCAGTGGTAGAGATTAGAGCACCTACTTGGGGAGGCCATGAAATGGCCCCCCCAAGTGGGAGCAGGCTGAGCCTTGGTGGGGGGTGGGAGGAGGGGTGGGAGAAGGGCCCCTGAGGGCTGGGGGGCATTTTGCATGCAAAATGCCACCCCTGGCAAAGGAAGCCTGCCTCTTCATTTTTTCCCCATAGGAAATAATGAAGAAAGATCAGCAGCAGCATGCTAACAATATGCTGCTCCTTCGCTTTCTTATGGGAGGATGGGGGGACCTGCTTTGGGGGGCCATAACATGGCCCCCCAAAGTCCAATCTGTCTGAAACTTGGGTGGTTGTTAGAGAAGGGTTAGAGGAAGGTCCCCACCAATTTTGGGCTTATTCGGTGGGAAAATGCCTCCTCCAGGCGTCCTGGAAGACGGAGGCATTTTCCCATAGAAAAGCCGAAAGAAAGCCGAAAGAATCCCGAAACGTTTCGGCTTTTTTCTTTCGGCTACCCGAAATGTTTCGGCATTCCCCGAAACGTTTCGGCATTCCCCGAAAGAAGCCGAAACACTTTTGTTTCGGCATTCTTTCGGCATTCTGAATGCCGAAACGCACATCCCTAATCATCACTGGTTCATCAGTGGTCCCTGTCCTTAGTGCTGTCGCACATTATGTTAGTACCCTTTAAGCCCCTAGCCATTTGGATGTTGGAGCAACTGTCATTGAAAGTGAGCTTCTTGGTAGAACTACTTCAGCGAGGAGAGTAAATGACTTACTGACCCACCATTTTTCAAATTTCATGAAAATAGAGCTGTCATCTGACCAGGTTTCCAGTTCCTAGCAAAAGTTTTGTTCCCCTTCCACCTGTCTCAGGATATCAACCTGCCTGTATTTTCCAAAGCCTGCAATGTAGGGCAGAGAAAGCACTGCACTCATTATATGTCAAAAGAGCTTTGTCATTTTGTTTACATAGGACAAAGGAGTCTCATACAGATCCTTGTTTGTGCATTTTGGGGCTCAAATAAGGGCAAGCAGGGTTCAGCCCAGACCATTTCTAGGTATGCGGTGTCTACCATCCAATTGGCATACCAATATGCTGCTGTTCAGAGCCCTCTTCATCTGAGGGGTCACTCTACCAAATCTCTGGCTACCTCCTCAACTTTTTTGCGAGGTGTAGCTCTGTTTGACATTTGTAAGGTAGCTACTCGGTCATCATCAAATACCTTTGCTGAGCACTATGTTATAGACATCAGTTTCACACAGGATATGGCAGTGTTGCAGGCTTTGTTTACTTTAAAAAGAGGTTCATAAAGCACGTACTTATAGCATTATATACAGTAGACCATTTTGACACATCTTACAGGTGCCTATTCACTTATATATTTCTCAGCGCAGAGTTAGCTTGTTTACATAGATTTAAGGTTAATAAAATATGCCTTGGAGAGATTCACCCAGCCTCCTCATTGTGTGTGTAGCTTGGTAATCTCCCAATGTGGTACTTCACAGAAGAACTAAGATGAAAACAGGATTGTACTTACCTGTAACCATTGTTCATTCTTCTGTGCAGGCACACATCCCTCCCTTCTATCCCATTTTGAACTCTCTGCTTGATCCAGTATGGGATTGCGGCAACTCAAGAGAACTTAGGGGTAGGGGGCGCTCCTCCTAAGTAGTCACATGACCATTTAGGCAGGAAAAGAGGCTGAGATGTGATTGAGAGAAGTGGCCTCCTAGTGGAGCTCTATGGAAGCAATAGAAACTTCTCCGGTTGGCAGGCCTATGCATGTGCAGTCCCAATGTGTGCCTGCACAGAATGTTGTACAAATGAGGTACAATTTTGGCCAATCTTTTTTTTTTAATTTTTTTATTGGTGAGTTTAAATTTCCAATTTAATACATACATTCCCCTTATATCTCATTTATTCTAATCCCCACCCTTTTCCTCCCCCCTCCCTATTGACTTCCAACAGCTTTCCAACCCTTACCCCCTCTTATTACTTAGCTCTATTTCACTTGAATTTTTCTACAACACATATATCATAATATCTCTTACTCTAAGCATATTCTAGTTCTTTTATACATATACTCTATCAAATATACTATCAATATAGTATTTTTTGTATACTATACCATACAATATAGCATAGCATACATTATAATATAACATAACAAAACAGCCCAATATAGTATACTGTATGATGTACTAACACCATACACCATAGTACGTTGTATATAATATATAGTATGCCTCCTCTAATATATCCGTTTTACTCTTCCTTTGTTAAACTGTATGTTCTAAATCAGATTTTCTTAAACATAATACTAGCTTAGATTGTGGTAAAGTCATGTCTCTCTTCTATTTACAACATCACACTTTAGAAATTCTCAAACTGCCACAGTTCTCCTTCCACATCCCATTTTTTCTCTAAGTATTGTTTCAGTTTCCCCCAATCAGCAATATATTGTCCTAGGCCAAGGTCTTTAAGTTTCCTTGTCATTTTGTCCATTTCTGCCATGTACAGCAATTTATAAATCCAGTCTTCTATGGTTGGTATTTCTTGTACTTTCCACTTCTGCGCATACAAAAGTCTTGCTGCTGCAGTCATATAGAATAACAATATTCTATACTGCATTGGAACAACTTCCATTCCCAAATTCAGTAGCAACAATTCTGGGTTCTTATTTATTTGGATTTGTAAAATCTCATTGATTACTTCAATTATTTCTCCCCAGTATTGCTCGGCTACCTCACAAGTCCACCACATATGATACAGTGATCCTTCATGCTTTTTGCATTTCCAGCATTTGTCTGACATATTGGTATTCCCTAGCGCTATTTTCTTTGGTGTTAAGTACCATCTGTAAATCATTTTATATACATTCTCTTTAATATTTGTACAAGTTGAAATCTTCATTGTATTTTTCCACAGGTGTTCCCACGCCTCCATTGTTATTTCTTTGTGAAAGTTTATTGCCCACTTCACCATCTGGATTTTAACTGTTTCATCCTCCGTATGCCATTTCAGAAGTAATTTATAAATCTTAGATATTTCTTTCTTGCCTTCTTGTAGCATCACTTCTTCTAGTTCGGAATTTTCCATTCTTATACCTCCTTTTAAGCAGTCCGAATTGTAAAGATCTCTGATCTGCCTGTATTGAAACCATCCATAACAAGGAGACAGCTCTTCTTCTGTTTTTATTCTTAGCATTGAATGTTGTACCTGTATTATCTCCTTGTAGGTTAGACATTGCTGCTCATTATCGACAGTTCTCGGATCTATTACTTCATACGGAACCACCCATGAAGGAATTCCATTTTCCATATAAACCTTGTATTTTTTCAATTTTGGCCAATCTTGATAAAAGACACAAACACACGGAGTTCTATAGAGAAAGCAATTGTTTATTAAACAATGGATGAGCAATTACACCGGGAGTAGAAGGTCTCCTCGCGTCCAAAGCTCATCAGAACTACAATAGCTGTGCAAAGCAATTAATACCTTTTGGTTAATTATAATATTTGTTATCTTATTGGCTCGCAGAATACAGGGGTCCCTCATTGGCAGAAGGGGGGACCACCTATCCTGACACAATGTCCAGGGGTATTCTGATTGGAAGAAGCAACTTAGGTCAGCAGCATAATTACAGAAATTGCAAGATTGCAATTTCTTATCTGTCCTTGGTGTTATCTCTGGAAGGAACATCTTCCTTCCTTTCTCACACATCTCTTATGGGCTTATTCCTGCCCACTCCTTTGGCCAATGTAACTTTTAACAGCGGCACCCCAGAGTCGCTTCTTGCAACCTTGGGGGCTTTCAAGCAAGCTGGGTTCCGTGGGTGGAAAGCTATTGGAATGTGCCTGTCATTACAGCCCCTGGCCCCAGTTTTGCAGTTTCTCTCTCTCAGCCTTGAGAGAGATGTTTCTAATCCTAGCTTGCTTTTATTGCAACATTTTGCATAGACAGTTCTACAAAGGGGATTTCTGTATCAAGTAAGTAACAGGTGTTAGGAATCAAACAGCTGCTGATCAAATGCATTGAGCACAATCTACTGATAGCAAGCGTCACAGTGCTTTGATCTTACATTTCACAGTGATTTACATACATTCTTCTTTGGTCTCGTTTCAAGTTTCATTTTCTTGCAAGTTGCATTACAAGAATTCGATGACCAGTGGTTACAGGGAAGTACCACTCTGTTTTACATTTCTACCAATTGTGCAGGAAAGTATGCAGCTCTCCATACCTATACAGCACCTTTTCCTTAGATTGGTTTATTAAATATGAGGTGTATGTTAGTCTTATAATGTTATAAGAAAATTGTTTCTCTTTGATTAATGCAGTTTAGTCTCTGGACCAAATTAATTATTACATTATTCAACCCTTGGATAAGACTGAAGTGTGGGAATTTAGCAAGTGTTTTCATTTCAGTCATGAAAGAGTTAAACTGTGGTTGTTGCGGGTTTTCCGGGCTGTCTTGCCGTGGTCTTGGCATTGTAGTTCCTGACGTTTCGCCAGCAGCTGTGGCTGGCATCTTCAGAGGTGTAGCACCAAAAGACAGAGATCTCTCAGTGTCACAGTGTGGAAAAGATGTAGGTCATTTGTATCTACTCAGGAGGGGTGGGGTTGAGCTGAGTCATTCTGTAAGAGTTTCCCAGGGTGTGGAATGCTAATGGCGGGAGGCTTCACTGTATCCCGAGGCGGTTCTTTTGCATATGGATTGGTGCTTGATGTGCTAATCTTCTCTGCAGGGCTATTGTCGGGTGTGGAGTGTTTTGTTGGCCTGGTGTTTTTCAGAACTGGAGCCCATGCTCTGTTCATTCTTAAGGTTTCTTCTTTCCTGTTGAAGTTTTGCTTATGCTTGTGAATTTCAATGGCTTCCCTGTGCAGTCTGACAAAGTAGTTGGAAGTGTTGTCCAGTATTTTGGTGTCCTGGAATAAAATACTGTGCCCTGTTTGAGTTAGGCTATGTTCAGCCACTGCTGATTTTTCAGGCTGTCCAAGTCTGCAGTGTCTTTCATGTTCTTTTATTCTTGTCTGGATGCTACGCTTTGTGGTCCCGATGTAAACTTGTCCACAGCTGCAGGGTATACGGTATACTCCTGCAGAGGTGAGGGGATCTCTGCTGTCTTTTGGTGATCGTAGCATCTGTTGTATTTTTCGGGTGGGTCTGAATACTGCTTGAAGGTTATGCTTTTTCATAAGCTTTCCCATCTGATCAGTAATTCCTTTGATATATGGCAAAAACACTTTTCCTGTGGGAGACTGTTTTTCTTTGGTTGTTTGATTCATCCTGGGTTTGATTGCTCTTCGGATTTCATTTCTGGAGTAGCCATTTGCCTGAAGTGCGTGGTTTAGATGATTAATTTCCTCATTGAGAAAGCGCGGCTCACATATCCCTCTCAATGAGGAAATTAATCATCTAAACCACGCACTTCAGGCAAATGGCTACTCCAGAAATGAAATCCGAAGAGCAATCAAACCCAGGATGAATCAAACAACCAAAGAAAAACAGTCTCCCACAGGAAAAGTGTTTTTGCCATATATCAAAGGAATTACTGATCAGATGGGAAAGCTTATGAAAAAGCATAACCTTCAAGCAGTATTCAGACCCACCCGAAAAATACAACAGATGCTACGATCAGCAAAAGACAGCAGAGATCCCCTCACCTCTGCAGGAGTATACCGTATACCCTGCAGCTGTGGACAAGTTTACATCGGGACCACAAAGCGTAGCATCCAGACAAGAATAAAAGAACATGAAAGACACTGCAGACTTGGACAGCCTGAAAAATCAGCAGTGGCTGAACATAGCCTAACTCAAACAGGGCACAGTATCTTATTCCAGGACACCAAAATACTGGACAACACTTCCAACTACTTTGTCAGACTGCACAGGGAAGCCATTGAAATTCACAAGCATAAGCAAAACTTCAACAGGAAAGAAGAAACCTTAAGAATGAACAGAGCATGGGCTCCAGTTCTGAAAAACACCAGGCCAACAAAACACTCCACACCCGACAATAGCCCTGCAGAGAAGATTAGCACATCAAGCACCAATCCATATGCAAAAGAACCGCCTCGGGATACAGTGAAGCCTCCCGCCATTAGCATTCCACACCCTGGGAAACTCTTACAGAATGACTCAGCTCAACCCCACCCCTCCTGAGTAGATACAAATGACCTACATCTTTTCCACACTGTGACACTGAGAGATCTCTGTCTTTTGGTGCTACACCTCTGAAGATGCCAGCCACAGCTGCTGGCGAAACGTCAGGAACTACAATGCCAAGACCACGGCAAGACAGCCCGGAAAACCCCCAACAACCATCGTTCTCCGGCCGTGAAAGCCTTCAACAATACAAAGAGTTAAACTGTTTGTGTTACCTACTTAATTAGTAAACATACTTTGAATGTAACCATTAGAGCTTCGCATAAGATTCCCGTCATAGAAAGGGGAGTCACTAAGCATAATGAAGTAAGACTAGGATTTTCTATTGGGCAGTTAGTTTATTAAGGGCAATTAATTGATGCTATATACTGAAGTTTTATTGCTCTTTGTTCACTCCTCTTCACTCTCACCTTCTACTCCTCTTCATCTCTACTCTAAGTCACTTATCTAGCAAGATGTAGTCAGCTTAGCAATTTATTATTTTCTCCAAATGTAACCCTAATTTTTATCCTTTAGTAAAGCAATTTTACAGAGCTACACTGGAGTGTGTGTGTGAATCTATTCTCATTACTAGGGATGTGCGTTTCGGCATTCAGAATGCCGAAAGAATGCCGAAACAAAAGTGTTTCGGCTTCTTTCAGGGAATGCCGAAACGTTTCGGGGAATCCCGAAACGTTTCGGGTAGCCGAAAGAAAAAAGCCGAAACGTTTCGGGATTCTTTCGTCTTTCATTCGGCTTTTCAATGGGAAAATGCCTCCGTCTTCCCGGACGTCTGGGGGAGGCATCTTCCCACCGAATAAGCCCAAAATTGGTGGGGACCTTCCTCTAACCCTTCTCTAACAACCACCCAAGTTTCAGACAGATTGGACTTTGGGGGGCCATGTTATGGCCCCCCAAAGCAGGTCCCCCCATCCTCCCATAAAGGAGCATCTTCTTCATTATTTCCTATGGGGAAAAAATGAAGAAGCAGGCTTCCTTTGCCAGGGGTGGCATTTTGCATGCAAAATGCCCCCTTACCCTCAGGGGCCCTTCTCCCACCCCTCCTCCCACCCCCCACCAAGGCTCAGCCTGCTCCCACTTGGGGGGGCCATTTCATGGCCTCCCCAAGTAGGTGCTCTAATCTCTACCACTGACAGCTGGGGGAGGCTTGTGTTGCCAGGGGTGGCATTTTGCATGCAAAATGCCCCCCAACCCTCTGGGGCCCTTCTCCCACCCCTCCTCCCACCCCCCACCAAGGCTCAGCCTGCTCCCACTTGGGGGGGCCATTTCATGGCCTCCCCAAGTAGGTCCTCTCAGCCCCTAAATTCCACCCCTTACAGCTCCACACAAACCCAATTCCCCCCAGCTGCCACACACAGACCCAAATCCCCACATTAGCCCCTCACAGACCCAAATCCACCCCCACCTGCCCCACACCCATAACCCCAGGAACAGGCTGGCAAAGGCCAGCCCTCTCCCTTTGTTCCCTATGCTGGGAACTTCTAAACTCTCTTTCCCTGGGCAATTCTGCACAGCCCAGGGGTGCCACAATGGTGGGCACACTTCTGAGTGCCAGCTGGTCCCTGTGAAAGAGCACCTGAACCACAGACACCCTCCCTCAAATTCCCCCACCACCTACAGAGATGGCTGGCCAGCCAGCCCCATTGTTCCCTATGATGGGAACCAACTGCACAACAAAGAATAAAACAAGAACAACACAAAATAAAGTTTTTAAAAAATTATTTTCTCCCTTCCAAAGTACAAGTAGGCAAAGCATTATGACACATAACACCAGCAGTCCCCCACACAGAAAAATAACACAACTCACTTAACATCAGAGAATCACAAAGCACGATTCCTGTCAAAAACACTTTATTTCTTGAACAGCTTTAGGCTACACAGCAGGGGGGGAACACCAAAGGGCATGGCAGCAGTATCTTACACAAAAATAACACAACTCACTTAACATCAGAGAATCACAAAAACACAATTCCTGGCAAAAACACTTTATTTCTTGAACAGCTTTAGGCTACACAGCAGGGGGGGAACACCAAAGGGCATGGAAGCAGTATCTTACACAAAAATAACACAACTCATTTAACATCAGAGAATCACAAAAACACAATTCCTGGCAAAAACACTTTATTTCTTGAACAGCTTTAGGTTACACAGTAGGAGGGCACAAAAGGGCATGATAGCAATGTACTACAAAAAATAATACAACCCACTTCACCGTTTTTGACAGCAATTGTGTTTGTGTGATTCTCTGATGTGAAGTGAGTTGTGTTATTTTTGTGTAGTACACTGCTTTCCTGCTCTGTGGTGCCTTCCTACTGTGTAACCTAAAGCAGTTACAGAAATAAAGTGCTTTTGACAGCAATTTTTTGGGGTGATTCTTTAATGTGAAGTGAGTTGTGTTATTTTTGTGTAAGATACTGCTTCCATGCCCTTTGGTGTCCCCCCCCCTGCTGTGTAGCCTAAAGCTGTTCAAGAAATAAAGTGTTTTTGACAGGAATTGTGCTTTTGTGATTCTCTGATGTTAAGTGAGTTGTGTTATTTTTGTGTAAGATACTGCTGCCAAGCCCTTTGGTGTTCCCCCCTGCTGTGTAACCTAAAGCTGTTCAAGAAATAAAGTGTTTTTGACAGGAATCGTGCTTTGTGATTCTCTGATGTTAAGTGAGTTGTGTTATTTTTCTGTGTGGGGGACTGCTGGTGTAATGTGTCATAATGCTTTGCCTACTTGTACTTTGGAAGGGAGAAAATAATTTTTTAAAAACTTTATTTTGTGTTGTTCTTGTTTTATTCTTTGTTGTGCAGTTGGTTCCCATCATAGGGAACAATGGGGCTGGCTGGCCAGCTATCTCTGTAGGTGGTGGGGGAATTTGAGGGAGGGTGTCTGTGGTTCAGGTGTTCTTTCACAGGGACCAGCTGGCACTCAGAAGTGTGCCCACCATTGTGGCACCCCTGGGCTGTGCAGAATTGCCCAGGGAAAGAGAGTTTAGAAGTTCCCAGCATAGGGAACAAAGGGAGAGGGCTGGCCTTTGCCAGCCTGTTCCTGGGGTTATGGGTGTGGGGCAGGTGGGGGTGGATTTGGGTCTGTGAGGGGCTAATGTGGGGATTTGGGTCTGTGTGCGGCAGCTGGGGGGGAATTGGGTTTGTGTGGGGCTGTAAGGGGTGGACTTTAGGGGCTGAGAGGACCTACTTGGGGAGGCCATGAAATGGCCCCCCCAAGTGGGAGCAGTCTGAGCCTTGGTGTGGGGTGGGAGGAAGGGTGGGAGAAGGGCCCCAGAGGGCTGGGGGGCATTTTGCATGCAAAATGCCACCCCTGGCAACACAAGCCTCCCCCAGCTGTCAGTGGTAGAGATTAGAGCACCTACTTGGGGAGGCCATGAAATGGCCCCCCCAAGTGGGAGCAGGCTGAGCCTTGGTGGGGGGTGGGAGGAGGGGTGGGAGAAGGGCCCCAGAGGGTTGGGGGGCATTTTGCATGCAAAATGCCACCCCTGGCAACACAAGCCTCCCCCAGCTGTCAGTGGTAGAGATTAGAGCACCTACTTGGGGAGGCCATGAAATGGCCCCCCCAAGTGGGAGCAGGCTGAGCCTTGGTGGGGGGTGGGAGGAGGGGTGGGAGAAGGGCCCCTGAGGGTAAGGGGGCATTTTGCATGCAAAATGCCACCCCTGGCAAAGGAAGCCTGCTTCTTCATTTTTTCCCCATAGGAAATAATGAAGAAGATGCTCCTTTATGGGAGGATGGGGGGACCTGCTTTGGGGGGCCATAACATGGCCCCCCAAAGTCCAATCTGTCTGAAACTTGGGTGGTTGTTAGAGAAGGGTTAGAGGAAGGTCCCCACCAATTTTGGGCTTATTCGGTGGGAAAATGCCTCCTCCAGGCGTCCTGGAAGATGGAGGCATTTTCCCATAGAAAAAAGCCGAAAGAATGCCGAAATAATGCCGAAAGAATCCCGAATCCCGAATCCCGAAAGAGATTCTTGTTTCGGCTTTCAGCTTTAACGATAGAGAATTTTCTTTCGGCTTTCTACTTTCGGCTATAGCCGAAAATTTTTGGCTTGCACACCCCTACTCATTACTTCCAATGTGCAATCTTTGCACAAACTCTGCTATATTTTCCTACAAGGTTATGACCTCCAGATATAATAATGAGAATAACTCCATGTGTTAGCTAAAAGAAGAAATATTCCTTTTTGGCTTTTGTAAGTTTGAAGGTCTCCTCTCTTCTGCGCTCACTCCCTCTCGCTGTGGAGCTTCGGGAGCCAACTTGAGGAATCACCCTGACAACTTCGGCCCAAGGAAAGAAAGAAACGTGCATCTGAAAAGAAGGGACATCTAAGTCGTCCACATCAAAGGAAAGATGAGTACCGGAGCCGCAGCAGCTGCCGCATCTACCACTTCAAAAATTGGTGAGGAGATGAATTCCTTTAAAATACCTAATTTGAATCAAACCAACTTTACAATTTGGAACAATAGTCTAAAGCTAGCCCTCAAGGCAAACAAAATGCTTGATCTTTTAACTAAAGATCCGCCTCCCAGCGATGATCCTCAATTTGAGGAATACTCAACGCAAAATGCAAAAGTGATGTTTATGATTGTTACCTCCCTAAATGAGACTTACAGTCCATTGGTTGATCAGTATGAAACTGCAAAGGAGCTGTATGAAGCAATCCGAGAGAAAAATCTTGGCAAAACTGATGATCAAATTAGAGACCTGAGATTAACTTTGTACATGATCAGATATAAACATGGAGAAGACATGGAGTTGCATATTAACAGAATACTCCAAATTGTCAGTCATCTCCAATCTGCGGGCAGTACTGTGCCTAAATCTGAATTTTTTGCAGCTATAATGGGAAGTCTCCCTGAGTCATACGAGAGCCATATTACAGTCTTGAAAAGTATTCCAAATTTGATCATTCCATCTCTTACTAAGAGTCTGATGGATGCAGCAAGGAAAAAAGGAGCTAGTCGCTTGAGCGAAAGTTTTCGTGCTTTCAGAGTATCAGAGAGAGGAAACAGAGGTGATGTAATTTGTAATATCTGCAAGAGAAAAGGGCATTTTGCAAGAGAATGCAGGATGAGAGACAATTTGCCCAGAGGCCAAGATGCGCCCAGAGAACAAAGAGGCAGCCATTATCACTACAAAGAACCACGTGGTCGAGGGTCGTTCAGAGCTAGAAGTCGCAGTGCTGGCAGAGGGACAAGCAGAGAAAGCTTTTCTATGAGCAAAGAAAGATGGAATTCTAATTCTGGACACAATGTTTGTATGATTAATGATGAATATGATGCAGATTTGAATCATTTTTGGTCACTTGACAGTGGATCTGGATATCACTTATGTCCAGACTTTGATTGCTTTATTAATTTTAATAATCAACCTAAAGTTAGTCTCCACCAAGTTGATGGAAGTGCGCTCCAAGTGGAAGGCACTGGTACTGTGAATTTAAAGCTAATTGATCTTAATGGGCATGTTAATTTCCTAACTCTCAAAGACTGCCTATATGTGCCCAAAGCTACCAAGCGAATAATTTCCATTGGCAAGATGCTCAATGCCGGGATCCGGATAGAAACAAACAGTACCGGAACCTCAAAGGTTATTTTAAAGGGACATGATGCTGAGATTCCTATTGTGAAATTGAAAAATTGTTTGTACTTGAGAACAGAAGTTGATAAAGTTGCAAGCCTGAAAGAGAGAGAGTGTCAGCATAGAAACTGCATTTTTGGTTGGCATCATCGTTTCGCCCATAAGAATGTTAACTCTATTCAAAGGCTATTAGAGAACAATGGAATTGTATATGATGATTGCAAGGCTATTGAGGAAACCTGTGAGATTTGCCTAAAGGCAAAGGCTACCAAGCCAAAGAGCAAACCGTATCAGAAAATTGAGACTACCAGACTCCTACAGAGAGTTCATTCAGACTTAATTGGTCCATTTAAGAGTTCAATAGATGGACACAGATATATTTTAACCTTTTTGGATGACCACAGTCGTTTTGCAAGTGTTTACCTGTTAAAAACTAAAGATCAAACAATAGATAAATGTAAGAACTTTGTGGCTACTGTGAGAAATCAATTTGGGAAAGCTCCAGAAATCTTGCATACTGATAATCGAAGTGAATACTGTAACACTGAATTCCAGAAATTTCTTGAGCAAGAAGGAATAAAACATGAGAGAACTGTTCCATTTGGCCCATACCAAAATGGGGCAATAGAGAGATTTAATAGGTCTCTGCAAAACATGGGCAGAAGTCTTTTATTTCAATCAAAGCTCCCTGACTTGTGCTGGTCAGAAGCAGTAATGACTGCAGCTTACTTGTATAACAGAACACTACACAGAGTAACTGGACAAACTCCATTTTTCCGCTGGTATGGGAAAAATCCAGGATTAAAGCATATTAAATCATTTGGTGCTAAAGCTTATTCATTCATCCCTAGGGAAAGAAGGGGCAAGTTGGAACCCAGAGCAGAACTGGGAATCCCTGTGGGTTATGCACCAAGAGGGTACAGAATCCTAAACCCCAAAACCTTTTAAATAAAAGTTGCTAACACTATATTCTTTGATGAGAAGCATGTGTTCACAGGGAACAAAGAACCTGACTCAGCAGTGCTACCAAGCCGTGAAATAGAAGGTCCATTCTTCTGTGATCTGGTTTCGAGGTTGCCTGTTGCTGATGCTGATGCCAATCTCCAGGAAGGACCCAAAGAAGCCTCACCTTCAGAAGGGGCAGAGGCAGGGATCCTACCACCAGAAGGGGAGACAGGTGAAACCTGGCCAGATGACACAGAGACAGAGACCAAGGTGAGGCGCTCAGCAAGAGAAAACAAAGGTGTGCCACCAGTGAGATACGAATCTTGTGCTAAAGTGCAAACTGCTGATGAACCAGCAGACTGGACTGAGATGCTTGAACTCCCTGAACATGAAAAAGGCAAATGGATTAATGCTGCAAAGGAAGAGTTCAACTCACTTCACAGGAACCAAACCTGGACTCTAACAAAACTGCCACCTGGAAGAAAACCCATTGGGTGCAAATGGGTATTCAAAGTGAAACACAATGCAGATGGAAGCATTGACAAGTACAAAGCACGTCTCATTGCCAAATGATATACACAGAAACCTGGAATCGACTTTTCTGAAACATTTGCACCAGTTACAAAACATTCAACAGTAAGAATCCTACTAAGCGTAGCAGCTTCCAGAGGTCTACATATTGAACACCTTGATGTTAAAACAGCCTTTCTCAACGGAGAGCTAGATGAAGAAATCTACATGACTCAACCAGAAGGATTTAAAGAAAAAGGCAAAGAGACTTTAGTTTGCAAACTCAACAAAAGCATCTATGGACTACGTCAATCTGCCAGAGCTTGGAATGAGAAATTAAGAAAGCTACTATCACAACTGAATTATAGGTGAAGCTGAACCTTGCCTATTTACAAGGATTATAAATGGACAATATCAATATTTGCTTTATTTTGTGGATGATTTAATACTATGTTGTGACAGCAGTGAACAAGCCAAAGAAATTGTTAATCAACTAAATAAGGACATTGAGATTAAGCAGCTGGGTGAACCCAGCAGTTATTTGGGAATGCTCATCGAGAGAACCCAGAATGGAAGTTTTCTTCTAAGCCAAAGACACAAGATCATGGAACTCGTGGAATCACTAGAGATGCAAGATGCCAGACCAAAGGGAATACCACTGGATCAAAATTACATCAAATACCTTTTCTTCTATGGAAACAACTTGATCAGCTGGACAAGCCAGAAACAAACTCTTATCGCCACGTCAACCACTGAAGCTGAATATGTGTCTGCTGCACAAGCCTGTGATGAGGTTGGATGGATTATCAACCTACTGAAAGACTTTGGAATAGAAGAACCAAGACCCATCACTCTATTTGAAGACAACTTAGCTTGCATTGCATTAACCAAGAGTGAAAACATCAAAGGAAAAACCAAACACGTAGTAGTGAAACATCTCAAAGTGAGACAACTGCAACAGCAAGGACTAATAGACATTAAATACTGTCCTTCTGATGAGATGGTTGCTGACATACTAACCAAGCCGCTCAACAAAGCAAAGCTTGAACACCTACGCAAGAAGATGAACCTTCATGACTTCCACTCCAACACCTGAGAAGGGGATTGTGGGAATTTAGCAAGTGTTTTCATTTCAGTCATGAAAGAGTTAAACTGTTTGTGTTACCTACTTAATTAGTAAACATACTTTGAATGTAACCATTAGAGCTTCGCATAAGATTCCCGCCATAGAAAGGGGAGTCACTAAGCATAATGAAGACTAGGATTTTCTATTGGGCAGTTAGTTTATTAGGGGCAATTAATTGATGCTATATACTGAAGTTTTATTGCTCTTTGTTCACTCCTCTTCACTCTCACCTTCTACTCCTCTTCATCTCTACTCTAAGTCACTTATCCAGCAAGATGTAGTCAGCTTAGCAATTTATTATTTTCTCCAAATGTAACCCTAATTTTTATCCTTTAGTAAAGCAATTTTACAGAGCTACACTGGAGTGTGTGTGTGAATCTATTCTCATTACTTCCAATGCGCAATCTTTGCACAAACTCTGCTATATTTTCCTACATGAAGTCCAGTTCTTAAAATATTGATTCAGCTAAGAGATACATTAAGGGCCAAACAGATATGACTGAAAAGAATAATTGGGATTTTTTAATTTTATAAAAAAATTATTACCCCAGGTTACTGCTTTGAGATCAAGGAAGGGGTATTGATCATGGGATGAGAGGGTGTTTCATCATTTCTTTCCATACTTCTTTCATGATTTAAAATGCCCTCCTTAAATAATGCATTAGCTCTTTATGAATACACCTCAACCAGTCTTTCCTCACTCACACAGTCTTTCATTTAAAGCAGCCACCTGGAGCTACTAATTAGTTTTAATTTAAAAAAAAACCCAGCTCCTCCCACCCATTGCAAATCAGGTTCCCAGTGGAGTTTGGGGTCAGGAAATGGCACTGGAGGACATTGAAGCTCCTTCGCTCCCCATGTGTGCTACGTTTCCAACCTTAACTGGGCCCTGGGGTGTTTGAGAAAGAAGTTGCCAGCAGATGCCAACTGACTGACCTGAATGAGAGTCAGGCCAGAAAAACCCAGACCCCCACTCATTTACAAATGTGACATACAGTTTGGCTGTAAGATTCTGACATGGGGTTCTTATTTTGTGAAACCGTAGTTTGATCTCACTTCATTGGCTTTTTATGTTCTTCCATGGCAAAGTTGATTGGTCAATAGGTTCTATTTGTTCTTCAGAAAAGCTTCCAATGGTCTGTGATATATGTATCTAGCCCCAGGGCTTTAGGGGTTTTTGTTTGCTTTGATGTCTGAAAAGTTAGTTTCACTTCATCAGTCAATACTGGGCTGTTCAATATCCTCCTATGAAGTTGTTAAAATCTAATGGAGTAGTTGCATACTATTCTTTTTATTTTGTTCTCCTTTTAACATGCTTGCCAACAATCTATGTACTTTTTCTCCAAAGCTCTTTTGCATTAAATATTATCAGGACTATTACATTTTTTATTCTAGCTTCTTCTTTGTTTGCATCAGTTGTTCAAGTTTTGGTAGAACCAATCCTCTTTAAAAAGTTACTGAACTGTGAATCTTGGACCCCTTTCACACTCACGGGTTAATGTGCCATTTCTGAGGAGTCACCACGATTGCAACAGATTCGGCTCAGCACTCAAGCATTTCCCACTTGTCTGAGCAGTTTTGAATTGGCATCCTGCATTTTGTTTCACACTCCCTTCAAAGCCCCAGTTTTGTTATGGGCTTTGTGGGCTATGGAATCCACATAATCATTTTTTTTTAAAAAAGTTTGTGCTTGTGTTGTAACATCGTGACGTTACCACTCGAAACCCCATCACTCCCTAAGCACATCAATACTGCATCTCTGTGTGGCCATTTTCGCACCCTAACTTTTCACGTTTGAAAATAGCACTGAGGGGTATTGAGAGCTGATTGTCCCTGCCCAGAACATTTTCACGCAATCCTGTGAATCCTGAATGGGTGGGGTATGGTGAACTTTTTGGAGAAAATGTAGACTCCCCATGCTTGTTCAAACGCCATTTTTAAGGCCATCATTATCATTTATATTGAACACTAAAAATCAAAAGGGAAATGTGTCCAATGTTCAAATGAACTGAAGTGGTTCTTTGAGGAGCCAGAGAGCATATCTACTGGTGGTGATTTCCCATGGCACCTTTTCCCCTAACAGCAGTAATGTAAGAGTGTTGCTTCCTATTCACTGATATATAAAATGATGCACAATGCTGAAACGTTACTGTCCTTCAGAAATACAAAAAAAAAAAATTACAGGAAAAGTGGATGGGTGCTGAGGATGGTGGGTTTTATTGGATCCACACAGACTAAGCAGCTCAAAGAAAAGGAGAAGGGAGTGTAGAGAAGCAAACAGCTCAAATGTGATGAGGAAGCTTAAGAGGAACTTGCGGCAGCAGGATGCAGGAGTGAAGGGGGGGCACAAGGATGGGAGCCAGAAGAGAGGAAAAGCTGAGTGGAGGCCTTGCTGGAGGCAGAGTCCCCCACGCGCCTTGCTCATTCCCAGCCTTCTTCCCTCCTTCCCTCTGGGATGCAGATAATTCCTGGTTCACAGGATTTGGCAAGGGCAAGAGGCAGATGAGTGAAGTCGGCTCAGCCCCAGACCTCGCACCAAGTGCCTCATGTGCTGCACAGCTGAAGCCCCCCCCCCCCGGTCACGGCTGCTTGCTAAGCCAAGCCCAAGTTCTTCAGGGGCATCACTCAGATGAAGATTGTGGCACAGAGGGCGAGCTTGCATACTTGCACCCCACAACCCCAGCCCTGCCCACCTCCCTCCCGCTGTGCGTTCTGCTTTCCCCACCTCTGCTCCCGAGGAAAAGGAGAAGGGGGGGAGAGAAGCAAAAAGGGGACAAAAGTGTTC
This sequence comes from Eublepharis macularius, assembly GCF_028583425.1. NCBI lineage: Eukaryota > Metazoa > Chordata > Lepidosauria > Squamata > Eublepharidae > Eublepharis > Eublepharis macularius. Next base: position 117,314,357 of record NC_072795.1, read on the forward strand.
ACACTGGCATTAATCGGATCAGCCGCGAGTCAGAAGCTGCTTCAAAATTAAAATTGGAGTATGTCCACGAGGGGGAAATCAGGAATAAAAGGACTATGAGTGGCACTGCATCCTATGACTAGCTTGCAAGTGTGAAACCTCTGCAAACATGGGGCGTGAAACAGGTACAGATATGCTGTAAAGTACGAGTGTGAAAAGTCTCTCAGTTTTTATTTTAGGAATTTCTTGACTACATATATTCTTTAGGAATGAAGTCTTTTGAACTCCTCATATTATTGCTTTATGCATGTCCCATTAAACTGATCAATTCAGGTTGCCCACCACATGCAACTAACAAATTCTTTTATCTCCCCCTTTTTTGTGCTTTTAGTACTTCAGTAGATATTATCCTTACCCTGACCTGGATAGCCCAGGTGAGCTTGAACTTATCAAATCTCAGAAACTAAGCAGGGTCGGCCTTGGTTAGTAATTGGATGGGAGACGTCCAGTGACAACCAGGGTTGTAGAGTCTGGCAATAGCAAACCAGCTCTGTTAGTCTCTTGCCATAACTCCCACACACAGAGATATTTTCCTTATTTTCATTAATAAGCTAAATATAACAGACACCACCATGCACATCTTTCAACGTGAATCAACAATTTAAATGGGAGTACACAATTGAAACAAATAATGTTCTCATAGTGAATCTAGCCTAAATTCAATCATTCTCCTCTTCTGGAAAAATGAAGGGTTGAGATCTTCTTGAACGTTGATAACTTTCTGTTTTACAGTTTCCCCCTGTTCTAGCTCATGTATTCAGTTACAGTGCTTTGTAGTATGTCAGCTAATTCAAAATACTATTTTTATGCCCTGCGCAATTCTGCTGAAGGCCAACATAAACTTGTTCTAGATATTCTATAGATGTTGACTGATGTTTACCCTCAGGAATTCTTCCTAATTTAAGATTATACTGTTTTACCTCATATTCTACTATACTCTTTAATATAAGATTGTAAATCCTTTTTATCATTTAATGTCTTCCTTAAATAATTAATCTAATGTCTTTCTTAACTAATTAATCTAATTTATTTTCAATTTCCTATTATTTTAAAACCATTATATTTATCAGAGTTATGCTTCTGTAACCTACCATTTCATTTTCTGCCTTCAACAGCTTCTCATGTTTTAATATTATTATATTTTATCTTTTTTCTCCTTTTTTCTGTTTTAAATTTCTTTCCTTCCTTGAGAGATCACCAAGGACCAGAATTCTTCCAATGAAGTACCAATACATGATCAACCTCAACACAAAAGTATTTAGCCTCATCTAAAGATTTCAATATTAAACAAACTACTAGTTTGTAGCAACAACAAAAAAGATAAAATCTGTTTAAAGATCCAAATGGCACTCTCTCAAATAACCTCAACTAGCAAATGCTTCAAAAATGATAACTGCACAATCCTCAATACATTTAGTGGCAAAACCCAGTACGGATATAAACAATTTCTTTGTGCTATCCCCAATGGCCTCATGTTGATAAATAATCCAAGGAGAAAAAATTAATTACAAAAAACTGAATGTATTCTGTAATGAAAATCTGCATTGCTTTTAAAAATGTCTTTGAAAAGACTTCCTTAATTGCACAGTTCCTTAAGGCCTCTTTAACATTACATGTTTGAAAGAAAATTTCTCAGTCCCAGAAACATTTAGTAGTAGGAATTAAATTCTTTTGTTAAATTTCTCAAATTGAACAGTCCCCAGATTCAAGCTTCCCCCAAACCATATGTATACTTGGAAAGAAGAGTAAATGATTGTTAATTGGACAATCCCCTATAGCCTCCAATACACAACATTTTTATCAAATATCCAGCAGATTGGATTGGAGGCTCTAGCATATTTTTTAAACTTCTTGGCAGCAGATATTCACAAAGTTTTAGAGCCTCCCAGATCACATGATTACAACGGTTCCCTAATAATGGCAGTATTTCAATTGCTCATTTCTGTCACTTCTTACCAAACATGTTCTCCATAGTTCCGAATGACTAGTGCCACTTCTGGTTCTGCTCAATAGTACTTTTTAACAGTAAAGTCTTTGTGTTATGCCTGCAAACAAGCTGGTGGCATGGCTATTGGCTGCATGGTATTCTTAGCACGGAACCGCACCTCAAAGTGGGTGCAACAAGTATTTCAGTGGGACGAATGTGATTTTCTTCCTTTCTTGTTCACCCAGGGAAGGCAAAAAAAATTCAGAAATCATGGGGTGAGCACACTATCAATGCCTCTGTCTGTGCACTGCGATAATTCTTATTTCTTCCATGGGGAAAAATGCATTTTCCACTGCACATAATCCACTGTCTTAATGCTGGTCAAAACTCTGTATAAAATAACTTGAAACTCCCAAAGGTTTTTTCTTACAGTTCAAATATCTTTGTATTTCCAAAGAGTGCAACACATACATGCTGCACAGCCAGTGAAGAGCTTAAATATGCATCTGAATTATGTTTGCCCTTAACCTTATGGGCTGGCTCCTTCATTAGACATAAATTCCACTAAAGGTAAATTTAACAGAAAGAATTAGAGAACAAATACTGTGGCATCTTCCAGACAGCAGCATTTGTTGGCGTTTTCTTTGTCTCCAGGGTGTCTCTGATCACAGCATGTTCTGGACAGTTCTGCTGGTGTTTATGTGGCCCTTCTCCATGTCTGTGCCCTGTCTTCTTTTACAGACTGTTCAGTTTGTAGTGGGTTTTTTGCACTTGCACTTTTGTACTGTTGTGATGGAGCAATGGGGTGATCTATTTGCATATGCACTATATCACTGTGTCACTTAATCAGTTATTGCTCCAAAGCCCATGGGTGAACCTTACCCTAGCATACATGTCTGGCCATTGATGATTAGCTGCTTTCACACATTTGACTGATAGTTCTCATTGGCTGTGCTGTCCTGCCTTTCTTTTTTGAATAACAGACTGTAGCTAAAAAATTCAGCATAGCTATGATCATGGTTGATTGCAGGACTAAGGTAAAGTTGCTTTGTTGAGGCTTTTCAAAGCACCTTTGCACTGTTTCGTTATTCTGTTCTGTTCATCAGTCAAGAATTTTGCTGTGTTTATACTCATTATATCAAGATTGAATTCGTTATTACTGTGCAAAAATTTCATTCTCAAAAAGCATATGAGTGCGTGTGGGAAGATAATGGTTAATATTGAGACAAATTCTGCTTTAGAATCTCCTAACCATCAGGAAATCATCATTAATACCAAGAAGAGCTTTTGTAGCTGCATTCTAATTCATGAATTGTGAACTTTTGAATAGACTAGGTGCTTTTCATTTTTTTAAAAAAAGGTCCTGGTGCTCATATATATGGTTGCACTGATTTTCACCAGTCCCCACCCCCCCCCCCAACCGGACTTCGGAGATGCCCCGGAAAGGAGCTGGTATTCAGTCGTCCTGTTGAGTACTACCACAAAAAAGCTACGAATAGACCAGTTACTGTGTGCTGGTCCATTGCTGGTAGGTGTCAATTTTGTTGGCTACTGCAGTTTCTGTGAAGGTCATCCTAGGAAGGATGGGGGTCATAGATGATAAGCACCCTGAAGCTTATCCTCATTTCAGATCGCTAGCAAGGCAATGGTTTCCCTTGCCCTCTAGGAGACCACATAAATCCCTACAGGCTTGTCTCTCTCTTTAGATTGCATGTTGAAAAGGATCCTAGCATGCTTGAAAATGGTGGCCAAGTATGGTGCTCAGGGGTGCTCATCAAAGGAATGTTACCGGTGGCAGCAAGGAGAGGATTGGCTGCTTGTGTCTGATTGATATTCTGATTGGCCACTGCCAGTTCATTTAGCACATGCTCAATATGTTGCTGCTATGATATATCAGTAGCATGCAAATTTTAAAAACCTGTTCACTACCCCTCCACCCCAAAACAAAATGGCGAGGTAGACAGAGCAATGGGAAATGGCTCAAGCATAACATATAGACAAAAAAACCCTCAAAATCAAGTGGTTTCAGAAAAAAAAGATAGAAGGAAAACAGGTTTCAGAAAGAGTGAGAGTAGAAATGGAGAAATGCTGAGACAACAAGGGATTGTGTGATAAAGCTGTGAGGAAATCATGAAAAATTGGTAACAAAGGAGAATTAAGATGGAATATTAAGGCTGACTTGTGATACAAAGCCAGTCTTATGTGCCCTGTTGATTCTGCCACATATACTAGCCAGTGGTCACAGCCATAGGAAATACAGAAACAAGCATTTGTTAACTTTTCTAAAAAATTTCTATAGCAAGCTTCTTTATTTATGCTTCTTATTTAAGTTAGGGAATATACATTACTTAGAGACTGGACTAATCCGTAAGTTGGTCACTTCTAAGAAGGAAACCAGCAGTGGTAGCTTTGTGAAAGTAGGTCTCTGGACAGTCTACTTCCCTAAACAAAGAAGAACACCTGTACTATGTATTGTCGAAGGCTTTCACAGCCGGAGAACGATGGTTGTTGTGGGTTTTCCGGGCTGTATTGCCGTGGTCTTGGCATTGTAGTTCCTGACGTTTCGCCAGCAGCTGTGGCTGGCAACTTCAGAGGTGTAGCACCAAAAGGTACACCTCTGAAGATGCCAGCCATAGCTGCTGGCGAAACGTCAGGAACTACAATGCCAAGACCACGGCAATACAGCCCGGAAAACCCACAACAACCAACACCTGTACTGCCATTTAATTTAACATTGGTATGGAAGGTACATCTCTCTTCAGCTGAAGCACTACTTATGGACATTTTTCCAGAATAAGACAAAACACAATCAATGCAGGATGCCTTTGTCAGGGCTTGCCACCGCTGCCACTGGGCGTGGCACTGGGCGGTCTGCTCCTGACGTCATAGGGGGGCCAGGGATTCTGCAGGACCCTGCTCTGTGGAAGGAGGGGCGGTATACCTCACCCAGACTCCATCTCAGTCCACTCGCTGGCCTGCTCAACCTGGCCTGCTTACCCTCTGCGTCCTCTTTCACCTCCTCCTCCCAGAGCTCTCCTCCAAACCTCCACACTTGCATCGCACCGCTCTTGCTCCACATCATCACTCCCTACTCACACCCACCACCACAGGGCTCTTCCCAGCCAGCTTTTATAGGGCTTCCTTCTACTGTCCCACCCCTCTTCCAGCCTGGTCTTGGGCTGCACCAAGCAGTTGCAGCTGGGGTAGCTGATCTGGCCCCACTGACCAGCACCAGCTGTGCCTTGTTCCCTGGCTGCCCAGCCTCCCTGCCTTGGCTGATTGCTGCAGGCCTGTCCAGCTGCAGTCCCCTGGCTAGCAGCCCGGCCTGCCTGGCTGAGCTGATGGCTGAAGGTGGGTCCAGCTGCGGCTCCTTGGCTGGTTGCCCAGGGCTTCCTGCAGAGTGCCTCCAATAGCCCCACCTGGAGTGGCTTGGCTTTTGGCAACTCCTGGGCCAGGCTACTATTTTCTAGCTGGGGCGTGGCTTTGGGTTGTTGGGGCTGCTGCTGCTTCTCCTCCTCAGGTAAGGTTTTTGGGTGGGTGACTGCTGGGCCCCCAATCCCTCTGCCCTTGCCCCCTTCTGCCTTGCTTAGTCCCCTTTCCTTCCCCAGGGGAGTGGGACTCGCTGGCCTCCTTCTGTCTCCCCCTGCCTCCTGAGGCCCTGGGCCTTTGCCCCTTGCCCCTGGCACAGGCAGGTTCTGGCTCCATTTGCCCATGGGAGGGGTTGACCTGCTGTCCCCCGGCTGCCCCCTCTGCTTGCCAGTCAGACCGGTTGACCTACTGTCTGCTGGCTGACCAGTTGACCTGCTGGCTGCTGGCTGCCCCCTCTGTTTGCCCGTCGGCCCGGCTGACCTGCTATTCCCTCTTGTCAAGTCTGGGGGCTGGGGCTCAGACCCCGGACACACACCCCCACTTGGCTTTGAGTTGTGGGGGTCCGGTTCAGCCTCGAACATGCGGGACATGAAGTCCGCGTCCACATGCCGTGCCCCCTGGCGGTATTTGATGGTGAATTGGAAGGGTAGGAGGGAGAGGTACCACCGCAGCACCCTGGGGTTGTGTGCCTTCATGCGATGGAGCCACTGCAGGGGTGCATGGTCTGTCAGCAGTACAAAGGGGTTGTTGGCCAGGTAGTACTGCAGGGCCCCCACCGCCCACTTGACCGCTAGGGCCTCCCGCTCCACCGTGGCATAGCGCTTCTCGGCGGGCTGGAGCTTCCGGCTTAGGAACAGAATTGGGACATCCACGCCATCCCGCTCCTGGGTCAGCACAGCCCCAAGGCCGGTGTCCGAGGCGTCTGTGGCCAGTGTGAAGGGCTGGTCAAAGTCCGGGTTCCATAGGGCCGTGGCATTGGAGAGGGCTAACCGCAGGTCCTTAAAAGCTGCCTCTAGTTCTGGGGTCCACCGGACTTGGTTGGGCAGCCCCTTCCTTAAGCTGTCCGTCAGGGGCGCTGCTCGGGAGGCAAAGTGGGGGATGAACCGCCCGTAATACCCCAGCAGACCTAGGAATCGCCGAACCTGCTTCTTGGTCTTGGGCTGTGGGGCGTCGGCTATTGAGGCCACCTTGTCCGGTGGTGGCCTGACTCGTCCTCCCCCGACCACAAAGCCCAGGTATTGGAGTTCCTGGAACCCCAGGTGGCTCTTTTTTGGGTTCGCCCTTAGTCCAGCTCGTTGGAGGGCCCTTAAGACGGCTTCCAGGTGTTGGAGGTGGGTGGGCCAGTCGGGGCTGAAGATAATAATATCATCAATGTACGCCATGGCGTACGCCCGGCACTCTCCCAGCACCTGGTCCACCAGCCGCTGAAAGGTGGCTGCTGCCCCATGCAGGCCAAACGGCATCTTCTTGAATTGGAAGAGGCCTTGGGGGGTGGCAAAGGCCGTCTTCTCCCGGTCCTCCAGCCGTACGGGCACCTGCCAGTAGCCCTTTGTTAAGTCCAGGGCCGACAGGTAGCGGGCGGACCCCAGGTGGTCCACCAGCACGTCTGCTCGGGGCATGGGGTAGGCGTCGAACTGGGCCACCTTATTCAGTTCACGATAGTCAATGCAAAACCGGGTGGTCCCATCTGGCTTGGGCACCAGGACTATCGGGCTCCTCCAGGCACTTCGTGAGGGTTCGATTACACCCAGCCGGAGCATCTCGTTTGTCTCCTTCTCCACTGCCTCCCACCGCTTCCTGGGGATGGGGCGCCAGGTAGCCCGGGCTGTCTGCCCCGGGCTGGTCGGGATGGCATGTTGAATCAGGCTGGTGCTGCCCGGCCTGCGGGAGAAGACCCCGGTAACCCGTGCACAGAGGTCTCGTAGCTGGGCCCGTTGAGCTGGATCGAGCTGGGGGTCTACCTTGGGCTCCTCGAACTCCGGGGCTTCGGAGGTCCATGGCAGCTCACTGTCAGGAAGCTCCAACGGGTCCTCGGCCACGCCACACTCCTCTTCTGGGCGCTCATGCCACCGCTTCAGGAGATTCACGTGCAGGGTCCTCCGCCGACGCCGGCCAACCCCACACTGGATTTCGTAAGTAGTGGGGCCCAGCACCCTCCGAATCGGGTAGGGGCCCCTCCATGGGTCCCCTTCCTCTCTAGGGAATACCGAGTGGTGCACCAGGACCTTCTCTCCCGCCTGGAAGGCCCTCATCCGTGCACCCCGGTCGTAGGTGGCTTTCTGCTTCGCCTGGGTGCGAGTCAGTCTGCGGTTCGCCTCGGCTTGAGACTGTTGCACCCGGTTACGGAGTTGGCTTATGTACTCCCGTGCGGTGGGCGCAGGGCTGCTGGCCTGGGGCGCCCAGCGTTCTGTCAGCCGGGAGAGCATCCCTCTTGGCTTGCGCCCATACAGCAGCTCGAACGGGCTGAAGCCAGTGGAGGCCTGTGGGGTCTCCCTGAGGGCAAACATGAGTGGGTCGATGTACAGGTCCCACTGATGAGGCTTCTCCCGTGTCATCTTCTTCAGGGCCTCTTTGATGGTCTGGTTCAGCCGCTCTGCCAAACCGTCTGTCTGAGGGTGGTAAGCCGAGGTGAACACCTGCCGGATCCCCAAACTCTGGCAGAGTTGGCGCATGGCGGTGGCACGGAACGGGCCTCCTCGATCTGTCAAGATTTCATCCGGCAGCCCCACCATCGCGAAGAACTTGGACAGTGCCCGGACCACCCCCGGGGTCTGCATGGTCCTCAGCGGGATGACCTCAGGGAACCGTGTGGCGTAGTCCACAATCACCAGGGCAAAGCGGTGGCCCCGGGGTGTGCGTGGCAGCGGTCCGATGAAGTCCATCGCGATGCGTTGGAAGGGCGTCCCCATGACGGGTAGTGGGGAGAGGGGGGCCTTCGGTGGGCGGCGGGCTGCCACCCGCTGGCAGGTGGGACACGAGCGGCAGTGGGCCTTCACGTCGGCATTCACGGAGGGCCAGTAGAACTGCTCAAGGATCTTCTTCAGAGTCTTGTGGTGCCCCAGATGCCCGGCCCACGCATGCTCATGGGCCGTGCGGAGGACTTCGGCCCGGTAGGCAGTCGGCACCAATAGCTGGCGGACCTCCCCCTGGCCACTTGGGGCGCGAGCTATGCGAACCCAAACCCCTCCTTGCTTCTCGATGCGCGGGAGCCGTTGGGACCTCCGCTCATCCTGCACTAGCTCCTCCTCACGAGCTGCCGTCTCTCGTAAGCGCTGCAAGGACTCATCTGCCCCTTGGGCGTCACAGAATGGGCGATCGGCCGGGGGCCCAGCTGGGTCTCCAGTCCGTGGTTCTGCCCCTGGTCTAGTAGAGGGACCCTCTCCAGGGTCGTCGGCCTCCTCCACTTGCAGAGCGGTGGCAACTTGGGGGTCTGTCAATTCCCCTGCTGCCTTCAGCCGAGACCCGGCTATCCCTGGGGTGTCTCCTCCCAATTTCTTCGCTGCCTGCTGGAGGAGCCTGAAGAACCCCGGGGCATCTCTTCCCAGCAGCATTGGCACGGGTAGGTGAGCTAACTGGGCAACTTCCATTTGGTGGCGGACCCCTAGGTACTCTATCGTGATTAGGGCCGTAGGGTATGGCTGGGTGCGGCCCATCACATCCGTCACCGGGATCCAGCGGTGCACTGGGGTAGCAGCTGGGAGGAGCTGGGGCCGAATTGCTGAGACTGCACTCCCAGTGTCTAACAGGGCTTGTAGGATCAGCCGGCCTATCTTCACGGTGGCGCATAGACTCTGCACCTGCTTGCCAGGCGGTGGGTTATTTTCCCAAATGAGGGCACAAACCCTTGGCAAGGCCTCCGTGAGCGCGTCGGCTTGCAACCGCAGCTCCGCTGTCTGTGCTAGTTCCACTGGAGCGGCTGGGTAGGCTGCCTCCAGCTTTCCCCACATCCTATCCTGGCGTTCCTCCAGCCACAGTCCAAGCTCCGCTGGGGTGGCGGCCTTGGGAGGCCGCCCCTTGACTGGCGCCTGCGTTGGAACGTCTCTCCCCGTACGGGCCACCAACTTGTCAGGGCTTGCCACCGCTGCCACTGGGCGTGGCACTGGGCGGTCTGCTCCTGACGTCATAGGGGGGCCAGGGATTCTGCAGGACCCTGCTCTGTGGAAGGAGGGGCGGTATACCTCACCCAGACTCCCTCTCAGTCCACTCGCTGGCCTGCTCAACCTGGCCTGCTTACCCTCTGCGTCCTCTTTCACCTCCTCCTCCCAGAGCTCTCCTCCAAACCTCCACACTTGCATCGCACCGCTCTTGCTCCACATCATCACTCCCTACTCACACCCACCACCACAGGGCTCTTCCCAGCCAGCTTTTATAGGGCTTCCTTCTACTGTCCCACCCCTCTTCCAGCCTGGTCTTGGGCTGCACCAAGCAGTTGCAGCTGGGGTAGCTGATCTGGCCCCACTGACCAGCACCAGCTGTGCCTTGTTCCCTGGCTGCCCAGCCTCCCTGCCTTGGCTGATTGCTGCAGGCCTGTCCAGCTGCAGTCCCCTGGCTAGCAGCCCGGCCTGCCTGGCTGAGCTGATGGCTGAAGGTGGGTCCAGCTGCGGCTCCTTGGCTGGTTGCCCAGGGCTTCCTGCAGAGTGCCTCCAATAGCCCCACCTGGAGTGGCTTGGCTTTTGGCAACTCCTGGGCCAGGCTACTATTTTCTAGCTGGGGCGTGGCTTTGGGTTGTTGGGGCTGCTGCTGCTTCTCCTCCTCAGGTAAGGTTTTTGGGTGGGTGACTGCTGGGCCCCCAATCCCTCTGCCCTTGCCCCCTTCTGCCTTGCTTAGTCCCCTTTCCTTCCCCAGGGGAGTGGGACTCGCTGGCCTCCTTCTGTCTCCCCCTGCCTCCTGAGGCCCTGGGCCTTTGCCCCTTGCCCCTGGCACAGGCAGGTTCTGGCTCCATTTGCCCATGGGAGGGGTTGACCTGCTGTCCCCCGGCTGCCCCCTCTGCTTGCCAGTCAGACCGGTTGACCTACTGTCTGCTGGCTGACCAGTTGACCTGCTGGCTGCTGGCTGCCCCCTCTGTTTGCCCGTCGGCCCGGCTGACCTGCTATTCCCTCTTGTCAAGTCTGGGGGCTGGGGCTCAGACCCCGGACAGCCTTTTAATAAAAATATTTTCTTGTATACACACAGTTTACCTTTAGTCATGCAGTAAGGATCCTTGTGCTGTGATGGCAGATGCTGCCAAAGCAAACTTTTTAAAGATCTTACAGCCAATCAGATCTCCAATAGCTAATCAGAAGCCTTGCTGGAGCTTCCCATCTGGCTCCACCCACTTTCTAAAAACACTTTACAGGCTGCAGAAAAGATGTCGGCAGGTACCATGGTACTCACAGGCACCACACTGTGTTAAACAATGCAGAAATTATATAGCAGGATAATACAGACAGCAACAGAGAATACACAGCAGTATAGTCCACAGTCCCTTTCCTGTTATTGAAATATCTTCCTGAACCATTCTGTTACACTATAGCCCTATTTCATTTTTAAAGAGGAATGCTCTTAATTCCTCTTTACCCGGTTTCTCCCTGAAACTCAAAAGAGAAATTTGAAGGGAGAAGGGACAGGGAAGTTTCTGCAAAATTTTAGAATGTCTTTCCTCAAATGCTCAGAGGCAGGCTGTGATGGACAAGTCTCGTTCTGTCTCTCCCAAAGGCAGCCAATGGAAATGGACAATGTTGGGTTGAAGCTGGCGGTTGAAAATAAAACAGCAGCTGGAAGGGGAAGAGCAGACAGTCTGAAGGGAAGGATTTTGAGCTTGTGAAAGAAGCAACCTGAGTGAAAAAACTGACTTCTAAGTACCAACATTTTGCAATTAGTGACTGCTCTAATGACCTGGGATTGAACATTCAAGTGTCAGGAACAATGTATCTCTGTGTTCCGAGGCATCAAATGTTGTTGAAGTTATAAATAAAATGTAACTCTTTTCTCTGTTTAAACTATGTTGACCAGGTGTCTGGCATATCAGGGAAAGTAAAACATACACTCACCAATCTTTATTGCCATGAGTAATGAATTTAATTAACTACATGGTGTCAAAGAATAAGGGAAGTCATATTGGATTCCTTGACTCCAATACCGAGGACAGTAGTTGGGTGAGGTGTGGCAAATAAAGGGAACCGGGCCCTACCTGATGATATTTCTGGGAAAGTGAAGAGAGGAAACCCAGTGTTTGAAAAGGGTTAGGGCTCCCCATTAAACAGAGATGAGACAGGTGGTGAATTGTGATGGCTTTAGCTGCCCGAATCTCTAAACCTGTAAAGAGAGATTTATATTGGGAGGCCATGCGAAGGGGTCATGCAAGCATTGTTTTCCCAAATCTTCCTACCCTCCTGCTAGAATCCTCCATAGTGTGGCATCAGTTTTTTAAAAAAAAACCCTGTAAGGGCTAAAGTTACAAAAGACAGCACAGAAGTGTTAAAAAAAAAAACTACAAAAAGAAATTAAAGAGAAATTCTTCTTTTGAAAGAGAAAAATAAAATAAGAGGAATCAAAGTTATATAAGGAAACATATTTCAGAAAAAGGAATTCCACGCCCCAGAACAATGCTATTGGAAAGATATTTCTGTAGCCAGGACACTATCACAAAGAAGTCTCATTGTCCTGTAACCATCAGTTTGCCTTCTGAGGACATTCAGGCAAGGGTGTCAGATGTAGATATTAACCAACTGGTAGGTTCATACAGTAGCAAGCAGTCTTGCTTCTATGTTCTAAACTATTTAGGATATGAACTAGCCTCATCAGATTAGACATTAACAAGTCACTATAATGTTTTATATTACAAGCTTGGAATGGGATAACCCTGATACTAATGTCCTATCCTTTTACCCAGTCCAAGATATGCCACAGATGTCACACAATATGAAAAACACAGATCAGGTTAAATATTATTTGCTAAAAAAAATGCTGGTAATTGGAAACATGGGGGAGAACACATACATCAATTTATTTTCATTAGATGTTCCATAGAGCTCTGAATATTCTCATCTCAAGCAAAAAAAATTGAACATAATAACTTGATGAATGTGAATCCATGCTAAAATAAAAGCCAGATTATGGAACCGTTACCTAGAAAAGAATTTCTAGACATTGTGTTTGACAAGCCTGAAGTAACAGTGAGTCACACACTGTAGTTTTCAATTATTAATTACATTTTTATCTGAATCCATTTCTGCCAGGTCAGTTTACTGATCCTGTGATAACAACTATGCACAAACACAGACTTCTCTAACTTCAAAGTTGGATTCCGATTGAACATCACATCATAAATTGCAATCTATTCATAGTGGATTGCCTAGCTGTATTCACTGATGAATAATCATAACCATAATAGAGTTCTGATTTGAAAAATGCAACTCTCTCTGCTTTTACATAGTGCATTTATATGACAGTATAAGTGACAGTATAAGGAAAATACTTGCCACATGGTTAACTACTGAGTTAAGCAAGTTGACTTTCATCGTGACCCTAAAAATATTAATACTAATGAAAACATGTTTGTACTTACCTTCATCTGTTGTTCATGTGGTCGATTAAGCAGTCACATATTGGAACCGCACCTGCTGATGCAAGCTGTGGAGAAATTTCAAGACCTTTCTAGCATGTGAGAGTACTCACCTCCCCCTTCACAGCATTTCCTGCCATTTTCAGCATGTGGAAACAGAGGACAGCCCACCCACCCCAAATCTTCAAAGCTGCTACCAGAGAGCAGATAGTGTCAAGGAAGAATATGTAAGGCAACACTGCTCACAAGGGGCTGGATGGAGGGTATGTGTGACTAGACATGGGCACGAACCGCATTACAAACCAAAATTATCTGTTCACGAACCAGCAGTTCATGAGGGTCCATGGCCAATGAACCAGCATTCATTGGAAGCCCGGTTCGTTTCGTTCGCCCGCAGTTCGTGAAGCCAGACAGTCAGGCACCATCAATCAATTCCCTTGGAAATGGAGCTGGGGGAATGCCTGAACTCTGTCTGCACTCCTTCTGTTGCCCTGGAAACCCAAATGGCAGCCCAGCTTACCTTGATCGGCATTTGGAGCTGCAAATTGGTTACAATTGGTTACGTGGGAGAAGACACCTGGGGTGAGGGAGGGGGAAGAGGGGTGTTCTGTAGCCATGGGCACTCCTATCTTATCCCTGCAAACCCTGATAGGCAGTTCTGATGGCCAACCCCTTGTACACTGGGCCAACATCAACTGGTGGCTCTAATTGTATCGAATGGGTGTTTCCTGTGGGCCTTGGATTGGAGAGGGTATAACTCCAAGATCCCTATTGCAATCTTGACCAAACTTGGATGCTGGCTGGAGGAGAGCCTGCTAAATACTCCCTGTGAATATGGGCTCTCTAAGTCCAAAGGGGGCCATTCTGATGCCCACGAACCATGAACCTTGAACCAGTTCGTCAGAGGGAAAAGTTCATTGCGGTTTGTTGGTTCGGGTTCATCGTTGGCACCGAACCATGAACTGCTGGTTCATTAAATTTTTTGGGTCCGTGCCCACTGTGTGACTACAAAGTGGACCATGTGTGACTACAGAGTGCCCACTGTGTGACTACAGAGTGGACCATGTGAAGAAAATAGGGTTGCACTTACCTATAACTGTTGTTCATCTGGGTCTTCTGTGTAGGCACACATTTGGGACTACACTTGGACAGGCCGGCATTCAGAACAGGATTCTATAGCTTTAAGGCTTCTGAGCGGGTGTCCCCACCTCATCAGATCACTCTCTGGAGTGGTTTCTCACCTAAATAGTCACATGATCTGGAGAGCTCACCCCTTTCCCTTCAGTTCTCCTGTGCCACCACCAATACCTCCACAGGGAAAAATATATATGGGAGTTCACAGTAGGGCAGGAGGGAGGGAATGTGTGTCTGCACAGAAGACCCAGATGAACAACAGTTACAGTTAAGTGTAACCTTGTTTTCATCTGCAGTCTTCTCTGCAGCCCCATATTTGGAGACTAGCAAGCTGCTCACCAAGGAGGTAGAGTGAATCTCTTATGAGAAGAGAGACTGTAGCACTGCTTGACCAATTGCTGCTTCTTTTCTAGCATTAACATCAATGGAGTAATGCTTGATAAAGGCATCTACTGAAGACCATGTCACTGCCTGACAGATGTCTGTCAACGGAACTCCATGAAGAAAAGCAGCTGAAGCGTCTTGCGCCCTCGGGGAATGAGCACAGATACTAAACAGACAAGGAACCTGAGCCAATTTATAGCAAAGTTTAATAGTAGTCACTCTCAAACCCATCAGGAGATGGTTTGAGAGGAAGTAGCCTTGCCGTTGTTCGGGCCAGAGTGACAAACAAAAATGTTGAATCCTTTCTGAAAGACTGTGTTCTGTCTAAATAAAACAAAACAGCCCTTTGTACACCCAACGTGTGTAAGGTGACTTCCAGAGCTGAGGATGAATTTGGAAAGAAAACAGGAAGAACAATATTTTGAGAAACAGAAAATCTGGAAACAACTTTGGACAGGAATTGTGAACTAGTGTACATCACAACCTTATCAGGATAAACCCAAGAAAAGGGGGGGGGGTCAAAATGTAACCTCCTGGCAGAGGAGATGATGGCCAGTAGAAAGGCCACTTCAGCAGATTAAAAAAACCAAGGAACAAACGGCTAAAGGCGCAAAGGGCTTTAAACAAAAGAGGCCCTTGAGGGGTCTATATTATACAAACCCTTAAAGGACAATGTAAACAAATAATGAGCAAGCACAGTTTTCACACCTATATTCGAATGGAATGCTGAAATAGCAGCTAAATGAATCTAAACAGAAGTTGAGGCCAAGCTGGCGCTTTGTAATGTTAGAAAATATTCCAGAATGGTATGTGAAGGACAAGCACCTGGAGAGACCACCTTAGCCTCAGCTCAGTGCACAAATCTCTACCATTTAAACAAATAAGATCGTCAGGTAGACGATTCCCTAGCATTTAGGATAATGTTGGCTACATCTTCAGGGAATTGCAAGGCTAATAGTGATACAATCATGCCATCAGGTGTAGCCTGTTGAGGTGGTGATGCACAATTTGCTCCATTCTGAGTACATTGGGTCCCAGAGGTGAGTGGATAAAATTGCTCTTGGATAGAAACTGCCGGGTGTGGAACCATGGTTGATGTGGCCAATATGGAACGAACACAATATGATTGGTTTTGTTTGCTTGTAGTTTGCAAACAATACTTGGAAGCAGTGGCAGTGGGGAGTGGGGGAAGCATAGAAGAACACTCCAGTCCTGCATTGGGGGATACCTGCAGGGTTGTACATTGTTTATATATTTTTATTTATTTATTTAACTTCATTAAACCCAAAGTAGCATATATCATTCTTTATTTTATCCTCACAACAATCTTATGAGGTAGGTTGGGTGGAGATAATGTGACTGACCCAAGGTCACTCAACTGCAATCTTCCATGACCGGGGTGGTGGTGGTGGTGGATCAAACCAAGGAAGCCAGATCCATCCAGGTCTATCATTCTAGCCACTACACCATTAGACAGTGTTACATTAGAAGGCCTTAACATTGTTGTTGTGCTATAGTATTCCTTTCAACTTTACAAAATCACACCATCTTGGCCTAACCACAGGCTTGTTGTGAGTATGAAATGGAAGAGAAAGGATGGACATAAATTGCTGTGGGAAAAGGCAGCTGTGAGGAGGAAGAAAAACATCCCATCCTTTACATAATCACAGAGGTGGGGAAGGGTTTAGAATGTACAGCTGGGGTAGAGGAGACCCAGGTTTGACTCCAACCTCTGCCACAGTAATTGTGGGTGACCTTGGGCCAGTCACATGTTCTCTGCCTAACCTACCCCAAATGGCCTAGATCTGGACTGAAACAGCCCAGATCAGGCCCAAAACAGCCAGAATCAGGACACTGCCAGGGAGGGGAGGGTTCCCCCACCAGGCAGCGGCATGTTCCAAGGTGTTTCAGCCCCAATCCGGGCTGTTTTGGCCATTTTGGGCCCATTTTGGGCCCAAAATGGCCTGGATCAGGGCTGAAGCAGCCAGGATTGGACCATTTCTGGGTGGAGGAGGATTCCCCCACCAGGCAGTGGCAGATTCAGTTCTGATCCGGGTTGTTTTGGGGCCATTCTGACCATTTGGGCCCATGTAGGACCCAAAATGACCAGGATCAGGGCTGAAAAGCCCTGGATTGGGGCCAAAATTGCGAGGATTGGGGGAACCCTCCCCCACCCAGCAGCGGCCTGATCCTAGCCATTTCAGGCCCAATCCAGGCCATTTGGTGCCTGAATTGGGCCCAAAATGGCAGAAAGGGGCCCCAAATGGCCAGGATTGGGCCCCAAATGGCCAGGATCAGGCCTCTGTCGGGCAGGGGAATATTCCCTCACCCAGCAGCAGCCCAATCCTGGCCATTCTGGGCCCAATTCAGACCCAAAATGGCCAGGATCGGGCAGGAAACGGCCAGGATTGGGCTGCTACCCCCGTGGGGGAGTGCTCTCCTATGTGGCAGCAGCCCATTCCAGGTTGATCCAGGCCATTTCTGCCCAGTTTTGGCACAATTTGGTCCCAGAACAGCCCAGATCAGTCCCTAAATGGCCAGGTTCAGGCTGATGCCCTGTGGGGCAGTGCTCTCTCATGTGGCAACAGCCTGTTCCAGCTGGATCTGAGCTGTTTGGGGCCTATTTTGCCCCCAAAATGGCCCAGATCCGGCCACTGCTGGGCAGGGGAATGCTCCCCCATGGTGGAGCAGCCTGTTCTGGGCCGAATCAGACCCCCCCCCCCATGGAGCACAGGAGTACTCCTCGGACAGCCATGCCTGCATGATGACATCACTTCCCGGAACTGACATCATCATGCAAGCCTGGGAGCATGCATGCATTGAGAGGCACACCACCTCCTCCCAGGAGTTGCCCTGAGTGAGAGTTCCCCCACCTCTTTCCCCAGATAAAAAAGCCCTGGTATAAACTTAAATTACACTATCACAGTTTATTTTTAAAGTCTCCAATATAAATTTAACAAGAAATCAAAGAGAATTTCTCTTTTGAAAGAGAAAAAGAGGAACCAAATGCTGTATCTAAAAGAGAAAATTTCAGAAAAAGAAATTCCACCCACCACAACAACCCTGTTCTCAAGGTTCCTACTTGCCAATTTCTGCCAAAACCATTTTCTATCAATTGAATCTCTCTGTGTGTCTCTCTCTCTGTATCTATCTGAATCTCTTTTGATTATATGTCCCCTTCAGAGAAGATTAAAGGAAGAAGAACAATTGTTTAGTGACCAATGAAATTAGTAATAAAATCTGAAATAAAAATCTATGAGAATTCAGTGGGGAGGTTTTAATGTTACTATTTCAACAAGATGGGAACAGATAGGGGTTTCATCTGGAAGTTATTAATTGTACAAAAGAGCTTTTGGACAATGACCATTGTTGAGCTTGAGTCATAATTTGTACTACTCAAAAAAGATACCTTCTGGAGTCCTTTTCTAAACTTTTACAAATCTACAGAGCTTGCTTCTGCAATCAGTGTGACTGAACCAAAGCACACTCATAAGAAATTCCTCAATTTATAGCCAAGGTAAAGTCAATTGGCTTTGAAAAACTAAATGTGATCTGTACTCTGAAGCCCAGAAGTTGTACAAGTAAAAATCTTTACTTTCAGATATTTGTTGCCAATCAATGTATTTTGCAGCAACTTCCTACATACATCAGGCTTCAAAGTTGCTAATAATAACAGCTATGCTGTTCTTCAGCCATTAGAAACCACCCTCCAGTCCACTGTAAACCATTCTACACAATCCAGATAGTAATGTTCTACAAACAAGAACTGTTTACAGCAATAGCAGTGGGTAACTCATAAAAACAATGCACGCCTCCAATTGCATGAGCAGACATCACTCCATCCCCAGAAGATGATGACAGGCTGATAGAGGGTGGAAAAATCCCTTCCTTTCCAACATTAATCATGTCAATCAGGTGTGCCCCCACACTACCTCCCTGCATAAAACCTCTACACACAGGTTCAGGGACACAAGTAGTTCTGGAAGTCATAGTTTGCCACCAGTTTTGTCTCTATTTAAGATGTAGCCCTAATCCTTTTACACACACTTTTACCTCTCTCTCCTATTTCCCAGAGACATTACCAGACAGGACAGCTCAGTCCCCTGTGGCAACCACCCCTCACACACAGTCACTTCACAAAGCTGTTAGGGCTGAAAACTAAATATTGTTTTCTTTTTCACACTGCTATTATTTACTCATATATTTGTGTGTGTGTGTGTGTATACACTAAGGTTTTTCATTTGTTTCTTCCCCTCAGACAGTAATCATTTAGTCAGTAAGGTCAACTCAAAACAATGAATTAACCTTTATTGAAGATTTAACACAACAGTGGAGTGATTCATGAATATACACACACACACACACACACACACACATACACAAACACACAATGCTTCTTAACATTTTATTTTACTTCTTTATACCCTACCTTGGTCTCCAATGGGGACCCAAGGCAGCTCATACAGCTCTCCTCTGCTCCATTTTATCCTCTGAACAACTGTGTGAAGTAAATTAGGCTGAGAATATGTAACTAGCCAAGCGTCACACAGTAAGCTTCCATCGCAGAATGAGGATTCAAACTTGGGTCTCCAAATCCTAGTCAAACACTCTAACCACTATGCACCACTGGCTTCTTAATATTTTAACTTCTGAATTCTCAGTATTTTATTTATTTATTTATTTCAAATTTGTATTCCACCCTCCCCGCAAGTGGGCTCAGGGCAGATAACAACATATTAAAATACAATTAAAATACAGTTAAAATTCATATTCATTAAAAAACACATTTAAAACAAGATGGTGGACAGCCTTCACAGGGAGGGTTTTATACACCCTTTTTTTCCAGGCCGGCAGAGGCCCAGCCTCAGCCATATGCCTGGTGGAAGAACTCTGTCTTGCAGGCCCGGCGAAAAGATAGGAAGTCCTGCCGGGCCCTGATTTCAACAGACAGAGCATTCCACCAGGAGGGAGCCAGGACCGAAAAGGCCCTGGCTCTAGTCGAGGCTAGGTGGGCAAACTTCATGCTTTCAGGACTCGGGCCCCATTCATGCTTTCAGGATTCTTGGTTACTACTATTTCTCTCAGCCAGTGACAACTTACTGTTCTGTAACAACTTATTGTTCTGTCACTCCCTGGCTCAGGCTGTCATCTCTTACCCAGCTCTCTCCTGTTTCCCATTGACTCTCAACTGTCTTAACTGCCAGTTCTTCTTCAATATTCTATTAGCTCTCATTGGTAGCTCATATAAAGAGGCAGAACTGAACCTGTCCATCATATCAATCATATACTGAGGATACTTGAAAATGCTTTTTTCATGTCAATATTCCCAGTACATTAGGAACTACCATACTGAGGGGTGAAAGTGGCCAGAATCTTTGTTACTACCATACTTTTCACTGTGCATTGGTATTGTGGAATATTCAGTTACACTCCTATTATTTTGAAATGGTACTGTCTCTACAGGACTGCACTGCATGTGTCTTCCATATCTATAAATCAGTTCCCACTGTATATTAGGTGTGTGTCTGTTTTGGCTCCAGGGCTTCCAAACCAACAATGTGCTATTAGTAAGTTTTTCCAGGTGAGGTATGGCCAGCTAGAATCTAATCCATTTTTCCCTGTTATCATGAGTTTTGGCCTTGATCTTCATATGACTATAACTATAAAGTGTTCATCCAGGATGCTTGCAATATTTTTATCTGTTGAATTTCTTCCCCTAAATTTTAAGATCCAAATTTCTGGTACTTTCTAGCAGAATTACATTAATAATGAGAGAGCCAGATTAGTTTAGCGGTTAAGAGCGCATGACTAATCTGGAGAGCCGGGTTTGATTCCCCACTCCTCTGCTTGAAGCCAGCTGGGTGACCTTGGGTCAGTCACAGCTTCTAGGAGCTCTCTCAGTCCCACCGACCTCACAGAGTGTTTGTTGTTGTGGGGATAATAATGGCATACTTTGTAAATCACTCTAAGTAGGTGTTAAGCTGTCCTGAAGGGTACTATATAAATCGAAGACGACAATGATGAATGGCAGAATCTGTGTTTCTTCTGGATTTCAACAGATGGCTCAAAAATGAAGGAATGATACTACATTGAATTGGGGAATGCTGAAAACACTTCAAAAATATTAAGAATGAAATAAACTGAAAACGATCTGTATAACATTTCTGTACAGATCCTTTTCTGTGCAGATTTTTTCTCTCTATGATTTTAACTGTTAGTAGCTTAAAGGTTAAATGTATGCATCACTTCACTGTTTGTGCTTTATACAAAGTACAAACATTTTCTGCAATCTTCATTTCACCTACAGTTTAAATAATTTAATGTAAGAACTGTTTACTTTATTTCCTTTCCTTTGGAAATCCAATAGCTTTGCAAGCACACTGTAAATTACACCATAGTCATTAAAAGGACAGGTTGAAAGATAGATTGGCAATAAAATCTAAACATATAGTCATATTACAGTAATAATAGAGGTATTAGAACTGTCTGACATGATATAATTAATATCAGTTTAGCTTATAGGATTTTATGTGCCTGATGTTAACACCACCAAACAACAAATGCATCTAGAATTAAGTGATAGACTATCCCTGCAATGCACGGGATTTAATTTTTGGAAGGCTACGGTGTAGGCAAAACTCACCAGCTATCTAGCAATGAAAGGTTATCTATCATACAACACTTTGCTAATCTGCAAACTGTGCAACATTATTCTAGATATAGGTTCAGGCAACTTACCCAAGAACCAGCAAGTCAAAAGACTTCTTTATAGTTACTTCAGGCTCTGTGGATTTTAAAAAAAACACACTTTGGAATATAGTTGTTAGTGTGATGTGTCCTTATTGTATTTCTGCCTACACTTCCTTCCAGGAGTCCTGAGAGTTGTCCTACAACAGCCTCACAAGAATACCCTACGAAAGGTTAGATTGAGAAATAGTGATGCCCAAAATCACTTTGTGACCATTATATGTCTGAAGTGGGAAATATAACTTAGATCTCCCTCTGGCTCTCCATCTACCGGCTATGCTCATGATGGCTGGATCGCACGTTAATTGTTCTCAAGAACACGGGGGAAAAGGAGCTCAATAATTCATTGGTTATCTCTGGAAAGCAACTGCATCACCACCAGATATAAAAATGCATTTTTCATACACAATGAGATGCCATCATGGTTGCAGCGGATAGGCTCCCAAATCAAAATCTCAGCAGGAGAGTCCAAACACAGACTGTTAGCGGGGTTGCCAAGAAGGAGCCAGGCAAGTCTTTTGAACTGTCTTTCTCTTTCCTCTTTCCTCTTGCACTAAAGACACTAGGGGGGGGGGCAGTTGCGAGCAGAAGATAGAACGCAAGGCAAAGAAAAGGATGGGTGATTTACTAAAGGGCAGGTTCAAACTTTACAAAGTCTTGCCTAGCTGGAGGGAGGGAACAGATGGGAGTCTGTGGGCCAAGCTACAAGTGACGAATGACACTTGCCTGGCAGGTGAACAGACTCACGTGCATTCCTCCCTAATCACTTGTCATTCACTTGTGCTCCACTTGATCAAGTGGAGCACACGTGAATGGCAAGTGAACAGGGAGGAATACACGCAAGTCTGTTCACCTGCCAGTCAAGTGTCATTTGTCACTTGTCGCTTGGCCCTGGGTCAAAAGGAAGTGCAGTTTTGATGCTAGAAGGGACAGAAAAATAAGCAAACATAACTGCTGTGAGTTGGCTGGAGCATCTGGAAGTGTCCAAGGTCTCTCTCTCTGGGATCTGATATGGGGTCACAGATCTTATAGGAAACTCTCTTTGCTTCCACTAGTGCTCTCACTGTGTATTAGTAAATAAAATATATATATTACACAGATGTTTTAAGCCTCCAGTACTCTTTCTTCTAAAGGAAGTAATCTGGGTAAATGCTAGCCCCTAGAACTTCTCACTACTTGGAAAAGTGAGAAGTGCATAATATTCATATCTCACATACTTATAAGTCTGAAGAAGTGGGTTGTAACTCATGAAAGCTCATACCCTACCACAGGGCTCATTTCGAGGGGGAATGTGCCAGAACACAGTTCTGGCAGTTCCCCAAAGAGGTCACATGTCAGGTGGCCCCATCCACCTGACTCTCGGCCATTTTGGGCCCGTTTCAGTCTGGATTGGGGCTGAAACAGCCCGGATCAGGCCTCTGATGGGTGGTGGATCACTCTCCCACTCAGCAGTGGCCCGATCCTGACCATTTTGGGCCCCTTTTCGGCCATTTTCAGCCCCTTTTGCCGTTTTGGGCCCAATTTTGGCCCTGAATGGCCAGGATTGGGTCCAAAATAGCCAGGACAGGTGATGTCAGGGGGTGTGGTATATGCAAATCAGTAATGCCAATGACACACTTCCGGTGATGGCAAGGGGTGTGGCATATGCTAATGAGGTATGCTAATGTGGTATGCTAATAAGTTCCTCCAGCTCTTTTTCTATGAAATGACCCCTGCCCTACCACAAATTTTGTTAGTCTTATAGGTGCTCCTGGACTCTTGCTCTTTTCTACTGCTACAGACAGACTAACACGGCTACCCATCTTGATCTCACACACTCAGTTTAAGAAAGCTCAAGAACACCACCATTTTTCACACTCAAGGCCCATTAAGGGAGCATCTACAATTAACATTACCATTCTTTTGTCATACAGGATAGAATGAGACACAGTGATCAGAGGCTAAGCCCTCAATAACATTTTATATAAATTCTATGTATTAATATCATATAGATTGCAAGATAAAGCCACTAGGGATGTGCCCTCAGAAAATTTTTGTTATAAATTCTGATATGGACTTTGGGGGAAATTTTTTTTACTGTTATTGCTTATTTCCCGAAAGAATATTACTAGGCAGATGTAAAAACTGATTTTTTTAAAAAAATTGGGACCATTATTTTCAATGGGAAATCTATGCAAGGGTCCTGGACAGCTTTTTATAAAGATAATGGCCCCAAAATTTCACAAAACATTAGTTCCCCCCTCTAATCTAAATACCTCCTAAGTTTCAAGCAGATGGAACAAAGGTGGTTAATTTTACAGACCCCCAAAGTAGGTCCCTCTCTGCACAACCACACTTATCTCTACAGATTTTTTTTTTAAATGGCAACAGCCTAGCCGGATAGCTCCAGACTGGCCATAAGCATATGCCACCCGTACCCTGCCACCCCCACCATGTCTGCATTCATATCATTTTCCTACTCTTACAGTGATTGTCTGACAATAAGAAACTTCTACCTTTCTGCTGAAAACTATCCATTTGCTGCACTGCCTTTTGGTGATCTTTTTAAGTTAGGAATGAGATTGACAATTTTTCCATTATTCCTATGGGGGATTTCTTTTTGTTTGTTTGCTTTGAAGGGGAGTCATTGTTTTTCAAGCAAATGTCACCAAAATTATAGCACAGTTTCTTCTGCCTATCCTTCAAAGAACCCCCAAGTTTTAAACTCCCAAGTTTCAAGCAAATTGCACAATCTGTTTGAGAAAGCCATCCCCCCACCCATCCATTGTTTACTTCCATTATTTCCTATGGGGGACTTTTTCTGGGGGCTGGAGTCATTGTTCTTCAACCACATAGCACTAAAATTTCAGCAGAGTGTCTTTTGCCTGATATCTGCAGAAGGCCCTGTTCAAATGAGTGAAGCTTCTGTGACAGAACATAGAGAGTGAGGTGGTTTTGCTGATATGAGGAGCCTAGGCCATGAAAGGCTTTGAATGTAATAATCAGGGCTTTTTTTCAGCTGGAACACGGTGGAATGGAGTTTTGGAACCTCTTGAAAATGGTCACATGGCTGGTGGCCCCGCCCCCTGATCTCCAGACAGAGGGGCATTTCGATTGCCCTCCGCGTGCTGAATTTTACTTACTGATCAACTTCTGTTGAAACTTCTGTTATTTCTGCTTCTCTTTGTCCTATACATATTCCATTCCATACATACATACATATTCTAAACTCCCCTCTGTATGGAGATCAGGGGGCGGGGCCACCAGCCATGTTACCATTTTCTCCAAGGGCAACCCAATGAGTTCCACCACCTCTTTTCTCAGAAAAAAAGCCCTGGTAATAATCATCATGACCTTGAATTCAGCCTGGTAACTGATGAGTGACCGATGGAGTGACTGCAGAACGAGGGAAAACAATGGAGATGTAGAGCCCACTCTTGCTTGTACACAAGTTATAGGGTATACAAGTACAGCTGTTTATATTTGATTTTTCATTGTTCACATGTTACACGTTTCTTACATTACATTCAATGCAGGTACAGTTGGATGAGGAGGGATGGTGGCATGGTATAGCCCAATCATATCAGATCTTGGAAGCTAGTTGGATGGGAGACCACCAAATAAGAGACTGCAGAGGAAGGCAATGCCAAACCACCTCTGTTTCTCACTCGCCTCAAAAGCCCCTTGCTAGGGTTGCCATAAGGTGGTTGTGACTTGATGGCACATGCATATGTACAGCTGAATGCACACTGGAAACCCCACATTTATCCAGGGGCTGGTGCCCGGTTTCGTATTTAAAGTGCACAGGTTGGTTTTTGCTTAGAGGAAGAGGGGGAAAGAACCTAAAGAAAGTTGACAGAGAGAATGCAAAGGAAAGTGCCTCAGGCAGGCAGGCATCTTTATTTCAAAGGCTTCACACAAAGAAGGAAATGACACCGAAGCCCAACAAAAAGCAGCAAATCAACCATCGCATGTTTCAAAGATTCCATGCTACAGCTATGAAAAACGCACAGCTTCCATGTCAGAGAAGCCTTGAGGGAAGAAGAAAAGCCTTGGTCTCTCTCACTAGGGAGAAGGTTTCTCTTCCAGACCTCTGCAGCAGTAGTCCAGCAATACATCCTTATTGATTTACCGTGAAGCAGACACCACGGAGGCCATTTTGATCCATATTGCAGTTCTACACTTTAATATTGGCAAATTCATATAAAAACAAATTTAGTTCCTTAAGTTTTTCTCTCCCTCTCTCATACATTTAAAACTGAATTTTACTTACTGATCAACTTCTGTTGAAACTTCTGTTATTTCTGCTTCTCTTTGTCCTATACATATTCCACAAGGCAATATACTGAATGTTCAGAAGAACACACACACAAGTAAACAGCTCTGATCAGAAACCTGTTAACAGCAGGCAGATTGAGCACTGTATTTTCTTCTTGTAAAAAATTCAGAATCCAATTGGATAAAAGCAAACAACATAAGATCACACAAAACATATGCTGAAGATAAACTAAATACTATTTCTAGAAATCGGGAGCAATATTCATCTAAACTCTGTTTCTTTGCTGACATCTGCGAAGTCATGTTTCATGGACATTTGGGGAGCTGAAAATTAATTTTCACAAATGTCTTAATGAGGGGGCTTAAAATATGTTTTTGATGCCAAGAATTCAAATCTGCAATTATTTTTTTGATTAGACAACATTTAGCTTGGTGAATCTACATTTGATTAAAACGCATGTGCACTGCTCTCAGAAAAATAAAATGAAATCATGCCCTCAAGACCTAGCTGTCTTATGGCAACCCCTTGTGGGGTTTTCATGGCAAGAGACTAACAGAGGTGGTTTGCCATTGCCTGCCTCTGGAACCATGGTCTTTGTTGGAGGTCTCCCATCCAATTCCTAACCAAGACCAACCCTGCTTAGCTTCTAAGATGTGAAGAGATCAGGCTCTCCTGGGCTATCCAGGTCAGGGCACTCTCAGAAAACAACATATAATAATTTTAGCTTCTGGAAAAGTCAGGTAATGCTATTTTAAAAAATTTCTCTGCATAAAACCTATCCTATTACACATAAAACATATCCTTGTAATCATAAAACAACGTAAGAAAGTAAAGGCATCAGTCAAAAATATTCAAACAACCGGTTTCATCAAGTCTTGCTTTGATTCATTCTTGGACATCAGCTGCCAATTTGCTTCTTGGCCTCTAATACAGCCCTCACGTTTCTCATGTGTATGCACCCTGCCTGCTGCCTCTGTGACTTGTTTCACATACCGTTCTATAGACTGACCATGACAGGGCCACTGTGGAGCTTACATGGAGGTTCATATACCCCATCAGACCAGTCTATCTATTATTGCTGTTGTTGTTGTTGTTGTACAAATGAGCTCTGATAGAAGTTAACCCAAGTTAACTCATTAAAGCTGCTGGAACCCTGTGAGGCAAAACTAGATTATGGATTGGTTCCAGAGTTAAGATCAGATGTTCATTCCAACCCCAGATCTCTGCATGATATAAAAGCTGTGGGATGGCCTTATGCTAGAACAGTTTCAAGGCCGGCTCAACTATAAATAATCTTTTTGAGATGTAAAATTTAAAGATGGCCCTATGGTTTTCAAAATTGAGGCTTTTGTTTTCACCAGGTGGGCTTCCCATGAGAAGGTTTCACTAAATATCACCCAAGATACATAAAGGTTCTACATAGTTTGATGTAATTGCCATCCATGGACCATTTAAATCTTCAAGGACTCTTCCTAAAGACCATTTACTCTACTCTTGGCAAGGTTGCTGTTTAAGGCCTCGCCCTTACAGAAATTGCCTAATTTATTCAGCATCCTCCTTAAACAGATACAAGTTAAGGACACCAACATCATGTCATCTGCATATAGGGGAATCAACACTTTCTGACACCCGCCCCCGCAATTATGAGAAGAACTCCATGGCTGACAAACTTGGAATTATGCCATTTAAATACAGATTGAAGGACAAAGGGCTCAAAATGCACCTGTCTGATTTCCAGAGTAATCAAGATCTTCTCTGCTAAAGAGCCTGTGGGACCTATCTTAACTCTAGAAAATATATTGGAATACATCAGATACAATAGGAATTTATTGATATTAGTGCCTTGTAGTTTCTATTGAGTCGAAAGCAGCAGTTACAGCCACAAATGCTGGGAACATAGGTTAAAGGACAGGAAAGAAAGGCCTTAGTAACAGGTCCGTACACAGTCTCAGCATGCCCAAATCTTTCCAGATCATGCAGGAGGACCAATCTGGTTAGATTTATTGTTTTCACTTTGCCTTTAATTTAACTCCTTCTCCTGCCTCATTTGGCTCTGGGTTAATGGTTTTAGCTAGAAAGGGAGACTGGGCAGCACATCTTGTCTCCCACCTTTACTCGTAATAAATAAAGAAAAGACCATCTCTTTATTTCCCTTCACATGAAGAAAACCAAAGATAGATCCCTCCCTTGCAGTGCACTTTTATGCACAATGTAAGGAAATGCCTGTGGCTAGCGGCTACCACTATGCGGAGAGGGCATATCTTCACACTGATTTAAAGAGGATGGAGGACTCCATATAACTTTGAAAATTAGAAATAATAAACAATTATTAAAGGAGAGCCGCAATGAAGAGGACTCAGGAACGTGTGGACTGGATTGCCCATTCAGTGGCCTTCTGCTGCTGTCCTTTACTTAGGTGCCACCACTGTGACTAAAGAAGTCCTCTGCAAATAAGAGGTTGAGGAGCACCAGAAGGAACGTCACCCTGCCCAGAAGTCTACAGTCTTTTCTGGGCTCTTCAGATTAAAACCGTTAACCTGGAATTAAATTACGTGAAAAATAGTAGTGCTGTGCACAGCTGCACATGCAAAGCCAAGCCTTTCATGATCAGTTTTTGTTATCTTGCTGAGTGTCAGGATTTCTGGCTTTTACTTTGCCACAACAACGTCTGTAAGTTGCCACAGGACTTGGTCAATATAACTAAAAACGTATTCCTAAATCTACCGATAACCCACTAAGCTGATAACCCTAACACCTTACTTTCAACCTAATCTCTTTTACCCTACACTCATAACCCTAATCAAATACAAATGTTAACTGAATAGGTTATCCAGTGGCAAAAAAAGAAAAGATACACTTTGGATACGATGTGATAATTTTGGAGCATAAACAACAATGGAAAGAACAGTGGCGACTCGAGCCCCAAACAGGAAGCTGATGGGAGAGATCATTTCCAGGTTATTTCTAGTTGAATGTGGCTTTAGAACTTGGGAGACCTGGTTGAATCAGGCAGGGGAGGGGAAACCATTTCACCAGAATGCTCATTTGTTAAAAGTGCCAGAGGTCCCAGTTTAGCAAGAGCACTGGAAAGCCAGCTCAGCAGGGCATCCCATGAATTGCTGTCTTTCCCACCACCAGTTCTCAGAGACCCATCAGGAAGATCTGAAATAAATACAAAGCAGCCAAAATGTTCATGTGTCTCGCTGGCAAGCCTTCCTCCCTTCCTTGCCTTTTGGCTCAGCAGGCAGAAGGGCCTGAGCATGCCATAGGAGTGGGCCTCGAGAGTTGGGCTGCCAAGTGCAATGGAAGCACGTTTTGAGGGACTGTCTGCAAATGCCAGTTTATGGCTCACTTATCGGACTTCCCATCCTCCTTTTTCTTATCCTGGCATTTGTCGTTGCCATCGTCCTGAATGATCTCCACCTCTAAACTGCCGATGTAGAGGGAGATGGCACACAGCCGGAAAAGTGCCACAGTTGTGACTGCAGAGCAGTCCTACATTCAAATTAAAGCCCCTGCCTGAGAAACCTACCATGAGAACACTGAGGCTACTGGGTGATACAGAAGGGGCACCACTATTACTCTTCTCAGAGGGGTAGGTCTTGGACATTTAAGACAGCCTGAGGATATAAAAGCTGAACTGAGTTCTGCATTTTCTTGGATCAGCCACTTTGAGGATGTCCTTGGTAGCAGGGATCCAGATTCCACCTTTGCAGCCTGCAACCCTGTGTCCTGATTTCATTTCTGTTTACCAGTTCCTTCTTATAGCTACCTGTCTTCAGCTATTTCCTTAGATCAGGCTACTCAGATTGCCATCCAATACCCTTATAACCCCCACTCTAACAGATGAGCACAGTCATCAACCCTTGTCCAGTGTTTTCTTCCATGGATATCATTACATCTGCAAGAGCCCTTAGAGATAAATAGTGGGCAAGAGATATGTTAAATCTACTAACTGTTGCCTTATTAAACAGCAATCCTCAAATAGTGCTGACAGCTACAATAAGAGGATATCTGCAGAGCTTTGCCATTTACTATAAACCAAACTATATTTCAAAGTAATTCAACCTTCATGGTTATTTAATCCCATCCTTCCCTCTTCAAGGTATAAATTGATTCCAACGGTATGGATTTTTTTAATGGCACAGTAGCCACAACCTTATTTAAAACCTTTGGTTCAATTCTTAACTCTAAAATGAAACAAAATACATTTTGCCCTTCATCAGTTCCACTGCACATATGGCGAGGTTCTGTATACTTTTAAATTTAAAAAAATATGATTTATATACTATATGGCCTTTACAATAATAAGTGAAAGCAATTAACCAGAGGATATAAATCTTGTCTTAATAACAAAAACCACTAATGCATTTTCTAATAAATGTAATGCATTTTGTAATAAATGGCCTGGAAATGCTATCAGTTAGCAGTTGTGCATGGTGCTTTTCAACTAAATATCCAATCTTGTTGAAATTATATTCTCTTAACACTTGAATAATCTTTGTAGATTAGCTCACTAGGTGTAGGTATATTTCTATACCAAGACAACTACAACAATCTGTACGTACTTTTTCTTCTGAACGGCGGTCCCTGTTAAAAAATATCATTTTATTCGTATTGTAAAAATACTTTCTAATGGACTGTCATCAAAATAACATGAAATGTATACACTGCTCTGGAATGTTATAGTTTAGCGTTATTTTGTCTGTTAGAAGAAACATCATCATCATCAATTTATTTCGATACAGAATCAGCTCCAGAGAGTCAGCAATAATAAGGTAAGAAATAAAAGAATAAAATAAAAAACAATACAAATAAGAATAGGGAGGGCACATGCATAGCAATGAGCACAGAAGAGTGGGCACAGGTTTTGGGAGGGACAGAGAGCTGATACCTTCCTCTGGCAAGGAAATAAGTTATTAAGGCTCAGTCAACCACTTGCGTATTCCACACGCCCAAGGCAAAATTTGGCAACTTTGTTAGTTATCTCCTGGGAAGAGTCTGCAAGGAAGGAGACATAATGTTGTTCAGATCTTCCTGGTGAAGTTGACAAGATTGGAGCTATATAGTGAGATCAGATATCATTGTAGAAAGAGCAGCGCAGCAGAACATGTTCGATAGACTCTACTTTCCCTGCATGGCCTGGGCCAAGCCGCTGAGGGAGTGGAACACGATGGTATTTGCCTTCCAGAAGGGCTGAAGGTAAAGCGTTGAAGCGTGCAAGGGTAAAGGATCTCCAATATTTTTGGGATCTAAGATAATCTTCTGGTTAGAAGCATTTGACATACTGCAGAATAATTGGATATTTCTGTATCTGTGCCCTATCTGATTGTAGTACATGATCCCAGAGCTGCTGTTTGTTTCTTTTGCTTTTTGGTACCCATGATGCAATAAGGCTTGGGGGAAAAGACCATGCTCCTGGAGTTTGCCCTCAATTGCTCTTTGCCAGGTTGAGCTGTGACTATCAACAAGAATCAAAGGTGCTAGACCCACCAGATTGAAACATCACCAAAAACTCTTCCATGAAATAATAACCAAAGAGATGCATTAATGATGCCTACATAGCTCTACAATTAAGTTTTTAAATGCTTATGATACTGTCAACAAAACAACCAAAGGAAATAAATGAAATGAGAATAAAATGTTTAATTAAAATATGGAAATCTAAAGCTACTGATATGCAACAATACATATGTCAATGAAATATCTTTTTAAAAATTACTTTGTCATTTTTTGCTTCCATGTACTAACCTAACTAGAAGATGCAAATTCTACATATCTTGCACTGTAGCATGGCTAGCAAGCAACGTTGGTACTTTAGAGCTACAAAATAGCAATGCTCAAACTCCTGTGAGTTCAGATTACCTCTTACCAGGTACAAAAATGTCACTGTAATGTTTTGCATGTGATGTATTTAATTTGGATTTTATTTCTGCTTGCTAATGTGAGGTTTTAAAAGCTTTTACTGTGAGTTTAAATGCAGGCCTCAGAGGAAAGAAGGAAGGGGGGATGGATGGGTGAATAGAGTCTGATGTGACTGGATAGAAGCTGTACCCTAGGGGGCAGAGTGAACTGCAATTTTTAGTCACTGTGATGAAAGTGTGCATTTTAGTTAAGTCAGGCAAACTGTGTGAAGCCTGAGAGAGTCTGTCTGTGTTTGAGAGAAAGGATCCACTCTGCCAAGTTCAGTGAATCTGTGTAGTGAGAGAAAGTATGAATTTTAGTGAAAGGGGAGGTGAAATTGACAGAGCCTTCAGGGAGGCAAAGATGAAATTAACAAACCCTCTGAGGAGCGATCTCCGCCTGCTCTGTCTTCTAAAACTGCTCTCATGTAGATAGGTGAAACTGACAGAGCCTTTGGCTCTGTCTTTTTAAACTATGCTTTCCAGCTTACTTTGTATCTCCTTACACGTGAGCATTCCTGTATAAGATGTCTCATGTAGAGAGACTCTATGTTTAGAACTATTTTCAAAAATGAATTAGTTGAAAAATAGATTCTACCTTTTATTATTTTCATTAACGAATTCTGAGTATAGCCAGCCAGCATGGTTTTACTTCTTACAACTTAGCTATTTTGCAAAGGAGCTCAGCACAGCAGTTACAGTTACCCTAAAACCAGGAATGGCTTTGGAACAACAAAAGAATGGGCTAAATATGGTCTCTGCAGGTAAAATGGGCCTGGATTCTTCATTGGAGTAGTTTCGCTTCAAGATAGACGGAGAAGCCAAAACAGTCCTGAAAAGATCATACCCACACATCTAGCCACAATCTCATCTTCCTTAGTTGGAAGAAGGGGACAGGGCCCCAACCCTCCATCCACCGGGTCATATCCCCCCAGATAGCCTTCTCTCTCAGTCTTGTTCTTTTCTTTCTATGCACAATATTAATAAACCTTGCTAATAAAAGCTGCACACTGCAAAATTATGTGTGCTTATTATGAGAATAATTCTCAAGAAAAACATAAGAATAAGTCTAATATGGTCTCTACAAGGAGAATAAGGCTCCAGCAGATGAAGATTTTTGTGTTTTGTTTGGGGTATTCCCAGTAAACTCCTATCAGCCCTCCTCCCTGGTTGTGTGTGTTTATTTATATTTCCATATATATTGTTGCATTTATATATACATTTTAAATGTTATTTTAATGTTTTCATATTTACTGTTTGCCATCTTGGAGCTCTTAGTCAGCATATAAATATTTTAAATAAATAAATTCTAGGTGCTGGTATTGACCTTTAAAGCCCTATATGACTTGGGACCAGCATACATTAAGAACCATCCACATCTGTCACTGCTAACATAGAGTCCAAGTCAGATGAACTGAAGAGATTTTATCTACACCGTATTTTATCTGTGCTGTGGGCTGAACAGCAGTCCACCTCCTCCTGTAGCCAGAGCCCACCAGGCTCCTAACCTAGAAGAGTTCTACAGTGTGTTGATGCAATGGTGGCCAAGAAATATTCTTTCTTCATTGCTATCACTGCCTTGGAATAGACTTCAGAATGAGCTGTAGTCCATGGTTTGTTGGATTCTTCCTGAAACTTCTTCCACTGTTGCTCTAGCTTACTACCTTCTGTTTTCATAGTCCACAGCCTCTCAGTAAACCAAGGAGCTGCCTTGGCTCTTAGAACTAAGAAAGGGTGTCAAAGAGCAGTTTTGTCAATTGCCCAGGTCATTTCCTCATTCCAGAGGTCAACTAGAATATCGATAGGGCTGCCAACCATATCAGCCAGAAAATCTCCTAAATGCCAGTCAAGTCCATCAGGCTATGGAGGTAGATAATCTTAACTGATCTTCCCATGAGGAGTCTTGGTATCCCTGTATAAACTCCAGCATAAACTCTTGTATAAACTGTTTTCAACCCCTCCCCCTTCAGATAACCTTCTTCCTACCCAGAAAGATGGCTTATGCCATCGTTACTCCCTAAGATGGTGCAGCAGCCGGGCACCACCCTTCCCGAGTCCCCTGCTGGCACCTGGCCATGGCAGCTAGGCACAGGTGTAACCAGGGTCTAAGGCCCTGTGCTGTAGGGCTAGGGGTTGGATGCAACTTAGTCTCCTCCCTAAGCCATTTTGGTCACAGGAAGGCCCCCATGAGCGACACAAACGTATGCCTTGAAAAAAGGTGGTATAACCAATAGGCTCCCATTGTGTGGGAAACGTCAATTTCCCCCGCCCCCATGCCTAGCCTCCCCCAAGCAACCCAGCGGAACATAGGATGCCGACTATTGCGGGGACGAGTATGCTCGTGCCCCTGTGGCGGCCGATCCCCCTTCCCTGCATGCAATCAGCCCAACTGTCCAGGCCACATGGGGTAGCTAGGCACCCCTGGTAGAGCTGAGGAGACCACGTGCTCATGACTTGCCTGAACAGTTGCGGGGCCTGCCACCCCAGAACCAAGAGCTCTGCCCATGGCCACCTTAATGTGGGCACCATGACCACAGGGGCATGTGGTCACCAACTGCCTGCTCTCTGGCAATGGGGGGGGGGGGGTGGAGGTGTTGGCAAGGCTCACAGTCTGTGCATTGGCTGCACCTTTACTTGCCACTTGCAAACATGTCATAGGGGAAGCACAACCATGGGGGGGGGAGGGGTAGCAGGGTTGTTAACAGTGGGCTATGTGCCTCCTGCTGGGTACCTTGCTGGGCTCCACTGCTGGCATGGCTCTCCCACAAAGGGAGTGGACGAGCGGCACCACAGGTTCACAGGCATGTGGATGCTGGCGGCACAGGAGATCTCAAGATTGCCCTGCCTATGTTCAAAGCTCCAAATTATGCTTATAGAGTGAACTAAAATTAAAATCCTAGTGCATTTTGTAATAAGAACAAATCTATTCCCATATGCACTATAAGAAACAGGAATATGAAAACATCATTCATAGAAGATTTGACTATTTGCCTTACTTCTTCAGTGCCTGCCCTGTAATCAGCCTAGGTATGGAAATATTATGACAAGTTTAAAAAATGCAATACATAACTCTTTATTTTAAACAAATTAACTATGTCAGTTTTTCCCCATTTTGAAAAAGATCTTGCTCCATCAGTTATTCTTTCAAAGAGGACAGCATCTGTTAAGTGTCAAACCAAACTGCACAAATATAGTATAATTTATTTGCCATTATAATATAGTTTATTAAAACAGCTTTTTGCCAATTATGTTAACCAGTTGTATAAAAAGCTCTTATCTTCCAAATTAATTTCTGTTATTGAGCCCACAAATTCTTCCTGACTGATATGATGCTAGAGTTTAAAATTTCAATATATATATATACATTTTCAAGCCCAACAGTTTTTAATAACTATTACATCATTCATCATCCTTTGGCTATGCAAGAAAGTTACAGCCCATGACTTACCGGATGACTGGTTTGCAGGGCCACAGGGTGAGGGCAGTTGGTGGAGCTTCCTGCAGCATCCCAGCCTTGCTTGGGTGGCTCTTTCCAGTTCTATGTAATCTGATGGGAGCCTACCGCTGAGCTGGAACCCAGCCAATCAGGAATGGCTGGCTGGGCCAGGGGCCATGCTTTGTGCCTTCTAGTTGAACAGCCACCCGGGATGCTTCATGTTTTGCTACGAGCCAGCAATCAGGAAGCAGCTCTCTGGTGTTTAGCTGTTTCTGGTGGTGTATGGTGCTCTTCCTTGGCAGCTGGCTCAGTGGTGATGACTGCGGCAGCTCCTGTGGTGGTGGGATTCAGGTCCTGGGGCTTGTAGATGGCAGCAGCAGGACAGGAACCAGGAGTAAGGTGGTTTGGCTTCCGCGCACCATTTTAGAGGGTCCCTGATGTTTGAGAGGTGAGGTTGGACATGCCGCCCAACAAGGCTACCAGATACAGCTACCGGTGTGAAGCCAGAGGACAAGGCAAACCACCACTGGCAGCTGTGGTGCCCTAGCTTGAGGGTGAAGGCATGTACATTTGGGGGCACAGCATTGTCCACTGGGCAGGTCGTTACACGACAGAATAGGATGAGGCAGTCATCTGGGACTTCAAGGGGCCGTCACAGTGCATTGGTTTGGCATGCATGGGATGCATTGGAATGACTTTCTCCCTACCATTCTTCCTCACACTCTGGATGTGAGACCTCCAGACATCTTAGTGGTCCAGCTGGGGAAGAATGATTTGGGTTCATGGCTGAGCCTGGACCTTTCATATGCCATTGTTTGGGACTTTGGACTTCTGCTACAATGGTTCCCCAGGACTCTTTTGCTCTGGTCGGACTTGCTGGAGATACATTTGTGACTGGGCACCTCTTCCCCCAGGAAAGTGGGCTTGGCCAGGTGGCATGTAGCCAGGGCCGGTGCCAGAGGTTCTGGCGCCCGAGGCGGCGTGCGCGCGCTCTGCACATGCGTGTACGCCACGGACTGCGTGATGACATCATCGCAGATGTCATCACGCGATGTGGGAGGGCTGGGCAGCTCGCGGAGCCCCGAGCACAGAAGCTTCAAGCTGCTGCTGGGGCGGCGTGCGGATGCTGCTCCGTGCGCCGCCCCAGCAACAGCTCATGGCTTCTGCGACCGGCTGGGGTGGAGGAGCACGCAGCGGAGCTGGCATGGCTGCCAGCCAGCTCCGTGCCACCACTGCCACGCACCCCAGCTGGGCACACAAGCTGCGAGCCGCTGCTGAGGCGGCACCCAGAGGCTGCGCCCAGCTGGGGTGTGTGGCGGCGGTGGCGGCGGCAGCGTGGAGCTGGCTGGCTGGCTGCAGAAGTAGCTGCAGCCCAGTCGTGCCAGCTTTGCTGCACGCACCTCTGCCCCCGACACCCCCCTCCGGCGCCCCTCCAATGCCCGCGCGCCCGAGGCCACCGCCTACCTGGCCTCCATGGGCGCACCGGCCCTGCATGTAGCCAAGGCAGTGGTATGATTAGTGGAGGCATCAGGGGGCTGTGTCATCCACCATCCTGACATTTTCTTCCAGCTGGAGGCGTTGTACTGTCCTGACAGTGTGCACCTGTCCAGCTGGAGACAAGACATATGGTTGCAGGACATTTGGGACAACCACCACTGTTGCTTGCAGCTTTAGGAGCTTTGGTGGGAGCCATTTTGGGGCACTTTTGGTGGTTTGGCATTGGGCCTGCATACTATGTTTTCCAATAGTGAGGATCCCCTTATGGGATCTTGGAAGTGAAGCAGGGCAGCTTGGGGGCTTTCTGGGCATACTCACTCCCTGGCGACAGGGGAGCTATGCAGAGGTGTACACCCATTTGTGTTCCTGGTTACTGTCATCCCATGCTGCCCCTCCCTCAGCTGGCATCCTGAAGAGGTGAGCAGGTGATCAGCTGACAGATGGGTCTGCAGTAGGAGATCCATGCCCTATGCAGCGCCAACATTTTGCAAACTGCAAGCAATAAAGTTGTGGCCTTTATACCTCCACACACTGAGTTTCCTTCCTCCATTTTAGCACGCTCCCCTCATGCTGGTGACACCAATAGTATTCTTACATTATGGTAGAGCAAACAGGGGTGCTTTTTGAGCATATATCTGCTGTAATTGCTATATGGATTTGAATATGATGGGAAGAATAGTTCACTTACTCAATGGGAGATAGCCTGCAGATGGAAATGATCAAGAGGCCAGATTATTTACAAAAGAAACAAGATTCAATTTATTTATTTGTCAGAAATATTCTAGATCAGGGTCCCCAACCTTTGAGCCTGCATGCACCTCTGGAATTCTTTGGCTGCCACAGGAGGCAGAGCCAACCACAAAATGCAAGGAGTTAGGTCACACTCAGGCAGAAGCTCTAATTTACATGAAGCCTTTAAAAATGAACATATTGCTTATAAGATTTCCCTGCATATACACAGTTTACTTTCAGTCAAGCAGTGAAGATCCGTGTGCTGTGGTGGCAGCTGCTGCCAAAAGCAATGTGGTTTTTTTTTTTTGTTAATCAGCTCGGCCAATTCGATCTCCAATGGCTAATCAAAAGCCCTGCTGGGCAAAAACTCCACCTGGCCCCACGCATTTTCTAAAAATATTTGCTGGCCCTTGGAAAGGTGTCCACAGCAGGGATCCCTGTTCTAGATCCTCGCTCAAACGTTGCCTCTATTGTAATTATTCTAACAATATTAGACATTTCATCCTTACTCCCATATTTTGAAAAGCATTCGGAGTGAAGGGGCAGTTTTGGGACTCTACAGTATGTTCAAGAAAGGAATAATCCAAAATCTGTGAGAATTCTAACAATCCCAATACTCCTCAAATTAAACCCAATAGGTGCTAAGCAATGGGGCAAATGTCAGCATGGTGCACAATGTAGTAGTATATGTCACTCTATTGCATTTTTATCATCATCATCATCATCATAAACCTTTTATTGGCATAAAATACAGTAAAACAAGATCTTTTAAAAACCCTGAAAGGTAGGTGCCAAGAGGGTAATATGAAATCTCAGCAGGTCAAAAACCATGGTAAGATAAAAAACACAACAAAAAGTAGACAGTAAAGTCTAAGTATTGTAAACTCCTGCCCTATGTGGAACAGAGGATCTTTCTTCCTTCATTAATTTCAAAAACATTTAACTTTTAACTCTACACAGGCAAGTATAAAGTGAACGGAAGGTATAACACAACATAAAAAGAAACTCCTACTCTCTCTGCCTCTCCTTCTCTATACTCATGCCCTAACTAGATGTTGTGTAGGGCAGGCGTGATACTTTGTTACCTGGGGTTACATTAGACCTACATCTCCCCTCAGAGCCATCTCTCCCTCAACTGTCAACTTCCTCCCTCCTTCCCTTCCACTAACTGACTCTCTCTAAATCAAATTCTACTCTGGAACTGGTTCCTCCCCCCTGCAGCCCATAGAAAGTTAAATCCACAAACAAAAGGGCGTTTCTCCACATATAGCATGAAAAGTCTTCAGCTATTTTGAGTTTAATAAAAACCAAGAAATTTGAGAGAACACTGAAAAAATCCTATGATGTTTCTCCTTATTTAGTGAGCAAAATGAAAGGTGAGGTTTTACTACAATCTACAGCCTTAGAGGATGACAATACCTGGGCATGTGGTAGATAAATACAATGTTTTCAAGATATTTTTTAAATGTAAATAATTTTGATGACAACTAATATGCTATATGCTACAGTGTGCTTAATGATAATACATTACTAAAGAATCCAGTGTTTTCAGTGTTATAAAAGTGGAGATGATGGAAGTGGATCCTTCCCCTTATCCTACCACTCTGCCTTTCTGTTCAGCTGATGTTTGAAGTTTCCCTCCAACCTAAGGATCCTTGCTCCAATTTAAGCAGCTCTCCCATTGGCTAGTTTCAGGTGGGTAGCTGTTTTGGTCTACAGTAGATGTGCAAGGTTTGAGGTCTGGCATCCTGGCCCTTATGTGTTTGTGCCCCAAGAACCAGCTTGGACACTTTTTCATCATAAGGAAGACTGGAGAGTGGCTGTAGGCAGCTTGTTCAGGGACACTTGGGTAGTGGGGCAGCTTCAGTTTGGCTCTGTTGGGCTTTCTGTGTGGGGAGTTTGCATTTGGAAGTGGCCCTTGGCCATGGCAGCTTTGTCCCAATGTGTTTCTACACTGGAAATCAGCTATGACTTTTTCCCCCATAGGAAACAATGGAGTAGGTGGTGACATCTCGTTCAGGAACCTATAGAATTGGCCCCCGGGGCCCAATCTTCCTGAAACTGGGGAGGGGGGTCTTTAGAGGACAGTGAGAAGAAGGTTCCCTGAAAATCTGGTGGTATTTTCTTGAAAAATTACCCCCCTATCCCCATGTATAGCCCCTTAATGATTTCCCCCATGGGGAATAATGGCCAAATTAACCCAGATTTCTCTGACCTGTCCAAACCAGATCAGATAATCTTTCCCAGGTTTTGGGAATCTCATATTTTGGGAGGATTCCTGAATCCTGGATACAGATTTCCTGGATTTGGGTGTGTGTGTGTGAACACTGCTAATTACAATGCCCTGTATAGATCTATGGTGCATCCTCATGTGGAATACTGTGTGCAGTTCTAGGACCTTATCTCCAAAGGACATTGTAGCGCTAGAGAAAGTACAGATGAGGACAACCAAGTGAATTAGAGGGCTGGAACACCTTCCCTATGAGGAAAGTTTGGAAAGTCTGGAACTTTTTCACTTTCCAAAAGGGACTGCCAAGAAGTGTCATGACAGAGGTTCATAAAATTATGCATGGGGAAGAGATGGTGGACAGAGAGAATTTTTCCCCCTCTCTCATCATACTAGAATTTGAGGGCATCCATTCAAGTTGATGGGCAGCAGATTCAGGACAGATAAAGGAAATACTTCCTTACTCAATGAGTGATTAAAATGTTGAATTCACTGCCAGAGGATGTAGTGATAGCCACAGCACAGACAACTTAAAAATGGAATTATACAGAGTCATGGAGGATAGGACTATCAGTGGCTACTAGCCATGGAGACTAAAGGAAACCTCCAAATTCAAAGGCAGTGAATATCTGAATACCAGTGCCAGCAGGCAACTTCCAGAGAAGGCCTCACCTTCCATGCCCTGTCATTGACCCTTCATAATAACTGGTTGGCCACTGTGTGAGACAGGAGGGTGCTGGACTGGTCTGATCTAGCAGGGCTGTTCTTATGCCCTTAAATTTAACAGAAATGGATAGTGAAGCCTATATGCTGAATATTATTAATACAAAGTCTGGAAATAAAAGCTTATTTAATTGCAACACTAAAGTCCCATGATTTGCTGTGGCTACAAGTACTAGAAGATTTGACTTCGTCAGATCTTCTTCTTGATAAAAGTTACCCAAAGAGATGTCCAATCATAAATTACCTTGTCAATGTCATACCTGTTAATAAGAACCCTTCATTGTAATGTTCCCTTTAAAGTAGGTGGAAGCACATACAGCGCCAATTCCATTACTTCCTCCCACTCCACTGGAATAGTTCAATGTTAAGGATTCATATGCCATTTACATCTTGCTGTAAACATTTAAATGTTTTTCAAGGGTTGTAAAACTGATGAAGAGTTATTTGTGTATTATAGGATCACCTGTGTTTACGAAAGTGCATTTTCTCATGCTAGCCTTGCTGTTAATTGTCTATGCACAAGACTAACACCAGAGCATGTTAACATTAATTAAATGTTTGATTTTTATTAAAATTTACATTCCGATCACACACTAGAATCAGCTGAAGGGAAGGAATGGTGCTGGCATAGGGAGGAATATGAACCGGGCTGCTCAGATTACTGTTTCAATATATTACCAAAATGCAACAGCCAAGTTACCATCAGAGATGAGATACAAGGCTCGTATCATCCATGTGCAGAAAAATCTGAACTAGCTACCCATTTGTTTCAGGGAACAATTCACAGTGGTGGTTCTTAGCTTTGAAGCCTAGATGACTTGGTGCCAGGGTACCTGAATGACCATTTCCTCCCATACTATCTAGCCTGCCAGTTAAGATCTGCCTCACAAGTCCTGCTCTCTGTGCCCTTGCCTTCAAAAGTGAGAAGGGTAACTACAGACAGGGCTTTTTCAGCAGTGGCCCTTTGTTTGTTAAATGCATTTCCCTGGTGTTCATTTGGCACCTATGTAGCTATCTTATTGGCAATTTGGCAAAATGTTTCTGTTCACCGAGGCTTTTAATTAAGAAGATAGTAGTTTAACACAGTTTTATGGTCTATATCTAGCCTGAACTAGGCTGTTATTATAAGCTGCTCAATAATTTTGTGATCTGGCTAGATTTTTAAATTCTGGATTTTAATTAATAGCTTTGAATGTTTTGAATTTTTATTACATTTAATTTTGTAATCCACGTCAGGCAGGTTCCTGAGAGAGGGGGCATAAAAAGTTCTAAATAAATAATGATTAAGTGTGTGATCCAACCACTGGAAGGTTTTTTTTCAGGTACTGCCACACAAACTCAGTAGTGTATGAGATGAGGCAAAGACTATTATGAGCACATCAGTTATAATTTGAGAAGCAGGAAGTTATTTTCCATGACAACTGCGTTTCCAAATAGTTTAATCATATTAGCTCCCTTTTCATTTTTACAACAGATACTGTATGGGTGTCTCAAAATGCCTGTGGCTATTCCCATAATCTGATTCCCATATATAATGCTTCATTTGTTTTCATGGAATCGGAGATTAATTCACAATCTAATTGTTTTAAACCATGGATGTGAGATTAGAAATTGGACAAAAAAGACTTACTGATAAATGTATGTTAATATTGGCAACTGATATATATCATAGGCACCAATGATTATAATGATAAAGCTATATGCATTTGGATGTATCTTTCTAAGCAGCTACAGCAACATTTTATCTAGATACAATATGAGCAATTAGTTGGCAACTGAAAGTTAGTCTGAATGCAAGACAACATATGGTGATGCCCTTGTACAGAAGTAGATGATTCTACTATTCCAGTCAGTGGGTGTTTGACTGGACTAATTCACGTATGATTACTTTTTGGCAATCTTGCTATTAGAATGTCAATTTTTACATGTTAACTAGCTGCTAAGCAGCCAGCCCAAACAACAGATACTGCTATTAAAGCCCTGTTGCTATTTTCTCAGTCACTGAACTGAAAATGTGCAGAACAATATGCTCATTTTGAATATTACAATTCTCAGTGGCTCTTTAATCTCTAAAAATAGTCAACTTTAATGGACAGTCTTCTCCAGAAATTGTTCTATTTATTAATTTTCGATTTCAACACAATCCAAATATGCAGAAACCATATATAAACTCTACTGGCAATGAACAGGCTACATAGTATTTCTCTTATATGCTGTTTTTCAAATCTACAATTCCCAAAGAGGTGTACAAGGTAATTGAAACAATAATGTCAATTAAAATAATAACAATATAGCAGCCATCAAAATGCACAAAGAGTAGTAAGAGGTATCATAAATCACAGACCATTAGAGATATATTTATTTATTTAAAATATTTGTAGCACACTTCTCTATATCAATATATTCAAGGCAGTTTAAAATATAAAATAAAATAGAATAAAATAAAGAATAAAAATAGAAAACAGCAACAGAGATTAACCAAAATGGATCCACTCTTGTATAAATGTTCAGTGTCATTATGAGTAAAACAGTATCTTGTGGGATTCCACAACAAAGCTGAATATACAGACTATCAAAAACACTGAGAGCTGCACGTGTTGGGTCCCTCAAGCTTCCCTGAGAGCAGTAGTCTTACCCTCCCCCCTTTCCAAGCTCCTGGAGGAAAACTGGGCCAAGTGGATTTTCTTACAAAAATCAGCTGCTTGACTGGAGAGATTCTCTCTTTCAAAAATCTACAAGAGATTCTCTCTTTCAAAAACAGGACACTGCCGCCCACACCGGGATGAATGAATGTATGGCTGGTGCTTACTTTTACTTGGTGGTTATAAACAGAAGCTCCTGAAGAAGCAGGCGCGAAATCTGTTCGCAGCCGGCCTCAGATTGAGAGATTGAGAGTGTTCCAGGGGAGAGCGTTCTAGAGTGTGCTATCCCAGGAGGAAGCACCCCCCAGCGATTGTTTCCTCACTGGCAACTACATCTGCACCATGCTGGAATGAAACAACAACTAAGATATTTCCACCTTAAGTTATAACAACATAGAAGGATAAACTGACTTCAAACAAAGACTCAAGCCTATGTAGGCTATTCTCTCCCGGAAAATATTTCATGAACTGGTTATCTAAATGGTATCATCTTTAATTCATCCTACCCTGTAAGATCGTTTATGTAATATGTACTGAATCATGTATGGAGTGTTATGAGCACGTTGCATTTTTGAAACTTTGAAGACACTGTATGAAGTGTTATGAGCACATTGCACTTTTGGAATTTTGAAAATATTATATAAAGAATCATTTTTTGTATCCTGTAGGGTTCTGCCCCCCTTTTTTCCTCCCAGTTCTCCTGCAGCGGCTGATGGCCAAGGAGCATGCTGAGCTGGTGGCAGTGGCACGGGCAGCTGCAGCAGAGGGCTGCCAGGTAAGGGACAGGGAGGCAAGCGGCCCGAATCACAGGAGTGTTCCCATGGGCAGTCGCACCCTGCATGACATCACTTCCTGAAAGTGACATCATTGCACAGTCCCAGGAGCATGCACACACTTTACTCGCATACGTGTGGTGCCAGGGGTGCCACCTCCTGCCAGGAGTTGCCCCAGGTGCTGGCAACTCATGCTGCACCATTGCCTGAGTCAATTCTTGAGATAAATCTTAAGGTCTCCCAGAACAATCAGTCTGGTCATCTTCAGCACCAAAGCCCTAGTAGACATCTC
Organism: Eublepharis macularius; assembly: GCF_028583425.1. NCBI lineage: Eukaryota > Metazoa > Chordata > Lepidosauria > Squamata > Eublepharidae > Eublepharis > Eublepharis macularius. Next base: position 117,357,983 of record NC_072795.1, read on the forward strand.
CACTAGGGATGTGCAGTTTGATTCGATAATTCTTTTAAAATACCAAATTTCAGTGGCATTTGGGATTACCTAACTGAAATAGTGATTGTCGGATCAGATTCAGTAATCTAAAGTTCAGTCACTATAGCTGGGCTGTTCCTTTCTTGTTTCTTTGCAAAGGAATAGCAAAGAAACACTATTTCCCACCTTTTTCCACAGATGGAAGGGGAGAGAAGAAGGGGAGTGAGTTAGAGGCAGGAGGGAAGATGAATGAAGAAGGGAGGGGGGAGTGAGTCACCAATCCTTGCAAGAGCTCTCCTTCTCTGGCCAATGGGGATTCTCTAGAAAGAGAGTGCCTTTTTAAATCTGCCCTGCAAGGAATTAAATAGGCTGGGTTGCCTGAGAGCAGCCTCCATTCTGTGTTGTGGTCTGGCATAGAAGTTACCTGTTAAGTTGGAGAGAGGGTATGGAAGTGGCCAGTTAAGGCCATGTCTGCCGCATCCTGGGAGGGTTTCCATGGTTAGGGGCAGCAGTGGTGACTAGAGGTGGGCACGATCTGCATTACGATAGAAAAAAACCTTTATGTTCGCCACTATGGAACAGCTACAGTTGGGAGAAAGATTTATCAGAGCAGTAAAAGAAATCTACAGAGACCAGAGTGCAGCAATTGTGGTGAATGACGAGGTGACTAAGAAATTGACTATAGGCAAAGGTACAAGACAAGGTTGCCCGTTATCTCCACTGTTGTTTATATTGGTTTTGGAAATTTTGATGATACAGATCCGAGAAGATAATGCAATCCGCGGAATAAAGATAAAAGACTTTTCCTATAAGGTCAGAGCATTTGCAGACGATATAATGTTAATTGTGGAAAATCCAATTGAAAACATGCCAAGGGTAATAGAAAAAATCACAGAATTTGGAGATTTGGCAGGTTTTTTTGTAAACAAAAAGAAGTCAAAGATACTGTGTAAAAATATGACTAAACAAAAACAACAGCAACTTATGGAAATAACAGACTGTGAAGTAACAAATAAGGTGAAATACTTGGGAATTGAACTGACTGCAAAGAATATAGATCTATTCAAGAATAATTATGAGAAATTGTGGACTCAAATAGAGCGAGACTTGATTAAATGGAATAGATTGAATTTGTCATGGTTGGGAAGAATTGCAGCAGTCAAGATGAATGTGCTGCCAAGAGTGATGTTTTTGTTACAGACAATACCAGTTATTCGGGATTCCAAGCAGTTTGAGAAATGGCAGAGAAAGATATCGGACTTTGTTTGGGCAGGCAAAAAGCCTCGAGTGAAAATGAAAGTGTTACAGGACGCGAAAGAGAGAGGCGGAATGCAACTGCCCAACCTAAGACTTTACTATGAGGCAATCTGCTTGGTTTGGCTGAAGGACTGGATGATGCTTAAAAATCGCAAATTGCTGGCCTTAGAGGGATATAAAAAAATATTTGGATGGCATGCATATTTATGGTATGATAAAGTAAAAGCGGACTCTATGTTTTTACACCATTACATTCGGAGAAGCCTCTTCACAATATGGAAAAAGTACAGAGATTACCTACAAGAAGGAATTCCCTCCTGGGTGGTTCCTTATGAAGTGATAGATCTGAGAACTGTTGATAATGAACAACAGTGTTTAACGTATAAAGAGATAACACGAATAGAATTTTCTAAATTAAGAATAAAGACGCAAGAAGAGTTGTCTCCAAACTATGACTGGTTTCAATATAGACAGCTCAGAGACCTTTATAAATCGGATTGTGCCAAGGGAGGGATAAGAATGGAGAACTCGGACTTGGAGGAAGTAATTTTACAAGAAGACAAAAAGGAAATTTCAAAGGTCTATAAAGTGTTGTTAAAATGGTATACTGAAGAAGAGGTAGTTAAGGTGCAAATGGTGAAGTGGGCTATAAATTTTAATAAAGAAATAACAATGGAGGCGTGGGAATACTTGTGGAAAAATACTTTGAAGATTACGACATGCACTAACATTAAAGAGAATGTATATAAAATGATCTATCGTTGGTACCTGACACCAAAGAAAATTGCGCTAGGGAATGTGAACACGTCTAATAAATGCTGGAAATGTAAAAAGCATGAAGGATCTTTGTACCATATGTGGTGGACTTGTGAGGTAGTCAGGCAGTACTGGGGGGAAATAATAAGAGTAATAAGTGAGATTTTACAGTTTCAAGTTAATAAGAACCCAGAACTCCTGCTACTGAACTTGGGAATGGAAGATATTCCAGCACAACATAGGACATTGCTTTTTTTACATGACGGCAGCGGCTAGACTTTTGTATGCGTAAAAGTGGAAAGTACAAGAAGTGCCAACTATTGAGGACTGGATTCACAAATTGCTGTACATGGCGGAGATGGATAAACTGACAAGAAAACTAAGAGACCTTGATCCAGGACAGTTTAACACAGATTGGGAGAAGCTGAAACAATATTTGGTGAAAAAATGGGAGGTGGGAGGAGAACTGTGGCAGTTTGAAAATTATTGAAGAAAAACAAAAGAAGAGAGAAGTGACTATACCAGGGGGAGGAGAGTTAAAGAAGAATTACTAAGCAATTATTCTATCTGATTATTCTATACAGTATTAAGTAATAGTTATTATGTGATATATAAGAATAGAAATTAATTAATTAATTATGTTGCTGGCAGATAGGGGTGTAATTGAGAATTAACAGAATTAAAATTTATGAATACAAGAAGGGGGGGAATGAGAAGTAGCATATAGAATATAGGTTAAATTGATTGACTTATGCTGAAGGTATTTTTGGTTATAGTGATATTTAGAAATGTGCAGAACATGGGTCAAATTGATTGACTTATGTCGAATGTATATTGTGTTTATAGTTATATTTAGAAATGTGTAGAATATGAGTCAAATTGATTGACTTTATGTTATAAAGATAAGAGATATAAGAGGAAGTAAAGAGTAACATATAGAGTATAAGTTAAATTGGTTGACTTATAAATGTATTCATCACTTATGAGTACTCAAGTTATGTATAGGGAGGGATAAATTGTTTGTCCCATATTGATGACATTAGAATGAATAAGTTAGAGTACAGGATATTGAGAATATTGCCAGTATTATTACTATTGAATAACATGCCAGGAATGTATTAGTTAGTTGATAAGTGAAGGGAAACTGACTTAGCACTGTGTTATAATAGACTAGCTTAGAAGAGTGTGAAAGTATATGTTTAATTGACAAAATAAGTTGAAATGAGTAGGAGAAGAATAGACAAAGGGTTGGAAAACTGTTGGAAGTCAACAAACGGGGGGGAGGGAGGGGGTTAGAACTGGAATATTAAAGTAATTTGATTGTTATAAATGACAAAATATTTCTAATTCCAATAAAAAAAATTTTAAAAAAAGATAGAAAAAAACCCACGATAATGGCGATCACGTGATTGTGAACCGGAAGATCGTGATCGTCCATGGCCAACGATCCAGCGATCGGGAGGGGCCTGGATCGGGGTGATCGGGCTCGGATCGGGGATCCAGACACTCAGGCGCCAGCAATCTATTCCCCTGGCAACGGAGCCAGGGGAATGCCTGAACTGTGTTTGCCCTCCTTCTGAATGGAAGCCCAGCTTTCCTTGATCAGCAAGGCTTCCTTCCAACCACGGAGCAGCAAAACAGTCACAAGTTGGGAGAAGACACCCAGGGGAGGGAGGGGAAAGGGGGTGTTCTGTAGCCATGGGCTCTCCAATCTCATCCCTGCAAAACCTGATAGGCAGCTCTGACAGTCAAACACAGACCTCCTGTGTTGCTGAATGGGACCCATGCCATGGGCTCCCAGGCTGGGTTTCACTTTCTGCGAGCAGTGGAGTGGGACAGAGCTCTTGCTTGCTACTTGCTAGCCTTTGGAGAGAGAGAGAGAGAGAGAGAGAGAGAGAGAGAGAGAGAGAGAGACTGAGAGAGTCAGCTGCCGCCACAACCCACCTTCCCACATAGCTGGGAATACCAGCGTGCCCCACTTTAGCCTCCATGATCCACGGCTTGGGAACAGGAGATGATCGGTGTGGATCGTTAATTCGGGATTGTCACCGGTACCAATCCACGATCAGCTGGATTGTTAATTTTTTTTTGGATCGTGCCCATCTCTAGTGGTGACTCCATTGTTACAGGTGTGGCCAGCAACCAGATGAATGATGCCTCTCCAGTGAGAAAGTTCTCTTCATCTGCAGCTGGATGTTCTGTTCCCACAGCTGCTTGTAGCTCTGATCATGTGAGGGAGACAATCGAGGGGTTGTGGTCCTGCCATCGAAAGGGAATTATGAGAGTGAGTACCCAGTCACCCTGACCTGCAGCCGTGCACTTTCTGCCTGAGGGGGGAGCCTGGCCAAGAGAGTGTGCATGGAGGCCAGGCATAGGCTGTAAGAAGCCCTCCCCCAAACAGCTGTGTCAAGCACGGCTCCTTGGGTGACTGCCTCTGGGGCAGGCATGGACTGTGCCAGCTTGTGGCTAGGGCCACAACCCCCACCCCCCAATGAATCTCAACCACAGGGGCCAGTGTTGGGGGGCACAGGTAAGAGGAGCAGAGAGGCTGATGCAGATGAGGAAGTTGGGCAGCCAGCTCCTTAGTTCCTTCTTACCTGTTGGGGCTCCCTCACCCTTGCCCCAGTCAAGACTCAGGATACGGGAAACTGCTAAGGCAACTAGGGTGGTAGTTGTTAGTCAGACATTCTGGACTTAGCTCTCCTCCTATGTACGAGTGCAAATTACTCCCCAAATTTTGCTAAGTTCCCCCAACACACTCTTGCCCCACCACTATGAGCACCCTCTGCTACCTCACACTCTGTCCACACAGCAGAGGGCTCTCTGGAAGAGCCTCCAGTTGTGTCCCTACTTACCTAGGGCCATGGCCTCCCCTGCCAGAGGTTATATAGGGTGGGTTGGGGACTGATTGGTTGCCGTAGAAGGGCTCAGCTGCCACAGAAACATGAGCGGATTCGTTTCCATGGTAGTTGGCATCCTATGTTCCACCAGGCCACTTGGGCAGGGCTGCCTGGGTGGGGGCAGTCAACTTTTCCTGCATAATGGGCGCCTATGGGCTATGCCACCATTTTTTGCAGTGTAACTTTCTGCTGCTGTTGGGGCATGCTTGGGCCAGAAACAGCTTGGGAAGCCAACTATCTCATACTAGCATGCCCCCTCAGCACGCTCCCTCAGTTACACCGGTGCTCAGCTGCTGTGGCTGGGCACCAGCAGAGGGCACTGGAGGAGCAGCACCAAAATGCTGCACCAGCATGGGGGGGATACAGTGTCTTAAATCCAGAATATGCCAGCATAACTCTGAGTTGGCTCCCTGAGAGCTTTTGGAGCCCCCTCTCAGAATTGCATTAATAGTTGTTTTTATATCTGTACGTTTTTAGCTCTGATTTAACTCTTAATTATTTGTTCTTGTTCTTATTGTTTTGGCTGATTTTAATCATTCTAAAATATGATTTTATTATGTATGTTTTCATTTGTTAGCGACTTTGATGGCCCTTATGAGGGGAGAATGATGTATAAATTTTGTTAAAAAAATTAACTTTTATCCGAGCCCCCATAATCACTAAAACTACCCCTGCCCATGAACAGAGCTGGACTTGGACCTCCGGTTAAAATTTCTCTCTATGTTGTCTGCCTGCCTAGTTCCTTAAGCTTTAATTTACACAAATTAAACTCCCATATGGTTCCACTATTAATTTTTTTAAAGCTTCACAAGCCCACGAACCTACTTACTATTCTGTGGTAATAGGGGGGGTTTATAATCATTAATTCTGGACTGCATTTATGGTTTTCACCCCAGTAAGCAAATTAATGACTGTTAAGAATGTTTATCCCATTCCTGCTGAGGGCTGTTTATTAAGTGTGTGTGTGTGTGTGTGTGTGTGTGTGTGTGTGAGAGAGAGAGAGAGAGAGAGAGAGAGAGAGAGAGAGAGAGAGAGAGAGAGAGAGAGAATACGTACTGACATTGCTACAGCAGAAGAATAGCTCTAGAGTACGCTTGACTTGAAATAAAAATTTGTTATAACCATTTAATATATCATCCTCTTCACTGCTTAAGAATAATAACCTGGAACAAACAAGACAGCAAACTACTGAAGTCAAGCTACTTCTGAATTTGACACAGTGCCAAAATGGTTGCAATAAGAAATGGGCTCCAATGATTAAGTCAGAGATTGTCTTGCTCCGACTGGACAGAGAGCCCACTTCATGGGTAAAATGGAAGACTCAAAACTCCATCTCACCTTGGTTTGCTATGCCAAATTGAACGGGAAGAGGGGGCATTCTTTGCTTACAAACCAGGATTGTAAACCACTAATTGGTAGGCAAGAGAATAAACTGTATTTTATCATTTCATTCCTCAACAAATCGTAACTAAACAGAACTAGGAAGTCTTCAGTTTTCCAGCTTCAGGAGGAGAGAAATACATAAGCTGAAATATTTCCTGATTCATTCTTGTCACAACAAATCCAGTTTGTTCTGGATATCCAAATGCAGCATATAAAATGGAGTTTGGGGGGCGGGGTGTACTGGCCACATAGTCTTGGCAGAAGATCATCATTATAGGGTCAATCTTAGAATAGAATGGTTTGGGAACAGATGACAACAAATCTGTCACACATACTATGGTATCCCAAATCAGTTAGTTTAAACATCCCCTTAGTAGGGGCATGCAAAATTAAACAAATGAGCTGGAAATGCACACAGAATTCACTGATTGGTTTCATTAAAGCAGCTTCTGGACTGCTGAACTAAATGCAGGAAACCAAGTTATAACAACAACAACAACAATATTCAATTTATATACCACACACAGAGACACTAATCTGTGTGTGTGCCACCCACTCGCCTTCCCTAAGCATTCTTTGGAATTCATAATCCCCAAACCCTGCTGTTATGTGTGCTCTCTAACTCCGTGGGTAAATATTTTAGAGGGAGGACTGTGTTCTGTGTGATTTTGGTGCTGTAAAGTGCAAAAATAGCTGCCTCAAAGAACTAAGTCCTCATTTCAAAGAGCAGGGCTGAAACTCATCATGATAACAAAAAACCCCAAACAGATTAGATCCGAAACAGCAATGCTCCACCTGGAAAAAACTAGTAATGGTACATGGTTCATTCGGATACCCCAGATTCAAAACTGAAATGCAATTTTTTTACAGTGCACACTCCAATCTCTATGGGCCAAGCTACACATGACGAATGACACTTGAATGGCAAGTGTATTTCTCCCTGTTCACTTGCCCTCCACTCAGTCCACTTGCCGTTCAAGTGTCATTTGTCATGTGTAACTTGGCCCTCAGTGTTACCTTTTTCAGTATCGGGCAAACTGAAGTCAGGTAGCTATCATTCATAACATCTTGAGACAGAGAAGTCCAGAAGTTAACTGTGCATTGCCTGTAATTTGTAAACAAAGATGTCACCATTGAGGGATCCTGTACTAGCCTCCAGGCTTCAGAAAGAAACTTTATCCCAAATATTACATATCTGCCCATATCAACTAAATGAGTTCATGAAAACATAGAAGATGATGGAGCAAAGTGAAGCCAGTTCTCTATAGTATTTTCCTCAAAATTCTTCATTGGTACTAACAATCCATATAAACTGAAGAGAAAGAGAAGCCAAGATCCAGAGAAATTTATAACCAAATCCATGCTTCCAAGAAGATTTTGATACTTCAAGTCACTTTTTCAAACCTAGGGCTCATCTTCTTGGCTTCTGTGCAGTCCCACACTGGAATTGAGCATGCACAATTAGAGGTAACTGCAACTGTGCTGTAATAAAGCTTTGGGGTGAGGTCTGCTTTCCAAAGTTAAAAAAAATAAAGTCTTGCTGGATGTGCACAAACCCTTGGCAGCATCTCACAGAGTTGAGTCCCAGTCAGAGAAGGAAAAGGTCAAATCATCTGTGTTGGATTCTTAACACACTATTACAGGCACATTCAAATTTGTGCTGTTGTATTAACACAACCAACTTCATTGCAGCCCGATAACAGGGTGAAGTGCTATTTAAGTTCAGCCCTGAGGCCACAAAACAGCAAGGCAGGGGAAGAGGCCACCAATTTATAGGAAATTGCAAGGAACCTGTCATTGCCAAAGAAGCAGTAACAGTAATAATATTTGGCCTTAGGGCTGAAAGGTGAGGAAGGTATGCTATTTAGGAAGCAAGTGCACACAGCCTGTTTAGATTATAAACATGTTCACCTCCAGGGATAGAACATTCCCCATGCCGCAACCGCCTTTGCCCTAAAAATATCACTCCTCCCAAGGAGATGTACTCATATAATGATTTGTACATTCTTCTTCCCTTTCAGCTTTATTCTGCTTCACAATTTGAAGCCAGGGGAGAGTGGCATCCCTAAACAAGGAGAAGACCTAATTACCCAGTCTCAGTCTACAATCTGTGGACATTTGTCAGTGTTCTTTAGGGGCTCAAAAACCATTTCATATGATGGTCACGTAACCTGGACTGCTTCTTCTATATGGAGACTAGGGATGTGCGTTTCGGCATTCAGAATGCCGAAAGAATGCCGAAACAAAAGTGTTTCGGCTTCTTTCGGGGAATGCCGAAACGTTTCAGGGAATGCCGAAACGTTTCGGGTAGCCGAAAGAAAAAAGCCGAAACGTTTCGGGATTCTTTCGGCTTTCTTTCGGCTTTTCAATGGGAAAATGCCTCCGTCTTCCAGGACGTCTGGAGGAGGCATTTTCCCACCGAATAAGCCCAAAATTGGTACGGACCTTCCTCTAACCCTTCTCTAACAACCACCCAAGTTTCAGACAGATTGGACTTTGGGGGGCCATGTTATGGCCCCCCAAAGCAGGTCCCCCCATCCTCCCATAAGAAAGCGAAGGAGCAGCATATTGTTAGCATGCTGCTGCTCATCTTTCTTCATTATTTCCTATGGGGAAAAAATGAAGAAGCAGGCTTCCTTTGCCAGGGGTGGCATTTTGCATGCAAAATGCCCCCTCACCCTCAGGGGCCCTTCTCCCACCCCTCCTCCCACCCCCCACCAAGGCTCAGCCTGCTCCCACTTGGGGGGGCCATTTCATGGCCTCCCCAAGTAGGTGCTCTAATCTCTACCACTGACAGCTGGGGGAGGCTTGTGTTGCCAGGGGTGGCATTTTGCATGCAAAATGCCCCCAAGCACTCAGGGGCCCTTCTCCCACCCTTCCCCCCACCCCCCCCACCCAGGCTCAGACTGCTCCCACTTGGGGGGGGGCATTTCATGGCCTCCCCAAGTAGGTGCTCTTTTCTCTACCACTGACAGCTGGGGAAGGCTTGTCTTGCCAGGGGTGGCATTTTGCATGCAAAATGCCCCCCAGCCCTCTGGGGCCCTTCTCCCACCCTTCCTCCCACCCCCCACCAAGGCTCAGACTGCTCCCACTTGGGGGGGGCATTTCATGGCCTCCCCAAGTAGGTCCTCTCAGCCCATAAAGTCCACCCCTTACAGCCCCACACAAACCCAATTCCCCCCCAGCTGCCACACACAGACCCAAATCCCCACATTAGCCCCTCACAGACCCAAATCCACCCCCACCTGCCCCACACCCATAACCCCAGGAACAGGCTGGCAAAGGCCAGCCCTCTCCCTTTGTTCCCTATGCTGGGAACTTCTAAACTCTCTTTCCCTGGGCAATTCTGCACAGCCCAGGGGTGCCACAATGGTGGGCACACTTCTGAGTGCCAGCTGGTCCCTGTGAAAGAGCACCTGAACCACAGACACCCTCCCTCAAATTCCCCCACCACCTACAGAGATGGCTGGCCAGCCAGCCCCATTGTTCCCTATGATGGGAACCAACTGCACAACAAAGAATAAAACAAGAACAACACAAAATAAAGTTTTAAAAAAATTATTTTCTCCCTTCCAAAGTACAAGTAGGCAAAGCATTATGACACATTACACCAGCAGTCCCCCACACAGAAAAATTAAAACAAAACTCACTTAACATCAGAGAATCACAAAGCATGATTCCTGTCAAAAACACTGTATTTCTTGAACAGCTTTAGGTTACACAGCAGGGGGGAACACCAAAGGGCATGGCAGCACTATCTTACACAAAAATAACACAACTCACTTAACATCAGAGAATCACAAAGCATGATTCCTGTCAAAAACACTTTATTCCTTGAACAGCTTTAGGTTACACAGCAGGGGGGAACACCAAAGGGCATGGCAGCACTATCTTACACAAAAATAACACAACTCACTTAACATCAGAGAATCACAAAAACACAATTCCTGTCAAAAACACTTTATTTCTTGAACAGCTTTAGGTTACACAGCAGGGGGGAACACCAAAGGGCATGGCAGCACTATCTTACACAAAAATAACACAACTCACTTAACATCAGAGAATCACAAAAACACAATTCCTGGCAAAAACACTTTATTTCTTGAACAGCTTTAGGTTACACAGTAGGAGGGCACAACAGGGCATGATAGCAATGTACTACAAAAAATAATACAACCCACTTCACCGTTTTTGACAGCAATTGTGTTTGTGTGATTCTCTGATGTGAAGTGAGTTGTGTTATTTTTGCGTAGTACACTGCTTTCCTGCTCTGTGGTGCCTTCCTACTGTGTAACCTAAAGCAGTTACAGAAATAAAGTGCTTTTGACAGCAATTTTTTGGGGTGATTCTTTAATGTGAAGTGAGTTGTGTTATTTTTGTGTAAGATACTGCTTCCATGCCCTTTGGTGTCCCCCCCCCCCTGCTGTGTAGCCTAAAGCTGTTCAAGAAATAAAGTGTTTTTGACAGGAATTGTGCTTTTGTGATTCTCTGATGTTAAGTGAGTTGTGTTATTTTTGTGTAAGATAGTGCTGCCATGCCCTTTGGTGTTCCCCCCTGCTGTGTAACCTAAAGCTGTTCAAGAAATACAGTGTTTTTGACAGGAATCATGCTTTGTGATTCTCTGATGTTAAGTGAGTTTTGTTTTAATTTTTCTGTGTGGGGGACTGCTGGTGTAATGTGTCATAATGCTTTGCCTACTTGTACTTTGGAAGGGAGAAAATAATTTTTTTAAAACTTTATTTTGTGTTGTTCTTGTTTTATTCTTTGTTGTGCAGTTGGTTCCCATCATAGGGAACAATGGGGCTGGCTGGCCAGCCATCTCTGTAGGTGGTGGGGGAATTTGAGGGAGGGTGTCTGTGGTTCAGGTGCTCTTTCACAGGGACCAGCTGGCACTCAGAAGTGTGCCCACCATTGTGGCACCCCTGGGCTGTGCAGAATTGCCCAGGGAAAGAGAGTTTAGAAGTTCCCAGCATAGGGAACAAAGGGAGAGGGCTGGCCTTTGCCAGCCTGTTCCTGGGGTTATGGGTGTGGGGCAGGTGGGGGTGGATTTGGGTCTGTGAGGGGCTAATGTGGGGATTTGGGTCTGTGTGTGGCAGCTGGGGGGAATTGGGTTTGTGTGGGGCTGTAAGGGGTGGACTTTAGGGGCTGAGAGGACCTACTTGGGGAGGCCATGAAATGCCCCCCCCAAGTGGGAGCAGTCTGAGCCTTGGTGGGGGTGGGAGGAAGGGTGGGAGAAGGGCCCCAGAGGGCTGGGGGGCATTTTGCATGCAAAATGCCACCCCTGGCAAGACAAGCCTCCCCCAGCTGTCAGTGGTAGAGATGAGAGCAGAGCACCTACTTGGGGAGGCCATGAAATGCCCCCCCCAAGTGGGAGCAGGCTGAGCCTTGGTGGGGGGTGGGAGGAGGGGTGGGAGAAGGGCCCCAGAGGGTTGGGGGGCATTTTGCATGCAAAATGCCACCCCTGGCAACACAAGCCTCCCCCAGCTGTCAGTGGTAGAGATTAGAGCACCTACTTGGGGAGGCCATGAAATGCCCCCCCCCCAAGTGGGAGCAGGCTGAGCCTTGGTGGGGGGTGGGAGGAGGGGTGGGAGGAAGGCCCCTGAGGGTAAGGGGGCATTTTGCATGCAAAATGCCACCCCTGGCAAAGGAAGCCTGCCTCTTCATTTTTTCCCCATAGGAAATAATGAAGAAAGATGAGCAGCAGCATGCTAACAATATGCTGCTCCTTCGCTTTCTTATGGGAGGATGGGGGGACCTGCTTTGGGGGGCCATAACATGGCCCCCCAAAGTCCAATCTGTCTGAAACTTGGGTGGTTGTTAGAGAAGGGTTAGAGGAAGGTCCCCACCAATTTTGGGCTTATTCGGTGGGAAAATGCCTCCTCCAGGCGTCCTGGAAGACGGAGGCATTTTCCCATAGAAAAAAGCCGAAAGAATGCCAAAATAATGCCGAAAGAATCCCGAAAGCCGAAAGCCGAAAGAGATTCTTGTTTCGGCTTTCGGCTTTAACGATAGAGAATCTTCTTTCGGCTTTCTACTTTCGGCTATAGCCGAAAATTTTTGGCTTGCACACCCCTAATGGAGACAAATCTACACATAGTTCTTGTGGCTGCAATGAAAGCAGAGGCATTTGAAAGGGTAACATGAAATTTGCACCACACTTCTCTTACCTCAGCCTTCTATTGCTGCCATTTCCACCCCTACTACTAGAGATGGGCACGAAAAAAACCCAACCCCTGAACATGATATTCGTTGTTCGTTGCCATCCACGAACACGGACTCACGAACAACCACGAACATGGCTCTGTTCATGAACATGTTCGTGGTTGGCTGTTCATGGGGGCCAGCAGGCTCTCCTCTAGCCATCATCCAAGTCAAGATCCCTACTGCACCACTCCCAGAAACCTGACCTGAGCAGACACCAGGAAAAGTACCAATAATAAATAATAGCTTGGCCCAGAGCCTGGCAGCAGCCCTGGAATTTGAAGGGGTAGATCCCTATCCCACCACACACAAAGAAAATTCAAGCTCCAATGCACTCACTCTATCAAAATGCCAACAGCAACTCTCTCCCTCTCCACCGTCTGCAAACTAAGCCAGAGCTGGGAGCCCCCTCCCCCCTGCTCTTTGCTCCCTTGCTGTAACAAATTTGGAGCTCCACACTTGAAAGGAAGACCTGCCCATCAAGCTAAATTGGGCATAGATTGGGGTTTCCAGGGCAATAGCAGGAGTTCAGACAGAGTTCAGACAATCCCTGCCTAAGTTGCCAAGGGAATTGATTGCAGGTGCCAGACTCTGGCTTGACGAACAGCAACCAACAGCAATGAACAAGGCTTGCAATGACCACCTGTTGGTTTAACATGGGGCCTCACAAACAGCTTGTTCACAAACAGCAAATTGGGCTGTTCGTGGCTTTTTTTTTTGTTTGTATTGCTGTTCGTGTCCATCTCTACCTACCACACCATCATAGGGCTTTTAAAAAACAAACAAACTGGTAATAGGTATATGGCTATTGTATTGCACCATGACAACAATGTAGTTATTCCTAGTTTAAAAAAAAATAAAAGTTTCAAGCCATTTTAGTTGTAAAGCAATAAGGAGATATTTGCAGCCAGAATCTCTCTCTTATAACTCTACAACCCAAAGAGCTAAATACTAGCTTTTTAAAAATGAAATATATAATGAAATATAATGAAATATAATGTTCCAACAACTAGAACGTGTTAGAGCAATATAACTATAACTATAATCAGTTTTAAAAGCCTGAAAAATCTACACAGTAGAGGGGGAGGTAAGGAATATCATCATCAACAACAACAGTATTTGATTTAAATACCGCACTTCAGGACAACTTAATGCCTGCTCAGAGTTGTTTACATAGTGTGTTATTATTATCCTCATGACAATCACCCTGTGAGGTGGGTGGGGCTGAGAAAACTCTGAGACAGCTGTGACTGACCCAAGGTCACCCAACTGGCTTCAAGCAGAGGAGTGGGGAATCTTTCCAGATTAGAGTCCTACTGCTCTTCTTAACCACTACAGCAAACTGGCTCCACTGGCACCACTGTGGTCAGGACTTGAAAAAAATGCACACCATCTCACTCATACTACGCCCAAAGGTGCTTTGACTGTGATTTTTTGAAAAACATATCAAACCATGATGTGGGGGAGATCACAGCAAAATAGGGGAAACAAGCAAAGAAAATAGAGGACCACATTATGTGTATACTCCCCCAAACAGTACTGCAGTAAGGAAGTCAAAGCAAAGCAATGCAAATCATAAATGTGGAAACAGTCCCTGTTATACAAAGTATCTATCACACGATGCCCATCCACAGACCTGCTGTTTGAGCACAGGAAGCAGAAAAGCACTGATGAATTTTCAACAAACGAACATACATCATTCTTATTCAATAGACAAGAACCTATTGGTCCATGGCATTAGCAGAGGTAACACAATGGCTTGAACTATGACAGCTACCATAGCAATCACATGTGCATAATAATAAAAAAATCATAATGAATTGTAACTTTCTGGAAATCACACTTCACTAAAGCACAGCAGCAGAAAGCTTCATTTTCACAGAAAATCATACTTTAAAAATATAGAAAGCGGTTTAATTTTGGCAGGCATAACTGCAACAGCTGTTATAAATGATAGCCAGGTTTTTCCCAATAAAAGAATTTGATCTTGAAATGGGCCACAGCAATCAAACTGAGCAAGGTCTCCAGTTCCTTACCATCCTTTTCACACACTCCAGCAGAATGATCCAAGTCCCCTAAGGTATCATTATTTATTACAATAGAAATAGCAGTAGAGATGATTCCAAAATTTTCCTTATCTAAATTACCTGGCCTTTTTCCAAAGTGGAATTGATTATCTAGTTGTGATCATATGTACAACTAAGTCAAGATTATTTTTGTGTGGTGCTTTAGCAACGCACTAGAGTGGGGAGAGGAATGGGAACTAGTCCCACCCCACTAGTCCCACCCCATGTCAGCAAGAGTGCATGTAACACGTTCAGCTGGATGCTTAAAAGTTTGGAGAGTACCCTAAGACACTAGTTGTGTGGTCATGGTGGCCAGTGCTTAGGTTGACCAGCTAGCACAGGAAATCCCTTGGGTCACTCATAACCAATAAATCAAACGTTTGTGACTAGAGTGATGTGGCACATCTTACTCAAACATCAGTAAGTGTTTGGCTAGGAGGAACATGAATAGTACACAAGACATTGAAATAGAGTAGTTTCCCAGATGGCAGGGATGCCAGAAGGAGGAGGACTGACTCCATCTCATTACTTAAAGTTTCTCTTGGAGAAACTTGGAGGTAGAATAGAGAAATTAAATAGATGTTCTGCCCACTGAAGATCCTTTGGCAGTGTTGTGGGCTAGGCGAAGCCAAAACAGAGTGGTCAAAGTCCAGTCCAAAGTCAAAGCACAAGTTCAAAGCCAGGGGTGAGTCCAAAATCCAAAAGCCAGGAGTTCCATAGGTCAGTTACCAGTAAGTTTGAGGGCTACACAAGAGCAGAAAGTCACAAGGCAAGGAGCAAGGCAAGATTCTGAGGCGTGGTCACAGCAGGAGCAAGATTCCAACACGCTGCTTCTGTACCTCCTGGTCTTCTGTGGCTGGGTTTTATAGACAGGCTGGGCTTGCAGCCAGCTGCTTGGGAGCTATCCTGTGGTCACTCCTCATAGCTCTCAACAAGCAGCTGGCTTCTGACCAGGAGGCATGCACTTTGCCACCTCTCCTGCAGCTCCGCACATTGCCTTTGTCTGCGGCTCTCTCTGGGTGAGGCTGGAGGTTTGGACATCCTTGACTGCACTTCACCAGTGGTGATGGAGCTGGAGGATGTTGGTGCCTCTGGCTCAGCTGATGGTTGTGGTCAATCGGTGGCTGAGCGGTATTGGAGCTAGAGGGTGTCGGTGTATCTCACTCAGCTGCTTGCTGTTGACTCTGATCCACCAGCAGCTGTTCCGCCTGATCATCAGCTTCTGCTGAGTCAGGGCTGGTTAGGCTCGTTACACAAGGCTCCTCTCCTCCTGAGGAATCCTCACTATCACTGAGCCCTATGACAGGTGATATAAAGTGATATCAATTCCTAGATGACTTACAGTGACCCCTGCTGGGGTTTTCAAGGCAAGAGGCTAAGAGAGGTTGTCATTGCCTGTCTCTGCATAGTGACCCAGGTCTTTTTTAGTGGCCTCCCATCCAATTACTAACCAAGGCCAACCCAGGTTAGATTCCAAGATCTGATAAGACCAGGCTTGCCTGGGATATCCAGGTCAGGGCAAAGAACCTTTAGTTGTAATTAAAGTGGCAGCCCACTATTCACGTTGGTTACGTTGATTACATACTGTATCTGTATGTAACCTCTTCCTGTCCCTGAAGAACTATGCAAGACTAACAGTGCAACTCTAAGTCAAGCTACACCCTTCTAAGTCCTCCTAATATTTTTGAAGGGCTGACAATGTTTTAATGTATGTAGTTGACTTATTAAATTGCATTTATTTTTTTGACTGTATATTTAAAGTTTGTTCCTATGCTTAGAAGATGTGGTAATAAATAAGATACGTGGAGGTTTACCTGGTAATAAACAAGCAATGTATTTGGAATTTACCTGTAGAGCCCTGGCTCCAGGGTGGTATTTTGAATCTTGTTGAGCCACTGTGAGGATCCCAGTCCCACACCATCATCTCCATTGATGTACAAAGAAGGTAAGAAATCGACCAGTATTTCTAGCCTGCTAGAACAGGATTTCTGTTTGGCAAGAAAAAAATCTGAATGGTGATTTGCAAATCCATTTGGCTGTTGCCAAATGTTTAACTTGTTCTATTGGAATGTTTGGTGCACTGAAATCGTGGACAAAGCTAGGTCATAACTAGAGATGCGCACGATACACATTATGAACAAGAAAACCCCACGATAATGGCGATCGCGACCCGGCGGATCGTGATCGTCCACAGCCAACAATCCAGTGGTCTGGAGAGGCCTGGATCGGGGTGATCGGGCTCGGTTCAGGGATCCAGATACTCAGGCACCAGCAATCTATTCCCCTGGCAATGGAGCCAGGGGAATGCCTGAGCTCTGTTTGCCCTCCTTCTGTCGCCCTGGAAACCCAAATGGAAGCCCAGCTTTCCTTGATCAGCAGGGCTTCCGTCCAACCACAGAGCAGCAAAGCAGTCACAAGTTGGGAGAAGACACCCAGGGGAGGGAGGGGGAAGGGGGTGTTCTGTAGCCATGGGCACTCCAATCTCATCCCTGCAAACCCTGATAGGCAGCTCTGACAGTTAAACACAGACCTCCTGTGTTGCTGAATGGGACCCATGCTTATAAATAGCCGTGGTCTCCCAGGCTGGGTTTCACTTTCTGCGAGCAGTGGAGTGGGACAGAGCTCTTGCTTTCTACTTGCTAGCCTTTGGAGAGAGAGAGAGAGAGAGAGAGAGAGAGGGAGAGAGAGAGAGAGAGAGAGAGAGAGACTGAGAGACTGAGAGACTGAGAGAGTCGGCCGCCGCCACAACCCACCTTCCCACATAGCTGGGAATACCAGCATGCCCCGCTTTGGCATCCACGATCCACGGTTCGGGAATGGGAGATGATTGGTGTAGATCGTTAATTCGGGATCGTCACCGGCACCGATCCACGATCAGCTGGATCGTTAATTTTTTTTTTGGATCGTGCCCATCTCTAGTCATAACATTCCTTTTCTTTTCTGTCCTTCTGCAGTAGTGCAGTTTCAAGGCATTTCCCCTTGCAAGGACCCGATTGTCAGGGAGATAATGCCATTTCCCGGGTAGAAATGGTGAGGGGTGGGGAGATGCAATAATGCACATTTCATTTATTCCCCTCTCCCACCAACAGAGTTAATTACTAATATAAGGGCTCTCTCCCCTTGGGATCTGATTGGTGAATGCTGTTCAGAAAAACAAGATGCTGCCACGTGAGCCCACTGCCTGGTGCCACTATTGCTGCTTTGAGAGATGAACCAAAACAAAAGACACAAACTTTTTGGTGCGAGTGTGCCATTATTACTTGGTTTCCCAGATTTGGTTCGCTGCTCCAGAAGCTGCTTAACAAAATGAAGCAGCAATTTCCAGGTGTATTTCCAGCTCTTTTTTATTATTATTTTGTACAACCCTAATGGAAAATTAGCCTCAATTAATTTAAATAATATCTCCGGCTGGGCAATAAGGAAAAAGAAGTTGTAGTCTTGTGCTATGATAAGGTACACAGCCAGCTTACATTTACCACATCCATTTCTCCCTTAAGCTTTACAAACCACAAGAAAGGAAAACCAGCTGGGTCTCTCTGCAGAGCAGATTTTACAATCACCTCTTTAACTGACCTGGATACACAGTATGTTGGCATGGCTGTGTGAGCACTAAGTTTATGCAGTCAGCGAGCTTTATGCTCCACTCTTTCCACAGGCATTTGAATAAACCCATTTGTTTTGGTGTGTGTGTTTTGCAAAGCTCAGATTCATCATTACATGCAAAACAAAAAAACACATAGAAATCTTTTGGCAATTGAGAGAATGTGAAATGGCTTTGTTCCAGTGGGATGAGGATAGATGTGAAATTAATCATGCTGGCTTTGAGGGGAAATTAAGTTCTTAATTTGCTGAAGGGCATGTTTTTGTTCTACCTGATGCCAAACTATAAGCAACAAAGCCCTTATTCTATTACAACCAAGGCCATGTCATAAGAATGGGTTGCATACCGCTCAAGGGAACAAATGCATGCAGCGTAATGAATACAACAGCCATGTCTCTGCAGCTTTGGTATCTGTCATGGACCAGAGCAGCCGGTTGCTCTGGAGCTAAAAGCCCTGACTAGGGTCAGATTAAAACATACTGAGGCCCTAAACAATGCCATGGCTCCATAGCATTACCACCACCACCACCCCACACACGCACGCATGCACACACACCCTAAGATAATTTAGTTATTTTACAAAAAGGATTTAGAGGCCTCCACATGAGACAGTCAGCCATAGCCTATTTAGTTTGTATACAAATCTAGCTCTTGCTGTGACAGAAACCAGGATGGTTGAAGATGGGTTTCTGTACCATCAAGCTAAAGCCTTTCATAGCCTGGGCTGAAGATGCCAGAAAAGAAGTCTCAATTCTGGCCAAAATCCAAGATTTGCCAAGGATTCAGTTTTCTTAGAAAGACAGATCCCCAGATTTTTTTTTTTTTATATAAAACACTCCTGTTGATTGGTGTGCCAACTAGCCTGAAAAAAAAGAAGAAAAATCCCACCTAAGTCATCGCTTGCTTCTTCAAGAATGTAGAAAAAATGTCACCACCTGCTAATATCCAGACCCAAGCTGCTATTGAAGACACAGTTCATGACTGGTAGAAAATCTGCAATCAAGTCATATGGTATGCAAGCAAAGTTTCAGTCCTTGACAGTAGGTTTTGGTCTCAAACACCCCCAATCCAGGAAAGGAAACAGGCAGAAGTATCTGTCACAGAATCAATAAGCAACCATGAAATGAACAATGCTAGTGTAGAGGACAGTAAGGGAACATAACAATTATATCTTGAAGACAGGACACTACAAGGAGGTATACGACTGAGAGAGCTGCATGGAAAGATGCAGTGAGTTGAGGAAGTGAACCAGCCTTTTTAATCCTCATATACATATCTACTTCTCTAAGCAAAGTATAGGCTTCAAGACAAAGGGTGATAGTAAGACACTCTCTTCCCCACATGCCCAGCCCAAGATTGGGTCTTTCACTGAGGACAGAGTTGGTGTCTAATCTAACTCCTACTCCAGCCTCCCCAGTACAAGTACTTCCAGTTCCTGCATACCTTTTTGCTTTCCCCTCCCTTGTCATAGGATACCAACAGGCCTGAAGAAAAATATCCTACCTTTAACAAAGGGTTCATGCATGAAAATGGGTGAGTGAAGCTGGAAGTAATATTATCTGGCAAAAAACCCAACCCATTAAGTCTCTCTTTGAAGGATGGGACTTTTTTTTTCTCCCGGCAGCTGGCAACCCCTTCTTATTGTCACATCAAATTATACAAAAAAAAAATGGTTCTTCAAACTTAAACTTCATTCAATCAACATGGGCCAAAATGGATTAGACCCTTGAATTCAGGCATGTATCAATGCCAACATCACCAAGGTTTAGGGATCATCATTAGACATGGGCATGAACTGGAAAAAAAAAGAACCACGTGATTCGTGGTTCATCGCATTCCACGAACCAGAAACCACGACCTTTTTCCAGGTCATGAATTGGTTTGTGGTTTGTGGAATTTCAAATGCCTGGCGCTGGCTGCTGAAGCCAGCACCAGGTGTTTGAAACAGACAACCCCTTTCTCCTGCTACTCGTGGTGGCAGGAGAACGGGGCTGTCACTATCACACACACCAAGCCGGCTTCAGCCGATGGGCTGAAGCCAGTGCAGATTATGTGAAGCTGACAGCCCCATCGGCAGGAGTATGGGGCTGTCAGCTTCACTCAGCCCATGCCGGGCTTCAGCCCATTGACTGAACCTGGTGAGGGGTCTGTGAAAATGACAACCCTGTTCTCCTACTGCCCCGGGCAGCAGGAGAAGGGGGCTGTCAGCTTCACTCGCCCCGCACAGGCTTCAGCCCATTGGCTGAATATGGTGTGGGGTCTGTGAAACTGACAGCCCCATTCTCCTACTACCCGGGAGGCAGGAGAAGGGGGCTGACAGCTGCACTCACCCCGCGCCAGGTTCAGCCAGGGTGAGTGAAGCTGTCAGCCCTCGTTCTCCTGCCGCCCAGACTTTTGCTATCTATGTGTGCTTAAAACTAATGCACTGATGATGATGATGAACAACCAATCATGAATATTAGGTTGGGGCATATGCTATTTTCCATAAAGGAAGGGGGGAGTTGCTACTGCCAGTTCTTTCCTCCCACTGATTTTTCCTTTATACTGTTCTTGAGAAGCATTTTGGGGAGCTTAGTAGGCTGCAGTTGGACAAGAGAGGCAGGGAAGTTCCATTCCGCTAATAGAAGTACCTTCTATTAATGGGAACCATCACTAGGATCCAGTCTTCTTCATATTGCTCTTAGAATGGTAGCTCTGTGTTTAATACTATATTCTGAAATGTTGCAACATTCATAGCACACTTTGGTTTTTTTTCCGGTGCAAGCTTTAAGATCATCACACATTTAATATATTCCAGCAACAACTGAGGGTTTTTAAAAAAGTCTGAATCTTAAAAGTTATTAAAATGCATTGAAATGAAGATATAATTTTATCTTCAGACGTGACCCTTGGCACAGATGGAAGAGTATGAAAGTAAAATATGATACATTCAAATCTGGTTAAAATATATTGAATGTTTAAAGAGCCATCAAAACTTTCTAAAGTGTTCAATTATTCAGGGTCAAAGGAAAAAGTATAAGGTTTCAGTTAGGACTAAAAACAAATTTTAGAAAGTTCTTTCGAAAGGCAGGTTAAGCTTTAGGAAAACATCACCCAACATATTGGTGCTAATTATACAAATAACCCCATTGAATTCAGTACGGACAACTCTCATGTACGTGTGCACAGAAGTGCACTCTTACATACAATTATGCCATAGAAAATTCAGTGGAATAAACTCTGTCACAAGCTAAGCCTCTATAACTTCAGTAGAATTTTAGAGCAATCTAATCTCATCTAGTCAGACCAAAGCAGATTATTTGAAAGAGAATGCTGTTTCTGCTTTTCCTTTGAAACTACAGAGTCAAGTGAGGAAAGGGTCAACTGTAAATTGCAAGTATCTTCAGTAGAGGTTCGACATGCTAAACAATGGATCTACCTGGGAATTAAGAACATGCTCCAGTATATCATTGATAATCCAGTTTCTCACATTAATAGCAATGCAAGGAAGGTATGTTCATGACTCCCGTGCAGAATCAACAGCCGGGATAGAGCTGACGAGTGACGACGACTGATTAGAAAAAGAAAATCTGGATTCTTATCGTGTGAATATCTTCTTTAGCTTCATGTGTAGGTAATATCCAGTAAAAATTTTCACAGCAAGAAGCACATCAAGATGCTGCTGAAGACATGTCGTTGTTGTTATGTGCCGTCAAGTTGCCTCCAACCCGTGGAGACCCTATGAATGAAAGACCTCCAAAACGTCCTATCATTAACAAACTTGCTCAGATCCCACAAACTGGAGGACGTGGCTTCTTTTATTAAGTCAAGCCATCTCATTTTAGGTCTTCCTCTTTTCCTACTCCCTTCCACTTTTCCTAGCATTATTGACTTTTCCAGAGAATCTTGTCTGCACATGATGTGACCAAAGTACATAGCTGGTTGAAAAACAGGTATTCTAGGCAGCATGCAACACCTTGTGGCCCTCTGCAGATGACATTGCATGTATTGAAATCAAGACACATAGAGGACTGTATATGAGTGTGTTGGCCCTGCCACATGTGACACTAGACTGTGAGCACTGCATCTAAGCACTTACGAAGTGTATGCACATATATGCAATCCTGTTATTGAGAACACTGCTTCTATGAACAATCCTGTTAGCAGGTTTGGTCTTATGCATGTACACTTTGTACATACATAGATGCTGTCCTCATGGTTCAGTGATCACATTTCGGGGTGGAGTCAGCCAACTTGTGCCCTTTGTGCCCTCTGTGCACGCTGCTTTCAACACACATTATGTCATCCACACAGGCCTTTTGCCTGTGAAACTGCAAACAGGGGTACCCACATACCCCATTGCAGAGCTTCTCAAGTCAAGACTAGTATTGCAATCCTAAGAAAACTTTCCTGGAAGTAAGCCCCATTAACTTGAATCTGCTTAGGATTGCTCTCTCGTTATTAGACGCCCCGATCCTGTTGGTTTTAACTGTCTCACATTGTATGATCTGCCTTGAGTCTCAGTGAGAAAAACAGGCTATAAATGACATAAATCAATTTAAATAAATGAATGCATCTCAAATGCCTCCACCAGGTTAGCTGCCACCCCGGGCACCTCTTGCAACTTCCCTATAAACATATATATGGCTATCAAATCTAGCGCTCTGCCTCTAGCAATGGCCAGCCATATGTTCAAGCTCAGGTACAGCATGACAGCCAATCCCCAATTGTCCCCAGAAACTTGTACTAAGTGGTATAGAGCCCTGTATAATGGAGGTTTTATTCAGCTGTCCTGGATAACATATATTAATAGACTATTCAGTGTATTTCCAGCCACCGCCCCTCCCCGTCCCCAGCCTTTCTATGCTCCTGTTTCAAAAGGCCCCGTAACAGTATTAGGATTCTGTATTGTGACATGGCATTGGGACAGCATCTAAGTCATATCAATGAATGCTAGGAGAAAATCCACCACAGAAATGTCGAAATCCTAGACAATATTTTGTTTCCTTCCAAACTTCTTGCCCAGTTTCATCATAGATACCAATTTTATTCTTACCTTCTTATTCTCATGGACAGCCTACCCCAAGGCCCTCTTCAGGTATGGCTCTTGTAGGGATAGCTTCACATAGCTGTGCAAGAACCACATTAACTAAAAACAATAGCAGCAATTCTAGATATACTTGTGTTACTTAAGTACCATTGAAGTCAAGGATATTCAAGCACCGTGTGTACTTCATAGAAGGCAATAGGTAAAATACATCAGCAGTGAATATTAAAAAATCACATTGAATTTAGTACTGGCTAGATAGGGCCCAGAATTCTGTGATGGTAAGCAGACATTCCACAGACTTCGTTGAATAACACAGTGTCTAGGATCATATCACTTGTGGAAGGTTATTCAAGACATCAGTTCCACTGAACTCACTGAACTTCAGTTCAAGATTACATAAAACTGCAGACTTAGTTACTGCAAGCAGAATGCATATACTCATATTATGCATGTGCAAGACTAACAGTGCAATCCTAAACAGAGTTACGCCAGCCTAAGGCCATTGATTTCAATGGGCTTAGACTGGCGTGACTGTGTTTAGGATTGCAGTGCGAGTGTTTTAGGTATATATGTAAGCAGGTGGGGTGCAAATCCTCACAGCTTTATTGGCTTCCCAAAGGAACCTTTTCAGCTGACCTTCTTACATCTCAGTTTAATATCTATCAAATTAAGCTGTCTACTAATTTAACATTAGGAAGTACAGTAAATGCTTCGATGCTGCCTGTCCCTATAAATATTTTTAATTGAACTAACAAGCACTTCCGCATCAGCAACATTAATAAAGTATGTATCTACAGTCCACAATTGATAAATGATGACAGAATTGGAGTCTGCAGTAGGAAAATATTTTCTTGCACTAATGATCACAAAAATTAGATTTTAAAAACCCACATTTCAGCATTTAGGGAGTCACTTCCATGATAATTACATTAACAACAAACTTGACAAGCAAAACAAAATGTATTTGTGCCTGCTTGTTCATCCGTTTGTACATGGATTTGGAGTTGTCCAATGTAGAAAAAGGTGGCACATGAACATTTAAAAATGGTGAGACCTTTCCCTATGGTAGCAGTGAGTTATGCTCTTCTCTTTGAAAGCTGATCTTTATTTGTGATAAACAACTATGTAATAAGGATGAAAACGTTAAAAAAATGTAAATTGCTATCTCAATATCCTTACAGATTTGTTTGGCAAGTACAATATATATTAAGGCAACTTTTTGCTCTTTGGTAAAGACTGATGAAGAGCCTACACCTGACTCCTCAGCTTTGGTACCATTACTCTGTGTCCTGTGTTCCCTCAGGTGAGGGGAAATAGGCATCTAAGAGTCCCAGTTCAAAGGTATGGAAAGCACAGCAACTACACCAGTCCTTCGTAATCCTGCTGCAACCCACCAATCATAGAGCAGCATGCTGCTGATGTCACCGTGATGGCCATAGATGGGAAAACAAACAAACAGCACACTCCAGTGCAAGCATACCAATCTGAAGCCCTACACCCATATGCAGAATACAACAAAGGAAGAAACAAAGGAAGCATATAATATCACCACACACACTGTCATTCCCTCCTGAAATCATGTTTCCTTTTACCAGACAGATAGACACACAGAAAAAGAACCATGGCCACTCCATCCACATTACCTCTAGGCTCCTGAAGCACAGCAGGCTTTGGCAGCAGCAACCCTGATAGAATGTCTGAGACCAGAGGGCAGGTGGGAGAACTATACTGTTCCAGCCTTCTTTCAGGTAAGGGAGATGCAGAGACACTAGGATAGCAACAAACGGACACGCAAATGGATAGAAGGCATTCCTGACAACTTCTCCCTGGGAGAAACACACCCATGAGGTAAACAGGAGGCATGGCTTTGGGTTCTACCAAGGAGGATGGCTGGCAAGTAGGCAAAGCTCACTTTTTCACCAGCAACAGGCCAATCACCAGTAAAACAGGAAAAAGAGGTAAGGGCATAAAGAGCATAAAGAATTATGAATCCCTCAGCAGCCCTTGCCATATATACCAGGTCTATAAAACGACGAGGGCGACTCTGGAAACAAAGGACTAGATATACCAGGTCAGCAGGATTGTAAAGAAAGGTAGAGCAGCACAGTGGAAATGCACAAGTATAGCATACCCAGAGCCCCCAGCTCATAACCTGCAGGAGGTAAGCTATCAAAAAGCCCTGGAAGGAGTCCCAGCCATAGCAGAAATTTCGAACCATCAAATACAATTGCTTGGGATGGCCCATTCATGCTGACCAGCATGTAGGGCACCCAATCATTTTGGTCAGCCATCTCTCTCCCCACACTCCGGTACCATCCCTTGCTTGCATTCAGAGGAGTCATTACTGCCCCCTACTCCTATCCATCCCAGCAATCTTCCTACACCATCCCTCCCCACCTCTGTCACCCAAGCTCCATAGCCTATAAGTTGTCAGCAGTGATTGTGGGTTGTGCAACCCTCACACCCCCATCCTTCTTACGGCACTTCACCATACAGCTTATAATAGCATCTAAACTGGCCCATGATCAGGATTAGGTAGCTGAATTATATCTAGTTCCATTTTGGTCACTTTATCTTCCTTCCATATCTCTATTCGCTAGCTTCCCCTCTGGTTATCTTAAGCTGTATCCAACAAGCCATTTTAAAAGTACCTACATTTAAGTTAATTGTGGTATGCAAATAGACTTTTTCCTATTACTTTGGCAAGAATGGCAACATTAAGCTCATGTTGGGGGGCTGTCATAGTTATAGTCATGCAAAATTACCTCCAGCATATTACAGGGTGGTGAAGTCTTTTGTTGGCTGCATGCAGTTTTGTTGTTTGTTGGCTTAAGTGTCAAATAACATCTGTTATTTGCAAAAAAGTTGCAATATCCTAATGCATCTAAATCAAGAATATATTTAAAATGATAAAAATGGAAGGTTAGATAAATTTACAAGCAATACAGCATGAATGACTGTTGTAGAATCTTCAAACTTAATAGATTAATTGGTCATTTAATTGATTAAAAGCAACACAGTTAATTAACTAAACATTATAATTGGTCAGCAGCCCTTGTAATTATCCAATTCCCATAAGACAAATGTCCTAGTAGCTGTTGTTAATATGCATGCAATTATTCTAAATTGCAGAGCTTTAGGCTCCAAATGCTAAATCTCAATCAGAACAAAATCTAGTAAATGTTTCAATGTACAGTAGTCTCTTCAACAAGAGAGGGTTACCATGGATTGATAAGGAGAGTAACTCCAGTAAAGCAGCCATTATTGTAAATGGCACACGTCTCTTTCAAATTTATCAGTGTATTATTGAAAAGGACGCAGAAAGTGAAGAATTAGCCATTTTTGAAGTATGGCCTAAAAATCCAAGACAGATGGAGATGCAAGACTGGATATTGTTTTTAAAAGTCATTGTGACCTGGAATGTAACATCTCTTTGCCTCTTACTAATAAATTCTAGCCCCTAGGCTGGGCAGCTCTGTTAGTAGTCAGAATCTCACTCACACTGAAAGCACAGTTTATGAATATGGCAATATCATAAACCCCTTTCCCCCATGTGCTCCAAGCACATGGCACATTGCCTGGCTAGGCCACGTGGTGGGGGAAATTACTGGAATGTGAGTCATGAGGCAAGATAAACTAGAGATGTGCAAAGATTTAAGACAAAAGAGCTCTTCCAGGAGTTCCTGAGTTTATCTCATCCACACCCTCCTGAACTTCCCCTTTTCCCCTTCCTAATCAAGACTATTCAGGGATCTGATAGCCCTTCCTATCCAGCGATCGCAGGTCATCAATCCCTATAGTTCTGCCTAGATATGCACAATCAGGCCGTACTCAATTCATTGTCTCATTTCCAGAGACAGCCATTAAGTTATTGTTGTGGGGGCAGAAGATGTAATTCTGCCCCAGAATACATTTCACACTATAATTGGGCTACTCTCAGCCATAGCTGTGTGTGTGTTCCCTTCTATGCACCCTCAGACGCCATCTCTTCTTCCATGAGATGCTGGCTGTCCTCGCTGCTACTTCCACCGACCTTCTCTCCCAGGACTGGTAAATATTGCCCTCCCTCGAATCTCTCTCACTCTTCCTCACTGATTTCCTAGTTAGCCTTGTCTTTGTGTTGTGTGTATTTTGTGTGCAAATGCTTTTTAATGCTCCTTTAATAAAAATCCATTCCTGTTGAACACCTGCCTGTTTATTAGAGAATCCAATAACAAATGATCCTGGTATACATTGGTGGAGATCATGCCAGTTAGCCCCTCTTGCTGTATCTCCTTGTATGCTAATTTCTCCAACTCTTAAGGATATCCCCCTATTTGATATGATTTATTTGGCTTTTAGCCCGGTCTCCTGGCGAACAGGCTCAGAGCGGATAACAATATATTAAAAGGTGCATTAAAATCACAAGTAACGTACAATGAAATCAAAAACACAGATGACAGCCCCAATTTACCCAGCCCCAATAAACAATTCTATGGGTAGGAAAGCAGCAATGGTCTCGCTGATGGAAACTGGGGAGGGGGTCACACTACTCCCCCAACAGGAGATTGACAGGAAGGCACTTGACAGCACATATGGGAAGGCTCACCCATAACCCAGCCTCAAGCACATGCCTGGTAGAATCTCTCTGTCTTACAGGCCCAACAAAAAGATAGTATATCTTGTTGGGCCTGGGTTTCCGCAGACAGAGCGTTCCACCAGATTGGAGCCAAGACCACAAAGGCCCTGGCTCTGGTCGAGGCCAGGCAAGCCTCCCTGGGGCCAGGGACCACCAGTGGATTTTTACCAGCTGATTGAAGCACTTCCCAGGGCATATATGGTAAGAGGTGATCCCATAGATATGCTGGCCCCAGTCCGCTCAGGGCTTTGTAGGTTAACAGCTTCCCTTCTGTATCAGCAGCATTGTCATAGATCCTACTACTTGCTCAGCTAGACTGTTCCCATTGATTATTGATACATGGCAAATCTGAACATTACCACTCCAGCATTAGTTGGAATGGGCCAGAAACAAAGCCAACAATTCCTCTGTAGCTATACATTGCAGGGGAATATCAAATACAATCAATGGACAATGTGTCTTTTAGTGAAGCTTATTTGTCAATATTTACATTTCCAAAGAAGAACCCCTTGGTAAGTTTTTCATGAGGCACAGGAAATATTGCTTGAAAGTCAGTGCTTCAGTATAAGTGAGGACAAACACTAGTTAGCAAACCTTCCCATACAAAATTGAAATCATTTGTGGCTAATTCCTTAGTAGGAATGCTTGTCTAAAGCCAGCCAAGGTCTTAGTGGGTATACTAGTTTCAGATGCAATCTGTTATACTAAAGCAGATCTCCATTTCGCAACTAGCCTGCAGCAGAGACCAAGCTGTTGTTGAAAATCTACTAAATAATAATTATGGGAACTAGAATGCTTAAAACTTGTTTCTAGTATGGGTGAGTAACTTGCATTCAGTTTGGTTAAAAGACAATATATTTTATGTTACCTGTGCACAGAAAACAGATCTACCAGCATAGATGTGCAAACACTAAAATTCCACATTGCAAGTTATGAGGCACAGTTTCCTAACTATATAAATGGGTCTCCAGAATTCATGGTGCTTTTCTGCTTTGTATTCAGAGGAAGATGTGGAATTCGAGGATAAATGTGGAAAAGTTCCATAACATCTGCTACTAATTTCTGCCAGATGAAAGTGATAATGATGATGAATATTTTTGTTGATGCTGCTGATACATTGGCCCATCTAAACTCAGTTCCAGACTCTGTGTAAATATCTAATTGAAAATACATGATTTGTAACACAGGCACAGTTTTTAATTGTCTTAATTAGCTTCTGGATTTCTGATTTGTAATTTCAAAGGAAAGCAAAATATCACAAAGAAGTTTTGTCTTAACCAGTGACATGTTTGATGTTGTATCAGTAAATAAATCCTTATGCTCTACCTTAGGGTTAGATGAGCAGATTTCTCTGTGCTTCACTCCTTTATTGTCCCAAAATTTCATTCTGCATTGCATTCCATTCATACTGAATTCCAGTTCAACTAGGAGACAATTCTCAAATTAATTCCAGAATTTACACCTGAACTTAACATATTCTTTTGCATTTCCTGCCCCTATTTTTACAATGCGCACATACACATTTATTTTTTTAAAACACCAAACCAAAACACATCTCAAGAAAAGAAAAGAAAAAATAAGAAAAGCCCTGTTTGATCAGAGCATAACTTTACTGTATACCTCATTTCATATTCCCATTCCCATTCCCATTCCAACTGCATTTAGCAAGATGCCTCCAGAAAGTCCATAAGCAAAGCATAAAAGGAAAAGAGTCCATTCCCCGTTTCATTGTACAACTCAATCAACTGAGCTACACTACCTCTGGCACTGGGGGGGGGGTATTATTTGGCCGTCATTGATAATAACGACTGACTCACCTATCAAGGAATTTGTTCAGTCCTTCTTTAAAGCCACCTAGACTAGTGGTCTTCACCACATCCTGTGTCAATGAAACACCATTTATCTATCCTGGTTCTATAGTTAGTCAATTTATTTGAATAACCACCATCACCCGCCCCAAGTTATGAGACAGACAGTTTGGTGCTTTCTCTATTTACTTTCTCCATACTATTCATAGTATTATGACATTTTTTACCCATTAGTAATCTTTTTTTCTAAGCTAAAAACCCACAAATGTTTTAGTCTTTCCTCAAAAGGGAAGCCATACCATCTTCTTCAGCCATCTTAGTTGCTCCTTTGTGCACTTGTTCCAATATCCTTTGACACATGGCCAACCAGAACTGTCCAGAGCATTCCAGATGCAGCTTTGCTTTAGATTTAAACAAAGGCATCATGATACTAACAATGTTATTTCTAGTCCTGTTCCTAAATATTCCCAGCCCTAAAATTTGATCATATCTTGCTTGTACTTAAAGATCTTCTGTGAGTTTCCATTTGTTCTAAAATAAAATTCAGAGCACTGTACTGAATGGTCTAGGACCGGGATGCAGGAGGGATATCCTACTTCCATATAAACTTGCCTGTGCTTTTAAAATCTTCCGTTCTGTTTGAGGTACACCCATGTTCAGAAATGAGGTGGGTGATTACTAGACATTGGGCTTCTCTCATGGAAACACCAAGATTTTGCAGAGGCGTTGTGTGACTCAGGGCAGAGCACATGCTTTGTATCTTTAATGTCTCAGGTTTAATTTCTGGCAATTTCCAGTTGAAAAGCTTTCAGAAAGCAAGTGTTGGAAAGGTTTTTCTCTGCCTAGACTCTGAAGACCATAATGAGCTAGACAGACTGAGGGTCTGCCAGCATAAGGCAGCTTAATATGGAATAACTTTCCTAGACATTTCGGTGATGCCCATACTTTCTTTTCCTATCAGATCGATTAAAAATGTTTATTCATTCTGTGTTTATCATTATGGATAATCCCCCTCTTTTGACTGCAAGCTGTTTAGGTGGCCTACTTTTAGGTGGAAGGATGCATATATAAATGATAAATTCAGATGGTGACCAGTGGCAGTGAAAAGCCATTCTGCAGCCCCCCCCCCCCCCCGGCATTAGTGTATTGGATATTGTACTGTGAACTAGTTGAAATTTCCCAACGCTCTTCATAGGCAGCCCCATATGGAGCTCATTGTAGAAATCTAACAGGGATTTATCGAAACATGGAGAAGAGTGGAAAGATCAGGCTGTCTGGAAGAGTTGCAGTTGATGCTTCAGGGATGTCCTTAACTGACCTGCCGGTTCTTAATCCACAATTTCTTTCCCAGCCAGTCATCCTCAATACAGAATCTATCAGTGCATCTGTGAAGTAGGGATTAACCCAATGTACACTGGTTTGCAATTATATTGAATAGATCTGTCAAATTGTAGTCTGTTTACCCAGTAATGTTCGAAGTCCCTTTAAAAGCATAAGATAGCACACAGTCCTCACAAAATCATACCATTGAGCATTGATCTAGAAGAGTGTTAATACTCATGAGCTGTAGATTGCAAAGTCTTTGGCTCCTCTACCATAAATTCAACAGGAGGTCTTTTTTTCCAGCCTCAGCTCTGTCCCCAGTGGTAACATTGATCTAAATCACAAGCACCTTGTAAGGCTTCCTGAGATAAATGGACAAGTAGTATTTTGAACACCCGAAGTGCTATATCAATTCTAAGTATTATTAACAGCATTGCTCATAAACATTCCATAAGGGTACAACTTCAGCAGCAAGTATGACTGTCAACTTTCTGCCGTTTCTTCAGCTGCTGTGGGCATAAGCAGAATACCACCCCAAGGAGTGGAATTCACAGCAATGCTAATAAGACAATGGGAGTGAAACGAAATGCATCCATGATAACATACAGATTATTTCAGATCCATTTTGTTATGATCTCTATTAAATATTTTATATCCAACATTTATTCCATAGATGTGCCACTGCCACATCTCTACAGAAGCCACTTAATACCTTGAATGAATTTAAAGACCAAAAGCAATTTAAAGTTTAAGGCATTTCTAATCTTTAAATTGGCTTCTGAGTTAGGAGATTCACATGCTGGTTTAGAACTATGTTTTTAATATTCTTGTGGAGATAATTTTGTACCTGCACAGTTATGGGCTTCACCCATTAAGAACACACAAAATTAACAGAATGTATTTCTACATTTTACCAAGTTAGAAGGCCCTCCCGATAATGTCATCAAGTCTTCCTCTCACTCTTACAGGGTTTACTCTGCTTTTCTTAAGATGGTTAATCTGTTCTGATGTCATAGTTGTCCTAGACAGACATTGTGATTCTTCTCCTTAGGCTGCCATTGGCTCAGCTGTTGTGACGTCACAGTGTAAACCTCATGTATTATCACAGAGGACCTTGACATCTTTGATTTAGCAACAATAAGAGAATCCTTTGATTCTAATTGCCAAGTTCCATGAGCATACCTATGTAAAAATGAACCCACAGCCACACTGCCTACACATCATGGACTTCTTAGACATACTACGGATGCAACTGATTTATGAGGCTTTCAATAGACAGGAAATAGGTGGATTTTGAATGGAAAGAAACCACTGAAATGGTCTTCCTAGTGCCAGTTAAAAACCTTTGGGCAATTGAAGATAATTCATAAAACTTGGTTTGTGTAATTTCAAGTTTATTGAACTAATCAGCAGCAGCCCTTATCTTCCAGGTTTTTTAAGCTCCATTTCAGGAATACTGTCAACAACTGGCCTTGTCAAAATGGCTTGTGCCTATCCCAAGCATCACCAACAATATCATTTATGCAAATGTAATTAATTTAACATCGCTAATGGCATTGTGTAAGCCATTTATACAGACAACAGCTCTCACACAAAAACATGTGATGGTTTAACAGCAATAATGAGAATGAAAAGGAAATGCCATTGTATAATTTGCATAGATCTGCAATACTAATATACTTTTGAAGAAATCCACAAGGATTTTCTTGGGACATCCACAAGGAATTCCTCATTTTGAAGTACATGGGCAGTACAATCCTGGGGGGTGGGGGCTAAAGCGCCCTGGGAGTCAACTAGGAGTTACACCAACATATCCTGAATATATGATAGCCCACACACACACACACATCACAATGGCACAGCAGCCTGGTGCCTCTCCACCCAGAACCTCCACTGGTGCCCAGACCTGGCTTCTGGGCATAAGTGTAACCAAGGCATAAGTCCCTGTGCCAGCAGGCTGGTGGGGGGGCAGGTCAGTGAGCAGGGCATGATTTAGTCGGCTCCTTAAGCTGCTTCAGGCATAGGAATGCCCCTGGCAGTGACAGGAAGTTATTCCACAAAAAATGACAGTGTAACCCATAGTTACCAATTGTGCTGCACAAGTTGATTACTCCCCCACACCCGACCCTGCCCAAGCAGCCCAGTGGAGCATAGGATGTTAACTACTGCAGGGACCAATCTGCTCATGCCCCCATTCCCTGCACGCAATCAGCATCTTGGGCACCCTACATAGCCTCCAGCCAGGGAGCCCACAAGCACAGGTAAGTAGCAAGGTGGCTGAAGGCTCTGCCTGGAAGGACCCTGCCATGAGGATTTAGAGCGTGAAGTGGGAGAACGTGCTTCTGATGGCAGGGTAAGACTGCACAAGAGGATCTTTGCAAAATTTGGGCAATGTCTCGCACTCACATATGGGGAGAGAGCCATGCCCAG
The DNA here is from genome assembly GCF_028583425.1 of Eublepharis macularius. Classification (NCBI taxonomy): domain Eukaryota; kingdom Metazoa; phylum Chordata; class Lepidosauria; order Squamata; family Eublepharidae; genus Eublepharis; species Eublepharis macularius. The sequence goes on from NC_072795.1 coordinate 117,391,355, forward strand.
AATGTCTGTCTAACAACTACCACCCAAGTTCTCTTGCAGGTTACCCATCTCTTGAGTCCTGGCTCAGAGAGGGGCAACGACGCACTGACAGGTAAGAAGGAGCTGGGGAGCTGGCTGCCCTGGCTTGCTTGTTCACAGGTAAGAAGAAGCCGGGGAGCTAGCTTGCCCTAGCCTCCCTTCTCCCCTCACCTGTGCCCCTCCTAACACTGGCCTCTGCTGTTGAGGCTTGCTGGGATAGCTCCCCTGCCCATGAGCCAGCACAGCCTTTACCTGCCACAGAGGCAGTCACCTAGGGAGCCATGCTCAACACAGCTGTTTTGGGGAGGCTTCCAACAGCCCATGTTGTGGCTCTGTTCAGACTCCCTTGGTCTGGTTCCCCCCTTGAGCAGAGGAGGGAGCATGGCTGTAAGTTGTGGTGACTGAGTGCTTGCTCTCATAACTCCCCTGTGATCGTGGGCACGCAACCCCATGACTGTCTCCCTCACAGGATCAGAGCTCCAAGCAGCCATGCAGCAGCAGAACATCTAGATGCAAACAAGGAGCACTTTATTGCTGGAGGTGCATCCATTATCTGGTTGCCAGCAGCACCGGTGGCAATAGAGCCACCTGTTTTATTTTATTTATTTATTCAATTTATATACCGCCCATCCCAGGGGCTCTGGGCGGTGAACAGTTAAAATTGATAAAAACAAAACTAAAATCAATATACAAATAATAAAACAAATTAACAAGGTGCAGTGGTGGGGAGAACCTTCCCCACCCCAAAGGTGGGAGGCCGACATGGCACCGCCCCCTTCAATCACCAAACGCCTGGCGGAACAGCTCTGTCTTACAGGCCCGGCGGAACGATAATATGTCCCGCTGGGCCCGGGTTTCCATTGACAGAGCGTTCCACCAGGCTGGGGCCAGGACTGAAAAAGCCCTGGCCCTGGTTGAAGCGAGGCGGGCTTCCTTAGGGCCGGGGACCACAAGTAAATATTTATTCGCTGATCGGAGCGATCTCCGGGGAACGTACAGGGAGAGGCGGTCCCGAAGATATGCCGGTCCCAACCCACTCAGGGCTTTAAAGGTAAGAACCAACACTTTGAACCTGATTCGGAATTCAACTGGAAGCCAGTGCAGCTGGCGCAGGACAGGTGTGATGTGTGACTGGTAAGGTATACCAGTCAGGACCCGTGCCGCCGCATTCTGGACCAGTTGCAGTTTCCGGATCAGGCCCAGGGGTAGCCCAGCGTAGAGTGAGTTACAGTAATCTAGCCTGGAGGTGACCGTTGCATGGATCACTGTAGCCAGGTCCTGGGGCGTCAGGTAGGGGGCAAGTTGCCTGATCTGACGAAGATGGAAAAATGCAGACTTGGCAACCGCCGTGACCTGGGCCTCCATCGATAGGGAGGCATCCAGGAGCACACCCAGACTCTTTACCACTGGCAAAGTTGCCAGTGGTGTCCCATCCAGGGCAGGGAGCTGGATCCCAACATCTGGCAGCCCCCGTCCCAGCTGCAGGACCTCCGTCTTCACTGGGTTCAATTTCAGCCTGCTCTGTTTCAACCATGCCGTCACAGCCTCCAAAGCTCTGGCCAGATTGTCTGGGGCCGTGTCTGGCCGGCCGTCCATCAACAGAAAAAGTTGGGTGTCATCCGCGTATTGATGACAACCCAGCCCAAACCTCCGCACCAACTGGGCGAGGGGGCGCATATAGATGTTAAATAACATTGGGGAGAGTATTGCCCCTTGGGGAACCCCGCACACCAAAGGGTGACGGGCCGATAGATCTCCCCCGAGCGCCACCCTCTGTCCCCGACCCTGGAGAAAGGAGACCAGCCACTGTAAGACTGTCCCCCTAATCCCCACGTCGGCAAGGCGGCTGGCCAACAAATCATAGTCAACCGTGTCAAACGCTGCTGTGAGATCAAGTAACACAAGCAGCACTGACCCGCCTCGATCCAGATGCCTGCGAAGGTCGTCTGTGAGGGCAACCAAGGCTGTCTCCGTCCCATGGCCAGGACGGAAGCCAGACTGGAATGGGTCCAGGACTAGAGCATCATTCAGGAATTCCTGCAGTTGTACCGCCACCGCCCGCTCAATCACCTTGCCCAGGAACGGGAGGTTCGACACTGGGCGGTAACTGGACGGGTCAGTGGGGTCCAAAGATGGTTTTTTCAGGAGGGGCCGCACTACCGCCTCCTTTAACACTCCTGGAAAAACCCCAGAGCTCAGGGAGATGTTAACAATGGCCTCCAGATGGTCCCGTAGCCCCTCCGAGCTGGCCTTCACCAGCCAGGATGGGCAGGGGTCCAGAGGACAGGTGGTTGGCCTCATCCCCTGCAGGATCCTGTCCACATCGTCCTGAGAGAGCAGGCTGAAATGGTCTAATACGGACCCAGAAGATGGCCAAGGGGTCTCCAGTTCCCTTACTGTATCAACAGTGGGTGGCAGGCCACGGCGAAGGGACAAGATTTTACCGGCAAAATAGCTCGCAAAAGCCTCGCAGCCAATAGTTGAATTAAGAATTTGGTGGTCTCCCTGAGAGAGGGAGACCAAGGACCGAACTGTTTGAAATAATTGAGCCGGGCGTGAGCTAGCGGATGCAATGGAAGCAGCAAAGAAATCCCTCTTTGCTGCTTTCACTGCCACCTCATAGGCTTTCATAAACGTCCTATAAGATGTTCTTGCCTCTTCGTCGCGCCCCCGCCTCCACACTCGCTCTAGTCGTCTCAGAGACCGCTTCATCTGGCGAAGCTCCTCGGTAAACCAAGGAGCTACCCGTTTGCGGGCTTGGAGAGGACGGCAGGGGGCAATAGCGTCGATGGCTTCGGAAAGACGGCCATGCCAATCATCCACCAGCTCATCTAACGTACTGCCAGGGGGCATCGGATCCCGCAGAGCCGCCTGGAAACCAATTGGATCCATAAGCCTCCGCGGGCGAGCGTAAATCCGCTCACCGCCCACCCGGGAAAGGAGCGGCATGCTCAGACGAGCCTTCAGAACAAAGTGATCTGACCATGGCACTGCATCATAGGCATCCAAGACCACCATCATCCCTGCCCCAAAAATCAAATCCAGCGTGTGACCTGCTTGATGTGTGGGAGCCGAAACAAACTGGGAGAGTCCTAGGGCTGCCATGGAGGACACCAGGTCAATGGCCTGCATGGAGGCATCGTCGTCAGCATGGACGTTGAAATCCCCGAGAACCAAAAGTTTCGGGAATTCCAAGGCCCAGCTGGCCACCGCCTCCAAGAGACCAGACAGGGAAGATGCAGGTGCAGTAGGCGGTCGGTACACCACGCATATTGCCAACCTCTCCTCGGCGTCCAACACTAGGCCCACACAATCAATGCCAGTAATTTTTGGGGTGGGGAGTGGTCTGAAGGAGAAAGACTCCCGAATGAGCAAAGCCACGCCTCCCCCCCGACCACTTGTCCGGGACTGGTGGAGGACCGTATAACCTGGGGGGGCTAGTTCTTTCAAAGCGACCGTCTCGCCCTCCCTCACCCATGTCTCGGTCACGCAAGCCAGGTCCACATTCAATGCTGCAAGATAATCTTGCAGCGTTTTGGTCTTATTATTTATGGACCTGGCATTGCACAGCGCCAGTGTCGGAGAGTGGTTTAATATCCTAGCCCCACAACAGGTATATCTTGTGCCCTAATGGGGGACACAAAGCAGCTTATCACATCATTCTCCCTTTCTTGACCTTATCCCATGAGGTAGGTTGAGCTAAGAGACTGCGGCAGGCCCAAAGTCACCAGCAAATTTCAATGGGGATTTGAATCGAGTTATTCAAAGAACCTAGTCTGCCACTCTAACTGCCACACCATACCAGCTCTCTTCCATGCAGAGATCCTAGGTTCTACCAATGCCATTGCTAGTTAAAAACATCTCTAGCAACCATGTGCTAGGAAATCCTTTTCTCTGCCAGAGACACAAGAGAGTGGTAGCCAATCAGAGTAAACAATACTTAAATATATAGACCAAAGTCCTGACAGTATCGAAGGCAGTTTCATAAGTATCCCACCAGGTCATCTAAAACTGAAAAAGCTTCTTATGACTATATTTGAATATTTGATCTGTGCTAGTTAAAAGGCAACTGAGAATTTAACTTTGAACATCTAATAAAACAAACTTAACAGATATTTTATTGGGAATACAAAATCAGATTCACACATACTATGTTTCATTAATTCAGTATGGCATTAACTTCCAACATGAGATCCAGTGTAAAAATGATAAAAAGTAATAATGCACCCATTTTCTCTCTTTCTGTATGCTTTATCTTCTTGGGAGTTAAATTTATGTTTGTGATTGTAGACTTAAACACTCTTGTACTATACCTTCAACCAGCCTGATAAATGACAAAGGAGTTTTTTTTTAATCAACTGGGGACAAGCCAGGTGACAAATGATTTCCATTAGCTTCAGCAGAATTGAAACAAAACAGATCAATACAAATGATTTGCAGAGTTTAGATCATAATTTTGCCTCTTTTTATCATTTTAAAATGAAAACATTTCCCCCTTTGTGTAGGAGAAAAGGTTAATTAGAGATCTGATTATTCCTAGTTAGCAGCTAAGAACCGGTCCTTTAAGCAGTACTAAATGCTGTTTGATTTTGTTTTGTAGCAGGTAATATTCTTTAGAAAAGATGACAAACAGTAAATGGGGGAAAGAACCATTGTCCTCTTAAAAAGTATGTCTATTTCATAATCAAAAGCTGAAATACTTCTCATGGTTGACCATAGGAGGTTGAGCAGGGGTCATCAGCCTGTGCTGTCCCCAAGGAGGAACATGCATGCAAACACAGTGCAATGTCCTGTTTTAATTTGGTTTCTGCACTCAGTTACAAAGTTCCTATCCCAAGGACACGGTTGCAACTTAGCCCAACAGATACAATGCATGCAATGGTTATACATATAACATAATGTTCGTATAATATTTATATAATACATATATGTAAAAGATTGGATCCTAGGAACTGCAAGCAGAAGATTCTCACAGAGGTGGATTTTACTCTACGATTCCCTTCCCTTAGTAACCCCTAAGGACCCTAAAATGCCAATGCTGGGTGCAGAGGGAGCCTCCTGGACAAAATGCCATGAGGGGAGAGGACTGTAATATGGAAGGGGAAATCAGACAAAAATTAAGCAAAATGTTCCCTCTGCTTCTTGCATCAACAGAAAGTGTGCTCCAATGTGTCTGTGCAATCAGCAGGAGGAACAGTTAAGGGGGATTCTGTCAGATTCTACCCACTCATTGCAGCTCTCCCATGCCTCATGGCATTCTATATACAAAGCCCCTTAGACATCTTTTCTCTTCCACCCTCACTCAGGCTTTTTGGAGATCTTATGGGTCTTCTAGGTCAAGGCATAGTAAGATCCCACCATGATCCAGTCCACAATGCTGATTTTATTTTGAAAAATGAATACTTTTATGAGGGTGGAAATTCAACACAATGAAGCAAGGAATTGTCTAAAAAGTAAAATAATCATGGATTTGATCAATGCAAGGGAGAGACAGAATTGAAACATGGATATTCTAGTGGAAGCAGTAGGGACAAGAAATTTCAAGTCATCCCTACAAACTTACCTGGACTTCTCATATATGTGGCATAAGGGAACATTAAAAATAGGCAATAGTGGAAACATTTACTAATATTACTACTAGAGATAGGCACGAAACAGGAAAGAAACAAACCCTGAGTTTTGTGGTTCATTGCTTTCCATGAACCATGAACTTTAACGAAATTGTCCCATTTCACAAAACAATTCATAAAGTTCATGATTCATCAGATCCCAGGACCCTACAATGGCCCCATTCATTGCCAGAGATGCAAACTCGCAGAGAGACTTCAAAGGCACCCTCACTCAACAACCTTCCCAGCAAGGACAAGAGCAGAAAATAGTCTTTTCAGTCTCTTTTGAAGCAGAAGCAAATCCAGTCAAAAGCTCCCAAATCCACTCTCTCTCACTCTAAATCCCAGCAACAGCTCCTCCCTCTCCCTTTGTCTACTGGAACTGAAAGCAGGAGGCACAGAGCTGTGCCTTATATAAGAAATGCTCACATAGAACAGAACAGGAGCTCCGTGGTTGGCAGAGAGACCTGCCTAACATGGTTTAGAGGGATAAGATTGGTGTTCCCATGGCTACAGAAGGCCCATCTCCCCGCTGCTTATTGCTCTCATAGAACAGAATGGGAGATCTCAGGTTGGCAGGGAGAGCTGCCTATCAAGGTTATGTGGGCTAAGATTGGGGTTTCCACAGCAACAAAAGGTCTGCAGACATTCTGGGCCTATGTTGCCTAGGGAATCAATGGATTGGTGGCAGCCTGTCTGGCATCACAAAGCATTCATGATTCGAAAGAATTGACCCCAAAAGTCATGGATTTCATGAAAAATGTGGCTTCACGAAATGCATTTTCACAATACACAAATTGGTCCCATTCGTCACAAAATTTTATTCATATTTTGATTCATGCCATGTCTAATTACTACCACTACTAGGAAGATTATCAGCAAAACAGATAAGAAAAAGACGGAACCACAACTCAGTTAAGCCAAAGTATTTAAAGGACCATTTACAGGTATCCATGTAAGAATGAACATTCATCTTTCAATATAAGCTTTAGAACATCAGATACATGACCCATGTTTCTGTTAATCTGTCTGATTTCACTATCATCCCTAGTTCTGTATTTATTATCATTAGTGTATATCAGAATACCTACAACCCAGGCATAAATTGAAAGGGTCAAAAAGCATTACTTTTAATAGCTTTTGACCACTCTGACTACTAGGTATGCACAGAAGCTACCAAATGTTAAGGAAGACAGTAATTAAATGTTCTTCAACACATGCACTTTTAGCACATACCCACAAGAGTACATTAAAGTGGTTCAATAGTCCTTGCTTCCTAAAATGGAACCATGGTCTTGTCTTCTTGTAAAGAAGGTTTGGATAACCAACAGAATTATCAGCACATTTCTAAAACAACTTCCTAGGACTCTTTGGTAAAAGCCACAATGACTTACTCCCAGATAAGAGTGCACAGGATTGGTAACAACAACAACAACATCATTCGATTTATACACCGCCCTTCAGGACAACTTAATGCCCACTCAGAGTGGTTTACAAAGTATGCCATTGTTATCCCCACAACAAAACACCCTGTGAGGTGAGTGGGGCTGAGAGAGCTCCAGAGAGCCATGACTAACCTAAGGTCACCCAGCTGGCTTCAAGCAGAGGAGTGGGGAATCAAACCCAGCTCTCCAGATTATAGTCCCGCGCTCTTAACCACTACACCAAACTGGATCTCTGGTAGCAGCATCCATGCTGCTTTATTCTGTATCAAGCCCACCCATCTTTAGCAGCTTGTTTACTTTGTCATGTCTGCTTAACACTGCCTTCCTGGTTAATGGACTGATGTAGAATAACTTTTTATTTTGGTAAGGAAAAAATATAATCACACTTGTTCTGAAGGATCACAATGATTCACTGGAAGAGCAAACGGCTCTACAAGCAAACTACTTACATATTTATTAAGCATTATACAAAGATGCATAAAAACAAGCCTGCAACAACCTTTCCAGCATACAAAGCAAGGCTATTCTTTTGCAGTGCTGTTTCCAGATTAATTAAATGTAAGTGCCTCAGCACAGCCCTTTCTACTGTTCCCAGACAAACAAACAAAAGGTCTGGGATCATAAAAACCTAGAAATTTAATTAATCTTGTAGCACGAACACTAATTTACTCTTTAGCTGTTCTATTAATAACATATCAGTTGGAACTGTTCAACTTCTTTAAGAAGAGAATTATCAATATTATATATAGAAATCTGATGTCTAAATCATGCCTGCAAAAAGCAACATTTATGTTTGCAGCCATATTTTTCAAAGATCCATTCAAAGTATATTGGAGCTGTGATTTGTGTATCAGAGAACACTGTCTCTGATATATATTTGCCTGATATTTAGAGATAAAGAGTAGGCAATGTTCCTTGCTGATATATGCAGCTTTGATCATGATAATTAACTAGAAACATATGATAAATACATTTACCATTTATGGTTGCAGTGTACTCGGCCATCAATGGTATTGGAAAGAGACCTTCTACCTTCACATGAATGGAAGTCCATGGTGGAAGAAAGAGAGAACTCAATTTCAGGGAAGTTGTTTGAGGAAGTAAGACACATAACTCAATCTCTTATAACTTTTTAAAAATCCGTTAACACTCACTCTAGAAAGGCAAGCGCTACTAACTTAATTTTTAAAAATCATCAAATAGTTCCAAGATTAATTGGATTAGATTTTCCACAGTACTATAGGAATAGGTTTTTCAACAAAATAGTTACCCAAAGTTCTGATGGGCTGAAGCTCTAATACTGGGCCATCCTCTCCCATCACTAACTTCCAAACTGAACAAAATTCTGTAAAATTCCCTCTAGCTTTCCCTTTACCCAGTTCACTGTGTGGAGCTGACTTTTTTGAAGTCTGCATGAAGTCAACTGAGTGTTGTGACATCACAGTCATCTCCATCAACTGCCCTTTTGCATATTTTTTGAATGCTTTAATCTCATTGGCTAGCGCCAGTCTGCAGAATCTTGCCTAAGCCTGTTATCATAACATCTGTTGTGGATAAATTGATGATACTATGTACACTTGGGGGGTATCATTCAGTTAGGGGAAAAACTGAGAAAACAACAATCATCATAAGGTTTCAACACTTTACATATCAAGGAAAGCTAGAAAAAACACAAGAGGGGACATAATTGGAATTCTCAGTCTTTAAACTGCATGGAGAAACTGGCAAAAAAATCAAGTAATGCTAGAACTTGGAGCGGTGGTAGAGAAAGTCCTCGAGTTAAAGTTGACTTATGGTGACCCCTGGTGGAGTTTTCATGGCAAGAGACTAACAGAAGCGGTTTGCCATTGCCTGCCTCTGCAACCCTGGTCTTCATTGGAGGTCTCCCATTCAATTACTAACCAAGGTCCAGTCTTTCTTAGGGGTCTCCCAATTACTAACCAAAGCCAACCCTGTTTAGCTTCAGAGATCTGACAGGATCAGGATGACCTGGGCCATCCAGGTCAGGGCATAACTTAGAGTAAGCCAATTAAATTTCTTGACTGAAGACAAAGAAAGTGAAATTTAACCAATGGAATTTGCTGCTATAGCATATAAAGAAGTAAAGGCTGCTAACTTAGATCACTTTGACGAAGCGTTAATCAGTAGCTGATGGATCTATCATGTCATTGCTGCTATCTGTATTGGTACTTCCTGTCTCTCTGTATCTATTCAGCACTCAATTCTTAGCTTTTCTAGCCAAAAGACTACATTCACAGGTAACCTGGCCCATTCCTAGCTAACCCATGCTATTTTTTTAAAACAGGACAATCCTAGAGCCTGTCACTCCTAGCCTGTACTTATACTGTGCCAGTGCTTCGGTGTCTTTAATAACTCCAAATACCTAACCAGTGAGACATTTCCACTAAGTGGGATGTTCCACATTACCTTTCTAGCATTGGGATTTATTCAACTAATGCCACTATTGTTCTTATAAGATGGAAGACGCTGACTAGCCTGGTTCTCTGCAGAAGGTTTGGATTATAGTCAGAGCTTTGGGGGGGGGGAAGGAGGTGGTGGATCTCTCCATTATCACATGTGCATGCGCAAAGGGTGTGGGCTCCACTGGAAACACACAATGACATCATTTCTGGGAAGTAACATCTCTTCTGGAAGTTACCTCACTTCCCAGAAGTGGCCTTGTTTCCTGGAATTGTGGTCATCGTGCAGGGCGCAGCCACCCCCCAGAGCGCTCCCTCAATTTGGCCTGCTCACTCCCTGCCCCTTACTTGGAAGCAATGTTCCCTCTAAGCAGTGCAGTGTTGTGAGCCAGAAATCTACTTTGTGAGCAGCAAATTTGCAAGTTTGGTCACACCTTTTCCAAAACCAAAATCCATTTGATTATCCAGCCGCGCACCTCCTTCCTTCTCTCACCACTTGCTTGGCGCAGCAGTGGTGGTAGGAAGAACAACAGGAGGGCAGCTTCCTCTTTCTTTCTTCTCCGAGCCTGCATCTCAGCCAGCCAGGCAGTGGCGGCACCTCAGGAAGGAAGGTAAAGAAAGGGAAGAAAAGACATGGAAAGGGAGGAAGGGAGGGAGAGAGGGAGGAAGGAAGGAAGGAAGGAAGGAAGGAAGGAAGGAAGGAAGGAAGGAAGGAAGGAAAGAGAAATGGAGGGAAGGAGGGAGAAGGGAAAGGACAGGGAAGAGGCTGGGGAAGCAGGTGGCCCGGGAGAAGCTCCACCCAGGGAGATGGCCCACAGGTCTTTGGGCACTGGGGGAGGGCAACCAGTCACATGATCTTTTTAAAGAGGCGCTGGATCTCAGATCCAGAGAGATCCCACTCTTCCTTGCTTATACCATGAATGGAAATCAGAGACAAAGACTTTAACCTCAGTCTTTGGTTTGCTTTCTAAATAAACATCCCAACCCCCACAAATGCACTGAGGATACTAAAAAAAAAATTCTAATGTTGAGTTATTGGAGTATTTTATTAAAATTTATTTATTTACTTACTTCATTTATATCCCGCCTTTCTCCCCAATGAGGACCCAAAGCAGCTTCTATTTTTTCCCTCTCCTCCATTTTGTCCTCATAACAACCAGTAGATGAGGCTGTGAGTGGCTAGCCCAAGGTCACTTTGCAAACTTTGAATCCTCTAGATCCTAGTCCAGCACTCTAACCATTACACCAAACTGACTGGAAGCAAAACTTAGTTATAGCCTAAACGCTATAATCCCCTTGAATTTTGAGCACTGTCATTTTTAAATTCAACTTCGAGGGTTGCTTTTATACAGTCTAATTCTTAATACAATATTACATATGAACTTGCTGAAATTATTTATTTACATCTTGTATCTTTTGTATCTCTAAATCCAAAATAATCCAGTATAAAATGTCGGGGAAAAAACCTTAATCAACATGCAAGTCTTTAGTTAGCATTTTTTCCTCAGATTAAATTTCAACCTTCAAATTTCAGGTTGGTAAAATTGTATTGTCAGTGATCTACGCGTGCTATTACCACATTCTCAAGACATCCAGGGACAGTTTCACAAGACTACTTTATCTAATTATGAGCTCAGGGGATTCTTTGTAGAGTTCATTTTCTACCTAAAAAAATAGTTTGGGGAACTTGGGTCCTATCCATCTACTACTACATTGCTTTTATATCCATAACTTTCATGGCTTTCCCCAAGCATCCTGGGAGTTTTGGTGAGGTGGTAAGAATTTTCTGTCAGACCTCAATGCACCTATCCTCCCTCCTTCACAAAACTGCATGATTCCTGGGGACTAAGAAAGGACTGTTAACCCAGTCTAAGCTCATTGTGTGGAATTTTCTTTCAGAATATTCTTCCACTCCATCATTTCAGGAAGTTAGTCCAGCCACAGTAAGAATGCTATTTATGGAAGAACTATTAAAATTCATGTTTTCTTAAGGGATTAATTATCTTAAAAGATCTAAGTGTGAGTGTGGCCCTATGATAGGCAGATTAAAGCTAGCCAGTCTGGATTCATGCAGGAAAATCTGTGGCTAACTAGCCTGCTGGAGTTTTTTGAACAAACTATTGCCAGAACAGATGAAGGAGAATTCAACTGATGAAGATAAAATTTCAAAACAGAATTGGACAAGTCTTCACATCAGAAATTAATAGCTGAAGGCGAAAGCTACAGAAGCGGAGATAAAACATGGCTCTGTGCGCAGAAGAGTCTTTTATAAAATGCTGTGCAGGTTAACCTTATATGTTAGACAAGGCAGGAGGAGAACACTCCAGAGTAGTCTCTTGAATTCAGATTATACAGAAATAGCCAAGAAAGACATTATATTATAGAAGATAATCATTATCTGGAATAGAAAATCTTCAGCAAAGGGAAAAAAAACCTAAGAGACTTTTTTTTTTTGTTACAAAGGCTTTAGAAATTTTGCTTTGTTGGGTTGGAGCCAATAGCCCCACGAAGTCAACAATGTGTACAACTTACTGTCTAAGAGGTTTCCAAACTATACAGGTGCTGAAAATGTCTTCAAAAAAAAATTAAACCATCTATCTATTACACTCTGTCACAGTCAAGAATTTTCATGGACTATTAATCTTTTCTCTGACCGCATGTGTTCAGCAATATCACCTCAAGGGACCAAGTAAAGAACACACTTTCCACAGGATTACACAGGATTCGAAAGTTGGCCTTACCTCTCCAAACTACTTAAGGGTGGAACTGGCTTCATGGATGATTTTCAGCTGAGAAGCACTGGATGGGGAAGGGGTTAAGCACATGCGCACATACACACAGACACACACAGGTTCCCCTCCCTAACCTGTTTGTGCAGCTGTCAGGCATTTGTTACATTAATATGCCTGTGAATGGCTACTGCCCACTTATTTCTGAAGGCTGCTTTCTTCCTCCCATTGAGTTGCTAAGCAACAATGTGTGGGAGTTAATGTCCCTTGCTCCCCAGATTTTGAGGGAGAAGGTTTCCATTTGTGCCAGAAAGGGAGAGACCCAACATCCTCCAGTGAAATAAATGGTCAGAGAAAAGATTAAGATTGGTCTAGGCTCCTCGGGACACTGGTGTATGAAAGAGAACAAGGCCTTCACTTGAGGTTCAAGTCCAAGGTCCAAAGGCCACAGTGAGACATTCTGAGAGGAACAGCCATCTGATTCCAGAATTTCCGAGTGGTGAAGCACAATCTCGAAGGGATTTGCTTTGAGTTGAGCCCTGAAGAGATAAAGAGATGCTTGGCTTATCTAAATTTGGCGTTGATGTTAATAGTTTTTGCTTTACCTTATTACAAGCAAGACATCTTTGCATCACACTAGCTGTAAGGAAAAAGCTCCTAAAAATTTAAGTTTGAACTTTGGTTCAGGCTGTTGTTTGTGTAGGCCCAGTACTAGGCCTGTTAGTCCCTTGGTCTGCTAATCGGATGCACCCGTGGGTTGCTTTGTTCTTGTGAGGAAGTGTCCTTGAGAAGGTTGGTGCCTGGTAGCTGAAGTCATCTCCTAACTGTACTCCCCATAGTGTTTCATGCTGCAATGTCGACTAAAATTGCTGAGCCCTGATTGGTTCTTTGGTTCAGTGGGCTGGTCACCTTAGACCTCAAGAAGTTTCCTTGTCTCTAGGCAAAGGGGAGCAATACTTTACCTTTTAGCCATTATTATCCACCACTATGTAGGAAGAGGAGCTTCTCAGCTCTATGCCACTCTCTCAGGATCCCTAGAGTTGGCTGGCATGGACGGAATCTTTGCTAATGCCTTGGTAAAAACAACCAGCCTTGGAACCAAGTCAGAAAATTACTAGATAGTTAGCCTGCAGTATTTTAGTTAGACAGACTGTATTTAGAATAGCAAGCTTTATTTGTTTTTGTGCCTTGCCAAAATATCTGTGAAGAGCATTTCCTGCTTTGCATATGCACCTATGTTCTTTCTGTAATAAATACCAATAATATATTTTACCTGCCTGTGTCCAGAGTTACTTGCTAAAGGTGTACAGCACACAGAATGGACCCAGGGCTGAAAAGCCTCACAAAACACAGACCAGAGCTTTCCGGGTACTCCTAGAGATCCTGAAATGGCTGTGCCTCAGCATTCAGGAATGAGAGTGAGGATCTCTAGGTCATCATGATACTAGCGTAAGAGGACTATGTAGATAGTTCAAGACTTAACGTAAGTTGCTTGAGCTTATAATACCTCCCCTCCCCCATGATCTTTCAGGCAATGGATGGATACAGACTGCAGGGGATTGTCCCTCCTGACTTACACAAACAGCAGCACTGGCTGTTGAGGCGCCAACAGCAAGCACTTACAAAGTGCATTGGGTAAGGAAACCTAAGTGGAAATCTTAATAGCTCCCCTATTGAACACAGTTGATCAGTGTGCGCATTGTGGACTGGGTCATTTTTCTGGAGGTCTTTATTTCATTCTACTGAGTTCCTGAAAAGGACCATAATGGAAAGCTTCAAATAATAGAACTGAAAAATATTCAATGTGAATCAGTACTTACCTTGTGGTCTTCCTTTGAAGCTCTACAGTGGTTGGGCTTTTGCACAAACAAATGACTTTGTATTTAGATGGGATATTTTTGTATAATGTGATGCATTATGTACAGTATATTATATTTATTGAATATTTATTGACTATAGTATGCACTGAGCACTGTGCACTTTATATTTAAAATACAGTAAAAAAAATCCTACTATATAAAAGGCTAAGCATATTCAAGACAACTCACATTCTGCCCTGGTGCGCCTCCAGAGGGCGCTACTGTGAAGGGAATGCCAGATGAAGCAGCCAGACCTCCAGAGAGTGCGCCACAGTGGTAAGCCCAGGCTGGGATCAGGCACGGAGCAGGTGGCAATGCCCGCCCCCTGCCTTCACTCAGCTGGGATCAGTAGCGGAGGAGGTGGCAGTGCCCTGCCCCATTTCATCCAACTGGGATCATAAGGGGAGCAGGTGGCAATGCCCACCCACCTGTGCTGGAATGCAGGCAGGGAGTCTGCCACAAGTTTCTCTAAAAGTCCAGAGTTCAACCAAGCCGACCGGGGAACAAGCAGGAAGCGTAGTCCAGGGAGCCGAATTCAAAGGTCAGAGCCAAGAGAGCAGTCAGAGCAGAGCTGGGTCGCAGTAGAGTCGGGCGGGTCTGTGCGCAGGTGCTTCTGCAATGAGAGAAAGGGCGTCCCAGCTTAAGAGCAATCACCTCCAGAGCAGTGCTGCATCCTGCTAAGACTCAAGGTCACTACGCCGCTGTTTGAGTGCCTGAAGCCTTGCACTTCGTCTCCTTTCCTGTGCAGCAAGATGCTGCCGCACTCTACGCTGCCTTTCAGGTTCAGGGGAGCTGGGTGGGGATGTTGCCCTGGTCTCAACTGCTGGTGCAGGTAGGGGAACAGCCTCTGTCTCTGAGTCTGCCCTGGATGCCTCAGCCTGCTCTGGCAAGGGTTCCTGCTGTTCCCCTCCCTGCTGGTCTTCCAAGCGGCTGACTCTGGAGGGGCTCGGCATACTCTCTCCCCTGTCATCCTCCCTGAGGTCTTCATCCTCTGAGGACTCAGAGCCCACGACACTGCCACCTTTACCCAGCTGAGATCAGGCGCAGAACAGGTGGCGATGCCCGCCCACCTTTTAAATAGCTGGGATCAGGAGGAGAGGGCATACCTGCTCTCCACCTTCACCCAGCTGAGATCAGGTGCAGAACAGGTGGCAATGTCTGGTGCTCACCATCACCAAGCTGGAATCAGGAGCAGAGCAGGTGGCAATGCCCACCCTTCTTCACCCAGCTCAGATCAAGAGCAAAGCAGGTGACAATACCTGCTCCTCCCTTCACCCAGCTGTGATCAGCAGCGGAGAAGGTAGCAATGCCCACACCCCACCTTTACCCAAGAGGGATCAGGAGCAGAGCAAATGGCAATGCTGGCCCCACCTTCACCCAGCTGGGATCAAGCATGGAACAGTGGCAATTTGCACCCCCTGCATTCAACCAGCTGGGATCAGGAGCGGAGCAGGTGGAAATATCCACCCCCCCCCTTCACCCAGCTAGGATCAAGAATGGAGTAGGTGGAAATGCCCGCCCCCCACCTTCACCTTGCCGGGATCAGGAGCAGAGCAGGTGGAAATGCCTGTCCCCCCTTCAACCAGCTGGGATCAGGAGTGGAGCAGGAGCCAATGCCCACCCTCCTTCACCCTGCTGGGATCAGGAGCAAAGCAGGCAGCAGTGCCTGCCCCACCTTCATCTGGCCAGGATCAGGTGGCAATGCTTGCCCCCTGCCTTTACTCATCTGGGATCAGGAGCAGAGCAGGTGGCAATGCCTGACACCTGCCATCACCCAGATGGGATCAGGAGCAAAGCAGGTGGCAATGCCCACCCTCTGCCATCACCCAGCTGGGATCAGGAACAGAGCAGGTGGCAATGCCCACCCCTCTTCACCCAGCTCAGATCAGGAGCAAAGAAGGTGGCAATAACTACTCCCTTCACCCAGCCATGATCAGCAGTGGAGCAGGTGGCAATGCCCACGCCCCGCCTTCACCTGGGTGGGATCAGGAGCAGAACAAATGGCAATGCTGGCCCCACTTTCACCCAGCTGAGATCGAGCGTGGAACAGGGGCAATGCACGCCCCCTGAATTCACCCAGCTGGTATCAGGGTTGGTGCAGGTGGCAATACCCGCCCCCTTCACCCAGCTGGGATCAAGGGTGGAGCAGCTGCCAATGCCTGCTCCCCTTCACATAGCTGCGATAAGCCATGGAGCAGGTGGCAATGCCCACCTCCATTCACCTGGCTGGGATCACCCACAGAGCAAGAGGCAACGTCCACCCCTTCACCTGGCCTGGATCAGGCACAGAGCAGGTGGCAGTTCCTACCCCCCAACTTCACCCAGCAGTGATCAGGATCAGAGCAAGTGGCAATTTCCACCCCCTGCCTTCACCCAGCTGGTATCAGGCACAGAGCAGGAGGCAATGCCCGCCCCCCACTCAACTTGCCAGATTAAGGCGTGTATCAGGCAGCAATGCCCCCCCCCACTTCACCCAGCCAAAATCAGATGCAGTGCAGGAGGCAATGTCCGCCTCTTCTTCACCCAGCCAGGATCAGGAGCGGAGTAGGCAGCAATGCCTTCCCCTTCACCCTATCAGTATCAGAAGTGGAGCAGGTAGCAATAGTCACCCTCCCTTTTCCCAGCCAGGATCAGGCACAGAGCAGGAGGCAATGCCTGCCCCCTGTTCAACCTGCCAGAATCAGGTGCAGAGCTGAGATCAGGAGTGGAGCAGGTAGTAATGGCCATCTCTCCTTCTCCCAGCCAGGATCAGGCGCAGAAGAGGTGGCCATGCCCGCCCCCCCCCCCCCCCGCCTTCATCCAGCTGGGATCAGTGACGGAGGAGGAGGGAATGCCTGCCTGCCTGCCCTCCCCTTTCTAGAGCCCGTTGTATTTTCCCCACAACGGGCTTTGCTGCTAGTCATTCAACATTTAGAGAAGGGAAATTATTGTGATTACTTCAGTATATACCTCTGGTTAATTCCTTGTAAGTTACCAATGGTTATGGTTTGGAGGCAGCCCCTTGTTGGTGTTTGCTAATTCAGAAAAGAACAGCAGTGATTTTACAACAGAACTGGACATATTGTGTCAGATCTGGGTGAAATTAGCCATCTCCGGGAATATAGGAGAAAGGCAGTCGACTTTGAGGCCACCAGAAATCTGTATCACACTGTAATGATTTTAAGTGTGTGTGTTTGTCTTTAAATGCTTAGTGTGGTACAGATGAAGAGTGGGGGGTGAAAGACAGGGATGAGTGAGTGAGATGATTGATGAGTGTGAGTGTGAGTGGAGTGAAATGCAGTTTTTAGTTGCTGAATGGAGAGAAAAGAGTCAGTCTGGGGAAAGCACGCAACCTGTGTGCAGCCTGATCAAGTCTAAGCATTTCTGAGAGAAATATTGAGTCTGGTTTTATCAGGCAAGCTGTGTGTGTGCCTGAGAGAAAGCAATCTACCCAGAGGGGGCAAAAAGAAAAGGGTTAAAGCAAAATCTAACTGAAAGAAAGGGGCTATGTGCCAATATGACAGCATGGAAGACATTATCCACATTCAGCCATGTGTGTAGTATGACAGTAATCTGAAGAAAGTGACAATTACACCATCCATGGTGTTCCATGTATCAGGGAAATCTATTCTCAGTTAAGGTTTTCCCTCATTTCATCAGAGATTTAGCAGCAGATCCCCCCCCCCACACACACACAGTTAAATAGCCTAGAGATTCCCTCTTTCTACTCCAGACCTACTGACTACCTTACAGTGATACGGGTTTTCCAAGAAAATTTTGTGGAAAAATTTCCAATTCAAATTTAAATATTATTAGTAAAATTTAATTAATGTCAGCAAAAGTAGAGAAATACACAATGTACAAGCCTGGATCATGTGCAAGCACTGAGGTTTGTCCATATTTCATAGACTACATTTAGCAGATCTAACATGATTGTTTTGCAGGACTACAGCCCTGGCAACTATATATAAACAGGTTATATTAACATAAGTGTGGTGAAAAGTTGTTCATAGACAATTTTCCGCCCCAGATCGCTGCTACTAGAGAAAACAGGTTTAAGTGCAAGATATTTTTGAAGCCAAAGTGAAATACCAAGCATGCCATTGGACCTTCCAGTTATTGGTTATTCAAGCTATCCCTCTAATGGACTAAGCCACTAGGAATCACATTCACAGGCTCCCATCATGCTGATCAGTCAGCATTCAATGACAAATTGACACATGTGCTTTCATATTCCTACCCTGCCTTCACTTTCGGTCATTTAAAGTATGCATCCCAATGTGCTAGCACAGAGGGGGTATTCTGTTTTTGACAAGTAGGTTATTTTAATGATCTAAACATGACCCTGCTGGATACATGTCTTGTTTTCTAGTGACCAAGAAGTTTTAGTCCACCGACTGCACAAATGCAAAAGTAGCTACAAGTCTGAACATACAAGTTGTAAATGGAACTCATTTGCCATGGCACAAATTGGGCATGACATTATAACACAAATAGCTATGAGATAGAGACAAAGCTATGCAGCATGGCTGCAAGTTGAACTTCAAAGCAAAAACATCAAGAGAACCAACAAGGGACTCAGCTCACGTAAAAAAGGAGTTTCATTTTGATTAAGTTCAACACCGAAATTCTCCGCAACGGTTTTAAAAGGGAGAGATCTGTTTATGTAGAAGCTAAAGAATCCTTTATGATTTCAAAATCGTTACACCATTAATACAAAACACTGTGTCTGAGAGCTGTTAAACACTGTACATTTTCTCAACACAACACACTTAATGGAAATATCACCATAAAATTATTTTCTCTACATGGAGAGTATGCAATTGCTTCTAAGTATTCGTTTCTACTTGGATACTGAATGGGTTGTTGATTACACTTGCCATACAAAATCAGGAGTGTAGATTATCATGTGAAAAAACTCAAGAGTTTGATTATCCTTCTTCAATAGGTCTCTGGGTTCAATAGGGAGTAACACAAGAAAAAACATGATAAAGTACATATTGGACAGCAACTTTTTTAAAAGATGAATTTAACTATGCATGGGTTGGTGTCTCCCTATTTAACTGAAGTTTTGTGCCAAGAACATAAAAAAATTAGTGACTAAAGATGAGCCAAGTATTTGTCCACATCTGATCATTTCCAAATGCAACCAATTGCACTATAAATGTGGTAGTGCATTCTAGGGTTTATCTTCGCGCCTTCTGTCCAGGCATGCTTTACAATTGCATATGCACAAGCCAGACATGGAGATTTCCAGAGCTTTCTAGAAGACTAGGAGCACCCTTCCTCCATTTGGCACTTTCCCACCAAAAACATTACATAACCAGGAGGAGGGGCACTATTCCCTCACTTCTCTTTTTGCCGCCGCAGAGAGAGGATTTCCATTGCTGTTCCTTGTCTTTCCCTCACCTCATCCTTTTTTAAAAATTAGTTTTTAGTTGCAGCTTATTCTGATAGCAGAGTTAATCAAAAATCTGACATTTTTTGGTTACGTGATATATACCATGCATTTCATTTCATCTCTACAAATTCCATCATAGTTATATTATTTTTCACTAAGCTATTATCACTGTAAGTCTACTTTCTTTAATTCTAGTACACAGCAAAACTGTGTTTTGCTAACATACAGTTGTGTCCCTATGTTATACACCCCTCACCTCATCCTTGAAGTTGAAGAAAAGTATTTCTTTTAAAAGCTTTTAACCATCAATATACATTCTAGTGAAGAATACAACTACATTTAGAGAAGAAAAGTTTCCATCTTTCCCTTCATCGTTTGGCTCAAGAGTGGCTTCTTCAAGATGCTAGAAAATGCCAGCCAAATTAAAGGCACCTGCTCCTTCCTTGGTACCCATGAATACCAAGGCCTAAGTATGGACTGTCAGAGCTTCTCCACAATGGCTCTTCACCAAGGCTGCAGCTTTGTGCCAGCCTGATTAAAGGTAAATCCAGACAAAAGGTAAATCCAGCACTGTGGCCTATCAGAGCCTTCTCACAATGGCTCTTCCTTCAAGGCTGCAGTGATGCACCATCCTGATTAAAGCACCTGCCGCCTGCCTTGAAATGTAGCCTGATAGAGCCCTCGGTTTAAGACTCTTTCCCAAAGACTTTGCCGGCATGCCTGCCTGAATAAAGGCCCCTCCCCTTCTTGGCTGTGTAGGCTCTGAGGGGAGACACCTGGAGGTGTAACTTAACTATGGTTACCAGTCCCCTGCTCAGGGCAGGGGATCCCCTGCTCAGGGCAGGGGATCCCCTGCTCAGGGCAGGGGATCCCCTGCTCCCACTGCCCCCTGCCCCCGCTTACCTGGTCAGTGTGGGGGGGAGGCAGCAGAATGCACTTCCTGGGGCACACTTCCGGGTAGCATGCTCCCGTGCTCCACAGCTGGCCAATTTGGGTCCTAAATGGGCAAAACTGAGCCCATTTGGGGCCAAAATTGGCCTGCTGCAAAGCACGGAAGCACTCCCAGGTGCTGCACAATGATGTTGTGCCATCTGGGCAGCACTCCCATGCTCTACAGCAGGCCAATTTCAGCCCCAAATGGGCCTGATTTGGCCCACTGCAGAGAGCAGGAAAGCTCCCAGGGGCAGCACAAGGCCCTGCGTGATGATGTCACTTCCTGGATGTGATGTTATCATGCAGTCCCGGGTTCACACACGCTTAAATATGAGTGCCAGGTCTCCCACCTCCGGCCAGAAGGGTAAGGAGTCCTGGCAACCCTAAACTTAGAGGCTTGGGACCTGAGGCTGAGAGACATTTTCTGAAAGCCTTTGGAAATGTGCCTGCTTGACTCAAAAAATCCCTCCTCCTCCCAGGCTGTCCTTGGTTCCGAGGTGCAGTTGCTGGAAGCAGGAGTTAATATAGCTAATTCAGTGACGTAGCAGCCTGGAACCTTCCATGTAATAACTGGGACTCCTCAGCTGCTTCAGTTTTAATAGAAATGACAAACCTGCACCTCTGATCCCAAGATTTTTGAAGGCAGTTTTGTCCTGTAGGTTCCATGTATGCCCATACTCCCTTTTTCCTGCCAGGGACTGGTGCTGGCTCTCTCCAAGGTTCTCAATCTCATTATTGTAAGATTCAGCAGTCATTTGGGAATATGCAGATGATCTCATTTAATCAGCACAGAGTCACTTTATTCAGCAGAAAAAAAGAAAAGAACACAAGGCCTTCTCCAGCAGTCCTTCAGCCAGTTTTCGCAGACATGAGTAAAACCTGGATTGGAACTGCTCCACATTTTAGTATTCTGGGACTAACATAAAACAGACATTACAGTTGCCACTGCTAGGAGAGAGTTCTTGTTGCAATTATGTTCATCCTATCTCTGGAGTTATTTCTGTAATTCACCATTTTTAACAAGAGTCAGTTTGGTATAGCAGTTAGAACATTGGCTGGGATCTTAGAAATCCAAATCCTAATGCTGTTCTGCCTGAGAGCCAGTTTGGTGTAGTGGTTAAGAGCGCAGGACTCTAATCTGGAGAACCGGGTTTGATTCCCCACTCCTCCACTTGAAGCCAGCTGGGTGACCTTGGGTCAGTCACTGCTTCTAGGAGCTCTCTCAGCCCCACCCACCTCACAGGGTGTTTTGTTGTGGGGATAATAATGACATACTTTGTAAACTGCTCCGAGTGGGCTTTAAGTTGTCCTGAAGGGTGGTATATAAATCTAATATTATTATTATTTATTATTCTGAAAGGCTTGCCCGTGGCCTTGGGCTGGTGCATTCTCGCATCCTGGTTTGCTTTTCAGGGTTCTTATGTGGATGGAATGGAGAGGTATAAAATGTTATAACCACTGGGTCTGAAAGGTGGAGTTTAGATAAACTCCACACCCATCTTTTTAAAGGACAACTTACATTTCTACTCTGAAATGGTACCCCAGGGCAAGAAGTAGTCATTGACACACAAACTTTCATTGAATTGACTGTCAGGGCCCCTGCTGCAAACCTTTACGAAATTTATACTTTGTTCCAGTGATCATCATTATTGTTGTTGCTGCACCACTACTGGCTCTTCCTCCCCTGCATGTAGGGTTACTGCCTCAGAAACTTGTGAGGAGAGGAAGCAGTGGTGGGGCTGGCAGCAGCTGTGGTTCTGTGCAAGCACAAAGAGGTTCCTTTGAGTGGGATTAACCCCCTCCATTTTGAGAAAGTATTTTGATTTTTCTGCCAATCTGGGGCTCCCCCAAGTTTGAGGGCAAAATCTCCGTTATCTCCCCTGACACTTATACCCCTGATCTATGAGTTTAAGTATCCACAGATGGGGCCATGTTCAGAATTAGATATATTGATGATAGTAAATAAAGGGAGTGAGTGCAAACTTCTTCTTCTTCTTCTTCTCCTCCTTCTCCTCCTCTCTCTCTCTCTCTCTCTCTCTCTCTCTCTCTCTCTCTCACACACACACACACACACACACACACACACCTCCCACTGGACCCTCATGGGCAAGAAGAGTGGGCAAGGAGGATCATAAAAGCATAGCCACAAAGTAGCTGCCATAGGGTGTGCCATGGGGATCAGTCCAATCACAAAACATTGGGAAGTGCCACAAAATGGTAGGAGATTCCAAATAAAGCATATTTTTATGATGGAGCAAATTGTTTCCAAATAGCGCACCCACATTCACAAAAATAGTGTCTCCTAGATTCTATTGAAGTAAATCCTACCCCAGTGAACTGGGGAAAATCCAGATGGGCTCTTATTTAGAGGGAAAAGCAAGTACGTCCAAGGAGAGCTTCTAGTGCAAGCAATAGCTGATATTGACTGCGTACCTTTCATTGGGAACTAATGCTTGTTTACTGGCTGCCCAGCTCCCAAGTAAGTACGCTTTCTGAGTTGGCAGAGATGCTCTCAGAGCTAGTGCTGGAGCCACCTAGACTGATAGTTTTGGGGGACTTCAACATCCATAATGAACGCTCCACAACAGGACTGGAGTGTCAGGAGTTGGACCCATGCATGAAAGAGGCTGCACTTTGGACTTAATATTTTGCATTAATACCTTTCAGGGAATGTCTTGTTTCAGGGTTGGCAATTTGGCCTGAACTACGATCTAACCGTAATCTGCTGAAGGCAAAAGTAAATATGGCCCCAACAGCCCACAAGAGAGGACTCATTAAAATGATTCACCCACAAAGGTTCATAGATCTTCCTAGATTCCAAAATGTCCTGGGCAATTTTAGGGTTCCAGAGACATGGTGTATTGAGACTGCGGTAGGAGCTTGAAATGTGAAGTTCCTTGAAGTTATTGACAACATTGCTTCTCGACATCCTCTTTGACCATTGGGACAGAAGCCAGCCCTGTGGTTTACCACAAAGCTGGATGACCTAAAAAGAGCTAGAAGACATGTAGAAAGATGTTGATGGAAAACTCTGACTGGTACTGATAGAGCATGCTTCAGAACCCACTGGAAGACCTATTAAGCAGCAATGAAGACAACAAAGAAACATCTCTGCAACGATTGCATCAGCTAGTTCACAACCATTCCAGTTATTCAAGGTATCTCAACATCTTCTTGCTCCTAGATCTGAACCTTTACAGACAATTAGCTGTGAGGCCTTTGCAAAGGTTTTTGCTGATAAAATAGCACTAATACACTGTGATCTGGATGCCTGCTGTAATGTAGACAAGGTGGGGAAATTCTTAATACATTCTGGTTCACAAATGGACCACTTTGAACCAGCCACAATGAGGGAGCTTGACAGGATCCTGGCATCTGTGAAAACCACAACTTGTGCACTGAATCCCTGCCCATTTTGGCTGTTAAACTCAAGTAAGGACCACACACTGGGCCCTAGATGTCTATCATAAACCATTCACTAACTCAGAGCTTCTTCCCTCGGCCACTCACAGGTGGTTATTCATCCACTAATTTAAAAAACATCCCTAGACAAACATGACATGACAAATTATCGCCCAGTCTCTAATCTGCCCTTCCTGGGCAAAGTGATTGAGAGAGCAGTAGCTGACCAACTCCAGGTCTTTTTGGATAACTCTAAAGCTTTGGATCCTTTTCAATCTAGATTTAGGTCAGGCTATAGGACAGAGATGGCTCTAGTAGCCTTTGTGGGTGATCTCCATCTGAATATAGACAAAGGCCATGCTTTGTTATTGCTCCATCTAGATCCATCTGCAGCCCTTGATAATGTAGACTATGCCATCTTGTTGAGGTATTCAAAGACAGAGGTGAGCATCAAAGGAAATGCCTTGGACTGGTTTAAATAATTTCTCATGGAATGAACTCAAAGGGTTGCTGTCTCAAAAGTGAGAAATATCTTACAGGATTTACCTCCCGTGTTATTCAACCTCTACGTAAAGCCTTTAGGAGAACTCATTCACAGCTATGGAGTGGGGCGCCATCAATATGCGGATGACAACCAACTCTATATCTCACTAACCAAATCACCACAGGATGCAGTAGAAATCTTGAGTAGCTACCTGACAGCTGTGGTCAAATGGCTGAAAAATAGCAAATTGAACCCAGACAAGATTGTTGGGAAGACAGAGAAGACATTTCACCCCCCCCACACACACTTTTGATGGAGTTCATCTGACCCTTGCAGTTAAGAGTCTAGGGGTTATATTTGATCCAGCATTACTGCTTTCTATAACCACAATCTAGCCTGGAAGATAGCCCCCTATCTCAACACAACCAATCTGGCCACCTGGATCTATGCTACAGTAACATCAAGATTTGACTACTATAATGCTACCTGAGACAAGTCATTGAGGGGGCGAAACATAGAGCTGAATTAATTCCACGACGGGAGCTATTAACATACAGGGACCGCTACTCTTCCCAAGAAAATAAGATCAATGGTTGTTGTGGGTTTTCCAGGCTGTATTGCCGTGGTCTTGGCATTGTAGCTCCTGACGTTTCGCCAGCAGCTGTGGCTGGCATCTTCAGAGGTGTAGCACCAAAGGACAGAGATCTCTCAGTGTCACAGTGTGGAAAAGATGTTGGCAGGTCATTTATATGTACTCAGGAGGGGCGGGGTTGAGCTGAGTCATCCTGTAAGAGTTTCCCAGGGTGTGGAATGCTAATGGCGGGAGGCTTCACTGTATCCTGAGGAGGTTCTTTTGCATATGGATTGGGGCTTGATGTGCTAATCTTCTCTGCAGGGCTATTGTCGGGGATAGAGTGTTTTGTTAGCCTGGTGTTTTTCAGAACTGGAAACCATGCTCTGTTCATTCTTAAGGTTTCTTCTTTCCTGTTGAAGTTTTGCTTATGCTTGTGAATTTCAATGGCTTCCCTGTGCAGTCTGACAAAGTAATTGGAAGTGTTGTCCAGTATTTTGGTGTCCTGGAATAAGATACTGTGCCCTGTTTGAGTTAGGCTATGTTCAGCCACTGCTGATTTTTCAGGTTGTCCAAGTCTGCAGCGTCTTTCATGTTCTTTTATTCTTGTCTGGATGCTATGCTTTGTGGTCCCGATGTAAACTTGTCCACAGCTGCAGGGTATACGGTATACTCCTGCAGAGGTGAGGGGGTCTCTACTGTCTTTTGCTGATTGTAGCATCTGTTGTATTTTTCGGGTGGGCCTGAATACTGCTTGAAGGTTATGCTTTTTCATAAGCTTTCCCATCTGATCAGTAATTCCTTTGATATATGGCAAAAACACTTTTCCTGTAGGAGACTGTTTTTCCTTGGTTGTTTGATTCATCCTGGGTTTGATTGCTCTTCGGATTTCTAACGGCCGATATGACTTAGCACTATTCCATGTACTTAAATACATTACGGTTTCTACAGATGGCAATGGAGGAGGGGGGTTGCAGGAAAAGAGTCCCAAGGCGATGTTTTGCATTGGGCCACCTTCTCTGTAACCTGAGCATGCTCCTCCCTCTACTGAGATCTGGATCAATGTTGATATAGAAAAATATTCTCTTTGTTGGATTCCTCCTGCCTGCATAACAAGGGCAGTCCAACATATCAAAACAGCATAGGAATGAAATACACTCCTGTGCCATTGAAGTAACATTGCAAGGAGCCCAACCACTGAGAATAAAAGACGATTTGTGGAGCATCATAAGTATCTGAACTGCATTTTGCAATAATACTTCAGAAGTCCTTAGGCCTAGATTAATCATTTATTTAAAATGTGAATTTTTTACAGGGCCCTGTTAGGAAGAAAAGCAAGTTTTAAAAAGTCATGAAACAAACAAATATTGTCATGTGCAGACAGCCAGGTTTTTTTAAAAAAAAAAACTGAACTAAATAAAGGAGCCAGGAAACCACTCCATCCTGGATTAATTTAGCATCTAGCAAACACCAAACTGGCATTGAACAACACTCTGGTCATTATATTGCATCTGGTCAGTTCTATGGACACTATGCTTATCATACAGGTATTGTGTGCATGTACAGATTCAAACCTAATTGTCCTTGCAATGCATATAGCCTATTTCCAGTACTTCAGAGTAGCAATATATGGTAAAATGATACACTAGTTTATCTTCTTGGTCTCTAAATATTACTGCTCAACAGATTCTCCCTCAGTAAATGACCTTTCTGCATCTGAAAATAATGATAATATGCCCAGACCATCCACAAGCTATGTCTCTTAGAGCTAAATTCTTAGACAGGCAATGAAAGTGGTACATAGGTTTTGGACTTCATTTTTCATGATGCTAAGAAACAAGATTACATTTTTCATTTAACAGGAGATGGGAAAACACTGTAAGTAAATTCTACCTTGCTAGCAATAATACAGTGTAAATTGCTTTTTCCTTAAGTGCTAGCTATTCCCTCAAGAGCTATGTTATCAGTTAGGAATATTCACAGTTTGGCAACAATAGAGTCAAGTTTAGAAGGGAAAAATCCCTGCAGAATAATAGCTATGTTCATCAAACAGAAGTGTATTGTCAATATGGAACATTTTCTATAAAGTTATAGATAATACTTTGGTGAGTCAGGTCATAGTCCTATATGAAAAACAGCCACAATCGTATTATGCATAACCACATTGTCAGGTGCCGGGGCCAGACTTAGGGAACCCACCAGAGACACCCACCCCCAAAATAAGGCTTGTAGCCCCCCATTCAATCCCTACTGCCCTCTACACTCACCCAGCCAGGAGAGAGCCAACATCAGAAGCACTAACAAGGGCCAAGAACACCAAAGAAGCCCCAGGCGCAAGAAGCTCAGGCAAAGCCTCAACAACAGGAGGCAGGTTAGGCGGCATCTCCTGAGTCCTAAAGACTATCATCTACCCAATCAGGGCTCCAGGGCAGCCTCTTTCCTCAGTCCAGGAGAAGAGCAACAGCCCAGCCAGAGGGAGAAGAGGCAGAGGGCAGGGCCAGCCAGCCAGCCTCACCTCAAGCAGCAGGCCAAAGGCAGCAAAGGCCATGCTACCACCCAGAGGCTGGCAGGAGAGATGCAGCCGCACAGCAAACCAACAGGCAGGCTAGAAAGGGTGAGGAATAGCCTAAAAGGGCCAACAGCAAAGCAGCCACAGGTGTGGCTGCAGCTAGGTTGTTAGGGGCAAGGCTAGGAGGTGGAGGCTGGGACTGGTGAAAGGATAAAAGGGAAGTCCACCCACAAGTGGGGATGGAGAGTAAGGAGTTAGATGAGAAGTATGGATAGAAAGGGAAACGAAGGCAGGGACAGCAATTAAAGGGGCAGTGGTTGACTCCAACCCCAGAGGCACTGCCAGCCAGAAGGGGGGAGCGTTACACACACGTTCACTTAAAGAGAGGGAAAAGTTGTACAACTGCAATCTGAGCTATATCAAGTTCAGTAGAAAACAGCAAAAGGATATTTCCTCAATTCCATCAAACCTAACCCTCTCATCTTGAAATATGGATTAACTTCCACAACATTACTTAACAGATTAAAATGGCATGATTTTAAACAGAATCCTTGTCTTTCATACGAAAGGGCCATAAACTTGTAGGACAATACATGATTGGCATGCATGCCATAGTAGATTAGGGTGATTAAATCGAGTTTGGGAGGCCAAAAGAGGAAGCTTAGTAGGGATGCCATAGAGTTCACCCTCTGAGGTGGCCATTTCCTTCAGAGAAATATTGAATCTATTTTCTCTGAAGTATAGAGATCAATTGTAATTCCAGTAGAACGTCAGGTCCCTCTGGGAGGCTGGCCACTCTTTGTGAAGTAAAACCCCTATCACCTCACCTTATATAACAGACTAGGAACATGACCTCTGCCTGAGGTTTTAGAGATACCCTGCCACTTGGAGTAGAGTTCTAAGCTTGGCAGACCAATTCAATATAACCCAACACAAACCTCAAAAACAGAACTACAGTCCAAACACTCACAGAAAGATGATCAACTAATGAAAAACTAATTGAGCCTAATCAGCTATACACAAAATTAAATAAAACCTGACAAGTCAATGAAAAAAATCCCAACATAACAGTCAGTTATTGAAGGAATAATTTTAGATATCAAATAATTTTAAATTCATTCAGTGTCAGAAGACAATTCAGTCCCATAAAACTGCCAAATGTATTTCTGCCCACCTTGAAAAATGGCTATTATAAAACATACATATTGCATTGTATTAGGAGCCCTAGTATCACTAAGAAGGGGCTGTGAATGAATTATTTCAGATGAGAGGAAGATATAGGCTACTTCCTGGTTTACCTCAACATATTGTTTAGGCATTCTATTAACCCCATAATTCATCATCTTAAATATTCAGTAATACGCTCCTCAGTCACAGAATGCATTCCCCCCCCCCCCGCCCAGGCCCATTCTGCATGGTACACTTTAAGCCAGCACTTCTGAGTATTCACACCAATTGGTGCTGAATCAGTTTGAGCTCCTGGCATTCTGCACTGCACGATGTCAAGACAATTTGGCATCTGCTTTTTTATTCCAGATGTGATGAGATGTGTCTGTTTGAAGCAGACATTTGGAGGGGCTGGGGCTGACGTCACTTTTTAAAAAGAAAATTCAGTGTATGCATCATAACATTGTAATGTTAGAACTGTGTATATCCACACACACACTCCTCCCTGTCCCTGTATTTGCTGACTGGACAGACTCGTGCCCACCATATATTTTTTTTAAATTCTAGAGAGGCAATTGGCAGTGGAGTTCTGAGGGGAAATCTACAAAATACTTTTTGCTCTTGTTCCACTAGCAGATTGCTTTGGTGTGGTTAAAATTATTTTCTTGGTGCAGAACAGCACCTCTTCGCCAGAGCTGTTACTCAGACAAAACAGCATTCTCATTGGCCTCTGGACATCACATGACCATGTTCAAAGATGGCGAAGGCGAACTCTTGAGATGGGTCTCCCACTGTTGTTTCCAAATCACCATGAACATGAGACCCAGTAATAAAGAAAGGAAATTTAAAGAAGTAGACTCCAAAAACAATCAGTTGATAATGTGAATTGCCATCAGGGAACGGGATGGATATTTTGCTTAAAGGGGTAGAATGCACAAACATCACAGTGTTGCTACTCTCCGCTAATTAAAAAAAAGGGGAGGGGTGGATGCTCAGTTGCTTGGGGTTTGTTTTAGGCTTCTCCTAATGCCAGTCAGATAATAAAAATGTAATTTTCAGGAACAGTTTTCAAAGTTATGAATTTGTGGTCTTGACTACAAAACTACCAAAAACACACCCTATATAAGCTCTCCTCAGGTTCAAAGGAAATCACAAATTCTAAGCATTCCCACAATGGGCCCAGATCGAAACCTTCAATGTTCTCTTAATTCTTTCTCAGCAAAGTTTCTAATCACTGTCTCAATCAACAACATACATACATTCAGCACTCAACAGAAGTCACTCCCTCAGTGTTAACCAGCTTTTTTCAAGCTTTTGGCCTTTCCCTCCACTTCTTAGATATGCTAGTGCTTTCCGACGTTCAACTTTGTAGAAGAATCTTCAGATTGGAATTACCTGTTTGTATCACATGTGCTTTTCAGAAACTTAATTAGTTGTACTAAAATAGGTCTTTTCTTAGATATGGGGCTTTTCTGCATACTCAGTTTATTTTTTATTTTCTTAGCAGTCGATTCCCAAGCATTGCAATAGATTTGGGTACAGTTCTACTGCATGTCTGTCTTCTTTTTGCATCTTTACAGTTGTGGAGTTGGTTTGTTTTGTTCTGCATGTGCCTTGAACAATTAGAATTTTCAAGTGAGGGTGCTGTCATCTTCAGTAGCATCTTTGGTGATGTCACAATACCCCTCGTCTTTTTATTTTCTGCACATGCTTGTATCAATAAATTAATAGATTAATATAAGGGTTGGATTTTTAAGAAGATTCAAAATGAACACATGGGGAAGTCTTTGCATGGGGAAGCATAAAAAGAAGAGCAGATCTACCGCCCATACCTTAGTCCCCCCGCTGTCAAACCAGATAGCCCTACCTGGGCTGATCAAAAGCCAGAAGGCAGAGACTGGCACCAGCAGGGCAAACTGACCTCTGTGGAGATGGAGCCCAGAGCAGGAGCAGCTATGTGGTTTTTTAAACCATGCTACTTCTTCTGGTGCCAGAAGTGGCTACCACCCTCTCCCCTGGGTCACCAGAGCTTTTGCATTTTTTCAGTCATCAGTTCCAAATTTGAAGATTGTAATAAAAGGTTCAGCATGTTCTCTGAATTCCTGGCTTTCATTTTTTAAATAAAATAAGTATCTCGTTCCTTCCCTTGCAGAGATATAAGGATAAAGGCATATCTCCACAATGGAAGGGACTAGACACTGAAGCTGAAATGAAACCTGGTAGTTCAGAGAAGCTATTGAACTTTTTATGATGTTAGGTCAATCTATAAATATGGGATTGATGGTTTTAAAAGATCAAAAAAAAAGCAGGAAGAGAGGTGGGGGAGGAGTGGTTTGACTATGGTGGAAGTCTGATAATCAAATGGTGGGTTGGAGGTGGGTGGGAATAGGTGGGACCAAAAAAACCCAGAAAGGAACATTACACACAAGGGAAAAATCAAGTCCAAATTGGCTTCCAGAAAAAGATTGAGGTAAAACTGACCTCAAAAGAATCAGGAGAAAACCAAAAACTAAAGACAAAAATTTGCATGCAGAACTCAGGATAAATCAAAGCAGTATGGGGCCAGAACAGATGGAAATACTTGTGCGGAAAATCCTGTGCAGCAGAATGAGCTGGTAACATGAGCTGCACTATTTGAGCCAACAGAGAAGGAATTATGGTTTTCAAAGTTCTTCTGTATTAATGATTTGTTGCCAGCGAAAGACAAGCACAACATGAAAAGATCTCCTCGTGAACCTTTCTCCCTAATGTGCAGTTTAATTCATAGGGAGTTTTCACCTGTAGAGACATATTAAAATATGCTTCTCTCTGTCCCTACAGTCTGAAGTGGTACAGCCCATGCTACCACTTCTGTCTGCTGCATGACTGAATCAGTCATTATTCTTGCCTTCTTGTACAATTTTTAGGGTCTCATACTAATTGGAGACATGAATTTGGGGGTGCTCGTTCTGAGACCTTTTTGATGAGAAACTTGATGCACGCACACACACCCTGAAGTATTTCCTGCTTTTACTCACTATGGGAGATAAAGCCATAAGCAGATTAGGAAAAGGAACCCAGGCAGTACTACTAAAGGGGGAGGGGAGTGAGCAAAATTCTAGGGTCCCAGCTAGAGATGGGCACGATCCACATTACAATCGAAAAAAACCCACAATAATGGCGATCGCACGATCGTGACCCGGCGGATCGTGATTGTCCACAGCCAACGATCCAGCGATCGGGAGAGGCCTGGATCTTTGCATTTGGGCTCGAATCGGGGATCCAGACACTCAGGCACCAGCAATCTATTCCCCTGGCAACGGAGCCAGGGGAAAGCCTGAGCTCTGTTTGCCCTCCTTCTGTTGCCCTGGAAACCCAAATGGAATCCCAGCTTTCTGTGATCAGCAGTGCTTCCTTCCAAACACGGAACAGCAAAGCACTCACCTGTTGGGAGAAGACACCCAGGGGAGGGAGGGGGAAGGGGGTGTTCTGTAGCCATGGGCAGTCCAATCTCATCCCTGCAAACTCTGATAGGCAGCTCTGACGGCCAAACACAGACGAGTGGCCAGACCCCCCGCCCCCTGAGGGGAGGCGGCTCATCGCTGCCTCCCCGTGCCCGCCAGGCCCGGTGGCCACCACCACCACCCACCTTCCCACATAGCTGGGAATAGCAGCGCGCCCCGCTTTGGCCTCCACACTCCATGATCCATGGCTCGGGAACGGGAGATGATCGGTGTGGATTGTTAATTCAGGATCATCGCCGGCGCCAATCCACGATCAGCTGGATCGTTAATTTTTTTGGATCGTGCCCATCTCTAGTCCCAGCTCACCCTGTAGACCCATGACACTGGCAAGTCATGTGATTTGCTTCCGTACAATGTGTGAATTGGGCCTGAATGGGCTCTGAGGGAATGCATATCTGGGGGGCTCCTGGTAGCTCTTGGCAATTCTCCCAACTCCAACAAATTACTTTTCCAGAAAATTCAAAATAGCTTTAACATTCCTATGGGTAAATATCATCATCATAATTCAGTCTGAAAATGTATGTTCTCATAGTACACACACCTCAACAAATAGTAAGCTATGTTTCAAAATAAATAATAAACATGAATAAATAGTAAACATGAAGATATGTTTTCGGAAAACAAGATATTCTTAGGACCTGTGAGCAGATCCCACCAATGCCTTATCAGTACTTGACAAAAACACACACACACCAAACCTGGTCGCACCAATACAAACCTGGATGAAGAAATGCTATATGCTGCAGTACCAGGCACTGACATCAAAGTCATGCAGGGACCAAGGAAAAGCAACTATCCTTGTAGCCATATTCTAAACAGAGACCTTGGGAAGTATAAAAGCAAAGTTTGTCTCCTGTTTTAATTCAGATTCTCTGTCTCTCCCTCCCTCTCTTTCTGGTATCATAGCATTAGACAAGTTTGACATTCAGTTGTTCCTTGAAGTGCTTTGCAAAAAAAGTAAAAAGCATACATTACCCTCTCCTCATGCCCAAAACATAACATGGAAGTACATCCATTTAATTTTGATTAAACTTATTTTTCATACCATTGCTTTAGGCTTCAGAGCCTACGAATGTTCTTTTGGAAAACGAGGCCTACAAAGTTGGGTGTTAATGGCCCATGACGTTGGATGCTAGTCAGAGCACTGTAAAGACTCTATTAATAATTCCCAATTAGGTGTATCCGGAGGGATAATAACAATTTGTGTAGATCCTCATCACTGAAATGTGGATAAAATATCATTGAACAGAATAATTGAATTAATAGCATTAATTTTAATATTTTAATACATTTGCCACAGGAGAATATTAACCGCATTTGGTAAACCTGACACTTGATTCTCTCTCTCAAACTAGACTTTATGAGCAGGTTCACATCAAAGCTCCGAGTCATCCAGATTTGCATCCCAAAGCCAGGGATTCGGGCCAGAACTTTATTTTATGAGGAACATGGAGCTGCAGCTGAAACTGTTTCTGCACTGACATGGGCCGTTTCCACACATCTTACCTGCCTGCGGAACACTGCGCAAAAGACCCGGAAGACAGCATCTTCTCACACAAAATCGTGCCAGGAAGACGCTGTTATCCATGAGTTTTGCGCAAAACTCCTAGATAACAGCATCTTCCTGGCACGATTTCGCGCGAGAAGACCCTGTCTTCCAAGTCTTTTATGCGATGTTCCACAGTCAGGTAAGACATGTGGAAATGGCCATAGTGTAAATTTCTTCACCCTTGCTGCACATCAATGGCTTCTGTTGTGGGGCAGGATGCACACTGCGGTAACATCAGGATATGGATTATGTTTAAATAGATGCTATAGAGAAGGAGGGGAACTCAACACAGAGCTGCTACTTTTGACAGCAGCCTTCATAGCACGTAGTTCTGCCCTCTCTAGCGTTTCCCATGCCTTTTACTTGCACAAGTCCATGCAGTTAATCCCACAAGTGTCTTTTCTGTTCCCCTTCTTTCAAAAGACTGTCAATACTGCCCATAATGTTCTTATGAAGGAGCTGTATCGTGTTTTGGAGTAGTATTTGCCCATGAAAAATCTCTGTGATAGAACATTCCATCACTAGCCCCATTCACACAGCCAGATCCTTGAAACTAAATTTGATGATAGATAAAAGTAATTACAGGGTAACATCGGCCACACTATATTTAAGCCTGTGCTAGCACTTTCTTTGTTTTAAGAGGCTTGTAAAGCCTTGTGAGACCAAACAGCCAGGACATGACAAATACATCAAGGGAGAAAGAAATCCTCTACCCTGGTAATGTGGCTATTCAGTGATGACACTGCGTACAAGAAAGTGTTTACTCTGGTAAGGAACTCAGCGTCTGTGTTCATAGATAGCTTAAAGGTTATCAAACCCCATAGATATTGGCAAACCTTATAGCTGAAGTGTAGATTCAAGTTTAAAAGGTGTTTATATTTACTATTTGTAAAATGTGGTATCCAAACACAGGGTTACTGGGTAGTTCTGATTAAAAACGTATAAGCAGTTTGAGAGCTGAAAATCTATTAAAGTGATATAGGGGAGCAAGCCTAAGCATGTTTACTCAGACATAATTCCCACTGAACACAACAGGACTTACTCCAGGAAAGTCTGCATAGAACTGCAGCCTAAGATACCCAATAGTACCTAACACCAGGGCTTTTTTTCTGGGAAAAGAGGTGGCGGAACTCAGTGGGTTGCCCTCAGAGAAAATGGTCACTTGGCCAGTGGCCCTGCCCCCTGATCTCCAGACAGAGGGGAGTTTAGATTGCCCTCCGCGCAGGATCCAATCCAGTGTAGAGGGTTCCAGGATCCAAATCCAGTCCCCCAGGCCAATCCAAGTCAATCCAGAAAATGTGGCTTCAGCGTCTGACTAGCTTCTGCCTGGGCTTCTCCTGTTTTTTTCCAGTAGGAGAAGGGGAAGAGGGAGGAGGGAGAGAGGCATAAGTGGGAGAGATGGAGAGGGAGGCAGGGAGGGGGAATTCAGTGGCCAATCCATGCAGGAGCTCTCCCTGTCTGCCTTGCTTCTGTGAGTGACACTGGTTCAGTTGGGCTAAGTTACAACAGCGTCTCTTGCTTTAGTTTGAGTATTTTGGGCTTTTTCCAGGGCCCATAAAATTGGACCCAGAAGTCTAATCTTCCTGAAACTTGATGGGTCATTAGATGACAGTCACGAGTAGGTTCTCTGCAAATTTCATGAAGTTTGCTTGGAAAATTACCCCCCTAGCCCCCCAGATAGCCCTCAAGATAGTTTTCCCCATAAGGAATAATGTCTGGATATATATGGGATTCTCTGATTTGTTTTAAATGGTTCAGAGAATCTTTCTCTGATTTCTGAAATCCCCCCCCCCTTTTAAAGCCCTGAAATTGATTTTCTGGATTTTCTAGATATTTTTCTTTTGGAGGGGTGCACATCCCTATATCTCAAGGCAACCATCGAGTCAAACAGGCAACAAGGGCTGGATAGTCCCATAGCAGCTCAAATCAGACCAAAGTCAATTGTTTTATACATCCACATTGAATCTTATTGGTTCCTTATGTCACTTAGTCTCTGCTATTGATAGCAGCAATACCATTATCTAGCTTTCTAACAGAGAATGCAAATTTAGTGATGCAGTGCAGCCCAAAACAGGCCAACAACTCTCTCCTTTGATAAACTGGAATGGTGGTACGGAAAGCAAGGTACCTTGGGCCCCGTTCTTCAGGTTGACACTTAGTGCTTTATCAGTGCAATCACAAACTGGTATAACTCTGTTTAGGATTGCACTGCTAATCTTCTTAGCTTCATCCTACAGAGATTATCAATGGTCTGAATAAGTCAGAGTGATTTTCAAGTGTCCCCTTTGATTTTGCCTGGTTTCTCCACTACAGCTGCTAAAAAACAGTCCCTCGGGAACCAGAAAGTATGTTTGTACAACATGGTAGTTTTGAAGTCAAAGTATTAATATGCAGAAGACAGATTCATTGAGCATGGTGTGGATCTTCTTAGCATTCAATTTCCTGCTTTAGATCTTTGTAGATCACCTTCAAATCTGTATCTTTTTGAACGGATGTGTTCAAAAAAGTTTAAGAGTTATTCAGTTCTCTGATATTGGGTAGAAATTATAGATCTTTGTCTGTCTTCCTGATATTTCAAGGAAATTTTCCCTAGGTCTGTGCAGACAGGCCGAGGCCTTGAAGGGAAACCATAGATCATATTTCTCACTCCTGTACAAAAAAGAATTTCATGGTTATAAAAAGCAATCTTTTGAGTTTTCTCACTACAAAGCTTTCCTTTACCAAAACAGTAACAGGACTGGTTTTTCTTTCACACCACAGGATGACCCTATTAATACCAATGGAGTTACAGTGATGAACGATGGTCTATAAGAGAGAACCAGAACTAATATGTTTAAGTGTCTTCCCTATAAAAAGGTCACAGAAACTGAAAAGAAGAACAAAGCTCATTTTGAACAAGAGATGGAACACTTCTACATAACAGCCCTTTTATTACTGAAATAAAGCCACGAAGTCACAAATGAGATAAAATTGTCTTTCCTCTGCAAAGTTCATAATGCGATAGCATTTCCTTAGAATTGCCACCTCAGATACAGAGCAGACAGTCAGCAGTTTGGTGTCTCTGAACTTTTCTAATCCCCAGAGAGTATGATCCTTCTTGAGAGTTGATGCAAATACTAACCATCCTACTCTGCCAGATCACACCTTCCATTTTTTTGGTTCAGGAAAGGGAAGGGGCTTACAGGAGTAGGTTACTCTCATAGGGCGCTGCTCTTGTGAGTAGAAAATTCAAGTGAGCCCAGATTGTTTTGTTTGTTGGCTGCCAGCATAACAGGAAGTTTGTTCTAAAGCAATGTTTCCAATGGGCTCCCAGGGAATCATACAGTTGGACATATACTAGGGAATGCAGAATATTCCGACTGATTGTACCACTTCTCTGGGATATATATGTGAATACATAAGAAGCTGCCTTATAGTGAGTCAGACCATTGGTCTAGCAAGATCAGCACTGTCTACTCTGATTGTCAGTGGCTCTCTCAAGTCTCAGGTTTTTCTCATTACTTACTACCTATTCCTTTTTCCTGGAGATGCCAGGGGTTGAACTTGCATGACACCATAAAAGAAGCTAACAAAACAGGAAAACGTGTAAAGAAAATGGGCAGGATGAAAAGGCTTACCACAAATATGTACAAAAACTCAAAGAAAAAAATAAAATAACACAACCACACAGCCTTATTTTCAAAGATGGCTCAAAAACAGAGCAGTTTGTACAATCGTACAATGCAGAAGCAAACTCAGTGCTTGCCACAGAACTTTGAAAGTGAACTAGGGCCACTTGCATGAGTCTTTACACAAATAATCCCTTCTCACGGGATCCATTTCTTTCCCCTTCGTGTGCAGATGCAAAATGTGAGCAAGGGACACTTGTCTAGGAATCTGCATGCAGAAGGGAATGGATCATGTGGGAAGGACTATGCTAATGTCAGAGGACAGGTTGATGGCAGGTTTTAGTGTGGTTTTTCATACCACTCCCATAATAAAGGTGGTTCCACTGAATCAGTGCATTGTGCTATATCATTTGTTTAAGCACCGGGTTGTAAACATTAAGTACAAACTAGCACTCCATTTACATGGGTATCTATAATGAATATGCCGTCAGCTGTGCCAACACCTCACAAGCCATGATGCATCACCCATGCAGACATGGTGTTCTGGAACTGCAGACACTGCAAACATTGAAGGACCCACATGCAAGCTTTTAATATGCTTTGATGTGAGCCTGCTAATGCATTTCCCGAAAAGGCGCTAGTTGCTAAATGACTTAATACAAAGTCCTTATCAGCATGATTCTAAGGCTATCCAATTCCCCTTTGAAATGCAGGAGGCAAATGAAATCTTTTAAGTCTGGTTGCTGATTGATTCTATAATCTTGATGCTTAGCTTTGTCTAAATGTAAGACACTCTTTACAACCTAAGATTCTCCCTTGAATCATAGCAAACCTAAGGGAGGAAATTATTTTTTTAAGATACAAAAAGGTTTAAGAAATTGCAACTTTAAGAGAAAGATTGATAGACATTAAGGGGTGACAATGTCTTCTTTGTTTCATTGTAGAAGGACTACACATAAAATCGAACGCACAATGGTTACATGGAAGGCATGTGGAGTTTTCATCTGTTTCTTGCCATCCTGCAGCACCTTCTGACCACTGGAAAGACTGTTCCTGGGGCCAGGGGATCCATATGGAGAGCCAGCCATGTGGGCTAGCTGGCTGGTGTGAGTAGGGAAAAAGGGGTGAAAGAAACCATCATCAGAGCTGTGCTTACAGAACCCAAGGGATTTCACTCCCCTGTCTTTCCTCCCCACAGCATTCCTCCATGCAAGTCCCATGAACCTGGGAGCCTTCCAGGAGTCAGAAGGAGCTGTAGGAGTAGAAAGGAATGCAGGAAACCTCTGTGGTAGAGGCAATGAGCTACATACCCTCTCTCCCATTAACTCTTTTGTTCCCTCTATGACCTTCCCAGTTCTAAACACATTCACTTTAAAGCAGGAGCTCCTTAAATATGTAAAATCAAAAAGAGTCCAGTAGCACCTTTAAGACTAACCAACTTTATTGTAGCATAAGCTTTCAAGAATTACAGTTCTCTTCGTCAGATGCATGGAGGGCAAGAAGAAACTGGTCAGATATATAGGTGGAGAGGGGAGGGCGGAGTAGATGCAAACAGTAGCTTCTGATATGGAGATCAGTGACCTTAAGATCTATGACCTTAAATATGTAGTAGCTCTGATGCACACATGAAGCTCCTGTATGTAAATGCTCTTGCACAGTTATCTCCACTGAACGCTCATAGATTAATTGGGAAGCTCATAAAAGCCGTGTACAAACATTCTGTGGAACTTATTGGATCAGAAAGACATCCTATATACTAAGTGGCAAAGATCTGAGGATACTTAAATCCAGAGACTGGAGCCATGAACAGACAAGACAGATCTTCTGATGCACCTAAAAAACACTTCAGGTGTGCAGAAAAATCTGAAATCTAAAAATAAATAAATTGAGGGTTTTAAAAAACCCAAAATAATAGAGGAGAGTCTGTAACTTTATCCAGATCCTCTCAGCAGCTGTTGCCAGGGAACCGTAACAGTTCAGCCAGTATGACAGGCTTGGTTTCTGTCAGTAAAAGGCAGGAGGAGGAGTCAGGGGGCCCCTTCCAGGTTTATTTTGGCCATTGAGGGAGGACTCCTCAAGGTCAGGCCTGGCACCAACTACAGGGTGATTTGATAGCACATGACTTGCATGACTTACCCAGGCCTGGCTGCCTGCTTCTGTTCAACAGCACCCCCTCCAAGCCACTGTGGTGTAGGATCTGGGAGACCCAGATTAAAATCACCACTCTGCTGTAGAACTTCACTGGATGACTTTGATCCAGTCACACATTCTCAGCCTAACCTCTCTCTCAGGGTTCTTGTGAGGATAATATGGCGGCAAGGAGAATGATGTAAGCTTTGTAGAGAAAGGCAGTATATAAATGAAGTTAAGAAATATAAATGAAGATGGGGCAGATAAAAGGTAAGTTGTTTAATGGGTTTGAAGGAGAGAAGAATGTAGGGAAAGGTGAGCATATAGAGGCTGCAAGGAGGAGAAAAATAGGAAATAGTGTGGGGAAGGAGATACAGGGGAAAGTGAAGTAACCCCCTGCAAGTCCTTGCAGGTTCTCCACCATGTAATTGGGCCCAGCTCAGCTGATACCACACAACTGGGCCATAGAGAAGAGTATGCTGGGAGACAGAAGGGGGAAGGGGAAGACAGGGGACAGACAAAGGTAGATGGGAAGAAGAAAAGGAAGCAGGAAAAGGGGAAGAAGCTATGGGAAGGCAAAGAAGAGAAAAGGGTATGGCGAGGGAAGCACAAATGTCATGCCCCCCGCAAATCCTTGAGGGTCCCCACTTGACTATATTAAAGTAACTACTACTTCCATATAGTGACTTTAATCCAGATTACATTTCAAGGTACACAAACTCCTAATGAGCTTCCCCACTGATATCAAAGGGACTCATTTTCTAGTACATATTTTGGAGGGAAGATTACATTAATTAATACCTAGCATGCCATTGACTTCACAACATTTCCCTGCAGTAAACTGCTTGCATACTTAATTTTAAAACAAATTATTCACCTGTCATCTTCTGTGACCTCCTAGAGAAGGAAGGTTATAGCTAATATGGTTGATCTTTTTCTTATCCTGCCAAGGTTTAAAGAACAGATCTGAGCGAAAAAGGATATTTAGCTTCTGACCTTTTAGTCTCCCCAGATTAGCACATACTACTTTGCATTTCACAAAAATGAAGTGGAAAAACATTGGATGCAACTTCCCATGAATATCTTTTAAACAGAACACTTGAAGATCTGGAGTAAGAACATAAGAAGAGCCTTTGTGAATCAGATCATCCACATTTCTAAAGATGTCATGTTAATTAGTTCCACTTTGTTTCAGAAGGATTCCATATCTGCATTCAGATTTATGCTTGTTTTCACATTTTCTGCAATCACACCCTATCATATCTGCTAATTGCATGTCCTAACAGTTGATAATATTGTATTTTGCTCAGTGAATGTCCTAATTGTTGATTATATTGTACTGACTTGCTGTTATGGAGCAGGGGGTCTTGTAGGGGATAGCATCCCCTCTCAAGAGCCCTCCTGCCCACAAATACACCCCTTTCCCTCCTGCCCCCTTCAGCCCTGGGGCAGGAAGGGTCTTGTACTTGGCTGCCACCGCTGAAAGATCAACTGGGAGATTAACTAGGGAGGGCCCTGAGAACCCTCCCCTTCCTCCACCCTTCCAAGCAGTGCCTCTCTATTGGGAAGAGCATTGCCAGATGACTGGTTGATCTAGAAACATAAGAACCCCAGCAGAGTAAAATAAACTGTTATTTAACAAGATGGGGGAAGTAGGGGGAAAAGAACACTTAGGAGCAACAGATAAAACAGAAGGCATTTTTCAACAAACAGAGCAAAACAAACACATGAAGGAGCCAGCAAGAAAACAAAAAAGCTTCCTAACGCAGCTGACTGGTTCCCTACAATACCTGGCCCTTCCTGAGTCCAGCCTACCCTACCATATCATGCCATAAGCTGCCTCTCTGCCTCGCAGCTAGAGGTGGGCACAAAAAGCAGAAAAACAGAACACAATGTTCGTTGTTCATTGCCATCCACGAACAGGGATTCACGAACATTGGCAAACATGACATGTTTACGAACATGTTTGTAGTTGGAAGTTCATGGGAGCCAGAACGGCCCCCTTGGGACTCAGCTGAACTTGAGCTGGGAAAGGCATGATCCATGAGTCTCCCCCTTTAATGTAATTTTCTCTTCACAGTGGCAAAAACTGGACTGTCTGCCGGAAGCTACTTTGAGGGGTTACAAACTGACCTCCTCAATGTCCAATACCCACCAAATTTGCAGGGGACATAGTCCTCACTTTCCTCTGAAGACCCCCCCCCCAAGTTTCAGAGAGGTTGCACCCCAAGAAAGGCATGATCCATGGGTCTCCCCCTTTCATGTCATTTTCTCTTCACAGTGGCAAAAACTGGACTGTCTGCTGGAAGCAACTTTGAGGGGCTACAAGCCAGAAGGAAAGCCAGAAGGAGTTCAGACAGTCCATGCCTATGTTGTCAGGGGAACTGATGGAAAGGCACCAGACTGTCTGGCTTTACAAAGGGCTGACGAACCCCACGAAGAGGGCTTGGAACGAACACATGTTCACCAAGAACAGGGTCTCATGAACAGCTTGCTCAAAAACAGCTGATTGGGGTGTTCATGGCTTTTTTTTGTTCTTATTGCTGTTCTTGCCCATCTCTACTCACAGCTCCTGAGAGAAGAACAGATTTCCCCTTTAGGGGGACCTTCTATAAGTTCTCCCATGGCCCAGCCTCCCTGGTGATGGTTGGCCTTTCTTTTCCTTCCACTCCTAAAACTGGGAAGAATCTTGGGAAATGTAGGCCTGTAGGGGAATTGGCAGAAAAGCCTATTAGAAATTTACTCTATGACTCAGGTTTCCTTGAGGCCTACAGCCACAGGATCATGACACTTGCACTGTGTAATCTGCTTTGGGTCTTAGTGAGAAAGATAGACTAAAATGAAATATTCAAGGTCACATCTAGCCCAACATTCTGTTTCTAGTTGTGGCTGGTCATATGCCCTCTAAGAAACCCTAAAGTATTGAATGATGGAGAAAGCAATCTCCTGTTCATCTCTTACATCTATATGAACTCAAATGTATGGTTCCTAGCATTGACAGGTGTCTGGTATTGGCATGAACAGTCCAGTATTTGGGGGGATTGTCCAAGAAAACAGTTCCCCCAAAACCAGACACCTGCCCTGAGCCTGGACCATCCCTGTTGGTTGCCCAGCCTAACCACCCAGACTTGTGAATATGCAGCCACTGGGTGGGAACAGTGGTCTGCCACTCTGGGCATTTGGGCAGCCTCCTATGTAGGCATGGTGCCACCCAAGAATTGCCAGCCAGCCCAGACACCTGGACAGCCTCCTGCAGGGGCACAGCAGTGCCCA
Organism: Eublepharis macularius; assembly: GCF_028583425.1. Taxonomy (NCBI): domain Eukaryota; kingdom Metazoa; phylum Chordata; class Lepidosauria; order Squamata; family Eublepharidae; genus Eublepharis; species Eublepharis macularius. The sequence goes on from NC_072795.1 coordinate 117,433,944, forward strand.
GGAGCAGCCAGCCAGCCCAGGCCAGATGCAGGTAGCAGGCAGCCTCTTGTGGTGGTGTTGCGCTGCCCAAGAGTGGCCAGCCAGCCTGGCAGGATGTGGAGGGGGAGTTGGTGGGATGATATCACTTTCAATAGTGACATCATCACGCTGCCTAGGAGCATATGCATGTTGCACACATGTGAAAACTAAATCCCCTCATCTCTCTCCAGGGTCCAGTATTAGGCCAGACTCCATCTGGCAACCCTAATGGTTCCTGAACATGGAAGTTTCATTTTGCAAACATGGCTAATAGTTATTGATAGATCCACACTCTGTGACATACATTCATCCATCCATTTTAAGGATTCTTTGTTCCACTTTCTACCTTATCCCACAATCTAAAGCAATTAAAACTGATGTAATAAATCTATCATAAACCATCCATACTTGATAACAGCAGGAGTTGCCCATAATCTATAGGTGATTAACAACTTTTATTCTCCAGGTAAAATCCATCCTATTTGCTCTTTCTATTAAAGTAGATGTCAGTCAAATTTGTCTGGCAACATCCCCAGAAAAACATTATCTCAGCTGACTACCTGCCATGGAGTCAGTATGGCACACTGGTTGGACTAAGCTGGATAATTTTGGTTCAAATTCTTATTCTTCCATGGAGCTTGTTAGATAATCTTGAGTATGTCACTCTCAGCCTACCTACTTCACACTGTGTGGAGAGGATAAAATGCAGAACCATGTATGCTACATTCTCAAAACCTTGAAGAAAGGGAAGGATAAAAATGCAGACAGACAGACAATGTTCTGAAGGTAGGGACAGTCAGAGAAGAGCCTATGAAGTAGAGCTAAACTGATGGGCAAGGTCATACAGTTTAACATTTTTAAAAAAAAACCTCTAATCATTTCCTCAGGTACAGGCCCTTCCTTGGTTTCACACTGTTTGCCAGCAGCAGTCAAGTTTTAGATCCATGAGAATAATTGCCTGTGAATTTTTTGCCATCTTTTTGTTATTTTGATTGGAATTCAAATGATATATGACATCAAAGTCATGGATTTAAGGACTTACCCCCCAAATTTAAGTACTATATCTCTGAAACCATTTTTATTCTAAACCATTCATTCACAATTCCCCAGCAGCATTCTCTTCTACAACTGATATCCATATTCCTCCAGGTCCCCTTTCTTCAATCTTCCTTCGTCTCTGCCTTCTAGAACCTCATGTGAGAGTGGAGACCAGAAAAGTATTAGTTCAGAAACTGGAGGGACAGAGAAGCTATTAAGGCTGATATGTGGCAACTTTTAAAAGTAGTGAAAGCCCCACAGTTAAAGGTGGTGAAAACTTTACTCCCAAGGAAATGAAGTTCTAGATCTCTACGGCTCCTGAATCTCATGTCACACCAAACATTCACAAGCATGAACATCTGCCAAAGAGGTGAGGAATTAATCCACATAAGTTCTTCCGCAACTAAATTTCCTGCTACTATCCTAGGAGAAGGAGATTGCAGAGAAGAACTGGAGTTACATCTTTCTGAAACCAAGCTTCTGCTTGAAATGTTGAAAAGTTACTATTAGCGGTATACATAACCTCAGTCCCAGCCATTTTGTTGATGGCTCCACCTCCTGCGTCAACCTTTTTTCGGGTGCACCTACCACTATGTGTCAGAATTCCAAAGTTGCCCGCAATCTTTAAAAGGTTAGGGAACCTTGTCCTAAACGTTCCTACCCTTCCACTAGAGTGCCCTGTTATGTGTAACATTTTTTTAAAATCCTGCAAAGGGTGAAGTTACAAAAGGATGCATAGAGCTGTAATAGAAAGCAGCCAAGAGAAATGAAACAGAAAATTATCTCTTTGAAAGACAAAAAAAAATGAAAGGAATCAATGACTAAATCTAAAAAATTCACTCCCCATAACAATGCTGGAAAACACTATATTTCTACTGAACAGTACATAAATAATCAAAATATCTTCAGTCAATAAACTTCACATTTATTACCTTAGAGTTGCCCATATAACAGGATTTATCCCCCAAATCCATGGACTGCAGAGAAGAAGAGGAGGAGTGGCATGTGAGCACAACAATCAATGCGGTAATATGCTAGAAAGGAATAAGAGGAAGTGCAGACAACTGTCATGATTTGGTGAGTTTCAAAAGTTTATAAAACCACATACAAAGCTTTTACATGGAGGTGTTCTGAGGTATACTGTTTGTTCATAGCTAAACTTCCATTCAGTTATGGATGGAGCAAATGTAGAACAGAATATTAAGTTTAGGAAGGAAAACCAGCTTCAGATCGCACCATAACTGTTACGAGCCCCTTTTTTTTTCAGTTAGATTTTTCCTTTTCTTACACCCACTGGGTAGATTGCTGCCACCAGGAATTATATTCCAAAATGTAAAGTAATTTAAATTTCCCTTTTAATAACGTGCCCAAGTGTCAGGCTCCTTCATGGGACTATGTGGCCCTGAGGGTAGAAATGGGATATATAGGAATGACAGATACCCTGGGATTAAAAAAAAAAGTTTATTTTTACAAGAAGCATATCAGTTTCGCTCTAGTTCTTAAGCTTAATGTTTTCAAAGATAGTTCTCAGTTCTTAAAGTTTCCTCACATAGGCTCAGTCACACAGATATACATAAGCTTTCCCTCTCAGGTGCACACACAGTTTGCCTGCTTCAAATATATCAATCACTCACTCATATATACATAGATGTCCCCTCAGGTGCACGCAGTTTGCCTGTCAAAACCAGAGTGAATGTTCTCTGACAGACACACACAGTTCAGGCTTCTACACAGGTTGCCTAACTTAACTAGAATGAGAATCCCCTCAGGATTCCTCACAGGTTGACTGCTTTGCTCAGACTGAATCTTCTCTCTCCACTCAGTAACAGGTTGCCAGGTCCAGGTTGGGAAATTCCTGGAGATTTGGGGGCTGGAGCCTGAAGGGTTTGGGGAGGAGAGGGGCCTCAGTGGAGTATAATTCCATACAGTTCACTCTTTCAAAGCAGCCATTTTCTCCAGGGGAACTGAACTCTGTTGCCTAGAGATCAGTTGTAATTCCGGGAGATCTCCAGCTATCACCTGGAGGCTGGCAAGCCTATCAGTAACTAAAAACTGCAGTTCACTCCACCCACACTCTCAGTCATCAACCAATCATCTCACTCTCTCATCCCGCTCTTTCACCCCCCACTCTTCATCTGTACCACTCCAAACATTTAAAGACACCCACACACTGAAAATAATTTGGCACACCCGGCTGCAGCAACGCTGCATAAGCCGGGTGCTATGTTTTGCTGGCTTGCCCGGGGAGGAGACAGACCCCTTCCCAGGCATACGGGCATTTGGGCTGGGGGGCGGAGCTTGCACCTTAGAAGGCTGCTCCGCTTCTCCAGCCCCTCAGTGCTGCCTTTTGCTCAGCCCACCCACCTCACCCTGTCATAGTGCAGGATTAGCCGGCTGCTGTTTCAGAGCCAGGTAGGAATTTTTTTGCCCATTTCCTGATTGGCTGTTGGTTCGGGGGGGGGGGGGTTCACCTACCTTGCACTGTTGGCAGTGGTTGAAGGTTTTGGCCTGGGTGGTGCCGTTTAGGTTCCCCTGGCAGGAGATTTTGGGGAATAGGGAATGGGCCGGTGAGCACCCACTGGCATTTCCCCCAGATGTGGGGGAACAGGGTCTGCCATCAGTGCGGTATGCTTGTGACGGATACCACAGCACAGGCAGACGCCTGCGGGGATCCCCAGGTACAAGTCCTTCCCTCATGCTGTATGGCTGGGACGTTAGGAGCTTGGTGGGGGGATCCATTAGCCTGGCTGGCCGGGTTGCAGCTATTCAATGGATGGCCTACACCCAGGGCTTTGGGGCTCGCCCAGACAGGCCAAGGCAGTGGTCAGGTGTGACCCCGTGGCTTGGCCAGTACCGCATAGTTGGCCCTTGCCATAGTTATGCAGTTTATATTGTTGTTATATTAATAAACGGCCATTTATCTCCAAGCCTGTGTCTGTCTCTTATTCCGGCTAAGTCAGCAATTACAATAACCGTGTTGTTCATGGCTGGGCCAGTTACTGTCTCTAAGCCTAACTCTCAAAGCTTTGTTGAGAGGATAAAAAGCCATACGAGCGAGCCACATATGCTGCTTTTAGCAAGAAGGGCAGGATAGAAAGGAAGTAGATAAATAATGATTACGGCAAATAGTTTTGAGGTGTTTTGTCAGGTAAGCTGGATAAAGTACCTTGCATGCCAGAAGGTGATTTTGCTGCCTCCCTAGATTATGAAATAAGGATGTTTTGTGGAATGAGGAGTTTAGGAATGGTTTGATAACGTCTGATCTTAGTTTAACTCCATATAATGGCAGGTGATGCAAGTCAGCAATAGAATATATGGTACAACAGCTGCTAGTCAGCCCTGGCAATGGATAGAATACAATATACATAGTTTTACACAGTATTCTTTTAGGTTTCACTTCGCTCCACCGCCTATGATTTATACTGGACTGAAACCTATTTCAATGCATAACTGAAAATCACTAATTGCTTAAAGCTTCTGTGAGGCAGACACAGCCAATATGCCACTCGGAAGGGGGACGATATGTGTAACAGCACTCCGTAAGTTTCATTTGTGTCACTTTTCATAACTTTTATAACACTGTCACAAACGCCTTCCAAGAAAAATTCAAAATGCCAGCTTTAGCCATTCATGCAAATCAAGTTGCCCAGGAATAGAAATCAGCAGAGATCCATCTGTCTCCCAACAATATGGAATGATAAGTGTATGTCCCTAGAAAAAAACAACAGCAATGCAAATAGCTCAACACCTCCCCACCCCCTCCACCCCCCACCCCCACACACAGCTGGCATAGCATTACAGCAGTCCCTGCTTTCCTACTCCCAAGCTAACATATGAGTCTACTTGCATTCAGGATTTTGTGTTTTTTATGTTTTGAGTGCCCTAACCTTCTCCTTTAAGTGCTCCAAGCTACGGACCTACTCCTGTTTACAACTTTTACAAATCACAGAACCAGGGCTAAAGTTCCTATACTGGACAATCCAGAGTTGTTTTGTATTGTAACACTGGTTGCAATTGCTTACATTGTTTAACTATGTGTGTCTTATGTGTGTTATGTGTCATCAAGTCGCTGCCGACTTATGGTGACCAGGTGAATGAAAGTCCCCCCAAATACCCTATCATTAATAGCCTTACTCAGATCTTGCAAACTGGAATTATGCATGCTCAAACCTGCTTTACATATGAATGAGCAAAACTGAATACAGGGCCCCTGATACAGTTCTTTGTTTTATTCATAACTTTACAGGATGACTGAGAGGCTGTGGCACCTTGGCACCTTGGCACCTGTGGCACCCTGAGATGGCTGTGGCCATCTCATTTTCGGTCTTCCTCTTTTCCTACTGCCTCTCACTTTTCCTAACATTCTTGACTTTTCCAGTGAGTCTTGTGATGTGACCAAAGTACGATAGCCTCTGTTTTAACATTTTAACTTCTAGGGAGAATTCAAGTTTGATTTGATCTAGAACAACTTATTTGTCTTTTGGGCCATCCATGGTATCCATAAAACTCTCCTCCAGCACTACATTTCAAATGAATCAACTTTCTTTCTTTCAGCTTTCTTCATTGTCCAACTTTCACAACCAAACATAGTAAAGAGGAATACCATCGTTTGGATTATCTTGATCTTGGTTGGCCCCACAGATTAATTCTATATCTTGGGACCTAGAACTGCCTGAATGGTCTACCTGTACCAACAACTGCATCACTGCCACGTTCAGAACCCACATTATAACAGCACTGCAGACAAATACACTATACATGTTTATAATCCCATTGCAAAATTGAATCAGAACCTGGACTACATCAGCAGTTTATTTTTTAGTTGGGGTGGTGGTTTTGGTTGTGGAAATATAACTACCTCCTCAGGTAATATTAACTGAAACTGATCCACTGTATTCAGGGATCTTGTCAAGGGCTCCAGATCTGCTTGCTTATCTGAGTTTTCAAGTTATATATAAAATAATTGTCTTTGAGAAACACTGGCATAATGATGGCAGATTCTAAACCTGTAATAGTAATGGTTACTTATTTTAATGCTTATTCCTTCCATTCCTTCAGCCTTAGAGCCAAACTCAAAACTACAGGTAGTCTCTAGAGATACAGATATAAATATGTCTCCTTGCTCATTTCAGCCACTGCTCTTGGGGAAAAAAAATTTAGGATATGTGCAACTTACATAAAACTTCTTCAAAAACGTCTCACTGCCTGACCGAAACTCTCTGGATGTGAAAGACCAGTGCCACCCTCTGGTATACTGTAAGCCACAGATCTACTTTTCTTGCCTCTAAAAATTTCTCACTTGTTTTCTTCAAGGGGTGGGGGAGAAGAGAGTGGGAAACAGATAAGTCATTTTGAACAAATCAGAGCAAAAAAAAAACCCTTCCCCCACACTTTACACACACACGGCAGTCTTCAATGCAGCAGTCTTTAAATGAAGCCAATATGTAAGGATGTGATAACAAAATGGAGATATATGAAGCTGGGAAGATTAATGGAGAAAAATAAGCAAGTGAGGTGCTGTCAAAGGCAACAGATAAAATGTCTCTGCCAGAGACTTCAGAGAAAAACATGTAAACTTTGTATTCATAAATAATTATTATTTCGCAAAGTAACTTTCAGGGGAGAAAATGCTGTACAGAAGAACCTTACAAATCCTTTAAACAAGATATTAATTTTCTGATAAGCAAAGCAATAGTATTTAAAGATACTGCCACTACATAATGTTTTGATTGGTGTTCCAGACTTTTTTGCATAAGGAATACTGATATAATTTCAGGATTATACAGGAGATACATGGGCAGATTTCTTGATCTCTTCAAAGCCACATTAACTTCTCTGATTTTTTCCCCCAATTGCTCGTTTGTGTTTCTTAACACCTGTCCATTTCCTTGATGTAACATGACTCACTCATGGCTATTGAAGGATTACACAGATGCAGCATTCTTGCTGAAAATGTGACATATTAGTGGTATTATCATAGCTGGCTCCCAGCCCTGGTTGGTAATATTTACTAGGTGGGTTGTCATAGCAACTAGAGTACAAGGCCCAGCTGCAATAGTGAAATGAAGGGGGGCAGTAGGAACTCCAGCCCTAGAAGCAATGTGAACAGAAGCACAAAATGGGCTTAAGTTGTCATGCAAAAACATTTGTTTTCTTTGAAATAATTTGGTAAATTTTCAAAACAGTCAATGAAAAGCCAAATATGAGTTTACTAGAAGGCTTAGTTAGGGCAGCAGGCTAGGTAGTTTCTCACTGACTGTGGTTGCAGTTTATCCAGATCCACACTTCATTGGATATTGTGATATCATAACACAATGTACAAACAGCTAGGAGTGAAATCGCCGATAAAGAGTTACAAACTATGTTACTGATGAATGATTACAATATGTATGGATCCTGCCATGGAAAAGCCCATTGATGCCAGTGACTACTGCAGAAAGAAAAGAAAATTCAAGACACGTGATGCTAGCTAGTTGCCATTGATTACTACTCTCCAGTCATTGATTTTTTCACAAAAACAGCTTCCGAGTTCTTTGTAGAATAGCAATAACTGCCTATCTAAGCTCCTAAGAACTTGGAATGTCACTCAGAGATAAGCTACAAAAGACAAATTACACGAGAACATGCACGTGAAGGGAGTCACAATGTTAGCTGGGAAGCTGAGTTTTAAAAGAGATTGGACAGTTTTGTCAATTTCCCCTCTTTACAGAACCAGGGAAGATCCCTCCTCAGAGGGTTTGTTAATTTCCTCTTTGCCTTCCAAAGGCTCTGTCAGTTTCACCTCCCCTTTTAGGAGGCAAAGAGGAAATTAACAAACCCTCTGAGGAGCATCTTTGCTGGCTCTGTAGGGAGGGGAAATTGACAAAGCCTTCTGGTCTCTTTTAAAACTCAGCTTCCTGGCTAACACTGCGACTCCCTTCACATGCATGTCCTCATGTAATTCGTCTCTTGTAGCATAGCTCTCAGTCTTTTATTTTATGCACCCATTGCTCATTTGAGGCTTACTGAAATACAGCAGTAGAATATTCAGGTGCTATATGGCAGCATTACTTGTTCTCCAGAAGCTGAGACGGGCTAAAATGGAACTTTTTAATGATCAACGTGAACAAGGTGAGACTGTTTTCATTGCTGAAATGACAGAGTCTTGAATCTGAATCAGGACAAGAGCCTTACTATACTTGTGGATTTCTTCCTTACAACAGCCTAACATAGAGAGAATTAGTTCCTCAAATGGCATCTCTTTCCTGACAACTTTTTTTTGACATGTTCCCCATCACAGAGCATACACAAATAAGACAGAGCACATCAACATGTTCACTGCTAGAATATCCAAAAGGCATAGCTTAGATGTCAGCTTTCCCCTAAGGGGTCTTTAAAAAATGACAGATAAAAGTGAGGAGATGCCGACTTCAAAACAAAAGAACATGATTTTAAAATTATCTTGAGTCATGAGGGTTGCCCACTTGTATGATTTAATGGCAGGTAGCATAATTTCAGAACGCTTAAAAGCTTCACAGTGATGAGTATCTGATTTCATCATGAAAATACATTTCTTCTGACCCTCACAGAAGCAAGGAGAAACAAAATATAACAATGATGAATGTATGTTTCCCGTAGTCTCAGAAGGCATAGGAATCCACTGGGCTGACAGACTGAAAGTCAGGTTTCCCCTGTTTAAATTGCATGCTGTTGAAGGTGTTTTCATATGCGTGGCACTAAAAGCATGTTTAAGACTTGTGCTGTGTGAGTGCCCAAATAGGTTTTACTTTCACATTACTAGAAGAGCACAAAAAAGCACGTTTGTACATTCCCAAGGCATGTTTACTCAGAAGTAAGCCTAATAAGTTAAGTGGAACTTACTCTCAAGCATGCCTTGAGTCTCAGTGATACACAGTTTCAATGCGTACCCAATGAGTTCAAGGGTCCCATTCATTTTGAAATCACTCCGCTTTCACTGCCAGTGGGATCTTTTATGGCTTCTCCCTTATCTTGTTTTTTTTTTTTTTAAACCCAGTGTCTCATGTTTTTATTGCAGAGATGGGGCCAGCCAAAGAACCTAACATTTCTCCCCATAATTAGCAGTGGTGAAGAGTGCCCTCATAGCTGACTTATGGTGACCCATGGTGGAGTTTTCATGGCAAGAGACAAACAGAAGTGGTTTGCCATTGCTTGCCTCTACAACCCTGACCTTTGAGGAAGTCTCCCATCCAATTACTAACCAAGGCCAACCCTGCTTAGCTTCTGAGATCTAACAAAATTTGGCTTGTCTGGGCTATCTAGGTAATTATACTATTTAAAGCAATGGCTTGTATCTTACCACTCCACTCAGCAAAGTTTGAAGGCTTACTGCAGCCTAAAGAGCCTTCCCTTGATGAAAGTAACTACAGAGCCCGATGACCTTACCAAACCTCTTAGGAAATGGTAAAACAGAAACCAATTATGGGTAGAATGGCAATCCCAGCACTCAGTTTAAATTATGAAGACTACTGGGAAGGGGGGGGGATTATTTAGACAATGTTTATGTTGCTTAGTTTACCAGGATCCAGCTTCAGGAGAGGAATCTCCCACCCTGGCCAGCCCTTCCTGCCACCATTCAGCTAGGCAGTGGGAGAAAAATAGGGGCTCATTGCTGGTGTCTGATATGATGACATCACTTCTGGTGCAACCGGAAGTGATGTCAATGCATCACCAGTGATGCTTTAACACTTAGTGAAAACTCTATGATTGTATTTGGGCCTAATTCTATAGTATCACAGGTGACACAGTGACATTACTTCCAGTCACATCTGAAGTGATGTCATTTACATCACTGGCAAAGTATTCATTTTCTTTTTTCCTTTGGTTTCAGTGGGAAACACACACAGTTGGGCTATAATTTGTCTATTCTTCATCCAAATTGGATGATGTTCTCAAGAGTCTGTATTTCTCAATCTCCCTGCCATATTTCAACAGTTCCACCAGAGGAAGAGCCACTTACATTGGAGAAAGTATCTGGCTGGAGGGAGTCTTCAAACTTTGTTCAGTAGAGTGGTAGGATATGGGTAGGATCCACCCCAAGATTTGTTTGTTTGTTTACATATTCATTTTATAAGAGAAATGATTATTTATTTACTAATTGGTTCCCCTCCAGGGAACCTGCTTACAAAATAAAACATAAAAGCAAAGAAGTTGTTAACAATGAAAAACCCAGCATAATAAACCCAGGATTAAAATTAATGGGACATTTTTATCTCATTTGTTTGTTCATTAGTTAATACGCAAACTATATCCCAAAGTATAAGTGTACCAATACCATTTCCCAAAGTATAAGTGTACCAATACCATTTTAACAGAGAGGTGATATGGCAGGATATGAAGCCTGAGATCATGAAGTGTTGCTGCTAGTGACAGTGGACAATATTGTCCTAAATGGACCAACATTCTGGCTCAGTATAAAGTAGCTTCATACCTTAAAATCTTTAGAATAATCCCAAACTGCCAATACATAGGCACATGAGCAGATGAAGATCTTTCTCCTGGTGAAACTCCAAAACACACTGATTCCAGTTGGCTTGCTGAGAACTTTGGTATAAACAATCACCAGGAAAACTTACTTTGATCAAACTTCCTAGTTACATGTATTGTCGAAGGCTTTCACGGCCGGAGAACGATGGTTGTTGGGGGTTTTCCGGGCTGTCTTGCCGTGGTCTTGGCATTGTAGTTCCTGACGTTTCGCCAGCAGCTGTGGCTGGCATCTTCAGAGGTGTAGCACCAAAAGACAGAGATCTCTCAGTGTCACAGTGTGGAAAAGATGTAGGTCATTGTATCTACTCAGGAGGGGTGGGGTTGAGCTGAGTCATTCTGTAAGAGTTTCCCAGGGTGTGGAATGCTAATGGCGGGAGGCTTCACTGTATCCCGAGGCGGTTCTTTTGCATATGGATTGGTGCTTGATGTGCTAATCTTCTCTGCAGGGCTATTGTCGGGTGTGGAGTGTTTTGTTGGCCTGGTGTTTTTCAGAACTGGAGCCCATGCTCTGTTCATTCTTAAGGTTTCTTCTTTCCTGTTGAAGTTTTGCTTATGCTTGTGAATTTCAATGGCTTCCCTGTGCAGTCTGACAAAGTAGTTGGAAGTGTTGTCCAGTATTTTGGTGTCCTGGAATAAGATACTGTGCCCTGTTTGAGTTAGGCTATGTTCAGCCACTGCTGATTTTTCAGGCTGTCCAAGTCTGCAGTGTCTTTCATGTTCTTTTATTCTTGTCTGGATGCTACGCTTTGTGGTCCCGATGTAAACTTGTCCACAGCTGCAGGGTATACGGTATACTCCTGCAGAGGTGAGGGGATCTCTGCTGTCTTTTGCTGATCGTAGCATCTGTTGTATTTTTCGAGTGGGTCTGAATACTGCTTGAAGGTTATGCTTTTTCATAAGCTTTCCCATCTGATCAGTAATTCCTTTGATATATGGCAAAAACACTTTTCCCGTGGGAGACTGTTTTTCTTTGGTTGTTTGATTCATCCTGGGTTTGATTGCTCTTCGGATTTCATTTCTGGAGTAGCCATTTGCCTGAAGTGCGTGGTTTAGATGATTAATTTCCTCATTGAGAAAGCGCGGCTCACATATCCGTCTTGCACGATCCACTAATGTTTTCATTATGCCTCTTTTCTGTCGGGGGTGGTGATTGGAGTTTTTGTGTAAGTACCGATCAGTGTGAGTTGGTTTCCTGTAGACCTTGTGACCTAACTGAAAGTTTGCTTTGCGGATGACCAAGGTATCCAGGAATGAGAGTTTTCCCTCACTTTCTTTCTCCATTGTGAATTGTATGTTCAGGTGGATGTTGTTGAGATGATTCAAAAACTCCATCAATTCTTCCTCCCCATGGCTCCAAATGATTTGGAGCCATGGGGAGGAAGAATTGATGGAGTTTTTGAATCATCTCAACAACATCCACCTGAACATACAATTCACAATGGAGAAAGAAAGTGAGGGAAAACTCTCATTCCTGGATACCTTGGTCATCCGCAAAGCAAACTTTCAGTTAGGTCACAAGGTCTACAGGAAACCAACTCACACTGATCGGTACTTACACAAAAACTCCAATCACCACCCCCGACAGAAAAGAGGCATAATGAAAACATTAGTGGATCGTGCAAGACGGATATGTGAGCCGCGCTTTCTCAATGAGGAAATTAATCATCTAAACCACGCACTTCAGGCAAATGGCTACTCCAGAAATGAAATCCGAAGAGCAATCAAACCCAGGATGAATCAAACAACCAAAGAAAAACAGTCTCCCACGGGAAAAGTGTTTTTGCCATATATCAAAGGAATTACTGATCAGATGGGAAAGCTTATGAAAAAGCATAACCTTCAAGCAGTATTCAGACCCACTCGAAAAATACAACAGATGCTACGATCAGCAAAAGACAGCAGAGATCCCCTCACCTCTGCAGGAGTATACCGTATACCCTGCAGCTGTGGACAAGTTTACATCGGGACCACAAAGCGTAGCATCCAGACAAGAATAAAAGAACATGAAAGACACTGCAGACTTGGACAGCCTGAAAAATCAGCAGTGGCTGAACATAGCCTAACTCAAACAGGGCACAGTATCTTATTCCAGGACACCAAAATACTGGACAACACTTCCAACTACTTTGTCAGACTGCACAGGGAAGCCATTGAAATTCACAAGCATAAGCAAAACTTCAACAGGAAAGAAGAAACCTTAAGAATGAACAGAGCATGGGCTCCAGTTCTGAAAAACACCAGGCCAACAAAACACTCCACACCCGACAATAGCCCTGCAGAGAAGATTAGCACATCAAGCACCAATCCATATGCAAAAGAACCGCCTCGGGATACAGTGAAGCCTCCCGCCATTAGCATTCCACACCCTGGGAAACTCTTACAGAATGACTCAGCTCAACCCCACCCCTCCTGAGTAGATACAATGACCTACATCTTTTCCACACTGTGACACTGAGAGATCTCTGTCTTTTGGTGCTACACCTCTGAAGATGCCAGCCACAGCTGCTGGCGAAACGTCAGGAACTACAATGCCAAGACCACGGCAAGACAGCCCGGAAAACCCCCAACAACCTTCCTAGTTACACATGGTGAACTCAAGACCACTTGTGAACATTGATGGTTTTTGTCAAAATCTTGATTCCCCATCCCCCACCCCCAAAATGCATGTTGTGCCCTGTATCCAGCAGCTTTGTGCCTGTGTATTAGTTGCTTGTACTACAGAGCCAAGACATGGCTTGGCAATAAGTAACAAACATGATCCCTTGGGATCATATTTATTTATTTAAACATACGTTTTAAAACATCATGGCTGAATCATTAAAGTGACCTACTTGTCATTTTAATGTCATTTGCAGTTCATCTGCTGTTTACACTTGCACAGTTGGATGCATCCTTTGAATGAATGACACTGGATAGGTTGCGTTGCTTACTTTTGCATATGCAGTCAATGGCATCTATTCATGAAATGACTGCAGGAAATGATCGCAATATCAACTAATTCATGGACAGACACCAAAGGCACAAAGAAGCATCTACGCAGTAAGTTTCAACAATCTCAAATGGGTGTTTTTTCTTGCAATAATATATCCTTTAACGGAGTCAGTGGTGGTAGGCAATAGCTGCAAAAAAGCAACCTAACTATACAAATGGATACAACCCAATTCATTTGGATGTATTTGAACAGCTCAAAACATACCTGAATTGCTAGATGAACAAGAATAACTAGATTCTATGAAAGACATTAGGTATTCAACAGCAGCCACACGCATGTGGATAATGTTTCCTGAGAGTAAAAAGTTTGAATACGACTGCCTTAGTCTACCACCAGAAGGTCCTTCTTTAGTTACTGAAGCATGGTTTTTTAATGAGATTATCAATATCTTCCATTATAATGCCCAACTGGAGATGATGATAGAGCTGATCCAGGCTTCTTTATGCCTGCCTATAGTTATGATATTACAAAGGACATTTGCAGGAGAAAAGGACACTTCTATTACATTTTCTGCCTCAGTCAATACTATTAGAATTTTGCAATCTTCAGAATACAGAAGTTCACCAGTTTGGGGGAGAGGGGAGAACTGGGAAAGAAAGAAAGAAAGAAAGAAAGAAAGAAAGAGAAAGAAAGAAAGAAAGAAAGAAAGAAAGAAAGAAAGAAAGAAAGAAAGAAAGAAAGAAAGAAAGAAAGAAAGAAAGAAAGAAAGAAAGAAAGAAAGAAAGAAAGAAAGAAAGAAAGAAAGAACAAATGCCTGTACCAGGCAGACTACTTTCTCACTTTAGGTAATGGACACCTTTGCAACTACTTGCTCACTGCTGGACTTATTGGGAGGGGGGGCAGTTAGCAGGAAGAAGCAGTTGGGAACAGATCAAAACAGATTGTACAAAGTAGCTGTAGTTTAATGGTGAGGAGGGAATGCTGGAAAAATACAAAGATCCTATGTGCCTGGTTTCTGAACGGGAAATTGAGCTCTTACTGCGGCTTTCAAGTACTGATGTAACTACTCTTTCTCCAGTTTTGACAGTTAAAGACAAAATTTAGTGCCAAATAGAACTGAGTAGTGTGTTAAGACCTTGACTGCACTGATTCTATTTCTATCAAGGTGTACCAGACAGGATACACATCCTTACATCCAAAGGTAAGAAAGCTTCTCAATAATTTCAGCAGATATTTCCACCTTGCTCGTGGTTAAAAGTAAATGTTCATATCATAGCATGTTTGTAATTGCTATTTTACATGCTACTTTGGGTTCTGAAATTATTGTGTGCTGAAGGGACCTGGCTTGACTTGACATTGTTTCTGCTTTGGAAGTAAGCAGGTTAATATCCATTTGTTTTTTTAAAATTATGTACTTTGCTTAGCTGAACTGGATTCTCAATGGTAAATGCTGATCAGCTTGCTATTCCTTTACTGACTAGGCTGTTATGACTTTGCCTTGTATTGTGAAACTGGCTAAAATGAGAAATATGTTGTCACTAAGACACTTTCCTTTTAAAATAATCAAGGTATCTTCTCTTTTATTGACTTGATGCTAATCAGAGACAAAATTGCTAAACAATGCTTAAAATTTTAACTTTCGTTATATATTCCCTTTGTCCTGGAATTGACCTTGGGATTGTTGGGTTTTTTACTCCTTTTTGTGTATGCTGACTTCCAACAGAGATTCAGAAACTTGTTCCTTCATCATCCACAATTGTGAATATAGTTTCAGGTAGGTAGCTGTGTTGGTCTGCAGTAGAACAACAGGACTTGAGTACAGTGGCACCTTAGAGACCAACAAGATTTTCAGAGTGTAAGCTTTCAAGAATCAGAACTCCACTCCGACTTGTATCTGAAGAAGAGAGCTTTGACTTCCGAAATCTTACACCCTGAATATCTTGTTGGTCTCTAAGGTGCCACTGGACTCCATTGTGTCTATGCATCCTTTGCTCTTGAACACAGTTTCTTACTATTTTCTTATTTTTCTGCAAGACCAAGTAATCTGGAACATGAAATCAAAGCTAATACTTCCTTAAACTGTTCTGTGGCCTGGGGTGCCAAGATATTTTGTAGATGGAGTAGTCAAACCTGAGTCATTATGCCTCACTACAAACTGATTTTCCAAAAAGAACTATTTCCATTGTTCAGTCAAACTTCAGGAAGCTTTCCCGTACACATGGTTTTGTTTCTCATCATTAACCAAACTAGACACTAAAGTTACGTGGAAAAAACAATATTGGTTTGGGGGGGGTCAAGACATTTGCTTTGTTCTGACACAAAGCATAACATTTCTACATGAAACCAGCTTGCTTCTGCAGCAGTGAAACCAAAAGAGAAAATTAAGATGAAACGCTTAACAGCATCCAATTGACCAAGAGTCCATTCCCTCCTCCCAATCTCTCCTGTATTCTTTGTTGTATACAACCATTACTTACTTGTTAAGACTCCCTCTCCATCAACCTCATGTTTCAAAGGAGTGGTGAGACAATTTCAATCCACTTCTTCACTTTTAATTTAATTATATTGATGGAGCCTCACAGTGAGAATAACAATGAGCATCAATCACATTTACCTGGATTTGAGCTCTGTACTTGGAAGAGCTTTTCTTTACTCCTTGAGCACTGACATTTCCTTTAGCAATTTCATACAATCAATCAAACCTCTCATACTCAAAATGACAGACTAAGGATACCATTTGTCTATCTTTCATTTTATTTGGCTAAAATAAATTATTGAGGTTCAAATGGGATCCTTTGTAGCATTTAAGCCAGCTCTTCTACAAACAAGCACTATTAATTATCATGATCATCTCAGTTGTGCTCTTTAACAAACCGTAAAGCCCAGGAAGATTGCAAGAGAGAGAAAATAAAATTGCAAAGAGAAATGATACATAGTGTTGTTGCTGATTTTATTAACATTCTTCTCCATCCATATCTCTCAAATATGATACGGCAGATAAATGAAAGATGCATATGGTGATGTTGGGGCCTGAACTTAAGAAGATGAGCTTACTGGAGCACTGCAGAGGTCCATCTAGCACAGCACCTTGTCCCACAAAGTGGCCAGACAGTTACTCTGGAGGACCAACAACAGGGCACGGAGATCAACTTGATCACCTTCCCATATACATGCAAGCACTCTTTACACTGCAGTTTTGTTAATGGTTTCTGAGGGCCAAGCTACAAGTGACGAATGACACTTGAACGGCAAGTGAACAGACTCACGTGTATTCCTCCCTGTTCACTTGCCCTCCACTTGCCCTCCACTCGATTGAGTGGAGCACAAGTGGAGGGCAAGTGAACAGGGAGGAATACACATGAGTCTGTTCACTTGCCGTTCAAGTGTCATTCGTCACTTGTAGCTTGGCCCTGAGTGACTGGCTGGCTCAGGAGATCCAGATTTGGTCTACCCCAGTTGCCTGCCTCCACAGCATCCAGACGCAAAGCCTTGAGAAACAGTAGTTTCATATATCAGCTACTCACATGGTCAGCAACTGAACTGGTCACTAAACCAATCCAGCACTGAGGTGAATAAGACAGCTCCACCTCAGCCTCTGATGCTTGTGAGATGGCCTAGCAAGGATGCTTTTAGTTTTCCCTTCTGTCACCTTCAACTCCTTTTTCTACTTAACCCTTATTAGCCCAGCCACAGTACAACTTTAAAAGATCAGTACGAAGGAGAGGAGCTTCAACATCATCCTGAATAACTTTTGCTTCTGGAATGGACTACTTCTCACATGCATGTAACCTTAGTAGTCTGCAGGGTTTTTTTTCAGGGGGAACGCGGGGGAACGGAGTTCCGGAACCTCTTGAAAATGGTCACATGGCTGGTGGCCCCGCCCCCAATCTCCAGACAGCAATCTCAACTCCCCTCTGTCTGGAGATCAGGGGGCGGGGCCACCAGCCATGTGACCATTTTCTCTGAGGGCAACCCACTGAGTTCCACCACCTCTTTTCCCAGAAAAAAAGCCCTGGTAGTCGGCAATTGGCCAAGAACATCCAGAGGCTCTCTCCCCCTCCCCCTAAGGAACACAGCTTTATATGCCCTTATTGGGAAAACACAGCAGAGACGAGAGAAACAGAAACTCCCTCCTGCAATAACATAAGGTGCTAAACAAAACGAAAGAAAATCATGGGTTGCTTTCATTACAGGCTGTTTTGGTAAGGAGTTTGTTTCATTTTCATATTAATTACTGTAATCACAAAAGGCTCATTTTTGTAATTATTATAATTAATAACAAAAGAAATGCACTAGTCTAGTCTGTTCCACCATTCTTAGGACTCTATCACCTCATCCGTGTAGATTAGGCCTGAGTTTTTCTTAAACAAAAGTTTCACCTCAAAAAGTCTATCTTAAACTTCCTCGTAGATAAACATTGGTGGCAATTTAAGGTACACTAAATACTGTGATTTGGTTTAACAGTCAATCATATTAAATTAGAATGTAAAGCTGGTTTCAGACTTTGGTTAACCATGATAAGCATTAAGTTCTGTGCAGATACGATATAATCTTGGTTACATGAGCTCTTTACAAGCTGCCACACACCTTGAACCTCCCTTCACAGATTTGGGGCTTCACAGGCAGTTAAGGACAGTTGTAACCCACCACCTGTCTAACCTCTAATTTTCAGCCAGAGAGCCCTGACTAAACATGGGCACGAATAGCAATACAAATGGAAAAAAAACACTAACAGCTCGTTCGTCTGTTCACGAACAAGCCGTTCATGAGTCCCCATTCCAAACGAACAAGTGGTCGTCTCAAGCCTCGTTCGTTGCATTCGGCAGCCGTTCATCAAGCCAGAGAGTCTTGCATCTTTCAATCAATTCGCCTGGCCACGGCAGGGACTGAACTCTGTCTGAACTACTTCTGGCTTTCCTTCTGGCTTTAACTCTTCAGCTTCCAGCAGACAGTCCATTTTTTGCCACTCAGAAGAGAAATAGACAGCAAAGGGAGTGGGACCCATGGATCATACCTTTCCTGGGGTGCAATCTCTCTGAAACTTGGGGAGTCTTCAAGAGGACAATGAGGACTATGTCCCCGGCAAATTTGGCGGGTATTGGACATTGGGAAGGTCAGTTTTGTAACCCCTCAAAGTAGCTTCCAACAGGCAGTACAGTTTTTGCCACTGTGAAGAGAAAATGACAGCAAAGGGGGTGGGGCCGGCTCTCCCAGTGCGAGAGGGATGTAAAGAATCTCTCCGTCCTGCTGGCACCAGGAAGGAGCAGCCCCACGGCACCAGCTCTGCCCGCTGTCAGAGGGATGAGGGGAGTCTCTCTTCATCCCTCTGACAGCAGGCAGAAGCAGCCCCGCAGTGGCAGCAGCTCTGCCCACTGTCAGAGGGACGAGGAGAGTCTCTCCTCGTCCCTCTGACAGAGAGCAGAAGTGGCCCTGCGGCGGCAGTGGCTCTGCCCGTTGTCAGAGGGATGAGGGGAGTATCTCCTCGTCCCTCTGACAGTGGGCAGAAGTGGCCCCACAGCACTGGTGGCTCTGCCCACTGTGAGAGGGACGAGGAGATTCCCCTTGTCTCTCTGACAGCAGGCAGAAGCGGCCCCGTGGCGATGCTGGCTCTGCCCACTGTCAGAGGGATGAGATTCTCCTCATCTCTCTGACAGTGGGCAGAAGGAGCCCCGTGGCACCGGCTCTGCCTGCTGTCAGAGGGACCAGGGGAGTCTCTCCTCATCCCTCTGACAGTGGGCAGAAGCGGCGCTGTGGTGGCGGTGGCTCTGCCCACTGTCAGAGAGACAAGGGGAGTCTCGTCTCTCTGACAGCTCGTCCCTCTGACAGCTGGCAGAAGCAGCCCTGTGGTGGCCCCAGCTCTGCCCACTGTCAGAAGGATGAGGCAAGCCTCCTCATCCCTCTGACAGCAGGCAGAAGCAGCCCATGGCATCTGCCCGTTGTCAGAGGGATGGAGAGAATCTGTCCTTCCCTCTCACACCTGGCAGCAGCAGCCCAGCAGCGCTGAGGTGGGGCAGGGGGTTGTGGGGTGTTTAAAGGGCCCTGCCCCTTGCACAGGGCAGGAAAGGGCCCTTTAAACTATCCGCTGGCAGGCAGCAAAGGGGAATCCCCCCTGCCACCTGCCAGCTGATAGTTTAAAGGGATCTTTAAAGGGCCACAAACACCGAACATGTTCGTTAAGGGGACATGTTCGCTTCTGTTCATTGTTCGTGGATGGCAATGAACAACAAACAGGGTGTTCATATTTTTTCCCCCATTCATGCTCATGTCTAGCCCTGACCCAAATCTTCACCGGATCCTTCTCTCTCCTCTTCCTGGAGGCTTCACCAGACAGATACCCAGCTACTGCCCAGGTACTGGAAGAAGCATTTAGCTGAGACTTCTACAACCTGTCTTCTCTACCCTAATGAATTTCTGATGAGGTGTATTAACATCACACATGGCCACTTGGATTTGGTTTTAATTTTTATTTCTTGTATTATATTATTGATTTTATATAGCATTTTATATTCCAATATTATTAATGTTGTTACTCACCCTGAGCCTGCTCACGGGGAGGGTGGCTAGAAATGCATTAAATTAAATTAAATTAAGAAGATGAATGCTGTCCTTTCCTCAAGTTTCAGAGGGGGGCAAAATAGAAAGTTAGAATTACAGAGAAGTCAGTGATCTGTTTACTCTTTACTGCCCTGACAGTATTCTTCAATGTGTAGATTGCTGTTCTCAGAACTCCCTTCTCATGACACTTGATCTTTCTCTCTTTGTCACAATCTCCTTCTCTCGTCACCATCTTGCATGATAGATACAGGATTCATTCTGCTATCCACTGGCAGTCTTAGACTAGATTGAGATCTGTCTCTCCTTTTTCCTATCAAGTATGGAGTTCCTACAATAAAGAACTGAACCAAAGTTCTGAGTGCAAGTTTGTTGTTTTCTCTCACACACGTACACCAGCCATGCAAAGCTTCTACACCAGCACATTTTCTATGCAAATAATGTAACTCGGCTAATAAAAGGCAACGTTAGTGTTTACTTTTCTTTATATACACTGCCATCATTACTTAAATTTGGCCCATTTGTTGTGACTAGGGTGTTAGTGCAGAAAGAGAAGGAAGAAGGAAATTCAAGGGGAAGGAAAAATGGGGAAGAAGATAATCCTTATGCCTAAAGAGTGATCCCAATCTCCTAACCACGGTTAAGGTATCAGAAAATGCTGCACTGTACCCAGCCACATCCAGAAGACTAAAGTTTTCTTAAGGGGAGTGTATGTGTGCCAATTTCAGCTAATTCCCCCCTCCCATTGCAGGTTCCCAGGTGAAGTTTACTTAACTGTGTGATCGGATACAGGCCATCATGCATCTACCAGGCTAGAAAGAGACAGTTCTTGTGGAAGAAATGCAATCCAAGAACCAGCAGTTTTTAAAAAATTTGTTCCCCAGAACTTCTGAGACTGGAGCCCAAGTGGGTGATCATGCTGTTCCTCCTACGTGTAATATGATCCTTGCTCCAGACATGGGGATGAATAACAGAAGGGTGAGTTATCAACAACCATCTGGCTGAGAGCCTGTGTGGTACAGTGGTTGGGGTATCAGAGCAGGATCTGGGAGATCTCGATTGAAAATCCTACTCCGTCATGGAAGCTTGCTGGGTGACCTTAGGCCAGTCACACACTCTCAGCTGAACCTACCTAACAGGGTTAGTGTGAGGATAAAATGCAGAAGAAGAGCCACCTTGGGTCACCATTGGGGAGAAAAGTGGGGCATAAATGAAGTAAATGAAAATAGGTAAATAAAATCAATTAATCAAGGCGTATTCTCTTAAGATAATAGTAAGAGACCAAGCCGCAAGTTTCCAGAAATTACAGTTGTTTAACAGTGTCATCCTAAGCAGCATTACTCCCTTCTAATTCTACTGAAGTCAATGAGCTCAGCAGGATACAACTCTGCTTAGAATGGCACTACTAGAGACTCGCTCTTGAGTTTTTGAAGATAAGTAATTGCAATTTACAAAATTAGATTCCCCCCACCTCTATTTTCATATTCAAATACACTGTTTTTATATTTCAGGAAGAAAAGCACCCCAGAAATTCACATCCCTTAAAATGACTAGTCACTTGGTTGCTTAAGTTGGCATTGTATCCTACATAAATTACATGCATATATTGTGGCTGTACGAGGGTTTAAGAATGACAAGTGGGTTTGATTTTCTTTCCAAATAAGAATGATAATTACAGACGCTTGTTTCCTATTTTATATTCTTCTCAAGTACAGACAAAGAACAAAAAGGATACGGTTAAGAGATCATCAGGGATCCCACTTCGAATGGTAGGTAACAAAGCCCAAAGAATATAAACACATCAAATTCACAATAATTTTCTCTATATGACATGTGAACACAATGCAATTGAAGAGTTTCAAATATTTGATTATAGCCCTAATTGGAACCTCATAAAATTGCCTTTAGGAGACCACAAAGCCCTGGATAGGCAAGTAATTTTAGATTTAAATTAAGTTAGGAATTGATAGCCATTTCAAAAGACCGCTCCTAACTGATAAAGTAAAATTCAGCAGTAATTTAAAATGTCCATTTAACCCGGGAAAACCAAATACATCTAAACCAAAACAACTCCAGCAATTTGGATTAGTGGCTGAAGAATCTGGAATACATCTAGTTTGGTTCAGTTAATAAAGCCGCACCCCTGAAAAATAGGGTCTTTGTTTTTGGATGTACAGGCCTTGGTTGTAGGTTGGTATTTAGTAGTAATTGTTGATTAACCTTTTGGCTTCAAAATGAAGGGTGTCACTGCTGGAGCTGATGTGGTTCTTTATCCATGCTGCAGACTGTTGGAAATAGCAATGTCTGGTGTACTGCAGCAAGAAGGGAGGAAGTGCCTTCTATGCAGGGGGCATCAAGGAATACTTAGTTAGGACAGTGAGAGTAGCATCTCTCTTGTTTCCTGGGGGTCATTTCCTTGTCTTGTCTCCTATTGGGCTAAACAGGGCAATATCCTGCTTCTTCTCTCCTGCTTCACTTCACTCTCTCTCCAAGATGTAGTCAGATAGCAAGGACTCTATCCCTATCTCTCTCTCTTCACTATCAAGTATTTCCTCAAATAAACTTTTTGCCTCTCTGCTGTTTGCACTCAGCTAACACAGACTAGGCAGACATGACACTCCACCAGATAGGGATGGTCAACATGAACCTCATTGGCATTTGATGTATCTCTGTCTTAGTTCCCTAGCACCAAAAAGGGCTTGTCAAAAAGGACTGATTATTCAAACATGCATGTTTATCATCGAGACATCACCTGGTGGATTGCATGTGTGAATGTGTGTGTCACCATAGACCAAACTTTCCTATCACCTTGAATCATTTTAACTCACAATGCTTTTCAGCACATTCTGCTTGCACATTCAGCTGCAGTTTGATACATGAACACAAGAAGCTTTT
Organism: Eublepharis macularius; assembly: GCF_028583425.1. Taxonomy (NCBI): domain Eukaryota; kingdom Metazoa; phylum Chordata; class Lepidosauria; order Squamata; family Eublepharidae; genus Eublepharis; species Eublepharis macularius. The sequence continues at coordinate 117,456,883 of NC_072795.1, forward strand.
TTATACCATCACAGACTATTGAGGTCACATTGTCTACTCTAATTTGCATCTGCTGTCCAGGATCTCAAGCACAGATGTCTTTCTCATCATCTACTACCTGATTCTTATAACTGGAGATGCTGGAGTTAAACTTGGTATGTTCTGCACACAATGTAGATGCTTGACCACTGAGTCATGGCCCGAACTCAGTTGCATGATAGTAATGTGATGAGAAATCAAGTAATGCATGGCAATGCTTAAACCAGTCCTGGGGTGAACTGGCCATTTAACCTACAGAGAAATTTCTCAATGGGCTGCTACTCTAAAGGGCTGCTGGTGGCATAGAACCAGTCTGGAGATCAGGGGGCGGGGCCACCAGCCATGTGACCATTTTCTCCTTGGGCAACCCACTGAGTCCCAGCACCTCTTTTCCCAGAAAAAAAAGCCCTGCCAATATGCAACATCACTCTGGTGCAAAAGCAGTAGTGATATCATTGTGCCACCCCAACACAATGATGTCACTTCCAGTTTCATGCCAGCACAACACGCAATGCCAAATTTCCCTTCCCCATTGCCTCACACCACCTTGTCAAGCAGCAGCAGGAAGCAGAGTTTATGGCTAGGAGGGCTGGCTTATAA